>NW_027555625.1:197118793-197718793 GCF_003287225.1 Phascolarctos cinereus
CTGGGAATTTATTTGGCTGGATTTGCCCTTGTCTAACATATGTCCTAAACCTTGTCTATTTTCTTGCTACTGGAATACCTAACCCCTTCCTGGTGCTCAGTAAGTGGAGATGATAACTAAAAGCAACAGAGCCACTGAAAAACAGGGACATTTAAATATTTACCTTGCAATGTCAGAATCCTGAGTGTATTAAATAGCGGTTTGAGACAAGATAGCACACTGGGTGGTGGCAACACTGACGGTATTTTGAAAAGCTCGTAACCTGTAAATGAAGTGCTTATAACATTTTTTGTGCCCAACTCTCCCATGCTGCTTATATATTGGGGGCTCAGGAAATATTAGCATTATCTTAGAATTTTTAAAATTGAAAGGGAACTTAGTGATGATCAAGCATAAGATCCCAATTTTAGAGGTAATTTTATTCAATTCAACAAACATTTATTAAATGTCTAGCATGGCATGGCAGGGGCAGCTAGGAAGCACAGTGGATAGAGCGCTGGACCTGGAGTCAGGAAGATACATCTTCCTGAGTTCAAATCCGGCCTTAGACACTTACTAGCTGTGTGACCCTGATCAAGTCACTTAACCCTGTTTGCCTCAGTTGCCTCATCCATAAAATGAGTTGGAGAAGGAAATGACAAATCACTCCAGTAACACTGCCAAAAGAAAAAAAAAACCTAATAACCCAAATGGGATCATGAAGAGGTGGACATAACTGAAAAATGACTGGACAACAATAATGATATGCATGGAAGACATCCATCTTTGGAATCAGAAACACTTGTGTTCAAGTTGTACCTTCAGCATGTTCTTACTGGCTATATGGCCCTGGGCCAAACACCTAAGCTTTTGGTAATCCTGGGCAAAATAGTTATAGAAAAATCGTCCACCTGCATTGGCAGATGGAATTTGCTCCTAAAGGAGCTCCTTACCTCTATTAAAGCACAGGTCCAGGCCCCCCAAAAGTGCTAGGCACTAGAGATGTAAAATCAAAAATTAAACAAGGGGGTACTGTAAAAGAAGAAATAACATAAACACTGATGAGGAAATATACAAAATAAACATATAGTCATTTTCAGGGGAGAGGTACTAGCATCTGGAAATGCTTCTTGTAGGAGGTGGAATTTGAGCTGATCTTTCAAGGAAACAAAACGTTCCAAAGGCAGAGGTGAGGATAGAAACCATGAAAAACAGAGAACATAAGTGACTATTTCGAAGTCAAACATCTATTCTGTAGCAGTTCTATGATTACAACCCAAAATGCATTTGCTTTTATATAGCACATTTTGGTTACAACGCAAGTTCACTCATGCTATCTAATTTATTTTTCACAGCAACCCCCTGCCAGAGGTAGTAAAATTACAGTCAGATCTGCATGGATAGAGTGCTGGACCTCAGACATTTTCTAGATGTGTAACTTTGGACAAGTCACTTTACCTCTCTTTGCCTCAGTTTCCTCATCTGTAAAATGAGGATGATGATAGAACCCACCTCTTAAGGTTGTTGTTAGGATCAAATGAGACAACATTCACAAAGTGCTCTGCGAACCTTAAAACGCTATATAAATGCTTGCTATTATTAGCAATTACTATCTCCCTATAATTATGTTCAATTCAAGAAGATATCCACCTCTGGCAATAAAATAAAGGAAAAGAGAACAAGTGGAAAGGCAGATCTTAGCCTCTTGAAGAAAACCAGCAACCATAGTTCCCATGTCCCTAGGACCATAGAATCTTAGATTTCAAGCTAGAAGAGACCTTAGAAGCTATGTAAGTCCAACTGCCTCATTATAAAAATGAGGTGAAGGAATCCTAGAAAGGTTGTGACTTGTCCAAACACACAGCTAAATAAGCCTAAAGCAAGATTTGCACACAGGGTCAAATGTAATATTAGTGCTGAAATTGGTCTCTGAGATCAAATCCAACACCCTCATCTAAAAGATGAGAAAAGAGACAGAGAGGCTATATGATTTTTTCATTGATGCACATGAAGTACATAGGAGAGTTGGGATTCCAACTCAAGTCCTCTCATTCCAAAATCTGATGCCACTTCCACTCTATCTAGATCTGTCTTATTCAAAAGATCTAGAATCCTTAATAGTCTGCAAATCAGGTAAATCTAATTTGGTCTGTAATTTTGTAAAAAAAAATTGTTTCTGTACAAAGAAACTATTGAGATTCTTACTTTCAGGATGGATTTAATTAAAATGACAAAGCCCATATTTTCAATATTCAAATCCCTTAAATATGGAGTGCATTTTGATTCATGATATTGGAAAAGCTCATGAACTAGGTAGATTGTTACAGGCTCATTCCATTTTATTAATATTATTTAAAATGGTTTTATTATTATTATGAAGTCAGGTGTTGTAGAAGAGAGATATATGTGTCCAGCCTCTGGCCACGTGAGCTATTTGAGAGGAGAAATTATTCCATTCTGCCTTTAGATTCACAGAGCCTAGCAAAATAGTGGGCACTTAATAAATGTTTGTTGATTGACTGATTCCAATGAATAGTATTAATAATTCAAAACAATTCAGCATTTACTTTTGTCAAGAAATAGCAACATAACAGTCACAGGCAGCTCATCATAGATACACAGAATGTCAGGACTTGAAGGTATTTTAGAGGACAGACTCTATCGCCCTCATCTTACAGATGATGAAACAGAGGCCCAAAGAAATTAAGTTAATTACCCAATGTCATATAACTGGGCGGGGTCTACTGACCCCTAAAGTAGGTTTCCATTATACCATGCTGCCTCACTAATAAAATAATGCATTTGTATACTGTTTCATTTAATCCTTAGAACACTCCTAAAAAGTAGATAATAATAATTCACATTTCTAAAGTGGTTTGTGGCATACAAGACATTTTCCTCTCAACAACCCTCTAAGTGAAGTAGTGCAAGTTTTATTAACCCCATTTTACAAACACAGAAAACTGAGTCTCAGAGAGGTTGGGTGACTTACCCAGGGTCACACAGCTAGTGAGTATGAGAACCTAGGTTCCTCCCCAGGGCTCCCGATTCTGGATCCAGAATTCCTTCCAGTATACAACCTTTCTTCTTATAGTAGGTAGGTAGTCTAAGTATCATTATTTTCATTTTATAGATAAGAAATAGTTTTATAGACTTAAAGTCACCGTATCTTAAATGGTGAAAATGGCAGCTGATGACCAGTCCTTATTATTGCAAGGCTATGTGTGTAATAAAAACTCAATGAGTAATTATTTATTGATTTCCTCAAGATAGCTCCTATTTAGGATTAAAGAGGCTGAAAATTGGATGGAGGAAAAATCAGAAAAAGGAGAGCAGTTTGCAGTTTTTGTTTGTCTCTCTCATATTTTCTCTCTACCCCAGTCACACTTTTTTTTTCCCATTCAGAACAGGTCCCCAACAGGATAGTTTTTTCTCTGGCTCCTTTTCCCTGGAGGCCAGAGAAGAGGGAGAATCTGGTCAGCAGCTGCTCAAACATCTGCAGGCTGAGCCAGGATGAGCAGAGAGAGGAAAACTAATTAACACTCTTCTTTCCTAGGCACCAAATAGCCATTACGGCAAGATGGGAAGAAGAAAAAAAAAACCTACCTGCTCCGATACAAAAATATATCTCATAGTGCCATTATCCTAGAAATGACAAATAACGATCAATTTGCTTATAACTAATAAAAATAATGATAAAAATAAAAATTATCATAACTCTCATTTTCGGTAGCACTTTGAGGTTTATACAACATGTTCCTTTAAGGACCTGAGAAAGAGGTTTCGCAAATATTAACATGCCTATTTTATAGGTGAGGAAATGGAAAATTCAAAGAGGTTAAGGAAGAAAGGAAAGAAGTATTTATTAAGCATCTACTATATGCCAGGCATTGTGTTAAGAACTTACAAATATCTCACTTGGTCTTTAGAACAGCCCTGGGAGGCAGATATTCCTACACTTACCTCCATTTTACAGATGAGAAAAGTAAGGGAAACAGAAGGTAAATGATTTATCCAAGGTCACAAAGCTAGTAAGTGTCTGAGGGCAGATTTGAACTCAGGTCTTCCTGACTCCAGGTCCAGTGCTCTAATCGTTGTACCACCTAAGGTCATATACCTACTAAGTTGCAAAGCTAAGTCAGAAATTCATTATCTTCTCGCTCCAGATTCAGCTTACTCTACAATATACCACAAGGTCTTGCAATTAACAAGGTGAAAGAAATCAGTTAAGATATTATTCTTAACTAGTCACAGAGTATTGGCCTGTAGCTTTGTAGACACAGCTGTAGACAAAGGAAGGGCAGACAGTAGTGTAGCTTCCCGGGAGGCTGATCTTCCTGGCTTTGACCTGAAATTCTCTCCAGTAAGTGTAAATATTATGTTCTTTCTAGGAGCAGTAAGACTTCAGTGGTGGCTTTAGGCAAAATAACATAACAGGCCAAATTTAGTGACATCCCTTCTGGCTACTCAAGGGACAGATTGGGTACAGTACAAATGGTCCTGGGCTTAGTGATTGGACTTGAGTTCAGTTCTGACAGTTAATACTGACACATTTGGATAGCAGTTATAAATGTATAATGCTTTCCTCAGCACTATGAGACAAGTAGCACAGATATTATGAACTTCATTTTTCAGATTGGGAAACTGAGGCTCAAACTGTCTGTGTCTTACACTGCTTTCCCTTCTACCGAGGGTCCCATGTTGCAGGGGAATCCTGGAAGATGTCAGCCAATTTTCCCCATAATTGTGACAAAGCTATGGAAAGTACTCTAGAATTAAATAAGTCCAGAGAGGCAGTAACTCCAGGCCCAACCATCCTCAAGGAGCATGACCTATGGTAACAAAGAAGAGAAAAAAATTATAGGTTCAAGAGAGAAATCCAGGGGCACCTAGGTGGCATAGTAGATAGAGCACCAGCCCTGGAGTCAGGAGGACCTGAGTTCAAATTCAGCCTCAGGCACATAATACTCACTAGCTGTGTGATTCTGGGCAAGTTACTTAACCCCAATTGCCTCACCAACAAAAAAAAAAAAAGGAGAGAGAGAGAGAAGTCCACCTGTAGAAAAGCAAAGGAACTCAGAACCAGCTGAGCTATCTACACAGCAGTGACATTGTACCACTGAAGGAATTTCGAGAAGCCTAAGGAAAAAAAAGGACATTGGGCCCCTGAGGTACTAGGCCTAGGAGTTGCCTTAGTCAAGTGTGTTCCTTATTTGTATGTCTCACTACTTTACTCAAAGTTTGTACCCACGCATAGGAGTTATATTTGGGTACACACACACACACACACACACACATATTCTCACTAGGTATATTTCTGTGAGAGTGAGTGTACCCCTAGGTTAGAAGGGGAATGTTTCACAACCAATTTTTTGCTATGTCTTTTGCTACTGTTGAGTTGTTTTTTAGTCATTCCCAATCTTCATGACCCCATTTGGGGTTTTCTTGGCAAAAATGCTGGCATTTTTTGCAATTTCCAGATGAGGAAATTGAGGCAAACTAGGTTAAGTGACTTGCGCAGGGTCACACAGCAAATAAGTGTCTGAGGTCAGATTTGAACTTAGAAAGATAAGCCTTCCTGACTGAAAGTCTGGCACTCTAACCACTGTGCCACTTAGCTGTCTATGTGTTTTAGTAACCACTTTTGTTAAGACCTGCTTGTGTCTATTACTGGCTGACTGTTAATGAGAAACACATTCTTGAGAGATGTTAAACTAC
This sequence comes from Phascolarctos cinereus, assembly GCF_003287225.1. Classification (NCBI taxonomy): domain Eukaryota; kingdom Metazoa; phylum Chordata; class Mammalia; order Diprotodontia; family Phascolarctidae; genus Phascolarctos; species Phascolarctos cinereus. The sequence goes on from NW_027555625.1 coordinate 197,124,491, forward strand.
AGTCCTATATGTGGGTACATATGCTCAGATCCTAGGATGAACAGCCACCCTCCAGGGACCCACTTTGTAAACTTGTGAGCAGAAGTTGGGGGAGTTAGTCCTGAGAAGGAGCCACATACTTATAATTATCCCCATATTAAAATGCAAATTCCTTGGGATCAGAGGTTATTTTCTTTTTGTCTTTGTATTCCCAGAATTAAGCACTGCTGGGCACACAGTAGGCACTTAACTATTACTTAATTGTAAGGCCTTGGCAAATCATTTATTCTAAATAATAGGATGAAGCCATAGAGGGCATCTAGTTCAACTCTGCCATTTTGCACTGGAGAGATTTCAGGTTTGTCAGATTCAAGTAATTTGCCCAGGTCACAGCTTAGCTTTTAATAAGGCTGACCGTAATCCAGAGCATGTCGATCCTAGTGTAACACTTTGTCTACTATAAACTTCACAGTGTCTCCACTAGAGGGACAGGTAAATATTTCATTCTCTACTTCTCTAAAAATATAAGAACCAGGAGTGGTATTTTGAAATTTCTAAATTCTTTAATTCTGTCTTTTATAGGGAAGCTAGATGGCACTGTGGGTAGAGTGCCAGGCCTGAAGTCAGCAAGACTCATCTACCTGAGGTCAAATCTGACCTCAGAAACTTGCTAGCTGTGTGAACCTGAGCAAGTCCCTTAACCTTGTTTGCCTCAGTTTTTTCATCTGTGAAATGAGCTGGAGAAGAAAATGGCAAACCACTCCAGTGGTTTGCCAAGACAACCCTAAATGTGGTCATGAAGAGTCAGGCATGACTGAAATGACTAAACAACAAATAGGTAGCAGATACTCTTGGTCCATTTTTACAAAGGATGACATTGAGAGGTCAGAGAGGTTTGGTAATTTAGCCGAGGTGGTGTAGATAATGTCAATGCTCAGACTTGAACTGAGGCTAGCTGCAAATCGATTGCTCTTCATTAAAACACAATGGTTGTATTCTGCCTTCTCCATACCTATCCTTCTTCCTGACTTGCCTTTCTTTGTATCCTCAACCAATTATAGCAGAGGGGCTAGTCCTAGGGAGTTCAGGGAGGCTGGTCCCTCTGGTGCGAGAGCTGTCAAGCCTTTTCAGGGCTGCTTATCCACCTTTTGGTGTCCATCTGTCACCCAACTCTCACTTGTGACCCTCAGAAGTTGTAGCATGTACAGAGGCCACATCCTGGTAAAATCATCTCGGCAGGCAAGCTAAACTAGTTTGAGGGTAATAGATATACCTCAAACCCATCAGTGAGTTGGGGGATGTCTATCCCAAGCATGTGAAGACTTCTCCTGGCAGAATGGGCAGATGAGAACAATAGATTCCAACAGCCAAGAAGGCAGCAGAAACAGGCTCCATGGAGCACCTAGAGCTTGGTCAGATATCAAAGATGCCAAGGTCATCACTATATCAAGGGTCATCACCAGTTGTCCTCACTTTTTTTCTTGCCATTGGACTACAATGACTCTGAAAGAGAGAGTGAGGTTTATGACTTTGAATGCAATTCTGCCTCACTTAAATGCATTTCAAGTTCAAGTCAAAACAAAGAAAAACAAAGGACAAACATCCCCAACAAATAGCATAGTGCCTTGCACACTGCAAGCACTTAATAAATGCTTGTTGAACAACCAGATCACATGTCTGAAGTCCAGGTCATTGGTATTATGGCTAAGGATTCAGGACTTTTGACAAACTCTTCTTCCTGATCTTTACAGATCTCTCTCCTTAAATTTTCTCTCCCAACTCTCAAGGTCTGGGACTGTGCCATTTATTAAGGAAACCTGGGGTGCTGAAGAGTACTGTTGTGAGATGGGCAGGAGTGAAAGCAATGCTTGAATCAATGTGCTATTATTCCTGTATAGGTCAGACTGTTACAGTATATGTTGTCAAGAATGATTGGAGGCTGAATACATAGGGCTTCTTGTGCCCATTCTTATCAAAAGAAACCCTTCAGAGGAAAGCATGTTATTTCTTCAATAATAACATCTCTCTCTCAAAGATAAATGTCTAGTCATTTTAAGAGTTTGGGGAAATTTCAGGATTCTGAAACTTCTTTACATAGATTACTCATTTCTCCTTTGGAAGGAGATTCTGATGTTACAGTCTGAAAAAAAAAATTTACAATGCAGGAAACACCAAATAAACCCCAGATAAAAATCTCACAAATCTCCAAGAGTTGTTTTCTCCTTAAGTAAATTAACTATACACACACACACATACACACATACACATATATAAGTGTATACATAAATATGTACCCACACATGTGTATGTGTATATATGTATATAATACACACTTACATATACACATATGTGTACATATATGTGTGAGCATGTGTGTGTATAATGCACACTTATATGTGTATACATACATGCATGCACACACATATATGTACACATATGTGTATATGTAAGTGTGTATTATATACATATATACACATACACATGTGTGGGTACATATTTTTTACACTTATATGTGTATGTGTATATATGTATAATACACACTTACATATACACATATGTGTACATATATGTGTGAGCATGTGTGTGTATAATGCACACTTATATGTGTATACATACATGCATGCACACACACACATACTCTTTAGCATGGCTATCCAGGAACCGGAAGCTTTAAAAGAGCATAATAAAAATATGTGTGTGTGTGTATATATAGATACATACATATATATTTAATACACCCTATTAAATAGTTCATTAAACGAAATTATACACATATAAACACATACTTATTAGCTGTGTGACCCTGTACAAGTCATTTAACCCAGTTTCCTCATTTGTAAAATGATCTAAAGAAGGAAATGGCAAACTACACAAGCATTTTTGCCAAGAAAACCCCAAATAGGATCGTGAAGGATCAGACACAACTGAAATGACTGAACAACCTGGCTAACCAGGTGCAGGAAGCTTTCTAAAAGTGCTGGAATTAGACTGTGAGGCAGTGTAGAGATCCTTGAGTCCAAAGTTTGATTATTACCCACAAGCAATCAGGCAGGGTCAGAGACAGCAGTGGTGGTCAGTTCTGCAATATTCCGATGCATCTCTGAGCTCATCACAGATGTGTATTCCTTCTGACCGTGAGGAGCACACTCATCTGTCTGTCTGTCTGTATTGCACATGGACTGTCAGTGCCCTTCCAGAAGTTTGATACAGGGCTTCACCCAAAAGATCTGAGGGCCTCCCTAGTATTCCCCTTGGCATTGTGTGAATAACTACAGGGCACCAAGATCGTTTATGATCATCACTCAAGTTGCCCCCACCCCCAAATCTTCTTTCTCCAACATACCTTTCTACCATATCCATCACACCTCCTCTCCTCTTCTTTACATTTATTGTGTTGTAACCTATTCATACCTACTGTGTGACTCTCTACTACCCTTTGAGTGATCTTCAAATTTAATTCTTCATTAGTGTTCCTGACTCACAGCCTTACAACAGTACTAGAGGAATAGTGGATGGAGTGATCCCTCCAGAGGTGGAGGAGAGGTAAGCAATTCCAATGGGACAGGGAACACCCATGATCACTGAAAATCATGGGAGTGGCCTCGGGAACTGAGAAGCTTCATGGTTTGCCGAGGATCACACAGCCAGTATATTTAAAAGGTCTGCCTTAAACCCAAGGTTTCCAGACCCCAAGGCCAGTTCTTTTTCTGCTATGCCACATTGCCACCAAGACAGTTTGGTGTTAAAAAATAAAGACTAAGATCCTGAAATAGGGGTGGCCCAATGGATTGAATACTAGATTTGGAGCCAAGTGACTTGAATTCAAATGCAGGTTCAGAGATACTACTCACAAGTTATGTGACCCTAAGCAAGCCACTTAACTGCTGTTTCCCTCAGTTTCCTCATCTGTAAAATGGGGATAATAAATAGTACCTACCTCACAAAGTTGTTGTGAGGATCAGATGAGATTATAATTATAAAGTGCTTGGCACAGTGTACATATTAGTTAGCATTATATGAATGTTTACTTTGTGTTTAGTCATTTTTCAGTCATATCTGACTCTTTGTGACCTCTTTTGTGGTTTTCTCAGAACAGATACAGGAGCAGTTTGCTGTTTCCTTCTCTATCTTATTTTACAGATGAGGAAACTGAGGCAAACAGGGTTAAATGACTTGCCTAGGGTCACACAGCTAGTAAGTGTGTGAGGCCAGATTTGAACTCAGGAAGAGGGGTCTTCCTGACTCCAAGACTGTCAGTATGCATCAGGCCTGCACAATCTGTGTCCCATGGGCCACTTAGGGCCCTCAGGCCACTTGCAACATGCCAAAGGATTTTAGGCAGCCTTAGAAAAATGTAGAGGAAAACATCCTTTGTATGTAGAGGAAATTCTTTGGAGTGCAACAAGTGGCCCTAGGCCTCCTGGCAGCATGTTTTATAGGCCTGCTCTATATCCTCTCTGCCACCTATCAACATAGAAAGAATTGGCAGTCATAATCAGGAGTCAGGTAAACTTCCAAAGCATCAGGCATTTGAAATAGAATTAAATTCATTCAGGAATGGGCAGTTTCCAATTGGATTTTATTTATTTAAGTCCTGACTTTTGGTCTCAGATTCTGGCCCCTTGATCTTCCTGGCTTCAGATGCTGACAAGTCCCCTCTATGGGGGCTTCCTCCTATCTCTTCCTGCTTTGGAAACACAAAGGGGCTGCAGACAGTCACATTAATAGAGTAACAACATAAGAACTCCCATTTCTTCAGTTCTTTAAGGTTTATAAAGCGTCTTCCTCACAACAACACTGTGAGGGAGTTAAAAGAAGTTTTATGGTCCTCATTCTACAAATGAGGAGACTGAGGTTACTGAGAATTTTCAAGACTTCCTGTAGTTACCCTACTAAGGAATGAATGGGGTGGGATTCAAAAGTGATCAGTTATCAGAGAATCAAATAAGATTAGAGATGGGGAAGCTCAATCTGTAAATCCTGATATCAAAATAAGCTTCTATTATTATGATGATAACACAGTAGCATGAGTAGAAGTATTTATATTACATCCACTACTATGAAATTATCACAGGCCAAACACTGTGCTGTACAAAAATAGAACCATTAATGTCAGAAAAACACTCCTGATTAAATATGGTATATGAAAACATTTTCCTAAAATCTGCATTTTGAACATAAACAGATCTGTGTACTACCCCCCTGAGAATCTTTCTATTTATTTACATGTGTATGGGCACTTGAAGGCCCTTTCTTTTAAAATTCAGCCTGAGGAGGGTGGACTGAGCATCAAAACAACACTTTAAAATACTTCTATTTGCTAAGCACATGATTTTATCCCCAGGAGACTGAGAAGGAAAGATAAGATAGGGAATGGAAGCTTGCATTAAGCCCCAAAGAGCATAGCTTAATTCACTTTTATTAGTTTTCTTAAAGAGTGTATATTCAGTTTTGTGATCAGCCCAGAAGAGAGAGAAAAGTACATACCATAGGGAAGGAAAAAAAATAGACTTGAGGATTTTAAAGTGCAATTGTTGTTTTTCAATATTCTCGTTTTTCATTACTTGACATTTACAACGCACCTTTTCTCAAAGGAGTTGAGGTGATTTATGGCATTTGACAGTGATATTCACAACATCCCTGCAGAGAGGCAGACTGTGTCAGACAAAACACCACCATATTCTGCTCCCAGTCCATACCAGTCTTCCGAAACTCATGGATTCCATCCCAGGTCTAGAGTAAAAGAGTAAGGAAAATGGAACAATAAAAGCATCTACCATTCTTAATAGAGAAATGCGTAAGTGGGATTATCTGTGCCCAACTAGATTTACTTTAGCCAGATGCACTAGAAGGTTTCCACACACTCAGGCCTCAGGCCTCTGGCCTTTGTCTCAGATCAGGCCCACCCAGAATTGCCAGCACCTCCTTTCTCACTGGAGGCCCCTAGCCTATACCTCCACTTACTGTTGCCTGCTGTAAGGAAAGTCTCCTGGACTTCACAGGATACGATATCACTGCTTGCCATGAAGTCTGAAGGAGAGCCTTGAACAGTCTAGTCACCTCCCTCCCTTAATGGATCTTTCTTCAGCTACTGATACTTTTCCTGGATTCATTCCTCAAGGGTTAGCATACTCCTACCCCCTTATATTGTTCTCATCCTCTCTATATAGCTTTCCATCTTCCTCAACCCTGTCACCTAAATGTCCCACTCTAAATACTTTCCTCTTATTACTGTGCTCTGGGGAATGCATGCTCCATAATTTCATAAAGCTTTCATCTTAAACTTTTTCCTGTTCTACTCCCTCAGTGCCCAAGGTGGGATAGCAAACTGCTACTGCCCTAAACAAATATACTCTGATAAAGCACATCTCTTTTTCTGCATGACTGCCACCCCTAACTCCCATCACCTTTTGTGCCAATATGATTCCAATACCTATTACACTGCACTTACCACAGTCCCTCACACATAATCAAAACTTAATAAAGTTTTGTTGACTAATTGATTAAAAAAAATAGCTTTAGACTTCAGATTAAAGTCTGACACATTAGACCTGATGAACTTTTTCTATCCCTCGCATAATAAATGTCTTTCTCATGTTAACTAATTCTCTAATAACAACCTTATGGGCTCATTGATTCAGAACTAGAAGGGAACTATGAGGCCATTAGGCCATTTGCCCCTTCATTTATAGAAGATTAAACTAAATCCTATAAAAAAGTAAGTGCCTTTCATGGGGTCTAGTAAACTAGTAGTTAGTAAGATCTGAGGCCATATCTGAACCCAAGTCTTACTGGCTCCACTAACCTCTCCTGAGACCACTATACTGCCTCTTTTCTTTCTTTCAATCTATAGGTGAAAACTGTTCCTTTTGTTATTTTGTTTTGTTTTGGATCTTCTCCATGTGGAAAGACAAGCTGCAACTTGGACATTATCAAGTCCTTCAACTTAGGGATTGTTTTTGGTTTGGGAGCAGCGAAGAGTGAAAGGAACATATTTCCCATTTGTGCCCCACTCACTCCTGAGGCTGCAACTCACATAGCATTCAACATCAAAACACACAAGACTATTTGGCTTTTTGAACTTCAAGTCATAGGGAAAGAAGCATCAATGAATATGTTTGCTATTTCAAGAACAACTCAAGTCACTACATGTGCATTGAATGCCTGCTATGTACAGGATACCATGGGATACAAATATGGAAGTCAGTTGAAGGATTTAGAGTTAGAACAAAACCTACATCTCATTGAATCCTACTCTCTCATTTCACAGAGCAAGAAACAAGCCGAGAGAGGTTAAATGGCTAGGCCAGGATCCCACAAATAGCAAGTAACATAGAAGGGAGAACAATCCCTGATCTCTCATTCCAAATCCAGAGAGGCAGTTACAGAGATTGTGAGAAGAGACTTAGGGCAGTAGATTGCCATGCCCTTTCCCAAAACAATGGTATTATTGATTTGTCTTTTATTCACAGAGAAAGAGCAAGAGATGGAAAGGGAGAGGGAGATATATTGAGCAAATGCCCAGGTGCCTATACTGGGAAAACAGACCTGGTCCCTTGGTGGAAATCGGGACAGCTAAACTGCAGGACATAGTACCAAAGCTAAATTTATTATTTAGGGAAAGGAAGGGATGTAGGGAAGAAGCACAGTCTTTGGAAGTACAGATTGGTAGAGGATCCTTGTCCCTGATGAAGAGAAGGGAAGAAGGGCAAGGCAAAATTCTCATGGGTGTTTAGAAAATCCTGGTGTTCTGTTGTTTGAGTAAATGGAATGTGAAACATGGCTAGATAGAGGCAATAACTATTTAAGGCAGGATTTGAACCCAGACTCACTAATTCCCAGTCCATTCTAGCCACTGAGCCAAATAGCTATCATATATGCATCATAAAGCATCTTAGAGTTTTGCAAATTAACTATCCTTCCCCCCCCACCCTCATTGCATCATAGATCTAGAACTGAAGGGGACATCAGAATGAGTTCATGTAGTTCAATTTTCCCATTTTACAGGTAAGAAAACTGAGACTCAAGGAGGTGAAATTCTTTTCATCAAATTCCACACATAGGAAATGCCAATGATGAGATTTGAACTTAGAGGTCCAGAGCCTTTTCTGTTCTTTCCACCATATCACATTGCTCCCTACTTGTTATCAACTATGTTATGACTAGCTGATGTTGCCAAATAAGCAAGCAATCCCTACCTTGGCTTTTATTTCTTAACAGACTGACTTTAAATTGCCTATTCACCTTGTAACACCCCCACCTTCGTGTTGGTGCAAGCTGGGCCTTGCTGCTGTCATGGTCTTCTAGTCCCTGAGCCTGTGTCTGGACAATCACAATTGATGAGTGACACTGATGTGGTGGAACTCATTGCTCTGTTAAGTCTGTCAATGACAATCATCTTTCTACAAGTGATGAATGCCTTTAATACTAGACACTACAAATATTCCCCAGCATTTAGAGAAGCTGTTTGAGCAGCAACAGACCTTTTCCTAAGCAAATGGGGAATGTCACATCTGGCCTAAACATAAAGGAGTTGAATGTGAACATAACAGAGCAAATGCCTGTCTGGCATGGTACAGAGAAACCTCTTCCCTGGCTCAGCATCCACCCCCATTATGTGGCCAGATTGTAGAGGCAGTGAATTTTATTGGTGGAGACAGATTGTATGGGCAAGAAACCTGCCTTTAGCAATGTTGTCATTTTTATCTCATGGTTAAGTATAGAGAAGCATAAATTCCAGCAAGACATGTTGCTGTGATGGGCAAGAACTGGTACTCAGGAGGCCAAGGCTCTTGTTACATCGCTGTCATTAACTAGTCTCCCTGCCTTAGGGTAAGTCACTTCACCTGTCAGTGCCTGAGCTCCACCATTATGCTTCCCCAAAGACTACAAGTGTCTTGAGGGCAGAGATTGCCTGTGTTTTATATTTGTATCCTCAGGATCTAGTGCAAGACCTGGCCAAAAACAAGAACAGAAACAAAACCAAAATTCATACAATTAACAAATGCTTATTGATTAATCAAGTTGTATTATGGGGTTAATGCTATAGAGTATGAGCTTGATATGGGCAAAGATGGGGTCAATTGTACTCGTACAACTTCCAGGATAGGGTTATTCTGGAGAACATTTGAGGGAAAGCATTTTAAAAGGCACAGAACATTATACAAATACCTTAGCTGGCCAGTGGCTAAATACCTCAGCTCATCAATGTAGTTGATAGCTCCACTGATGCAGACTGGAATTTATCCATTCTATCTCATCTTGTATCATATTCTTGTGCAAGTTCTCACATACATCTTCCACAAGGGACTACTCAAAGTATAAGAGACATTGCTGTCAATATTTTAATATTCCATGAGTACCCAGGCTATCCATCTGTATGGCTATATGACCATCTAACTCCCTTTCTATTGACACATTTCCTAGACAAGATCCCTTATTAGGCTACTTAAGTAGCCCCTACATTTCTCCTTTGCTCTTTGAGGCACCTGTAATTTTGATTCCTTGCATATTAGGGTGTGTCATTTTTTTTTTTTTGCTTATTGTCTCCCCCATTTGATTGTGAGATCCTTGAGGGCAGGCACTGTCCTTTGCCTCTTTTTTGTATCCCCACTGCTTAGTAGAGAGCCTGGCACAATAATAAATAATAAATTCTTATTGTCTAATAACTGTAGCCATACAGAATATCTGGGAAAATATTGGTGATAAAAGGTTGAGGATGTTGTCTTTTGTTTTTGTTTTTATGCTTGTTTTTCTTTTCTATGTTAGGAGCCAGTTAGGATCTTTGAAAGTCCTGCACAATTATACAAAAGTAATCCAGCCTATGAGAGGCTGCGTGAATCAGTGAATAGATGGCAGACTTTGTAGTCAGACTATGTGTCAGGCAATATGCTATTCACTGGGAATAGGGATACAACAACTACAATAAATTGAACAATTCCTTCTTGCATAGACCTTGCATTCTATTAGGAGAGATAACAAGAATATGTTTAAGTTTGGTAATAATAGGGGCACCAAGGACAAGGTAATAATAGAAATAAATACAAAGTGGTTAAATACAAGACAGTTTGTGAGGAAGGGCACTGGCAGTGGGAATCAGAAAAGGATTTACAAAGAATATAAGTTATAGATTAGAGTCAGCTCTGTAAGGATGAAAGAGTTACTGTCCAAGGAGATACTCAATCTCATGAAATGATGCTCTGTCCCTCAAATCCAGCCCACATTCCTGCTTCTACTCAATTCAAGGAAACCATTGAAGAGTAATCATGCAATATCCCTTATAGATGAGAAGGAAACAGGCAGGCTTTCAAAAGCAATTTCTTTCAGCCGACTACATCATCACAGTCACACAATGGAAGGAAAGATACAGTCGTTCCATCAGTCAATAAACATTTATTAAGCACCATACTGAGTACAAGGTCCTGGTAGTTTATTGATTACAAAATGACATTTAATTCAGTTGAGCAAACACAGACTAAAAGGCTCACCTGCAACAATGTGTCCTTCCTGGATGTGCCAGATGCATCAGATTCCTTAAAAGATACTGACTAGTAAGATACTGTACATATATTCAAAGATCCTCTGTACCCAAGGAGGAAGAATAGAGAGAAATTCTGACCGAAGGTGTTTGCTACTGACATGGAGGATGCCAATGAAGAGGTCAAAGCAATCAATCAATTAACCAACAAGCATTTATTAAGAACTGACAATGTACCAGGCACTGTTCCCAGGTGCTGGGGTTACAGGCAGAAAATGAAACAATGCTTGCTCTTAATTCTATTGGTGGAGACAGCATACAAATATGTAAATATATAAAGAACAGATACATGTATACATATACACACATATATATTTGTATATACATGTGTGTGTATGTAAATAAATAAAACATACATATAATATTATAGTATATATTAGAGAAGAAAAACATAAGCAATTGGAGGAATGGGAAAGGCTTCATATATGACATAGTACTTGAGATGCATCTTGAAAGGAATAAGTGATTCTACGAGGTTGGAGGGAAAGAGAACCTTTGTTTTAAGCAGGAGACCCTTGGTAGAAAGGCGTGGAGATGGGAGATGGAGTGCCAAATGTGAGAAACAGAGGCACAGAGCTATTCTTAATGCCTCAGACATGGGCGGGGCAGAGGGGAGGGGTCCTTCAGACGCTACTATTTGTGGATTATCTTTGAAGTAATGGTTGATTTACTTAGGCAATTAGACTTCACAGTCCATAATATATTGTCCCTCAAGCTAAGAGGCAGAAAGCTGAGGTAAAGGCCAAGCCATGTCCTCAAATAATTTCACCAAGTTATTTAAGAAAATAAAGGAAGCTGTGATGTTAAGTAAAATGAGCCCTTGGATGGTTGTCAGGTGACATAGGCACAAGTCTTAGTTCACCACTATTTATGTGGTTTTTGGCAATTCAAGTTCCTTTTCTGGTCCTCACTTAACTTTTATAAGAGGCTGGACAAGATTATTGTGAAGGGCCATTTTAACACTAACAGTCCAAGGATTTTTGTTATGCCTGGATAAGCAGGAGAATTACACTGTATAGAAAACTCCTTGATGGAACATGTCCCTTAATATTCAATTCCTCTAACATTTAATTAGGAGATGGATAGAGACTAAACGTGCTGTTCTCTATCAATGATACCACTTGGCATTGTGTATGAAAAGCTGCTTCTCTTTTAAAATCCCTTTCCCTTCACCTCAAGGACCTTGTATTCTGATTTGGGATAGGAAAAAAGATATAACAGGTACATAGAAAAATATAACACAAGAGCAAAAGTGATACAGGCAGCAGGGAGGTCCAGATAAATCTTGACAGGCAATTCTTGACTTGCAAGTGAATTGATTTAACTGAGGCAGGGCTGTGCAAAGTCATCAGTCTCACTCTGTCTTCTAGGGCCATCTGAATCCAGTGGCAAGACAAGGACAGCACATAACTGAAGGTGATCCCAGATGCAGTGGGAGACCTTGGCTTTTTTAAGTTAAGGCCTTCCCTAGGTCTCAATTTGTCAGAGGCAATGCCCATTCAGTGATTAAGGCTAGGTAAGAAATGAGGCAAAATATGGCCTAGTTTGTCTACTCAAGAAAAAAAAATCGAACTGGGAGGGGAAGACCCTCAGAGCTTCTGGTCAGAATAGAAACAATTGCTAATTACAAGATAGATAGATACACACACAGTTAGAAATAGGATAATAGGCTTATAGCAGCAAATATCTAGACCTGGAAGGGGCCTCACAGACCATTCTAGTCCAATCTTCTCATTTTACACATGAAGAAACTAAGGCCCAGGGAGATTAAATGATTTGTTCAAGTACACATGCTCCCTAGGCAGTAGATTGGGTCAGTTGTTTCATTTCCCAGTGATTCTATATGGTTACAAATAATAGAATAACACAACTTTGAAGAATACAAATCATAATCAATCCAAAAGCCAGTTCAAAGATTCATGATGGTCTATGGCATGCTGGCACCAATAACCTACCTATGACAAAGCATTCCATATACATCACAAATACATGAAAAGGCAGTCAATAGAACATACAAAAAGAGATAGTAGATCATATAATAAGAGTAGATCGTATAATAAGAAGAACAGAGCAAGTGTACTAGTCTAACAGAATCCAAAAATATATACAAAGAAATAGAGGAAGAACTCTAAGCAGATGGGCAGATTCTCCACATTAACTCTATAAAAAGACACAAATAAGAATCACAAAGAATTAGAGGTCATAGAATGATTATGATATCAGTTAGTAAAAGAGTTTATCATTGTGAGATGAAAAATCAATCAAAATGACAAAGTCTCACCAATGAGCAAACTAGGGCATGGAGGAGTATGGTGAACTGCCATTTTTCTAACTTGCAGTCTTCTAAATTAAATCTGTTTCTTGTTATGTCCCAAGAAGGGTGACTAACAACACTACTGAATACCACATAATGATCTTAAATGAACAACTGGATTTCCCAGCTGTGTACTTTTTTTTTTAATCACAAGCTTCCATAGTTCATTTATTCATGGACTAGTCATTCTGCTTACTTGTAGGTGAAATAATGGAAAGTGTCTTGAAATTACTCACAAGCTAGGCCTTCATGGTATAGAGGGATAATAGAAACACATTGATTTCCCTTAGCATAATGGCCTGTTATGATCTTCAATCTCTCCCACTAAAGAGCAGAAAGTAATCCAGTTGTTGATATTTGAAAGAGCATCATTCACACAAGGTTTAAAGCTGATCCATTTTGTTTCATTTCACTGGAATTGGACCGTGTTCACCATCTTTTGACAGATGGTAAATCCAAATCAGTACCAGTATGCTCTACATACCAGTACATTTCTCTGATCTAGTGTTAATGTTGCTAGAGAGGGGAAAAAGCTCTTTGATTAAGTGAGGTATAAAATAGAATACTGGATTTGGAGTTGGCTCAAATCCTAGACTCATTCTTCTCAATCTGTGTGATGGTGAGGAAGTCATTTGCACTTTCATTTCCTCATTTGTAAGATATAGGTATCACAGGACCTAAAACTGGAAGGGATCTTGATGATAATTTGGTCCAGCTTTCTCTTTTTGCAAATGGAAACAGAGACTCAAAGAGTTGAAGTGATATGGCCACACAGAAATTGAATGTAAAGGGAATGGATTTGGTTCAGGATCTCTGACTCTAGAACCAGTGCTATTTCTTCTGTACCATGCTTCCTTCTCTGAATATGTGTAGTGTTACCCCATTTTAAATACGAGAAAATTGAAGTGCCAAAAAATGAGCCACCTTGTTCATGGTCACACAGTTATTGTTAGAGGCAAGATTCTACCCCAAGTCTACTCCTTTTGAGTCCAGCACTTTTCCCGCTAGACCATGCACATTTTTGGTTTGTTTGTTTTGTTTTATTTTGACCTCAAAGCTTTAGGGTTCTATTTGCCCATGCAGTTAGAGGTGAGCCCTATGATCTTTTCAGTAGGCATTCCTATTAATATTTGTTAACTCATAGGGTATACAATCTCATAGAGAACCCAAGATAGAGAGATACAGTGTTTGCCTATGAGAGCCTAACTCTGTTAGATGTATATTAAAATTTCTACAACAAGAAAGGCCTGCTTCCTAGAGAGCTAATAACTAAATGAAAATTCACTCACAATACCAACCACACTTATGAAATGTATACACTGAAAGTAATTATTTCAGACCCTATCATGCTATGTTTCCATGCAGCTCCTATGTGAAACTGCCATCTTACTTATTAAAAAGTTTATCAGAAATTCATCATCAAAGGCTGCTTATCAGAACTGGTTTTTATAAAGTAGAAACTGTTGGTAGCAATGTGATAGAAGTGAGGTCTTCTGAATACCTTGAAAATTTAAATCCATGCCTGGCTTATATTACATAAAGCTCCATGACTTACTGAAATCCTGCTATCTATTAGACAAAGAAAAATTAACATTTCATTATCTCCACTTTATTAAGTAGGACAGGGCAGCTAGGTGGCACAATAGATAGAGTACCAGTCCTAGAGTCAGGAAGACTAATTTGTGTGGTTCAAATCTAGCTTCAGATACTTACTATGTGTGTGACTCTTGGCAAGTCACTTAACCCTATTTGCCTCAATTTCCTCATCTGTAAAATGAGCTGGAGAAGGAAATGGTAAACCACCCTAGTATCTTTGCCAAGAAAACCCCAAAAGGGATCATATGAAAAGTCAGAAACAAATGCCCAAGAACAACATTTTATTAAGATCAAAATATGCCAGGTCTGATTTGTTGTTGTATTTCACATAGTATCTACCAGCTGCAGGTCTGTGAGCAAGTAACTTATTCTTCCTGAGACCCAATATCTTCATCTGTAAAATGAGGGAGTTGGACAAGATGACCTCTGAGATCCCTTCTATTTGGGGAGCTATAATTCTATGAACTTCCACCATGTATACCTGAATTCAGAGGATCATATGTCTAGAGCTAAAAGAGATTATAAAGTCATCTCATCCAACTTCCTTATCTTACAAATAAGGAAACTGAGTCCTAGCGAAATGAAGTGATTTTTCAAAGGGCACAGAGGTTGTAAACAGCAGAAATGATTAGAAATCAGGTCCTGTGACACCAAACTGAGCTCTTTTCCCCATCAGACCATGCTGCTTCCCATTCAAAAATGCTCGTGCCCAAATTCCAAACTATTTTATTGATAAAATTCAAATGTAAAATGATTAAGGATGTACTTCTACACCAGAAAAAAAAATCCTTAAGTTCATCATATAGGTAGTCTCTCCACCCCACCCTGCCAGACTATGGTCCCTGTACCACTTAGTAGGTGATCTCTTTAATTAGCTTTGCTTACAAGCCAAACAGCAAAAATAGACAAACAAAAAACTTCCCTCATCCTCTGGTGGCCAAGACTTCTGATAATAAGTCTCTCTGAAATGAATAGGGTTGGACTTTGGCTGAGAAACAAAAAGTGCATCATCGGGTCACTCATGGAAGCCTTTCCAATATTGGAAGGCAGGTGAGAAGTCACATTCCATGATCGTGATCTTTAAGAATCCTGTATCACCTCCATTCCTCCAAGCACCTTAAGACATCAATGGAGGAGCTTTAATTTGCCAGATATTTATCTGAAAACAAAGCAGCATAAGATCCCTTATGTAGGTCTAGATGACAATTATAGAGGAACATCCAACACTGGGATTTACTAGGTGAGAAAATTAAAGGCCAGAGAGGGGAAGAGAGTTGCCCAGAACCAGATCATAAAGTAATGACACATATCAGGCTCCCAACTTCTAGCCCTCTTTTAGGTGGTGCATTGGATAAAGCCCTAGGCCTCGAGTCAAGAAGACCTTCAAATCCAGCCTTAGACGTTTACAGTGTGACCCTGGGCAAGTCATTTAACTTCTATGTGCCTCAGTTTCCTCATCTGTAAAATGAATGCAATAATAGCACCTATCTCTCAGGGTTATTGTGAGGATCAAATGAAATAATAATTGTAAAGCACTTAGCACAATGCCTGGCACATAGTAAGAACTGTATAACTATTAGCTATTATTTATTATTAGTATTATTATCCACAACCCTACCTCCATTTAATTTATCTGACCTTTGACAGTTAAAATGACAGGACTGAGTTAAATGCAATCAGATAGGATTCTTTCTTATGGATTATAGGCAGCTAGGTGGGTGTAGTGGATAGAATATTGAATTTGAAGTTAATAAGACCTGATATCAAATCCTACCTCAGACACTTACTAGCTGTGTGGCTTTTAGCAGAAGAGTTCACCTTGTAACTTATTGGTTGTACGCCTAGATAGATCGTGTAATCTCTCCTAGCCTTAATTTCCTCCTCAATAAAGTGGGCATAATAGCACGTACCTCACAGGGTTGGTGTGAGGATCAAATTAGATGACATGTCATGTTTTGCCAACTCTAAAGCACTACACTCATGCTTGCTATCAGTGTCATTGTCTTACAGATTCAGAGCTAAAAGAAATCTCTATTGTACTCTAACCCTAATTCTCCAATTTTAGTAATGAAGACCCAGAGAAATGAAGGAACTTGCCCAAGGCTAAACAGCATAGCCAAGATCTGAATCCAGCTTCTCTGACTCCAGATCCAGTTCTTAGCTTCTGTCCAGCTTAATTATGGGCAATAGACTATGTCACATTCCCTGGGTTTATCCCAACTTCATCTGTTCATCAACTCATCTCCACAGCTGTGGGTGAGGTCCACCCAGGATTGCGCTCATGACAAAGCTTTCAAGGAAAAAAATGCATACATGACACATTTTAATTTGTAATTAGTATTTCCACTATCATTTTCTTAAGTCTCGACCAGAGGTGGGGAAATTGGCCTCGAGGCCACATGTGACCTTCTAGGTCCTTGAGTGCAGCCTTTTGACTGAGTCCAAGTTTTATAGAACAAATGCTTTTATTAAGGGGATTTATTCTATGAAGTCTGAATTCAGTCAAAGGGCCACCCTTGAGGACCTAGAGGGCCACAAGTGGCCTTGAGGCTGCAGGTTTCCCACCCCTGGTCTAGACAATCAAAAAAACAATATATCAAACCCTGAATCTTGGTGTTTATCAATTTATGTGGAACAAATGTTCACACTGAGAATTTAACTTTCAACTCTCAAAGGCCAGTATGAAGTGGCTTTAACACACTTAAATTAATAAATATTAGTACACACCACTCTTGGTTGGGGGACACAAAGAACACACAAAAACAGTTCCTGCCTTCAAAGACCTGACATTCTAATGAGAAGACAACATGTACCCCAATAGGTACATACAGGCTATAGAGAGAGTAGATGAGAGCTGGGAGGTAGAAACAGGAGGATGGATAATTACAGCCTCTTGTGTGCATTCAGCAAATCAGTCCTCTCTGAGCCTCAGCACTCTTGTGTGTAACACATGGAAGTTGGACTACATGAATTCTAAGGCTCATTCCAGCTCTAATAAGCTATGCCCATTTTAAAAATGAGGAAAATGAGTCTCAGAGAAGGGAAATAATTTGTCTGTGGTTTGTAAATGACAGGGCTGCAGCCTCAGGTCTTTTTGCTCCAAGTTTAGCTCCTTTCTGTTGAAGACAAGATTTTGGTGATGACCAAATAAAACGGTAGCTACCCTGTCAGAGGAGGTACCTCAGCAGCCCTTGTGTATGGAGTGCTGGAGTTAGGCCCAAGAGGCCCGTTGAGAGCTCAGAGTAACAATAAGCCAGGTCCTTGTAACGTGATTTCTTACTGCCCCAAAATTCTAAGGGAGAGGTGGCATGTTCTTCCCTAGCAGCCTTTCCATGTACTGGGACTCTACTCTGCTTTCATCAACAACATCAAGTCAATACCTTGGTGCAAAGCCCTAGCTGCCCATGGTAGTTGTGGCTTTATTGTCAAGGGTCTCATAGCTGAGCTGAGACTCAGTGTAAAATTCTGATTTTTCTACTTTTTCTAATATGCCACATTTCCTCCCACTAGAAAGTCATCAACATAGGTAAAGTCAAGAAATCATTCTAAATTACCTTAAACTGAGCTTTCATCAAAAAGAAAGTTAACATATAGGCGGATTGTATTATGCTGTTTTTGAACAATGCAAGAGTCAATGGTGAGCATTTGCTTCCTTAATTTAGATGCTGTAATATTCTAACATGATGTTTTTATTGCAAATAAATGTATATATTCCTAAATATATTGAAATACCTTGTGTTTCTGCACACACACACACACACACACACACACACACACACACACACACACACTACACTCTACTCCTAGCAATGTAGTGAAATGGAAAGTAGGAGGCCTTATTTTCTGACTGACCCTAATATTTCAATAACAGCCAGCTGTAGGGCAAAGACTATAATATCTCCAGTCCGTACAAGACCTAAGACACACCAGGAATTCAAATATTAAACAGAGAACCTCTTTCTATACTAGCTCACAATTCATTTCTGGCTTAATATGAGGTGATGACTTCAACTTATAAATTTTATTAGGGTCTGAATCCTGGTTGCTTCAAGATAATGCATAAGGAAACGAGGTTGTCATGGCAATTGAGATCATGGGCTCCTACCTGATCACAGACCATAGATCTGAAGCTCAGGAGGAAGTACATTTTCCATGCTTATTTCTTAACACTGGAATTTTCTTCCCAGTTTAGTTTCATCAAATTCCATCTGTAATCACTGTTAAGTCTAGTTTTAAATATACATAGAAAGAACTCCAGTGGGGATTCTTGGGAGGAAAAGCTTTACTCAATGGTAGTTTTTCATTTAACCTTGGAAATAGAATGATCGATTACACCACTGAAAGATAAACAAATATGTAAATGTTCACTAATGTAGCCTAACCTGAACTAAAAGAGAAACCTTTATTACTCACTTCAAAGACTGTCCTAAAGGGACAGTCCACTCCACCCATTCTCTTTGTTATTGAGTTTGTAATTTCTGGGTTTTTTAGATTCCTTTTTTTTTTAAAGAAACAAGTTATTTTAGGTAAGCTCTCCTGCATGGTAAGGCATTTGAGCTGTGAGTCAAAACAAATTCATAGACTGCATACTGTTTTATCATAAGAGCTCAGTGATCATTCAGAAGATCCTAAACTGTTTACAATGGTGGCATTAGGACTGATAAGTGAAAAATCCGAGAATGGCATAGTTTTGTATTTGACTAATATGATTTTAAATCTTCCCTTTTTGAAGTTTTGCTTCTTTAAAAAAAATGAACATATTTATCGTTTTCAGAGAGCTTAGTATTTCAGATATGAACACAGGAGTTTCATTCAATTCTTCTGGAGACTGGGAGCCAGTGATTCATCAAAAGAACTGGGAATAGGACAGCCATAATTGCTGGTTAGTGAGTTGGCATTTTCTTGATCTTTCTACTTTCAAGCACCATTTGTCTCTATATCAGAGATTATGTTTCTTTGTGAGGAATACTTTATTAATATTAACAATCCCAATAAAATTTGACCTCTAGCCCTATTGAGATGAAATTATGCATATAACCTAAATTATTCATTCCAAATGGAAACATTTAGGGAATGGTTCTGTTTCTGAGTTTGGATTATATTCTTGTTAAACACACACACACACACACACACACACACACACACACACACACACAATTTTCAGTATGGGGTAATGTAAAGCACAAGAAATCAGACCTGGGTTCAAGTCTCAGGATGTGAGTTCCCCTTCACTGGAGTTCATAGAATATTGTAGAGGAGATTGCTATTCAGACATAAGGCACAATTGGAAATAGATGGCTTCTGAGGTCCCTTCCAATTCCATCCCAGTGCTGTTGAGGTTACCACATAATCTCTTTGTGCCTTAGTTTCTTCATCTAAAATTGAAGAAGTTGAATTCTCTGATCTCTAAAGTCATATGTAACTCTTGAGTGAGATATAGCCTCTGTGAAGACTTCTCAGGATGGTGATGAAAAGACTGTCTGGAAACTAGAGATAGGCTCTGAGAGAATGAACAGGCCATAAGTTTAAATTACCTAAACCTATAGAAATTCAGCCCTAAACCCCTTCCTGATTGTCACACTGCTGCCACATCAGCACTAGGCTTGCTAAATAGGGACATGTATGCTTGGATTGGCTATACCCCCTTTTCTTGCTCTTTTTTCACACTTAGAATGTAAGCCTGCCTCCCAGCTAATGGGAATAAGGGATAGTGGTGGGTGGAGGTTTGTTTGTGTTAGGGTATATAATCTCATTTTGCTTTCTGTGCCCAACCTCTCCCCTGGGGGTCATGTACCAGAGGAGCAGAAGGCCCTTCCAGGGAGATTGTAATAAAGAGTAACTTTTGCTTTTACCTTGAGAAGTCTCTGAGTTTAATTGAGTTAGGGTCCCTGTCCCACACACTCTTATCACCAAGAGGTTTGCTCAATTTGGAGCCCTTAAGGATTGAGTTCAATTTTGAAAAGTTACATATTAGCCAATGGTTTATTTTCCTCTTGTTATGAAAACCTTTTTTCCAGAAAATTATTTTTCCTACTTTTTCACATAGCACATATACAAAGTTGAAATGTGATTATTACTATGATAGAATCTAGAGCCTGAAAGAATAACCTCACAAAGTTCAGTCCTTAATTTTAATCTTACAAATGAGGACACTGAAGTTCCAAAATGTAGGACTATAGCAATATAAATCTGCAGCTTGAAAGGACTAAAGAGTCCATCTCATCCTTTCCATCTAGTCTCTGGACATCTTGCATATTCTTTTCGTTTACATATTGTATTCCCCATTTGAATATAAGCTCCTAGAGGGCTGGTACAGCCTAGGCGACTAGATGGTGCAGTGGATAAAGTGCAGAGCCTGGTGCCAGGAAGACTCATCTTCAAATATGCCCTTAGATACTAGTTATGTGACCCTGGGCAAATCACTTAACCCTGTTTGCCTCAATTTCCTCATCTGTAAAATGAATTAGAAAAGGAAATGGCTAACCATTCCAATATTTCTAACAAGAAAACCCCAAATAGGTCATGACTGAAACTAAACTATACATACATACATACACACACAGATATGTGTGTATGTATATATGTATGTATATAAGTATATGTGTGTATATGTACATATATATGTATATGTGTGCACATATATGCACACACATATGTACATGCATATACACACACAAATATACGTGTGTATACATGTATGTATATAAGTATATGTGTACGTATATGCATATATACACATACACACATACACACACATATACATATATATATATATATTATATATACACACACACACACATATACGTATATACATATATATATGTAATTTTTCAGTTGAGGAAATTGAGACCCAGGGAGATTAAGTGAATTGCCCAAAGTCATGCTGCTAGAAAATAACAGAGTTGTTATTTGAACACAAATTTTCTGACTCCAAATACAATTTTCACTAAGCTCATTCCCAAGTAATAAGAACCATGGTTAAATACCCCTAAATTTACCCATCCAAATAAGTACTGTCTTTTTCAACATAGCTGCCAAATCCATAGGTAACTTGTTATAGCCTAGAAAGCAAGAGAAATGTCTGCTTTCAGTCTTGGATCAGCTGAGGTCAGTTGTACTTTTGGTATCGTTGTAGATAATAAGGTAGAAAAGATAGCATCAGTGATTCTCTGGAACTGGTTCTTTTTTTAGAACTGCAACATTGATCTTGGACAGTAAGGCCTAGCAGAAGGATCGGTGAAGTACACATCAGATGTGACATAGTTTGACTATATCAAGAACTCATAGGAACTTCTGAATCCATGGTGCTATTCTGTGTCTATGTCTGCCTTAATTCTCATGGTGGTTTGAATAATTTCATGTCAATTCTTCCCATGAGATTCAAATGACAAGGGGTTTAATCATTTTTGTAGGTATTCGAGGAATGAGGGAAGTCTCAGGGGAAATGCTTCTAGTCTTATCTGTCTAAGGAGTAACCTAGGAACATAATGAGAAATGATAGATACAAGAAATCCCTAAAGAAGTGTAGAGCAGTATCATTCCTTCACAGAGTCACATCAGGATACAGAGATGTCTATGCAATGGAGTCTCTAATGTAGTGCCACAGAGCCCTATTCTTGGTCCTATCATATTCAAAATTTCTTGTCAGTGACTGAGATGAAGAAATAAAAGACAAGTAATTTAAAGTAACACAAACCTGAGGATAGCTAACAATAAATGATGGAAGCAGGGTATAAAAAAAAATCTTAAAGAGATGAGCATAATAGACTAAATCTTGTAAAATTATTTTTAAATGAAATTTAATAGGGATAAATGCAAAATGCTATTCTTGAGCTCAAGAAATCAATTCTACAAGTACGGAGTAGGAAAGGAATAGTTAAATAATGCAGTTGTCCCAAAAGTTTTGGTGCATTTTAAAGCTATCAACACTAAGTCTTTCATAGCATATTGCAATTTATGTGAAGAAAACTATATATTGCAGATGGGTCACAGATGTGATGTGGCAGCCCAAACACCTAACACAATTCCATGCTACACTATTAAAAGCAGAATGAAGGAGAGCAAGAAAGGTCATAATCCCGTATCTTCTACCTGGTAAGTCTACGTGTGGAATATCATGTCTGTTTCTGGATTCTATATTTTAGAAAGGGCTTTACCAGTTGAAATATGTACAGAAGAAAGTGATCAAGAGGGTAAGGAGATTCAGCCCTATGCCATCCAGATCCCTAAGTCTCTAATGCCCTTGTCTCCTTTATTATATTGAATTTACTTTTCATGGGTGCATGTTGTTCTCCCCCACCTCATTGAATATAAGCTCCTTGAGGGTATGGATGGCTCTGATTAATTGAAATATACATATACTATAAAGTTGAAAGACCAATCATTTTTTTCAGGGAGATTTTAAAAGGAGAAAAGATTATTTCATTGAAGATGCAAATGGCAAACCATTCTAGTATCTTTGCTAAAAAACCAGTCAAACAACCAAAAAACAAAACAAGCCCAAACAGGTTCATGGAGAGTCAGACAGCACTGACATAATTGAACACCAATCAATTATTAAAAAGAAAACACTAAGCAAAGCAACATAAAGGGGAAAAAGTTTATTATTTATTTATTTATTTTATATTTTATTTTCTATTTAATAGTATTTATTTTTTCCAATTACATGCAGACAGTTTTCAACATTCACTTTTATAAGATTTTGAGTTCCACATTTTTTCTCCCTCCCTCCCCCCAGTCCCCATGATGGCACACAATCAAATATATTCTCTATATATACAATATTATTATTATTATTATTATTATTATTATTATTATTATTATTTAGTTTTTAGGCAATTGGGGTTAAGTGACTTGCCCAGGGTCACACAGCTAATAAGTGTTAAGTGTTTGGTCTGAGGCCAGATTTGAACTCAGATCCTCCTGATTCAGGGCTGGTGCTCTATCCACTGCACCACCTAGCTGCCCCCATATAAAAATCGTATTAAACATTTTTCTATATTAGTCATGGTGAAAGAAGAATCCAAACAAAAGGGAAAAACCACGAGAAAGAAAGAGAGAGAGAGAGAGAGAGAGAGAGAGAGAGAGAGAGAGAGAGAGGGAGAGAGAGAGAGAGAGAGAAATAGTATGCTTCAGTCTGCATTCAGAGTCCATAGTACATTCCCTGAATGTGGATAGCATTTTTCATTACGAGTCTTTTGGAACTGTCTCAGATCATTGTATTGCTGAGAAGAGATGTCTATCAAAGTTGATCATCACACAATATTGCTGTTACCATGTACAATGTTCTCCTGGTTCTGCTCACTTTACTCAGCATGAGCTCATATAACTCTTTCCAGGTTTTTCTGAAATCTATCTGCTTATCATTTCTCATAGCACAATAGTATTCCATTACATTCATACACCAAAACTTGTTCAGCCATTCCCCAATTGATGGGCATCCCCTCAATTTCTAATTCTTTGCCACCACAAAAAGAGCCACTATAAATATTTTTGTACATATGGGTCCTTTTCCATTTTTTTAGGATCTCTTTAGGATATAGACCTAGTAGTAGTAGTATTGCTGGATCAAAGGATATGCACAATTTTACAGCCCTTTAGGCATAGTTCCAAATTGCTCTCCAGAATGGTTGGATCAGTTCACAACTCCACCCACAGTGCATTAGTGTTCCAATTTTCCCACATTTTCTCCGACATTAATCATTTTGCTTTTTTGTCATATTAGCCAATCTGATAAGTGTGAGGTGGTACCTCAGAGTTGTTTTAATTTGCATTTCTTTAATTCATGCTGGCACAATATACCACCTGCGGGCCTGCTTGTGCCAAAGGATTTCCAGCATTCAGTGGAAAAATGTAGGGTTCTACTGCTCACTTTTCTGTTTGTCATGTGACCCGCAGCTACCATCCTCAGTCTATTTCTAGGCTAACCTATCTGCAGCCCAAAGAAGTTTAGCCTATTTTAATTTTGGCCATTACATACTGCCAAGTTGTGCAGGTCTGCTGTAATCAATAGTGAATTAGAGTATTTTTTTTTGTATGATTATAGATAGCTTTAATTTCTTTATCTGAAAACTACCTGTTTGGAGGCAGCTAGGTGGTACAGTGGATACAGCTCCAGCCTTGGAGTCAGGAGGACCTGAGTTCAAATTCGGCCTCAGACACTTGATTCTCACTAGCTATGTGACCCTGGGCAAGTCACTTAAGCCCAATTGCCTCACCAAAATAAATAAATGAACACTACCTGTTCATATCCTTTGACCAGTTATCAGTTGAGGAATGATTTGTGTTCTTACAAATTTGACTCGGTTCTCTGTATATTTGAGAAATGAGGCTTTTATCAAAAAGACTGACAGTAAAAATTGTTTCCCCACTTTCTGCTTTTTTCTAATCTTGGTTGCATTGGCTTTGTGCAAAAACTTTTTAATTTAATGTAATCAAAATTATCCATTTTATATTTCATAATGTTCTCTATTTCTTGTTTGGTCATAAATTCTTCAGGGAAAAAATTTCTAAAAAATCAAGCCATAATGAGTGACCTTAAGAGGGAGCAAATTCCAGTCACTAGAGGAGATATGTGAATATGTCGTCTAGGGGATCCTTGTTCACATATGGATTGGATTATGCTGCCACAAACATCTTCAACTCTGAGAATCTGATTCTGCAATAGGCTACCCACATTGAATAGTCTGTGGGCATCCTCTAAGAAGTATTTACAACTTTCAGAATGAATGAATCATACAAAAGAACTGATCAGATGTCACTGAGCTGACTTAAGCATTTCCTCAAGGTTCCTCCTCCTGTCAGGTTAGATCAAATTATTCTGTCTTGTCTTATATGGCCACAGGCCATATTTCTCCTGCTTCATCTTCTATTTTGTTGCATTATGTATGATTTCTTATTGTAGAAAGCATAGTCCAGAAAGCCAGGGCTCTTCCTCAAAAAACTGAAGAAATGTTGTAATCAGGAAGAAAGGAGAGTTGACAGAGAAAGCAGACTTCAGGAAGCAGAGACTGTTTAGGCTGGATTAAAGAATATGATTACCCAAAGTCAACTGATGGACCATCACAATGGGCACTCTGGCTTCCTTTCATACAGTTACCAGATATAAGCACCAGAAAAGATCCTAATTCTTAGATACCTCATTTGACCCCTTGAATCTTCCAATCAATGAGCATTTGTTAAGTCTCAGAGGGAAGGCACTAGCAGTGAGAGGTGCCAGAAAAGACTTGGTGCAGAAAGTGAGATTTGACTGAGTACTGAAGGAGGCCTGAGAAGTCAGAAGGTACAGATAAAGAGAGAGAGCATTCTGAAAGGGGAGAAAAGCCATTGAAAAGACATAGGTTAGGGAAATGGGATGCCAGGAATAATAACAGAGTAGCTGAATCTTTGAGAAGAACAGCAAGTAAACCAGTGTCTTTGTTTCATAGAATATGTAGAGGAAACTAATGAACAGGAAGGCCAAGAAAAGTGTAGGTAGTAAAAGACTTTAAAAACTATGCAGAGGCCTTTATATTTGATCCTATGGTAATTTTGTTGTTATTCAGTCATTCTTCAGTCATGTCTGACTTTCATAACTCCATCTGAGGTTTTCTTGGCAAAGATACTGGAGTGGTTTGCCATTACCTTCTTTAGCTCATTTTACAGATAAGGAAACTGAGGCAAACAAGGTTAAATGACTCACTTGGGATCACATAGCTAGCAAATGTCTGAGGCCATATTTGAATTCAGGAAAAGGAGTCTTCCTAACTCTAGGCCTGGCACTCTATCCACTGTACCACCTCCTAAAGGTAATAACAAGCTTTAATTGAGTAAGGGGCTTTATATGGTTAAACCTATGGTTTAAGAACATCATTTTGGTAGCTGAGTAGAGGATAGATTAGAGTAGAGAGACATGGGACAGAGAGTTCAACCAAAAGACTGTTTCAATAGTCTGGATGTGAGGCTATGTGGACCTGCAAAAAAAAAAAAGCTGAGAGGAGATGGAGGGCCAGAAAAGCCAGGTGCTTTGTCCAGGGCCACAAGGCAGAAAAATGGTAGTGCCAGAACTAGAAAAAAAGCAAGCAACTCACATTTTGACATCAGGCACGGTTTTGCAGAGCACTTTCCTTACAATCATCTTACAAAAATTGGTAGTGAAAATATTATTTTTTTAAAGATTAAAGATTTTAAATTAAAGATTTAAATTAAATTAAAATTAAATTATATATAATATAAATATATAGAAATTAAAATTAAATTAAATTAAAGATTTAAAAATTTTCAAGATAAAGAAACTGAAAGGAAACTGAGGCTTAGAGAGGGAGAGGGCTTAGGTGACTTGCCCCATGTTGCAATCAGTAAGTTACAAAGCTACTTCTTTTGACTTTCAGAGAATTGCTCTTTCTACTGTACCAAATACCATCAGGGCATGTTTTGTGCCCACCTAGAACATAATGGCATGTGGCTTTTCCCAACAGATGTTCCTTGGGGGCAGCTAGGTGGTGCAGTGGATAGAGCACCAGCCCTGGATTCAGGAAGACTTAAGTTCAAATCCGGCCTCAGACACGTAACACTAGCTGTGTGACACTGGAGTAGTCACTTAACCCCATTGCCTAAAACAACAAAAACAAAAAAAAAACAAAACCAACAGGCGTTCCTTTTTATGATGAGCACAGTCTGGAGAGCATAGTAGGTGCTTGGTAAACGTGTTCTGCTTTTCCACTTCAGTGAATTCTTTCTCAAGTTTACCTGAAAATGATTTGAAGATAACAGTTCCACTGATTAAAGGATCATTAATTTAAAGCTGGAAGTGACCTGAGAGGCCATTGAGTCCAACTCTATCATTTTACAAATGATAAAAGTGAGGATCAGTAAGTTGAAGTGACTTGCTCAAGGTCTCATAGATAATAAGTGTCTGTAACAGGACTTGACCTCCCACATCTTCCTGATTCAAAGTCTGTGCTCTATCTACTACTCCTTGCTGCCTCAGCATGCAATGAAGAGCATGTCAATATCTTATTCTGAGGGTCAACTATAGTCAGGAGAGCAACACTTTACACTTGTTGTCTATTCTTAAGATCCTAAATGTCTTTCATATCCTTCTTCTCCATGCTTGCGGTCTAAGAGTAAATTATGCAAATATGGAATATACAATGCTTTTAAGATACTCCTACTTTTGCTGTCTTAACACGATTGTCAAACTTGGTTGTATAATTATTTTTTAAATCTGTTATTTATTTTGGCAAGGCAATTGGGGTTAAGTGACTTGCATAGGGTCACACAGCTAGTAAGTATCAAGTGTTTGGTCTGAGACTGGATTTGAACTCAGGTCCTCCTGACTCCAGGGCAAGTACTCTATCCACTGTACCACCCAGCTGCTCCCTAGATTATGTAATTCAAACAATGCAAGGTTACTCTCTGTGTCTTTTCCATTATGAGGACTACTCTTTTAAGGCCAGACTGGGACAAAATTATGAAGAGATGGAGTTTTTCTTCAATATCACATTTTTTTTTGAGGGGTGGGAGGAGAGAGAAAACCAGCTTCTACCCTTTCATTTGTCTAAAACCCTGGCCTCTGTCATCACCTACCTTCCCACTACTCTCTAGAAGATCTGGAATGAACTCTAGTAGAGGGGAAAAAAACAGTCTTGAAGTCAGGATGCTTGTTTTCGACAGTCGACAAGCATTTATTAAATTTTTCTATGTGCTAAAGGCTAGAAATACAAATATAAGCAAAAAGAAAGATAATTCCTGCCTTCAAGAAGCTTACATTCTAATGATGAAGATAACACATAAAAAGCAGCTAAAAAGGGGTGAAGGGAAAAGGTACCCAGAAAAGGGACGTGATTTTCAGAGGAGTCCAGAAGAGAATAGCCTGATGGGAAATTAGTTGGGAAATTACATAATTTCCATGTCTCTTCATTTGTATTAACATCTGAACTACAGATTTCATGAGATTCCTATAGATAGATAGTGCTTATTGAACATTGAAGTGCAATAGTAATATGATGTGCTTCCATCATCCCTCCTCATACTGGGCACTTTTCTTGTTTTTCCTCCCTATTAAAATTGGCCTGTCCCATGACTCATTCCCTAAATGGGATACGATGAAAAAAGCACAGGATTTGGAACCAGAAGACATATGTTCCAATCCCCAATCTGCCACTTACTACCTTTGGGACCTTAAGTAGGTAACCTCTCTGGTCTCAATGTCCTCCTACCTTGATGAAAGGGTAGGATTATCTGACCTCCCGATTCTATGCAGCTCCTTTCTGTCCATGCTCTCCCCACAGTCACCACAGTATAATCACCACATGTGCTAATGACCTTCCCTACTTTCTCCTGACATCATGAGAGTAGCAGTGGAGCACTCTGGCTGTCCACCTTTTATTTTCATATTGCCACATGACCAGCCCCTCTTTTCTTTCTAGCTTACAAGTGCTTGCTGACATCCTTTAATTCTATTCCTCTTCGGCGTTCTTTGTTGCTCCTATGATAAAGACTGCTCATGCTCATGATTAGCCTCTCTGTTGTCTCCTATGTGTTACTAATTTTAGGTCTTTGGAGGCAGTCAGAGTTCACATCCTGCAGACACATAACAACACCAGTGAATTGTTGTATTGAAAAAGTAGACTTTTGCTTTCATGGGGTTGGTTAAAAGAGCTTTTCATTTTCCTAAAAGCAATCCAGCCCACTCTTCATCTCCCTGTAAACTCTGGGCTCAGCTCATTGCCTATCTGCAATGTCTGTCCCAGATCTGTACACACACACACACACACACACACACACATACACACGCACAGAAATAATATGCATTATTATGTGCATTCATATAAACACACTGTTGGACAGCTCTGTAGGGTCTCCATCCATATGCATGTTGAAATCTGGACAATAGAGATTCTTTTATTCACTTGGCTTATCATGTGTAGGTAGACAGATCAAACTCTTGGAAGGATTATAGCCATCTTACAGGAGGACCTGCAACATATTGGAGCATACCTAAATCAACACAATGTTATCCGACAGTAATATCTGGAGGAACCTGTCATCCACAGGCAATCCCCCCTCAACCTAGACTCTGCATTATGTCTCTTCTATCTCAATGGTGAATACCTTTGGCAAGGTTAAAGTTGCCTGTTTTATGCCTCACCGGATATTTATTATTAGAGGGCCGTTGAACAGGTTTTTTGTTGATGTAGTTTCTAACAGTATCAAATGATGTTGATTTATGAATGGAAGACAGCTAGCTGTAAGAGAGGTTGCAAAGTGGCATTTAGTTCTACTGAATCAAATACTCTTCTACAGTCAAGAAACAATAACTACAGTGGGACATTTTATTCTCTCCATGTTTCTGTTAATTTTGATATGGGGAAGATGCAGTCTATTGTTGAATATCATTCATGAACGCTGATTTATTCTTTAATAACGTCCTTGATTCATATATGGATGACTCTCATAAAGTTCTGACATATTGGAACTCAAAATCTCTTAAAAAGGAATGCTAAAATTGTCTTTACATTTCATAGGAAAAACACTATTAAAAAAGATCCAGCACTGCTAAGAGAGTAGGCATATATAGGTAAATAGTAATTGATATTCTCTCAGTCACCATTTCTCAATATTAATGAGATCTGAGATTTTTTTCCCACACATTTGGTTATCTTTTCCCTCTTCCTATACTTCTATCAGTACCTCAATATTGTACTAATTCGAAAGAAATAGCTATGGAATACGGTAAAAACAACTGACTATTAAATCTCCATTTGGTAAGAACCATTGTTTTGCTCTGTTCCTGTAAACTACCTCCATCATCACTGAAGGTAAATACCTGGGGATTACACCTAAGCTTGGAGTCTTCTCAGTACTTTTAAAAACTGTAAACACTCCAAGTATGACTAATGTAGATAGGCTACTAGTCATTTAAGCTTTCATTTACTCATTCAACAAACATTTATTATTCCTACTGGGCAGATACTGGGTGAGAAATAAAATTTAAATAATACATGGACCCTTCCCTCATGGAAGATCCAGCATAACAGGAAGAGAAGAGAAAAATATAGGCAGTTATAATTCAAAATATTCCATGACGTGCACGAGAGGTACAGAATAAATTTCTATATTGAGTCTAAAGTGAGAGGGGAAAGGTTGTTATTGAACAAGAAGAAGGCTTTTAAAAATATCATTTATATAGTGCTCTAAGGTATATAAAGTACTTTATAAATATCATCTCATTTGATCCCCTCAACAACCTTGGGGAATAGATGTTATTATTATCCTCATTTATAGATTAGGAAACTGAGGCAGACAGAACTTAAGTAACTTGCCCAGGGCCACACAGGTAGTAAGTATTTGAGTCACATTTGAACTCAAGTCTTCCTAGCTCCAGTTCCAGCATTCTATCCACTGTGCCACCTAGGTGCCTTAATTTCCTCCTGAAAGAAATGCAATTTGATTGTTTTTACATGCAACTGGGAAATAAGATATACAAGCAATGGGTTATAGAAATCTATCCTGTCCTACAGGAAAATAGAATGGAAAGGAGATAAGAGAAGGAGGGAGGGTGATAGAAAGGAGGACAGATTGGGGGAAGGGGTATTCAGAATATACTCTATCTTGGGATGGGGAGGAGAGAGATGGGGAGAAAAATTGGAACTCAAAATCTAGTGGAAGTGAATGTTGAAAACCAAAAATAAATTAATTAATAAAAAAAGAAATGCAATTTGAGTTGGACATTAAAAAATGGGGAAAATACAGAACCGAAAGACATTCCAAGCACAATGACTAGTGTGAGCAAAAAGTTTGGAGGTGAGACAGCAGAGAAAATTTTCACGAGGGCAGAGGATATTAATGTTTGGCTTTATCCTAGGGTTGTTTAGAGTGAAATAATATGAGAGAAGGCTGCTGCCAAACTGTGAAGAGCTTTGCACCATGGGATACAGATACAAAGATAGAAAAACAGAGACAGAGGGACAGAGAGAGACGGAGACAAAGAGAGAGACAGAAAGTTTGAATTTACTCAGTAGGTAATAAGGAACTGCAAATAAAGGTTTTTGAGCAAAGAAGTGATAAAGTTTTATGAATAAGAATGATTATTCTGGTGGCAGCAGGAAGGATGAAGGAGAGATGCCACAGAATGGAGATGGGGAGCCCTATTAAGAAGCTGTCCCAATAGTGCAGGTGAGAGGAGATAAGGGCTTCTAATTGTGGTGTCACAGAAGAACAAGATGGAAGGAAATGAATTTAAATTATATTGCACAAGTTGAAAAGACAGGACTTGATAATTAATTAGATATGATGCATGTTTCAGAGGGAGGGATTAGAGATAAGTCTAACACTTTGAACATGGGAGATTAGGTCAAGCTATAAACAGAAACAGTTAAACTCAAAACAACAGATCTAGAGGGAAACAATAATAAACACAGTTGTAGCCATAAAAAAGACCATTTCTTTTTTAAAATAAAACAATTTCTGCTCTCTAGGAGCTTACATTTTGTAATGAGGCACTGGACATGTTGGGTCTGGATGATTCTGTGACTTCAGTGATAAAGGTTAGGAGACAGTTGGGATGACACCTAAACGGGTTAAAAGGCCCAAAAGTCCTGCACTTGGAGTCACAGGACCTGAATTTGAACTCCAGTCCTGTCATTTAGTACCTATGTAGTAACCTTCTCCAGGTCTCAGTATCCACATCTTGAAAACAAGAGAGTTGGACTAAATGAACAATGTGCCCTCTTCCAGAGTAGTAATGAGCTGTTTTTAGGATCGCGAGAGAAGTATGACAAGATTTGTAAGGGTAAGCGTCCTCCGTTTACCAAGGTGGAATCTTGGCATTTATCTATTTATTTGCATCTTATTTTCCTGGTTGCAGTGTAAGCTCCTTGAGGGCAGAGATTGTGTTTGCCTCTCTATGAATCCCCTGGCACATATCACAGAGCCCGGCACATGGGAAGCAATGGATGAATGCTTCTTGCTTAACTGTATGAGGAGCCAATGGAGAGGGAGAGATTGACCATTCACAAGAGAGAGGAAACGATTGCTAGAAGAAGGCCGAGGGAAGCAGAAGGGAATTGGATCAAGACACACATCTTAAGGATAGAAAGCAGGTAAACCTACTTTACTGAGAACAAAAAAAAAAAAGAAGAGAAATTTGGTGATCTCAGAATTTGAGGAAAAGATCAGAGGGTCAGAGAGAGCTCATGGTGAACGCTCTCAATCTTCTCTAAGCATACAGTGTACTTGAGGATGAGAGATTTAATTTCATGAAAAAATAAAATCATTAATTCAAAGTGAAACTTTGAAGGTGAAAATATGAAGTGAAATGCAGATCTGCTGTTTTAGGAGCCAGTACTAAGACAACCAGAGCTAAGGAGAAATTCTTTGTAGCAGCAGACTTTCAAAGGATTAATCAGAATTACAAAGGATCAGAAATGATTTACTCTAATGTTCCACAGCAAGGGCTATAACAAAAAATTAAAAAAATTAAAGAAATAAAATTTTTTTAAAAGTTAAGAAAAATAACAGAAACGTGTGACAAAGTCAACTTATTTCGTGAGATCACATTATTCTTATTGTTGCTATCAATGACTCATTTTTCTAGGGCTTTCAAATTAGGGTACTTTCAATTCTGTAATGCTTTCAAAGTTCTTTTCTCACAACATCCCTGTAAGGTAGGTGGGGAGGTATTATTTTCCCATCTTACAGATGAAAAGGCAATGTGAGTCTGACTGGGGCGAGATGGGGGGGGATGTAAGATTCAGAGGCAGAAGAGCCAGGAACCTAGATCCCCTAGTGTTTGTTGTCTGTGTGAACTTCAAAACTTACTAGGCCTTAATTTATTTATCTGTAAAATGAAAAGGTTGAACTAGATGTTCTTCAGGAGTCTACAATCCTGACTTGCTCATGAGTACACAACTAGTAAGAAAGAAAAAAAAGATTCAATCTTAGATCTCCTTATTTCAGTCCCGAGTTTTTTCTGTGACCCTAGAAAGCAGTGACCTGAAAGATCATCCAGTTTCACCTTGTCATTTTTACAAAGAAGGAAACTGAGGTTTAGAGAAAGGAATGGATTTATCCAAGGTCATACAGTTAGTAAAAGGTTAAGTAGAAGTTAATCTGCTTCTCTTGATTGCCTACCTAAGTCTTTTTTCTGGTGGTCATTGTTAATTAGAATACAAAGTCCATGGTAACATAAAAACTAAGTCAGTGGGCTGTGTGTGGTCCCAAAAGCCCCTGGAATTCTTCTGTTTGCCACCCACTTCTGACAAAAAGCAGGATACCAGAGAAAGAAAATGATTTTCTTATCCAAAGTGGTAAGAAAAATATTCAGGGGGTGGGAGTGGGGGATAAATATGCTAAGTGTCACATGGATAAGCCAGTTCATCAACACTCCCAGTCAAACTCTGAGCCATTTTAGCCTGACTCTTTGACATTGTCAACTATCTCAGATGTTTGGACATGCCTATATCTAGCATACAACTTCTGACACACACACAAAAGGAGAAGTTTGCATAGTAGCAATTATTATTTCAAATTCACACTGTCTGAGCTACAGCAGCTAATTAGATCAAGACATGAATTATGACACATACCATCCTTTGAAGGGGCTAATTAGATTAAGATCAATATAAACGGTACTTAGACAAAGGGACAATTGGGCATTTCTGGCAGAGATCTGAGTGTTGAGTCAATAAGATAATAGACAAGAAACCCGTTAAAAGGTGTTTATAGGCCAGACCTTTTCATCAGCTCTCTTTAATGAAGTGAACAATGCCAGTTTTCTTTGAAATTGAAAGCAAATTAAATGAATAGAATAATCTATTCATAAAGGAAAGCAACATTTTATTTTAATATCAAAGGAGAAGGGGAAACAGAAACATGTATATGTAAAAGCACATGAGAAAATTTACATTTATTTAAGGATATGACTAAGCTGAAACAACCAACCAGGAGATACTCAGGATCTAGATGAAAGATGGATCTCACTTTCTCCAGTCCCCTCAAAGTTACTTGTATTGTTTATTCAAGATAGGATCTAGGGCTGGAAAAGACCTATGAGGGGGCTAAAATCTACCAGAGTCCTCCCTACCTCTCTTCTGTTTAATTGGATTAGGCTATATTTTCCCTAAAAGGTGACAAAGCTGGAATTTGATTAGCCCAGGGGTCTGGAGCAAGGTTCATGCTGTGTTTTCTTTGATGCAGCTTCATAGTGGCCACTGACTGGGTTGACATGGCTTTTGAATCACCAACAGGCATAAATGGCCCCACCCACTTGGAGTCAGTGTCCTTCCAACATGGTGGGTATTCAAAGACTACCTGAGTCACCACATCTTGACCTCCTGAACAGATTTGTTTCCATATGGAGACAAAGGAGGTCATGTTTATGAAACTGTGTCACTGTATCCTGGTTGAATATCCTTGATTTGTTAGAGCTAAGTAAACTCTCTTTTTTAATGTTCAATGACCTAAGAGTGCCAACATAGAACCTAAACTACCATGGTGCCAGTGCCAGACCATTCCCTAATAAGATCTTAAAAATCCTGACCTAAAGTGTAATACAGTGGGCCCTCTAAAAAAAAAAAAGAATGTACTCTCAGTCTGCATTGAGTCATGAAAGAAGGAGGAGGAGGAGGAAGAAGAGGAGGAGGAGAAGAAGAAGAAGAAGAAGAATTACAATAACTAGCATTTATGTAGCACTTTCTATCATACACTGTACTAAATGCTTTACAATTATTATCTCATCAAGCCTGGGAGGTAGGTACTATTAGTATCCCCATTTTACAGATGAAGAATCTGAGGCAAACAGGAGTAGAGTCACTTGCCCAGGGTCACACAAATAGTAAGTATCTGAGGCCAGATTTGAATTCAGGCCTTACTGAGTCCAGGCCCAGTGCTCTATCCACTATTGGACCTAATTTCCTATTCCTGATTCCTGAAGGAATAAGGAGGTAACAGTCCCACTGTACTTTCTCCTCTGGTTGGATACCATTTGGAGTATTGTGCTTACTTCTAGACACTATCCTTCAGGAAGGACATTGCTGGGGTTTGTCCAGAGGAGAACAAATAGCTTTAAATAATAAGGAGCAATTGAAGTAATTGGAAATCTTTAACTGAGATAAGAGAAGATAGGGTGGGTCACAGTATCAACGTCCTAGGATCTAAAGGGCTGTCACAAGGAATGGGATGGAAACTTGATCTGCTTGGTCAGAGAGGGCAGAAGTCTTGGGTGGAAGTCATAAGTGTAGAATTCAGCTGGATGTGAGGGGGGAAACTAGCCTAACAATTAATGTTATTTAAAAATGGAATTGGGCTGAATTGGGAAATAATGATTTCTCCTTTACTGGAGGACTTAAAGAGACTGGATGACTTTTTGATGAAGAAGAATGTATCTTTGGCCAAGCATGATTCACCTCAGAAGTCTGTAAGATTCTCTCTCCTTAGTATAAACACATCATTTTAATTAATGCAAATGAAGCCAGAATAGTCTAGAAGGATAATAGAGATGTAGGTCTGAAAGAGAACAAATATAAATGAGGAAACATCATAGAATATTAGAAAACACTTTGAATTTCTAGCCAAGAATCCCAGGCTTGAATCCCAGCTAGAACACTTTTATTAGATCTCTAACCATGAGGAAAATCATTTTATTTCTCCGAATCTGAATGTCTTCATCAGTAAAATTGGTAATTTGTTAGGCAGCTAGGCCATGAAGTTGATTACTACATTTAGAGTCAGGAAGATCTGAGTTCAAATCTAGATTCAGACATTTATTCAGTGTGTGACTCTGGGCAAGTCACTTAACCTCTATCTGTCTCAGTTTTCTCATCTATAACATGTGGATAATAATATCACCTACCTCTTAGAGTTGTTGTGAGGATCAAATAAGATAATATTTGTAAAATGCTTAGTACATCTTAAAGTATTATATACATATGCAAGTTATTGTTATCATTATTATCATCATTATTAGAAAGATCAAATGAGACAAAATAGTAGTGCCCTCTGAAAATATTAAAGTGATATGCCAATATCATTTTATATACTCATCTAATTTGATTCTCACAGCAACCCTATGGAACAGACAAGCACAAGGGTTTTGTTTTGTTTTTTGTTTTGTTTGCTTGTGGGTTTTTGTTTTTGTTTTTGTTTTTTGGGGGGGAAAGGAGCATCCAGACTTCTGATTGCTTCTGTACAAGGAACTTCCAATGTGGAAAATGCCTCCACTGTTGCTGATCAGTCATTACAGTCTTAGAGAATTGCTTTGGCCTCTTAGACATTAAGTGTCCCAAGCACATGTTCACACAGCTAGTATATCTCAGAGATAGGACCAGAACTCAAGTTTTCCTGACTCCAGGGATGGCCCTATATACATTATACAATTCTACCATTTCTGCAACTATTATTATGCTTATTTTACAGGTACTACAAGATTCAAATAAGTTGTAATTCCCTATATAAGTCTTAGCTATTATTTACTCATTCTTTCATTCACTTGTTTACTCATTTATTTGTTTCTATAACTACAGAATTCAGAACTTATGATGTAGCTAGAGAGATAAGCTTTAAGCATATGAAATTATTAAATAACCTAAGACAGTATATGATGAATGAGTAGTTAGTAGAGAGCACTTTATACTCCAGGACTTTAAACAAGAGAGAGACCTGGCTGTGCTATTTACTAGGTGTCCTTTGTCCTCTCTGGACCTCAGCTCCTCATCAGTAAAATGAGTGGGTTAGACTCCATAGCCTCTAAAGTTCATTCTAGCTCAATATGAGATGCAAGAATGAGGAATAACTTTCTGGAGAGAGGAAGTATGAGTTTGGCCAGAACAGAGAATGACAGGATTTGATAGAGGTGAAGTGTTGAGGAAGTCTTTCCTCTTCCTAACACCTTGCTGTTCCCCATAGACATCTCAAATTCAACATGTTAAAAAACAAACAAAAAAACAAAAACAAAAACAAAAAAATAAACCTTGTTGTCTTTCTTCAAAAACCTTCTCCTCTTCTAAACTTTATTGATGTTGAGGGCCCTGCTATCCTCTTAGTCCCCTCAGGCTCTCAACCTCAGAGTAATCTTCAACTCTTTTACTTATACAGACTTGTTAATGAAAAATAGTATCACAAGTCCGTGAGAGATTGCATTGGAGCTAGGTTTATTACAAGAGAAATGAACATACATGTGGAACCCTAAATAAGTGCAAAGAGCTCACAATTCAAATGGAAGCTTGTATATTTATGAAATTGTGACACAGAGAGGCGGAGAAATAGAAATATTCACCTCACTCCACATATACAATCTGTTTCCAAGTTGGGTCATTACTCTTCACTGCACCCTTCATCTCTTCCCTCTTCTCTCAATTTACACAGCCATTTGACTAAATTATTGGAATAGCCTTCTGGTTGGTCTCTTTGCCCCAAATCTCTCTTCACTTTTATCCGTCTTCTACTCATCAGGCAAAGTGATTTCCTAAAGAACGGGCCTGATTATGTCACCTCCTGGCAACCCACCTCCCTCTCTTCCTTGGTAAACCCCAATGGTTCCCTGTTACCTCCAGGATCAAATAAAAAACCCTTTGTTTAGCATATAAAACCCTTCATGAACTGTTCCCTCCCTACCTTTCCAGCATTCTTAAACCTTACTCCCTTCCACGAATGGCACTGTCCTATGACACTATAATTCTTACTGTTCCTCTAAACACAACACCCCAACTCCTAGTTCTACACCTTTTCATGGTTACCCTATCCACTCCATTTCTAGAATACTCTCCCTCTTTGCCTCTGCCTCTTGGTTTACTTTAAGACTCAGATTAAATCACAATTTCTGCAGAAGGCCTTTCCCAGTTGCTTCTTCCAGACCTCCACCTTCCTGCACTGTTAGTGCCCCCCTTCTCCTTCTCCTTCTCCTCTTCCTCCTCTAGCTTTTCCTCCTCTTACAATTATTATTATCACTAGTTAAATTTATATAGCTCTTTAAGCTTATAAAACCCTTTACAAACATTACCTTATTTTAATCCTCACAATATCTCTGGGAGGTAGATGTTATTATTATCTACATTTTTTTTTTACTATTTGTCAGACACTTTAATGAGCACTAAACATACAATGAGAAAAGTGAAACCATCACTGTCCTCAAGGAGCTTACATTCTAACAGAGGAGACAACTGAACATATATAAGTATATACAAAACAAATATAACAAAACTTTGGTAGGGAAAGCACTAGACACTGAAGGGAGGGGAGGAGGACCAGGAAAGTCCTTATGCAGAAGGTACCAGAAGGGACAGAATTGTAAAGTAAAACATTAGAGGGAAAAGATATCTATGAGTTCAAATTGCAAATTTATCCCTTATCCCCTCCAGAAAAAGCTAAGAAAATGGCTTTCTCAAGACTCACACCTCAAAACTACATAGAAATAGCATATCCAGATACAAAGACAAAATTGGTTGTTTTAATAACTGAATATTGGTCAGCTTCTTTCTATCTAACATCTGGATCTCCACTTAAATCATCACCTGATCTCCCCAGCTCTAGCACAGTTTGGGTGTCTCTCCTCTGCATCTGTGAGGTCCCAAGCATATCCCAAAATTTCTAAGTCCCTGGTAGGCCCAAATTGTGGTCTCAATTGTCCCTCAGATCTCTCTTTACATGGTCCTGGACCCCTTCTTTCCTTCCTTCCTCCCTCTCTCCTGCCTCCCTTCCTCCTCCTCCTCCTCCTCCTCTTCTTCTTCTTCTTCTCCTCTCTCTCTCTCTCTCTCTCTCTCTCTCTCTCTCTCTCTCTCTCTCTCTCTCTCTCTCTCTCTCTCTCTCTCTCTCTTCCTTTGCAAGAATAGTTATTTAACTAAGACAGGTGAAAACCTCCAGATTTATCTTCGCTGACAAAATGTCCCTGTATTTTCACTTAACCTACAATTATCCCTGAGGCATGAGCATTCCTATAGCTACAAGGCCACAAGAACTCTTAAAGAGTAAGTCTTTGTGCTGAATCATTCACAGAATGATGATGTTTCTTCAGAGGCTTTGAATCATATTAAAAAATGGTGAGTGACCCTTTAGCTTCTGATTCATCATACCCCTTATCCTTGACACTTAAATGAAAACCCTAAGATATATCTTCATACATTTTGTTCTAACCTTTATTACCTAAGCTCACATTTATCTCCCAAGTGCTCACACCATGACCCAATGTTCAGTAGAGGATGAAATTTTATAATGTGTGGAAAAAAAACAATCTTTCCCTTTAAAGACTGGCAAAAATAAAGGAAGTTTTAATAGGAGTATACTTAATGGCCTGAGTTCTGTCCATAATATTCTGTGATTACGATAATTTCCTCCATCACCAAATTTAATACTTTTAACTGACATTTGGATAGCCATTTAAAGTTTTTTTTTCTTTTCTTGTTTTTAATTTTTATTTTCAGCTCCAAATTTTCTCCCTCCCTGCACCCTCTCACCCATTGTCAAAGCAAACATATAATATCCATAAGTATATATATATATATGTATGTGTATGGAGTCATGCAAAATATTTCCATATTGGGAAAAAAAAGAAGCAAGAAAAATAAAGTGAAAAAATATGGTTCAATATGCACTCAGAGTTCATCAGTTCTCTGTCTGGAGGTGGATTACATTTTTCATCACGAGTTCTTTGGAATTGCCCTAGATCATTGTATTGATGAGTGCTGCTAAGTCTTTCACAGTTGATAATTATTATACTATTAGTGTTACTGTATAAAGTGTTCTCTTGGTTCTGCTCACTTCATTTTGCATCAGTTTATATGTTTTCCCAGGTTTTTCTGAAACCATCCTCTTTATCATTTCTCATAGCACAATAGTATTCCATCACAATCATATATCACAATTTGTTCAGATATTGCCCAAATGGTGGGCATCTCCTCAGATTTCAATTCTTCATCACTACAAAAAATCTGCCATAAATATTTTGTACACGTGTTTTTTTTTTCCTTTTCCTTTAATATCTGTGGTGCATAGATCACTGTAGTGGTATAAGTAGCAGTGTTACTAAGTCAAAGGGTATGCACAGTTTTATAGCCTTTTGAAACCCTTTAAAGTTTGCAAAATATTTTAAATATTCTATTTCATTTAAGCCTCTCAAAAACACTATGAGGAAAATATGTCTCTATTTTACAGATGATGTAACTAAGACTCAGAAGGTCCCATGACCTACCCATGGTCACATGACTAGTAAGTAATGAAGGTGGGATTTTAACCCAGTTTTTCCCCACTACAAATCCTGTGTTATTTAATTCAAATTTGAAAAAAAAAAAGATCCTTAAGAGACTTCACTTTAGGCATGGCTAAATTTAGAGGTTGCCAAAGTGCCATAGAATTGAGGGAAACAATGGGGTAATAGGGAAAGGGTGATACTACCTTCCACCAATATTTAATGGAACTCAGCCATTTCACTGGAAGAAGAATAACAAACCTGGAAAAAACTTCTCCAACTCAATATCTTATCTCTCACCTCTGTACCTTTGTCTCATTCAGCAGGAGAGTCAGAGACTCCTCTTGGCTTAAATGGTTAGGGGAGACAGGGCAGGGAAAAGGGAGTAGGAAATTTGTTTTCCTCCCACTGGAAGGAAAACTTAATCCTGCCATGCATGTAGGATTTAAATTCTCTTCCTTCTTATTGGGAGGGAAAGCAAAAAGAAACTCTGAGAAACTACCAGATACCTAAGGAAGAGCTTTCTAGCAATAGGTGTTGTATGACAACAGAATAAACTAAGCCCTGAGGTAATAACATTTCCTATGTTGAGAAATGTTCAAGGAAAGAAGTGATAAACTCTTGAGGAGTTTGACTCTCTGCTTGGTGACTGCCCTTCAATCTATCCTCCCTGCTCACTGGATTTTTCAGCTTCCCTCTGTGGGTCATCTTCCTCTATTAGGTTGTAAACTTCACGAGGGCAGGGCAATGTTAACTTGAATTTGTATCTATCCTCAGGACTTAGCACAGTACATGGAATATAGCAAGTGTTTAATAAATGTTTATTGACTTTATGACTGATTTCAATCCCTACTCCCTTAGGATTATTGACTTTAAAGCTAAAAGATGCTTTAATAATCATGTAGACCTACCTCTGCCTTTTGCAGAAGATAGCCATGAGGCACAAAATGGTACAGTGGCTTGGCCATAATCACACAGTATGAACCAGAAACAGCACCTGAGATCAAGTCTTCTGATGCTAAACAGACATTACATACATTATCCCATTATATCACAGTACTCATTTTATCTGAATTCTCTGGGGAAATAAAGGTTGTTCTCCTGTTATAGGATTCCTGACATAAAGCTCCACTAAACATACTGATAATAATAATAACTCCAACCTCTATAGCTATGTGACCTTCTACACACTACTTTGCCCTCTGAGTGAGCCTATCTTCATTTGTGAAATAAACAAGAATACTTTTAATGCCTCCAACTCAAATAAAACAACCTATGTTAAAAAAAAACTTTACAAATTTTAAAGAACTACATGATTTAAAGTTGTTATTCTTAGTATTATTATTATAGTGCTAAGATTCACAAAGAGGGATGACATGGGATATTGGATAGCTTTTCCACCTTGGAGCTGGGAAGACCTGACTACAAATTTAATTTGTCCCTTTGAGTTTCTGAATTGAAATTCTACCCTCTGCTATCCAGTATCTGTGTGACAATGGACAAGTCAGTCAACCTCTTAGAGTCACAGGAAACTCTTTGTAAGTTGCATATGAGTTATTGAACTGCATCGGGTCAGTAAAAGGAGTATACACACACACATACACACACACACACACACACACACACACACACACACACACACACACACCAGAAAAAAAGAAAAAAGTTTCACAAAACACCCAGTGCTCTTTTTGGTATACTATACCTCCTTGTTATGTACACACTGTCTATTTTACCATGAAAAATAATGGCATAAGTAAATTAGGGGAGCATGGAAAAAATTGCCTGTCAGATTTATGGATAAGGGAAGAGTTTATGACCAAAGAAGAGATAGAGAGGATCATGGGAAGTAAAATGGGTAATTTTGACTACATGAAATTAAAAATGTTTTACACAAACAAAAGTAATGCAGCCAAAATTAGAAGGAAACCTGCAGACTAGAGACTTTTTTTTACAAAAAGTTTCTCTGATAAAGGCCTCATTTCTGAAAAAAAAAAATACACACACACACACACACACACACACATACATGGAACAGAGTCAAATATATAAAAATAAGAGCCATTCCCCAATTGATTAATGGTTATGAATAGGCAGTTTTCAGAAGAAGAAATCAAATCAATCAATAGTCACATTAAAAATGCTCTAAATCACTATTGATTAGAGAAGTGCAAATTAAAACAATTCTGAGGCACTACTTCATACCTGTCAGATTGACTAACATGACAGAAAAGGAAAATGATAAATGCTGATGGGAATGTGGAAAAATAGGTACACTTATACGCTATTGGTGAAATTATGGACTAATCCAACCATTCTAGAGAACAATTTGGAACTATACCCAAAGGATTATAAAACTGTGCATAGCTTTTGAACCAGCAACCGCGGCTGTGTTTGTATCCCAAAGAGATCAAAGAAATGAGAAAAAGATCTGTTTGTACAAAAAAAAATATTTATATTAACTCTTTTCGTGTTGTCAAAGAATTGGAAATTGAGAGGATGCCCACCAATTAGAGAATGGCCAAACAAGTTGCAATGTATAATTGTGATGGAATGTTATTGTGCTATAAGAAATGACAAACAATGGTTTCAGAAAAACCTGGGAAGACTTATTTGAGCTAATGCAAACTGAAGTGAGTAGAACCAGGAAAATATTGTACACAGTAAGAGCAATTTTGTAAGGATGATCAACTGTGAAAGACTTAGCTACTCTCATCAAGACAATGATCTAAGACAATTTCAAAGGATTCATGACAAAAAATGCAGTCCACCTCTGGAGAGAGAGAGCTGGTGAATTCTGAGTGAAGTTTGAAGCAATTTTTTAAACTTTTTTTATGTTTCATGCTTTTTATTGTTTTTTGTTTTTGCAACATGGCTAATAGGGGAATGTTTTGCATGACTTCACATGTATAGCTTGTCCTCTCAATGGATGGGGGAGGTTGAGAAGGGAGAAAATTTGGAACTTAAAAATGATTAATGCATTTCAAAAAATTAATTAAGAAGAAAATAATGGTAAGAGTAAAGTAGTAAAGTAGCATGTGCTCTGGAACTTCTCTCCCAACCCCAATTCCTCCTGGTAGGTTGGGTCCCCAGGGAACGATTACTACATCTTCCTTCACAGCTCTAGGTATGCCTGTGATGGATCAGAGGATTGTTTTTTATTGCTGTAGCTCATGAGCCCCCACTAACATGCTTTCCACCATGATTATTATTTTATATCAGTCAGGAAGAAGTAATTAAATTTTAGAGAGGGGGTGTTTACTAAGGTGGTATAGAAAGAACAATTGATATAAAAACTTCCCCTCAAAAGTATGCGACACATTCTCCTAGAAGTACATATAGAATCCAAGGAAACAGAGACTGAAGCTTAAAGAGCACACACGGCAAAGGGAAAAACTCACAGGTCCTGGAAGTCCTTTTGCTGAGATTTTCAAAATGTTTTCTATAGATATGGGTTGCCTCTTTGTTGGGCTCCTTTTAGACTTGTGAATCTGTGTCATAGTCAGTTTGCCCTGGGCTTCCAAATGCATACACTTCCTCAATTATTTTGAGTTCACTCTTAGTAGTAAAATAAAAAAAAAAGTTAAAATCCTCTAGTACTCTACAATCTAATACTCATCCAATCAAATGGGGAAAGATCTGGGATTGGGAATTCAAGATAAGCCTGAAGCCAAGACAATGTTGCTCTCCTCCTCCCACCCCAATCCTAAGCAATTACTTCTCTGGGACTTGTCTGAAGTGTTCCACATTTCAGCTGGTAAACACCCAAATCCTTCAATCTGAACTAGCAAGATGAACTCCTTTATCTCCATCACTAAGGTGCCTTCTGCCACTCTTTCCTTCTTTACCTCTGTTTCACATGATAAAGTGGCCTTACAATTTACCATGGCTAACCCTTTACTTGTGTAAGTGATCCCATTCCATCCCATCTCCTCCAACAGATTGCCCCTTCTGCCATCCCCACTTTTCCACTTATTTTCAATCTCTTTATATACACTGATTCATTTCCTATTGTCTACAAACTGCCAATGTCTCCCCAATAGTGCAAAAAGCCTCACTTGATCCTCCCATCTTCACTATCTTTTACCCTTTGTTGCTAAACTCCTCAAAAAGGTGGTCTACTATACCTCTCTTCTCTCTCCTCTCACTCTTTTCAATCCCTTTTAGCCTGGCTTCTGATCTTATCATTCCAGTAAGGAAGTAATTAGGCAGCTAAGTGGTGTAGTAG
The DNA here is from genome assembly GCF_003287225.1 of Phascolarctos cinereus. Taxonomy (NCBI): domain Eukaryota; kingdom Metazoa; phylum Chordata; class Mammalia; order Diprotodontia; family Phascolarctidae; genus Phascolarctos; species Phascolarctos cinereus. The sequence continues at coordinate 197,169,303 of NW_027555625.1, forward strand.
ATAGAGCACTGGTCAGGAAGAACTAGTTAAAATCCACAGCCCCAGACACTTACTAGTTGTGTGATTCTGGGCAAGTCATTTAAGTCTGTTTGCCTCAGTTTCCTCATCTGTAAAATGAGCTGGAGAAGGAAATGACAAACCACTCCAATAATTTTGCCAATAAAACCTCAAATGGAGTGATGAAGAGTCAGAAACAACTGAAATGACTGAACAGCAGCAAGGGAAGTAACTAGTTGACAGAGTGGTTCAAGATTCTAGAGAGAGGAGAATTACCCACAGTGCTGATACATGAAACAATCCCCTTACTGTGTACAAAAGACAGACTCCAGGAAAACTTACCTAACCTCTCTCCTGACTTCCAGTTCATATCACCTACTACTTATTGGATATCTCAAACTCAACACGTCCAAAATACAATTCATTATCCCCCAAACCTTCTCCTCTTCCCAAGCTCCCCATTTCTATTGATGGGTACTCTTCCAGTCACCAAGGTTCTCAACCTCAGTATCATCATTCACATATCCCATCCTTTGCCAAGTCTGGTTGTTTCTACCTTCACAGAATCACTCATCTAAGTTTCTTTTTCTTCATTCATATAGCTCCACCTTGGTAGTGGTCCTTATCACTTCACACAAAGGCTATTGTAATAGCCTTCTGGTTGTTCTCTCTTCTGCAAGTCTGTCCCCATTCAGGTTTGTCCTTCATTCAGCTGCCAAAGTGACTTTCCTGAAGCACAGGTCTGACCATGTCGTTGCTTCCCCTACTCAATAAAGTCTCGTGACTTCCTATTATCTCTAGGATTTTAAATATAAAATCTCTGATTCACTTTTAAAGTCCTTCCCCACCTACCCCCTTTCTATCTTTCCAGTCTTCTTCCATTTTGCCCCTTTCCATATATTCTGCAATCCAGTGAAACTGTTCTTCCTGCTGTTCCTCCAACACAATATTCTAATTCCCAATTCCATGCCTTTCCAATGGCTGTCAACCATGTCTGGAATGGTCTCTTTCCTCACCTCTGCCTCTTGACTTCCTTCAAGACTCAAGCAAAATCCCAGCTTCTGGAAGCCCCCTCTTCTACTACTGAATTTCTTCTGAGATTACTTCCCGTTTATATTGTATGTATCTTGTATACATTGTTGCTTGTATGTCTCTTTTCAGCTTCTTGAGAACAGAGGATATGCTTTTGCTTCTGTTTGCATTGGAGGGATGTCTACCCCAGTCATATGAAAACTTCCCCTGGAAGAGTGGAAAAATGAGAACAATTTGTTCCAACAGCCATGAAGACAGCTGAAGCAAGCACCAAGGTCATCCATGGCATCCTGGGCCATCACCAGTCTTCTTGACTTTCATCTCGCTACTGTTCTTTAGTGACTCTGGAAGAGAGAGTGAAGCTGACAATTTTATAATGCTTTGCCTCATTTAAATCCAATTCACACACAAGTCAAAATGTCACCCGGTAATGTCATTGGTCCTCTCCAAAAATGAAAGAAATCACACCATAAAACGTGAAATAAAGACTGTCCTCAGGTCATAGGATGATAGATTTGGAGCTAGAAGTAACCTCAGAGGACATCTAGTCCATACCTCTTCCCCCAATTTAAAAATGAGAAAACTAAAACTAAGCCCCACAGGAAGTGACTGAGATCAGATTTGAACCCAGGTCTTCTGGGTTTCTTTTCTAAAGCCAGTTCTCTTTCCACTGTACCACACTTAACTCTCCCCACCCCCAAATCTAATTATTAGAGCCAAAAATAGACTATTTGACACCATAATACCTAGCTTGGGGATTTGAATACAGCAGTCAAGAAGACACAGGAAGCAAAGGAAGCATGAGTGGCTAGCATGGGGATCTGCACATTATACTTAGTAGATATTTGTTAAAAGCTTGCTGCTTTCATTGAATGAATAAAGTCACCTGTTAGGTCTGAATGCTTTCCTGATTCCAGAGATAAAAAAATTTCTGATGGATTGCATCTATCATAAAACACTTGCTGAAAATCAGTTGTTGGAGGCCATCCACACTCCACTGCAGAGATAAAAGGAAGATTTAAAATGCATGATATGAATCTGTTTCAGAGGCTAATTGCATGCAGTGGGAGCAGCTCTAAGCCAGGTTTGTCCATGTCATCAGTCATGTATTACATCTCTCATCTATTTATTGCCAATGCTATTATTTTGGAAGATTAAAAACCAAGGTCTCCAAATAGTCCTGGAATTTGAGTATTTCATTAGCAACTCTTTTATTATTATTATTATTATTCAAGGCAGACTTTTTCACGCAAAGACATTGCATCCTTCCTTTGCATCGTGATGTGATCCTCACAGTATCCATCAGATCCTGGAAATATTAAATGCTATTTCCAACCACAGTATTCTATTGTCAGCAGCCATCTTTGATAATAATGGCCTTAATTTATAGAAATATAAATAATACAGCAGTGACATGAGGAATCTATGATCACATAAATCTGTCACATATCAGTACAAATTAACATAGTTAAATGCAACTGAACTATAAATACATTCATGCAGCAGCTTGTGACAGAAAAAAAGTTTAGCAGGAAAAAAAAAAAAAGATCCAGGATTGCAATAAAAATGGAAGTGTCTTTAGTCGACAGAAAACTTTCACCTTGATATATGGCTCATTTTTGCATTCTTCACTTGAAAGCTTGAGATATATTGAATTCTTTTTCAGAAAGGAAATAGGTGTCATTCATGGGATCGTCTCTGGCAACCATACAGATGCAAGAGTAATGCAGCATTTAGAACTTCAAGAGCTTCACCCCATGGACCCATGGCATTCTCTTTGTGGATTCTGACTTACAAACCTGTTTTGGAGATCACAAAAATGACCTGGCACCCAGGTGTTGTTGCTGGGGGTTTTCCTTCCTTTTTCTTTTTAAAGAAGACAGAGATGTGCTGTTCAACATTAATGAAGCCCTCTTCTTCCGAGTATCCTTATTCCAACTCATACTCACACTGTAAAGTCTGAGTCCCAGAACAAGCTCATCTTTCCCTCAGCCATGGAGAAAACAGGAAGCAGTAGAGTCACTGGAAGCTTTTGCATGCACAACCAGTTCCAGGTCCCCAGTTAGTCCCCTCTGGCATACAGTAAGCAGATAAACAGCATTTGTTGTTGTTGTTATTCAATTGTTTCAGTTGTGTCTGACTCTGTTACCCCACTTGGGGTTTCTTGGCTGATAGATACTGGAACAGTTTGCAATTTCCTTCTCCAGTCCATTTTACAGATGAGGAAACTGAGGCAAACAGGGTTAAGTGACTTGTCCAGGGTTACACATCTATTGAATGTCTGAGGCTGGATTTGAACTCAGGGCTTCCTGACTCAAGGTCCAGCTCTCTATCCAAGTGCTAGCTTCCCTGCATATGTTAAGCAGACCACTCATTAGGATGCATCAGGCAGAGCACAGCATTTATGATCATAGAGACAGGGCTGTCAGTTTATCTCCCCTTTCACTGTAAGCTGTCTTTTAGATGAGTAGACATCTTGAAAACAAGCTTAGGGACCAGAGCAAGGAATATGTTATTCTTGCTATCCTTTCCACAAGGAGACCTCATTGAGAGTATTCCATTCAGTTCAAGGCATTAGCACAGTGCCTGGCACAAAAGAGCAACTTAATAAATGTTTGTTAATGGCTTAAGTGACAGGTGCCATTTTTAAAAATAATATCAACAGTCTGGGGGGGTGGGAGGGAGTGAGGACCCAGAGGTAGCTGATCAGAATGGAGAGAGGACCTGATAGTGACCAAGATGGTGAAAGGATTATAAGGTAACTAGAATGAAGAGAGGACTAGAGATCATTCCAAATGAGGATTGATTAATGGGGCTAGGGATGTTTAGCTGGGAAGAGAAAGGAGGAGAATCCTTAGGACATGCTAGCCATCATAAGGCCTGTCATAAGGAAGATGGATTTTAGTTGGTCTGAGATTCCCTCCTATTTGTCCTCTACATATCTTCTAAGCACATAGTTGTTTGCATATTGTCTCCCCATTAGATTGTAAATGTCTTGAGGGTATGAGCTGTTTCAGGCTTTCTCTGTACCTCAGGTTCTTCCTCAATTAGCTCCTGGCAATAGTAAATGAAGAGTTTCATTGTGCTCATTGACTGACTAAGTGACTGTTTGAGCCAGTGGAGAAGAACTAGGATGGTGGGTAAAAGTCACAGTGAGGCAGATTTAGACCCTGTGTAAGGAACAACTTCCTATCAGAACTATCCAAAGGTGGAATGGGCTTGTCTTTGAAAGTAGAGGCTCTTCATTATTAGAGCTTTTCAAATGGAGGCTAGAGAACCCCTCGTCAGGTTGTCATGGCCAGGATTCCTATCCAAGAATAGGCTGGAGCTGTCTCTGAGCTTCCTTTCCATATTTGAGATTCTGTGATCTGCCAGAGGCAGCTGAACAATGCATCTTCATCAGTCTTCCTCTGGAAATTCTGTCTTACTCAAGGAAAGTGCCTGAACTGTTTTACATATAAGAAGGGGTAACAACACACAGAGCACTTTAATAGAGGCAATAAGCCGGATTTATCTTTCCAAACATTCCTGTCAAACACTGCTTATTAGAAACCCCTTCAATCTAAACAAAAGGGCCAGGGGGCCAAAATAAAATATGCAGACAGACTGTGGTTATCATGAGCATATGACATTTTCTTTTCATTATGGAATATGTACTAATAAAAGGGGGATGTCTGAGAAAAGGATTCTAGCAACAGAGAAAAAAAATCTGGTGAAAATTAAACTTCAAAAGCTGACAAACTTATTTGATACCCTTGGTGATATGTGTATGTGTTGTTGTGTGTGTGTGTGTGTGTGTGTGTGTGTGTGATTTTTAAATCAATAAATATAATGCTTTATTGAGGAAAAAACATGCCCCACCCAAGATTATGTCAATAGAGGCAAAACCAACAGAGAGATCTGGAGGGTCTCCTATAAGGAGGTACCATGCTACCATGAAAATAACAATGGATTCAGAACAAGAGAACTTCAGTTCCACTTCCAACTCTGACAATTCTTAGATGTGTAAATTTGGACTAGTCACTGTCACTACCTAGGTCTCTATTTCCTTCCCTGTAAATAAAAGGAATGCATGGGATGATTCCTATGGATTCTTCTAAGTCCTTTACTCCATTACTTTTCTGGGATTTCTTATCCCTCTCAAACAACAGACCTTCAAACACTATTAGATTTATAGCCATAAAACTTGGGTTTAAATCCCAGTTCTGAATTTTACTATTGATGTGAACTTGGGCAAACCACTTCATGTGTATGCTTCAGTTTTCTCATCCATAAAAAGAAAGGGTTGGTTTCTATGGTCTCTATGATATAAACATACATGAATAAAATTATATATACTTATTATAAATACAATTTATATGCTTATATATACACATGTGTATATATAAACATATGTATCTATATATGTACATCTGTATATATACCTACATAAATATGTATACAAGCTCATGAACTTCTTGCACATACATACATAAATATATTCTATTAATGAATATATAGATTTAGATACCAGTATATTAATTAGTCAATTTTACTATTATTTTTGTTTGATTAACCCTGTAAAAGTCACAATCTCCCTGAGCTATAAAATGAGGTGATTACAGATGCTCAAATTCTTATGATCCTATATATAACATGTACCTATGAGAAAATTGCTTTCAACTTCCATAAAACTGATTTGTACATGGAACAGAATTCATTTTTAAGTTAGGAATTTCCTATATTTTGGAATAGGTAGCCTCTGTTACAGACTTCAGTTGTAGGATTTAGGAATGGAAGGAATCTTAGAGTCTGACCACCCTCATTTTACAGCTCAGGAAAGTAAGGCGCAGAGAAGAAGAGTCACTTGCACAGTCACATTGCAAATAGCAGTGGCTATATTTAAACCCAGAGGCTGCAAGGTAGCTCAGTGAAAAGAGCACTAGGCATGGAGTCAGGAAGACTTGAGTTCAAATCTGGCCTCAGACACACTAGCTATGTGACCCTGGGCATGTCACTTAACCTCTGTTTGCCTTAATCCCCTGGAGAAAGAAATAGCAAATCATTCTAGTTTTTTTTTTTTTTGCCAAGAAAACTCAGTGTAGGGTAATAAAGAGCTGGACATGGTTGAATGACTGAACAACAACAACAATATTTAAACCCAGGTTGTCTGATACTCAGTGCTCTTTCTACCACACCAGGCTGCTGGTCACTTTCTGTTCCGTGAGGAATGGTTATAGGCACAGCAGGAAAAAGAGAAGACAAGAGCTGATCTTTTCCCTCAAGGCAATCATAATGACTCATTGGGATGGAATAATGGTCTGTGAAACAGAGAACTTCAAATGCCAGATCACAGAATCAGAGGCTATTAGGGTCTCACATACTTCTCATGTTCTCACTTATATTTATCTGTGTGCAGCCCATTAATTTCACTGAAGAAGAAACTGAGACCCAGGGAAGAGATGTCACTTGCCCAAGGACACAAAAGCAGAAAGTAGCGGACGATGTCAGAGCTAAAAGAGACCCTAGAGGTCTTCAAGCAAACTCTCCCATTTTATGGAGGAGGAAACAAACCCAGAGAGAAGAAGCAATGTGCCCAAGGTCGCATATCAAGTTAGTAATAGGACCACAACTTGAACCCAGTTCTCCTGACTCAGGTGACACAAACAGTAGCAAATATAGACGTACGATTAGGACGGAAGCACAGAGTCTAGGTTATACGCATGCTATCATTGAAACCGGAGTTCAGAGAGGAGAAATGACTTATCCAAAGGGCCATGGCTAATTAACAAGAAAAGTAGGATTCCACCCAGGTCTCCAGATAGCTAAGTCAGTGTCTTTCCACTGCCCTGAACTGCCGTACTCATCCTTCTGAACTTTTTACTCAGTATCTTCTCCTAATTATACCCCCTTGCACTAGGCAACATAATTCGTCTCTGTCCTACTGCTATACATTTTCAAAAAAAAATTTCCAGGATATTATCATGCCCCTTCTTTGAGGTCTCTAAGGAAGCTGCATGCATTTAGCAGCTTTAATCTTACCTCATAAATCAATCTTTGCAACCCCTTCATTTGTTCTTCTCCAGGCTTCAATATGTCAACAACTTTTTCTGGTGCTGAGATGCCCCAAACAGAACATTCCAGATGTGGCCACACCAGTGCTTCATAGAGAAGGAGGTCACCCAAAACCCAGCTCCTCTTCGTGCTCTATAAAGTGGCTCTGGCCAATTTCTCCCTTGGCTACTATTTGTAGATTTGCATTTGTGTCAGAAAGATCATAGGATTTAAAACTGGACCAGCATTAGAGGGGATTTCCTTATTCAGAGTTCCCTATAGTAATGAAATCACAGGTCCAAAACAATAATGATGATGACGATTAAAAATAATGATGATAATATCCCTAATAAGTATTAGCCCTGTATTACTGAACTCACAATCCAGCTTCTATCTCAGACAAGTAATCCTTTACCCATTTTGGTTTTTGCTTGGGGAGGGAGGGAACAGGATCATAGCATCACAGATTTATAGCTGGAAGGGGCCTCAAATGTCACCTAATCCAACACCTTCATTTTATGTGTGAAAAAACTGAAGTTCAGGAGGGTAATTGTCTTACCCAAAGTTATTCTGGTAGCAAGTAGCAGAAATGGAAATCAAACCCTGTTCCTCTGACTCCAAATCCAGTCCTCTTTCCATTGTACCACATTCTCTCTTCCTGAGGGCCAAGATCAGTTACTGGGACTTTACTCTGAGTTCTAGCCTCCTCTTTTACATACACACATGTGTGTATATCCATATGTGTATATATGTATGTATACATACACACATATACATATATGCTATATACATATATATGTATATGTATATACTGAGCAACTACTGTGTTCCTAGTATTATATATTTGGGGTATTTAAAATTACAACCTAACTAGAAGAAGATTATTGAAAGAATGTACTTTACAAACTATCTAAATGTAATGTGTTTTTGTTGCTTTGTCAGTTACTTGTACTTAACTCTTTGTGAGCCCATTTGGGGTGTTCTTGGCAGAAATACTGAAGTAGTTTGTCATTTCCTTCTCCAGCTCATATTATAGATGAGGAAACTGAGGCAAACAGGGTTAAGTGATTGTCCAGCCAACAAGTCTCTTAGGCCAAATTTGAACTCAGGTTCTCCTGACTCCATTTCCTGTGCTCTATCCACTGCCCCACATAGCTGCTCCATATCATCTTTGACCTGCCAAGGAGGTCAGTTGGTCACCTTTGGAGCAAAGGTAGCTTTGGATTTAATAATTAAATTGACTTTTAATCCCCTGAATCAGAATCATAGGATCTGATTCAGAAAGGCCTCAGAGTCCATCTACTGCAACCCATCCCTAAGCAGGAACTCCCTTTGTAGCACTTATCACATGGGTCTCGGTCTTCCATATTTCCTGAGCCCATTCTGGGTCACTTATGTGTCATTCCAAGGACAGACACAATCCCTCAATCATTTACTAAGGATATACTCTTGCTCTGGCCCTGAGTTTCTTCCTCAGATGGTCCTTCCATTTTTGCTACTGATGGGCCCATGTTCTATGGCACCACTATGAAAGATTCATTTGATGTTCTATGGCACCACTCTCTCCTATCTTTTTTTAATCTTCTGCCCAAGAAACACAGATTAAAAGTGTGTTCAAGTACTTGGCCCTAGCTCACTGTCTAAAGTTCTCTGCCAAAATTTAGAACTGGTTAGATTTGGTCCCGATCAATGGCAGTGCTGCAGAGAGATCTTCTTGGTCTGGATGTCAGAATCAGTCAATAAACACTGACTTAGCACCTGCTATGTGCCAGGCACTGTGCTAAAAGCAGGAGGTACAAAGTCAGGCAGAAGATAATCCCTGCTCTCAAAGAGGTCATAATCTAATGGAGAGACAACTATGTATGAACAAGCTATATACAGGATGCTGGAAATAATCAACAGAGGGAAGGCTCTAGAATTAAGAGTGATTGAGAAAGACTTCCTGTAGAAGGTGGGAACTATGGATTTGAAAGAAGCCAATAAACAAAGATAAGGAAAAAAAAGCATTCCAGGCATGAGGGACAGCCAATGAAAATGTCTAGAGTGGAGAGACAGAGTGTCTTAGCATAGCAAGGAAATCAGTAATAGCAGATCAGAGAATCATGGGAGAGGGGGAGGGTAGAAGGCTTAAGAAGCCTGGAGATATAGGTGGGTACCAAGTTATAAAGGCTTTAAAAGCCAGAGGACTTTATATTTGATCCTGGAGGTAATAGGGAGCCACTGGAGTTGGGATCTCATTTTGGGGAGCAAATAGGTGCTTCAGTGGATAGAGCACTGGCCCTGGAGTTAAGAGAACCTGAGTTCAAATGCAGCCTCAGATACTTACTAACTGTGTGATTGTGGGCAAGTCACTTAACCATTTACCTCCATTCCCTCATCTGTAAAATGAGCTAGAGAAGGAAAGAGCAACCTAGTATCTTTGCTAAGAAAACACCAAATCTGGTCACAGAGAGTCAGACACAACTGAAAGGGCTCAACAATAACAAAATTGTAAGTGGGGAAGGCAGAGAATTGAGTGAGCTTGGTCAAGCCTATGGATGTCAGAAGGTCTCAGATGAAAAACACAAATAGTTTGAAATAACTAGTGGGAATCACTGAGCAGAACCTACAAAATGTTGCTGATTGCATTGCTATATACTTTTATAAAAGTCTCTGAGGGTTAGAGTAGAGATCATTAGCAGAGTCATGTGTTGACAAGCATGCTACAAATGTTCACAGCATTTTTTAGCTCCAGCATGAATATTGTTTTTCAATAGAAAATCTCTGGGGGAGTAGAAAAAAAAAATTTGAACTGGCAATCAAGACACTAGGGTTCTAGCCCTAGTTCTGTCAGTAATTAAGAAGAAGAAGAAGAAGAAGAAGAAGAAGAAGAAGAAGAAGAAGAAACAACACACTGCTCCAATGCCTGTTATGTGTCAGGCAGGTATTTTCCTATGTACTGTGATTACAAAGGCAAGAAAACACTCATCTTAAAGCTTACAGTGTGCCAGGACTGGTCAATCCCTGACTTCTGTGAGTTTACATTCTACTGGGGAACACAGATGAGGATCAATAAAGGATATAGACATGAGTAAATAAAAAAGATACAAAATGGATATTAAACAATATAGGTGGGGAGGAAGGGGCTAAAATGGAGTGCTGGGAGACACGTCTTATATATAAGGGGGCTTTTGAGCTTAGCCTTGAAAGGAAACTAGGAATCCAAGGAGGCAGCAGTGAGGACAAAGTCCATGCTAGGCATGGGGACAGTGTTCAAAGGTGGGCAAGGTCAAAGTAGAAGGTCAGGTTTAGAAACTAATCCAGTAGGTCTTCTGTACAGCTGCAGGCAGAATATGTAAACCTATATTAAATTGCTTTCCTTCTCAATGAAGGGTGAGGGTAGAGGAGGGAGGGAAAGAATTTGGAACTCAAAAATTTTTTTTAAAAAGTGTTAAAATTGTTTTTACATGTAACTGGGGAAAATAAAATACTGAATTAAAAAAATAAAGAAATAACTATAGGCAGACCACTTTACTTCCATCATTTCAGTTTCCTTATCTGTAAAATGAACAATGTAAACTAAGCTAAAAAGTCCTTGTGAGATCTATAATTCGAAACTTCATTGATACTAACCGTTATCATGTTCTAATATAGGTATGCCTCTTTTTAAGATAATGCTTCATATGAAATTAGAAGCTTATAAAACAAAAATTTAAAGGGAAGATTTTTTCTGTTATAAAATGATCCTCCTACTTGGAAAAGGAATAACTGCATTGTATTTCAAAATAATAATCTCCTTTATTGCATTTAAATAAAGTTTCAATTTACAGAATTCAATTTACATGTATTTTTTTCATGGAGATAGCTCCTGCATAATTCAAAGTATAACTATAGAGAGGCTCAGGGATGTTCACCTGTAAAGGGAAAATAGCATTGAATGGATTCTTTCTCTTTTCACAATTTGCTTTCTATTTTAATGAAGCTCTTAAACTTGGGTTAGCCCCTCATGCATTTTGAAACTGAAAGGTTTCCAAATGTAACCAGGGAATTTTGCAATATTTCATTTTTAATTGTAGCAATCCCCATAGAAGTCTTCATAATTCAAACACTGATGCTCTCTTATAAATGCTGACAAGATGCTCCATCTATGGAGCAAATCAATATAATTGACGTCATAAATGCACTAATGAATCTCTTACTTTGTCGATGAAAACTTGCCGAATAAAAAGAAGAAACTCGGTCCTGTCACTTTCTACCAAATTAGAGTTAGTATTGAAAGTCATCACAGCTGAAAGATGAATTATTCTTTCTACTAACAATAAGAGTAGTGAAAATAAACCTCAAGGGGAAAGTCCACCCAGTGAAATTTATTCTGGATGCTAATTTCTCTGGATGAATTCCTTCTTTCTTTCCTTCCACAAACATTTACTTAGCCATTATTGGTATACAATAATCTGTGCCACGTATAAAAGAGATGGGAAGAGAATAAAAAATATAATTATTCTTGTCCTCAAGGAGCTTAGTGTCTAGCTGGGACTGCTGAGGCATGTACACAAATAACTATAAATCAGATTAGAATGAGCTAAGTACTTAGTACAAAGTGAGTTCTTATAAGAGAGAGATGACTACTGTCTGGCCTTGGATCAAAGAAGGCTACATAGGGAGCTTGCATTGGAATTAGACCTTGAAGGACAAGTAGAATCTCTAGGAGTAAGATCTGATTTGTCCAAGACAGTAGAAGCTTCAGATTTTTAACAAACTAGCCCATTCAACATAGCTTAGCCATTTTCCTTAGATACTTAACAAATAGTATTTTAGGGCTGTCTACTAGATGAATCATAAGCTATTTGGTTAATTAATTTGCATTCCAGTCCAAATAATAACCAACCACATTCACTCCTACCATGCTCTTCAAACACATGAAAAGGACTTTAAAATGAAGGAAATTTTCCACAATTCTGGGTTGCAAAAAAAATATAGCAAGGAATTTACCACATCTACAAGTATGCCTATTTGTTTTTATTTGTTCTCCAGGATCAGAGGAGAGCAATGCAATCAAATGACTCTGGTCTGGAAAAGCATGCTGGGTATTGACATGTAAATGAGCCCGCCAAGCACCTCTGTTTGCTTTGGTGCTAATTTACATGTCAATACCCTGACTCTTCTTTAATTTATGTATGTATAACACTAGAAAATAGACACAACTCTTATCACTCTTGAACATATGTTGTCAATTTCTTCCCTTAAACAGGTATGTTCAGATACAACTCACTAATACAGGCTAATGTATTTTCAAAGTTGATTCACATGCAAACTATATTTTTAAGCCATTTATCTTTTTTAAAGAAAATCACTGTCTTAAAAACAAGAACTCCTTGTCTGTTGATGAAGGACTATGTCTATAATTCTCATAATAAAAAAGGTTTCTGCCATGTTTCTGGCAACTATAACAAAAATCTTTTTTATCAGCCCAGTTTAACATATCTGACCATCTACTCTTTTCACCTTAGATTTTCTTTCTGAAAACATGCAAATGTTCTATAGAGTCCAGCATACCTTGGTTTGTAAACACTTCTCACTAATGTTTCTTTTTCCTCCCTCAGATAATTTATTCTTTACTTTTTAAGTTTCAGGATCCATACAGAGACCAATTTTGATGACATATTCAGCTCCATAAATAGAGACAAGTCATCTCCTTCACAAAGAAGGTCCATACTTCAGAAAGGCCTGCCCCAATTAAGCTTTGTCGATCACTTCTGGGGCCCTAAGCCATTTAGGCTAACCCCTCTGCTGAAAACATCTTCAAACCAATTACCTTGACCTACAGGGGGTCTGTTTCCTTCCATGTTTTTAAAGTCTTTGACAAGCACTATCTCACTGATCTCTGTGGTCCAGAAATTCCCTGGAGGTAGCTACAGGTTGTATACTCAAGAAAATCATTTTTCAAATAGCTAATCAAATCAGGTAAACTAAGAGAAAACCCTCTTATCAGGAAAGTATTTAGGGTGAGTAGCAATATCTACTAAAATGAATTACTCTGAGGGGTAAAGCACTTAGATAAATCAAAGTCCCATTTTACAGAACTTCTTAGGTAAACATTTTGTTATCCCTAGATTTAGAGGTAGAAAGGGTCTTGGATGTCACCTACTTTAATCTCCTCATATCACAAATGAGAAACTTGGGACTGAGATTAAGTAATTTGTCCAAGGTCACAGAGTTGGTAAGGGGTAGAGTTCAGATACAAACTGAGGCTTTGTGACTCCAACATCAACATTCTTTCTGTATTGCCATGAAGGTCTCCTCTCATACTTTCAACAAGACAGAGTTCTCATTTTTGTGAAAGTTGGTTAGCCCTAAAGAGGAGAAGAATAGTGACAGAGCTAGTAAGGATAGCTTGGCTCAAATTCGGGCTCTAACACGATATTATTCTGCAAACTGGGCCGAGACGATTTCCTCTGTTTCCAAGACTCAATTTCTCCAGCCACAAATTTCATCCTTACCATCTCCCTGCCATACTTCCATAAGGACATCCATGCCTACCCTTCATCCCCTTTATACCCGTTGCTCAAATAATCTGTAAATTGTAATCAAATCAATAATATCAGATCTGGAGAAGGTGTGTCAATGGACTGCCCTATGGTTCCATTCTTTACCTCTATGACTTCCTTAACAAAAATACCTTTACCTAGATACCACATATATCTGGCATTAGAATTAGATCTTGTATGTGTATAGGAGGGTATACAGCTACAGATATATGTATAAAACACACAAAAATTGTTTGTGCACATGAACATTTATATAAATATATGTACAAATATATAAACTCACATGTGTATACCATATATGCATATATCTGAGTTTATATACACGTATGCACGTATGTATATGTTTGTGTATGTATATATGTATATGTGTGTAATGTGTCTCCTTTTATTAGAATTAAAGCTAAGTCAGAGCAGGAACTGTTATCTCTTTTATATTTGTACCGCCAGTGTTTATTATAATGCCTGATGTATTTAGGCAATGATTAATAAATGAGGTTTTTCACTCATTTCTGAAGTCCTTTTCTAAGGACTTGAAAGATTGGGTTAGCCTAAGGTTCTTTGTTAAAGTAGTTAGGTGGCTCAGTCGATAGAGTGCTGGGCCTGGAGTCTGGAATACTCATCTTCCTGAGTTCAAATCTGGACTAAGATACTAGCTGTGTGACCCTAGGCAAGTCACTTAACTCAGTTTCCTCATCTGTAAAATGAGCTGTAGAAGAAAATGGCAAATCATTCCAGTGCCTTTACCAAGAAAACCCCAAATGGGCTCACAAAGAGTCATACAAGATTAAACAAATGAGGTTCATTGCTTGTCTTCCTGGTTATCTATCAATGTACTTAATTTCTTTTTCTGGGGAGAATTAACAAAAAGAACAAGGACACACACAACATAACAGGTGTTTGTGTATATGTATATATGTATATATATATATATGTATGTGTGTATATCTATCTATATATAGATAGATATACACACATGTATGCATACATACATGTACGTGTGTATGTGTGTGGCTATTTTAGGGCCTTTTAATAGCACTGCCCTTTCTTAAAAAGAGTGCAGATTAAAAGTAAGGAAAGTATCCTAAGTGTTCAAAAGGGATTGTACCCTAAGGGAAGTAAATTTGAGTTCCTAGCCTACTTTGTAAGTAATTGGCAACTAAGAAAAAAGTTAATTTGGGAGACAAAAGACAGAATGAATTTCAACCTTCCTAACCTGACTTTTCCCTGCTCAGGGCAGGATAACTTCACATTCAGGAAAATTCTGGGTAATTCTCATCCCCTACCCTACTGCACCATGTGGCAATTTCTGGAAAGAGTTGCTGGGAATGTCCCCAAAGTTGCCTTTAGTCAGAGGAAAGAAGCAGGAGATTTGTTATACTCTGAATTTTGAAGGAACTACTCCAAATGCCTTCATCAAGACCGTGGGCATTGTCTAAATTTGTAAATTTTAATAAATTAAGTTACTAGAATCTGAGCAGCACATCTTTTCAGTAATAAGCAGCGAACTGTTTTCTCAGAACTGATGAGAACTTGAATTCTGCCTGCTATAAGGCAGGTCATCTTCCTGTCTCAGCCTCAGTCTCCTAATAGACATAATAATGGGATAAGAAATTGGATTAACACATTCCAAGGTCATACATTGCTCTGAGACTGGAGAATTTCCCTAACTTTGTTTTTTGACCAGTTAGCTCAGTTTGGCATTCAAAATCTTTCTCACTCTCACACATTATGGTATGGAAAAATGGACCTTCTTACTGTTTTTCACATATCAAACTCAGTCTTCTGCCTTCATGCCTTTACTCCCTGCTTTCTTCCTTGTTTGGAATGCATCACTTACCATCAGCCTAGAATCCATAGTCTCCTGCCATGTTCAGGTTAAGTATCAACCTGACCACCTTTCCCAATCTCCACCTCCAACTTCTAGTGTTTCCTACATATACATACACACACACACAAATCATTTTGCATTTATTTTTTATATAGCCATATATGTACCCTGCATCTCCCTCAGCTAGATTGTAAGCTTCTCATGAGATAAGAATATTTCATTTTTCTGTTAGTATCCCCAGCACCAAACAAAATCTTGGCACATAGGAGGTATTTTACAAATACAATCTATGTTCAACAATCACTAGTGTAACTTTCATGCCATCAAGCAAATGCATGTGACTTTATTGGAAACCTCATTTTAACTTTCACGGCTATGTGCAGTAGAGACAGTCCTACCTAAGTGTTAGAGGTGATTTGAGTCTTCTGAGCAAATGGGGAAGTTGCGAAGGGCAAAACATGGCTACCTCCTTCTGCTCCTCCCCGCTGTGCCAGGAGCCAAACTCTTCTGCGCCCAGTGAAGGAGGGAAGGAACACAGCTGCAAGGCCTGGGGTGTTTAGCCAGGCTGGGAGAGCAGTCTTCCTGGAAAGCTCTTGGTAAGCAATGGCTCTCCTTCCAGGACTGCTGGAGCTCAAAAAAGGAGCTAGAGATTGGGGCACATGAAACTGACCATGCTGGGGTGCTGGCTTTCTGGGCTGAGTGACTAAAGTCTCAGCAACCTCTCATTGGTTTTCAGAGGGTGGCCAAGGGAGAGAGGTCTATGACATTATCATACACAGTACTGTGCCATCACACTGCCATCTGATGCAGGGGAAAGGTAAATTCACTTTAAACAATGTTTTGGTTTTAAGAATTTTATTTGCTGTGCAGTGTTTATAGTGCTTTAGATTTCATGCATCACGAAAAGTGAACATTGTTTGAAATCAATTTTTTTAATTGAGGTGTTAGCACAACAGGTCACAGAATTCTAGGGAATTACTAATGGGGAAAAATGTTTTGCACGTTACCAATTTTACTTTGCATACTGCATTTTATGAGTTATGTCATGGTTATTGTGTTTGGAAAAGTGCATATTATCAGAATTAATGTTTTGTTATAATGACTTACATGCAGAAAAGCGCATTTTCAGCAATATTTAGTGGAAGTTTTTGGTGGGGGGGGGGATGGAGAAACTAACCCCCTATTTTCCCATAGTTTCAATGTATCAACATTTATGTTTTTGACTTTTTAATTGTTTTCTAGGAATCTTAACCCCCAGGAAAGCTGAGGATTGACTGCACTTGTTAAGTAATTAATTGATCAGAAAGAGAATTGGACTGTGGACTCAGGAGCTACCCCACTAACTGGCTACATGAGATCTCAGGCAAGTCAATTCCTTTTTCTGGGCATTAGGTTAGTCATAGATTTATGTGCTTTTTGATCTGTTCTAGGTCTAATATTGTATGAAATTAAGGATGAACAATCCTTTATAGATACCTATACAATGGCTACTTTCTGAATGAATATATGTGGGCTATCAGTTCATGACAGCTTAAAACAATAGCTATAGTAAGTTGTAGATAAAAATAAGGGGGGAAATCTTTTGTCTTTGATAATACCTTCTATTTAAATAGCATATTTCACCATTAAAAAGTGTTGGAGATATGCAATCTCAACTGATCCTCATGGAACGTTTTTGAGAAAACATGGAAATTTTATGATACTTGTTTAAGAATATGAATAGCTGGCATTCATGTAGCCTTTTCAGTTTTGTAGAGTGCTTACTATATATTATCTCATCTCATCTTCACGACACTATGAGATGGTAGATGTTAGTCTTTTCAGCCCCACTTTACAGTTGAGGAAATTGAGGCTTGGAGAAGATAAGCAATTTGCCCGTGGTCACACAGCTAATAAATGTCTGAGAGAAGACTCAAATCCAGATCTCTAGAACTCCAAATCCAACACTACACCTACTATACCATACTTCCACTAAGAGGAGGAAGCTAAACTCAGATTAAATGATTTGTCCAAGGTCAAATGTCTACTCAGTGGTAGTGCTAGGATTTACCTCACAATTCAAAACTTTACAGCTGGAAGTGACCTTAAGCAATAATCTAGCCTAACCTCCTAATTTTATAAATGAGGAAACTAAACCCACAGAAATAAAGTGACTTTCCTTAAACCTACAGCTTCTGATGCTCAGTGCAAGAGATCTTTCTACAAGCTTGCCTCACTTAAGAGACAAACAAAGTGAGAGTATCCTGAAAAGAACATACAACATTTCTACATATAAATAAATCTTTCATCATCAAAAATGGTAATGTGTTCACTCTCTGGGCAAAATATTGGTGTTCATGAATTTACTCTCATTGGAAATTTTCAAGGTAGTTATTGAAATTATCTTCTTCAAACTGAGATGATTCCCATCAGTTGGAGAATGGCTGAACAAGTTGTGGTATATAATTATGATGGAATACTATTATACTGTGAGAAATGACAAAGGTGATGGTTTCCAAAAAAATTGGGAAGACTTACATAAGCTGCTGCAAAATGAAATGAATAGAATCAGGAGAACAATCTATATCAGGGCTTCTTAAACTTTTCCCACTCAAGACCCCTTTTCAAGTTTCAGCAATGTTCCTTGGTGTTGTATGGCCTGATCACATGTGAAGTACAAAGTGCGCATGCTTTGTGTTCAGAACCAAGGCTGCAGTGAAGTTACATGATACAGCATGGGCAGGCACTGCCAGAAACACCTCACATTCGTTACGTTTGATTTTTATTTAATTTTTGGTTATTGTGCATTCAGAAACCTTTTATTATGGCCAAATTCTTTACAACCATGGTGGAGATCCACAGTTTAAGGAGCACTGATTTACATAATACTGGCAATATTGTAATGACAATCAACTGTGAAAGACTTAGCTACTCTGATCAGTACAACGATCTATAACAATTCCAAAGGACTCATGTTGAAAAAGTCTATCCACCACCAAGAGAGAACTACTCACTACCTCAGTCTGAGTGCAGATTTAAGCATATTTTCTTTCACTTTTTTCTTGCTGTTTTTTCTTTCACAACATGGCTAATATAGAAATATGTTTTGCAAGACTTCATATATATAATGAGTATTGTATTTCTTGCCTTCTCAATGGGCAGGGAAGGGGAGGGAGGAGAGAATTCAGAACGGAAATAAAATTTGAGAAAAAAATAAAAAAAAGAAACTAGCCTTTCCCAAGGAAAAAAAAACAAATTAAAGTTCACATATCCATTGTTTTTAATATGGTTTACAAATCTCTGTCATAACAACCCTAGAAGAGAAATAGTGCAAATTTTTCCTATTTCATCCTCAGTGTAGTAGGAGCATCCTTTAGTGCCTCCACTGTTTCATCAGCTGATCTAATCTTGACTCTTTTTACTCCTCCCAAATCTTCTTGCGGCCCAGCTGTTTTACCTCATGTACCATGCCCTAGAAGATTTATCCCTTGCAACTCCAGATCTACCACCTTGGAACCTCAGTGTCCTGATTGCTGTGTGCCTGTATTATATCAGGACAGCTACTCAAGCCATGTTTCACTTCACTGTCCCATCATCTTTTCATCAGCTGAATTGATACCACGAGTACCCTTTATGCCCCACTATCTTCTCCCTGCTTTCGATGTCTGGAACCATAATCAAATCAATACTGCTACTGCTATTGCTACTGGACAGAGTGTGTCAATCTACTTCCCCAAGGCTCCACTCACTATCCCAGTAAACTTCCAAATGAAAATACACGTTTTTGGCTACTACTCTCCCACACACACTGTCATTTTCATTAGAATATAAGCTCATTGAGGGTCAGAAACTATTTTCACTTTTCTTTTTGTTTCCCCATAGCTTAGGACAGTAGGTGATGAAGTGAATAAAATTCCAGAGTTGGATTCAGAAAGACCTGAACACAAATTGTGCCCCAGATTCTTATTAGTTGAGTAAACCATTTAATCTCTGCCTGCTCTATAAAATGGGGATAATAGTGCCAACATCCCAGGGTTGTTATGAGAATCAAATGAGACAACATTACACAAACACATACACTCATATACATATATGAAATCTTCAAAGTACCAAATAAATATCAACAGTTAGTGTTTAATGAATCTTTTTGTAATCCTTCACTTTACAAATGACAAAAAGCTTCAGATATGCCTTATATCACAGGCTAGTAAATGACACAACTGGGGATAAAACCCAGGTCATTGGTGTCCAAATGAAGCTCTTGGGGTTTTTTTTTAGTGTGTTTGTTTTTATTTGGTTATACTAATTGCTTTTAATCCCAAACAAAGGGGAAAATGTATTTTAGTCCATGAGTTTTTTGCCCTAAAAAAAAAATGGTTTTTTTCCCCTCTCTTCCCAGAACTTAATGCCTCCCTATACAATTCCAACTGTAAGGATAAAATGATCCCACCATCACTCAGGTTACCTCCCTTGCAGTCACCTCTATTCAAGTGAAGTCCACAAGCATTTATTAAGTGCCTACTATTTGTTAGGAACTGTGCTAAGTGATACAGGTACAAAGAAATGCAGCATGATTAGTCTGGCACTTGAGCATCAGAAAAGAGTAGGCAGCAGAAGTTAAGATAGGGGCACAAAGAGGAAGGCTGAATTCCAAACACACAGAATTCCTCCAGTGTTCATGGAGGTCTCAGATGGAAAAAATAGAATCCCAAGTTATTTTAGCAGAATCACATCTACTATTAGGCCAAGTGCTACAGATTCTGAAATCATGAGTCTTGAACCAAAGAAATTTGATTCTGTTCTTCTGCCATTTTCAGTATATGGAACAGGCCACTTCTCTCCTCTTGGATTCATTTTTCTCATCTATAAAATTAGGGGGTTGACCTTGGCCCCATCATATTCATATAATACTATATATACAGGTTTATAATACTTTAAAGCTTGGAAAATGCTTTAGTACCATAAGGCTCTAACAATGGAAGGTCCTCTTGAGGTCTTTTAGTACAATACTCTTATTTTTAAGGGAAGAAATAGATTAAGGCAAATGACTTGGACAAAGTCACACAGATAATAGGTTGTAGATTCTGGATTCAGATTAAAACCTTCTGACTTCAAACGTAGTATTCTTACATTTATTATCTAGGTGACCCTGGGCACCTTTTAACCTCTCTGAATCTCAGTTTCTTCATCTGTAATAATTACAGCTAACATTTACATAGTGCTTTAAGGTTTGCAAAACACTTTATATATACATTATCTCATTTGCTTCTCGTAACAACCTTAGAAGATATCATTATTATTCTCCCCATTTTACAAATGAAAAAATTGAAGTAGGCAGAGGTTAAGACACCTGCCCAGGAGCAGGCAACTAGTAAGTGACTGAGTCAGGATTCAAACTCAGGACTTCTTAACTGCAACTCTGGCACTCTATCCACTGTACCACTTAGCTGACTGTTAAGTAATAGCCTCTATCTCACAAGGTTTTAATGAGAATCAAAGGAAATAATGCCTATAAAATGCTTTGCAAATTTTAAGGAGCTCTACTTAGCTGTACTAGACAGTTATTGCTATTGATTTTATTGTTGTTGTTGTTGCTGTTGTTTTGAGAGACAGGATGATATAGTGGTTAGTTAGCAAGCTAGCTTCAGAGTCAGAAAGACATGGCTTCAAGTCCTACCTTTGACTCATTCTGGCTGTATGACCTTGGACAAGTTATTTAAGCTTTTGGTGCTCTCATTAACTCTCTAAAATAGTAACTGCTTCTGTTTTGGCCAGCAATCCTGAGGGTCTTCCATTCCCACATTGATTTTTTTTAAGGGTCCATCTCTTGACTCACTCATTAAAGAGGCCTATTCACTGAATGGGCTTTGCCTCACTCGAAGTGAGAACCTGAAAAGACCTTAGGTTAAAAGAGCCAGGATATCCCATTGCATCCTAGGTCGTTTCTAGTTGTCCTGATCAATATCTGGCTACTGGACACAGATGGCTCTGGAGGAGAAAGTGAGGTTGGTAACTTTGCACAGCTCTCCTTCACTCAAATTAAAGTCAATTGCAAGTCATGTCATCATCTTCTTGATGTCATGGTCCTCTTCGATATCGAAGTACAAACCATACACAAGACTAAAATTGCAGAGAAGAATTCCATTGTGCATTGGTAGAGGGAATTTCCTCATCTGGGAGTTCCCTCTACCAATGAAATCAGAGGTCTGGTCCCTGTCTTTTTATTAATTATACTCCAATCTTCTTCCATATTCTCTTCCTGCTCTAATTTCTACAATCTCAAGATCCTCATGTACAAGGTGATAGAAGCATAAACACATAAATTTCCACATGACTATGCTCAACACTTTCCCCAGAGTTACTTCTATCTCCAGAAAGTTTCACCTGAGCAGCACATGAACTGGCATCTGCAGACATGCCATTTACCTCTAGTGCCCTTCCTGTCACAGGAAATGTAGCAATGAGCAGACATGACTCAGAGTGCCAATTAAAGAAAGGGAAATTTGCATTGGGAGGTACAAATGCCTGTTCCAATTAAGAACAACAAATCTTGCCTCCTTCCCAAGTAGTGAGGAAGAGTGATGTGCATTTGGGGTCCCTGAAAGCTGGTGAGCCATGGTGCAAGGAAAGAATATGAAATGTATCTCTCCCCACCACCTCCCACACCCTTTCCCTATCCATTTAGAGGGGCCAAATAAATCAGTAGCTTTCAAGTGGAATTGGAGCAGGCTGTGGAAAATTCATAGCTTACTTTTACTGTTATTGCTTGGTTTTTGTTTTTGTTTTTGTTTTTGTTTTTGACTTCTCCTGAGCCCTGCAGCTGAGACTGCAGCAGCTCATTGCAGCTGTGACCCCTCTGCTGTCAGCTTCACATTAGCTGATACTTCATCAATTTAGCCTGAACTGCATTTTTAGCCTCCTCTCATAACGTCCGAGTACATCAAGCATCATGCATTAGCCCACCAGAAGCTGAATTTTCTTCCAAATCAAAAGGACCCTTTCCACTAGGACTCCAGTGTCCAGGGCATCACACTGCCTGTGGGGAGAGAAGCCACAGGGGGAATCACAGGGAGAGGAGAAACCTCTTATTCTTCCTTGTTACATTTTTCATGAGGGCATCTGCCTCCACTGCCTTCTATTTCTTTCAGGCCTCCCGACAGGGCATGAAAAACGAGAATGATTGGGCCTCACTCACCATTAGGCGAGGAATGATTGATATGAGGATGTGAGGAGGAAGGGGGAGGGGAGGCTCAGTAACGATGGGGGGAGCTGGAGAGAAGAGCCTTTGAAACAAAAGATCAGTCCAAGATGGATGGATGTTGGTGGGTAAGTCCCAAGCCTGGTGCCCACAGAATCATGGCTGGCCCTAGGTAGTTCGTTTGTAGCTGCACAGATGGTCATGGTTGATAAGACTAGCCTCAGGCATGAGAGCTGTGCTTGCTTCCTCCACCGAAAACAAGCCTTGGATATTTGAAGCTAAATTGCCTTTCTGTGTGTGTGTGTGTGTGTGTGTGTGTGTGTGTGTGTGTGTGTGTGTGTGATCTGATTATAAATTCTTCCCATTAGAATAATAAAATTCAATTTACTAGCAACATGTCACAAAAATCAAAGTAGAAACAAATTAAGTTGGGGGGAAGGGAAAGAGGCCTGACCATTAAAATAACAACAACAACAACAATTCCATGGCAAATACTTTCAACTTACAAGCTTACAAATCCCATCTTTCCCATACAGTTCAATTCAGGGACCAGCAGAACTTTCTCATTAATCCTTCAAATCATGCAGATGTCCTTCTGCACCCCCTTTGAAGTGACATGTGCTTCAATTTACTTCTAATCTTCTAAGTGAGGGCATAAGTGCAGCCCTGTGTGACATATGAAGTTACTATTTCTCCATGGCCCCTTGATCTGAGGGGTATAAGCAAAAGCGCACATGAACTCATCTCCTGAAGCCCCAAGACACCGGACAGAAAGCCATTACTTGATTGGAAAGAGCCCCTCAAAAGAAAAATTAAGTCACCCCTAGAATCCTTTTGCATGGAACACCTCAAAGTTCCAAACCCCTATGTTTCTTTACCAATTCCAGCCTGAGAGAGAGAGAGAGAGAGAGAGAGAGAGAGAGAGAGAGAGAGAGAGAGAGAGAGAGAGAGAGAGAGAGAGAGAGAGAGGGGATGGGAGAAATGATGGTCACTCTATGGAGCAACAGTGTCACCCAGTGGCCAAATTGCTTCCCTGCACTTACTTGCTCCTTCTGAGTTCCCTGGGCTATCAGAGCTTTTCCTGTTCAGGATGTGAAAAGATGACAGTGAGAAAATGAGTTGGTATGAACTGCTTGCCCTGAATATCACATCTTTAAATAGTCTTTCACATAAAAGAATTTTCTGGTTCTGATTCAAAGCAACCTTGATGGAATAATCTCATAATGCCTCTAAAAGAGTGTGTACAGAGGACAAGAAAGGCTGTAAGAAAGGCAATCTGGGAGATCATTTCTACCAAGAATAAAAACCAAAGTAATCATTGGTGTGCACAAATTATTTTAAGAATATGCAATACTATGTATCTCCAGTCAAGACAGAAAAATTAGTGGTGATTACCTAGGCTGACCTTCCTACACTTTCCTTTTCTACCTTCCCTAAACTTCCACAAATACCACCCATACAGCAACCCACACAGAACCCTTGACAATATCAGCATGATAGAATGGAAAGAATGCTGGACTTAGATACAGAAAACCTAGGTGCAAGCCCTGGTTCTGCCATATTAGCTTTGTAACTTTGGGGCCCCAGTTCCCTCATCAGTAAAAAATAAGAGCTTGCCTGGACAGATGATCTCTAAACACCCTTCCAGTTCAGATCCCCGTGATAAGGAGGTATGTCAACTCAATAAACCCTCTATATTCCCATGGTCATTCCTACCACTGTACTTTTTTAAATGAGATCTCTTCCTTGTCCCCACCTACTTGAAGTAGAAACCTGCCTATGAAACCCATAGATCATAGACTTTATTTGCAAGGGGCCTTAGAGAAAATCAAATTCACCTCCATCATTTTAGGGCTAAAAGATCAGAAGTAAAAATGGCTTAGCCTTGTTCACAGAGGTAGTGGATGGCAGTGCCAGGATTCAAATACAGGTGCATTTAGCTTCTCTCCTCTGCTAAATTGAAGGAAGGAAAGATATCAACTTGTACTTTTGCTTCCTTTTAGTTCCCTCTGGGCCAAAATTGGCTGGCAGCAGTGGGGGATAGAGTAGTGAAAAAGAAGAAGTATTAGCTAGGAATTAGAAGATTTGTTTGATTCTTGCCTCTGACACTGTGGGAACCAGTCCTCTCTAGGTTTCAATTTCCTCACTTGTAAAATGAGGGCAATAATTTTTGCATAATCTATTTCATAGGGTTATTGTGAAGAAAATGCTTTGTAAAGGGCTACAATGTAAGCTATTAGGGTGGATATAATAAATATTAATTGTTATGCTTGATTTTCCTATTGAACTCCTCCTTCAATACCTTATTGCTGTATGTCTTCTTAAAGACTATGTTATTGGAGTACCAACTCTTTCAGGACGTATTCAGCTAGAAGGTCTTAAAATAAAGACTCAGTTATCGCCTTGTCTATTGCCTGAAGAACTATCTACTTAGGTTCAGAAAAGCTCATCACCAAGATGGCCATGGGATGATGAAATTTGTCAGACTACAGTAACTCTTGAAGTCCAGCTACTGAGTCAGAGAAGTACTACCATCTCAGTTGGTGGAGTGTATACAATGACTAAATCACAAACCTTCGAAGAACAATATGTTTTTCTCTAATATTCCCCATAGACTTTAGGCAAATATTGGGAAAATAGTTGGTGTTTTATAAATGCTTGCATTGAATGGGTCCAGCTAATTCTTTGATATTTACTGAACCACTGAAAGTACAGTAATTCACTTCTGGGGATTGTTTAATTAGAGGCTGTTCTGAACATTCCTGAGGTGGCATCTGTCCTGGAAAGTGGGATGACAGATTCCAGTCCAATTCCATTGTAGTGCCACATCTGGTATATAGTACCATTGTGCCACTAAAGGGAATTTTCATACAATTTTGAGAAAACCCTCTAAGTGGAGGAAAGCAAATCAGTCAATGCCATGGGTTTCTCATTCAAATTCTTCTAGTCATTTTTTGTCATAAAAGTCAGTCTGAATTCTATCCTAGGTCAATTTGAAAAACACTTCTGAACCTTGTCCAGTAGTTGGTTCTTTTTATTTTTTATACCCCCCACACACACAGTTACAATAAAATGAGACTATTTTTTATAAACTATGCCTGTGTTACTTCCTCCCCCAAAACAACCTACATTTAGAAACTATTTGTTTTTTTCTTTAATAAGAATGTTCTTAACCTTAGTCTGTGAACTTGCTTTTTTTCCCAATGTTCTGATCATTATATTTCAGCATAACTGGTTCCCTTTGTAATCATTTGATTGTTTTTTGGGTTTTTTTTTTTTTTGCATTTAAAGCCGTTATTTTGGCACCGGTTCCATAGACTTCACCAGACTTCCAGAAAGGTCTATGACACCCTCATACACACATATGTGCATGCATACACACACACACACACACACACACACACACATGCACACACATATACGGTTAAGCATCTCAGCTTTACATAAACTTTTAATACTAGATAAAACTTGACATATAAATTTCCAGAACACCTGATTAGAACAAACAAATTAGAAGAGGTTGGGGAGGGTATTGCTAGAGGTAGGTAACTTGACAACAAAGTAGCTTGGGACTTGCCCACCAACATGCATCCATGTTAAACTGGTTCATTTCAAAGGTTCTTCCATTATACAAAGTCAGGGATTTGTACTTACTCTAACCCATTAATTTTATGTAGGGGTATATGTGTGATGGGGCTGTTTTGCTGTATAAAAGATTATGTGGGTCCACATGTCTGTGTAGCTCCTAGTAAGGCAAGAATAGATATCTCTTCAGTTTCCTCACCCAACTGTTTTTCAAGCTTACCATTCTTCAAGGGAGACTGATTCCTGTCAGAATGGGAAACAGGAGGTTGGGTCCAGAAAGTGTCTACTCTGATCTCTTCAAAGAGAAGATGTATCAGGCTAGAATTATATACGTATATACACACATACATACATACATACATACATACATACATACACACACAGACACATACACACACACACACAAACACATATATGCTCCCTTCAATATTATTGGTAAAGGGAAGCATTTTTTTATGTTCGAGCTGCACTCTTGATCACAATCTGTTAATGGAGAAGGAGTGCCCCCAAGATATACATCCAGGGCTTGACTCCATTCCCAGCAGATACCGGTTCCACAATGAATATTCATAGCAAATAACAAATAAGCCCATTTATCCAAACATATAGCAAACAGAAATCAGAGAACATAGACATATGAGACTATATACAAGACAATACACAGAATGAATGAGCCTTCCCTTTGGGAGTGAGATAACTTATCTCAACCAAAAGAGAGAAAAGGAAGAGCCCTAGATCTCAACAAAGGGAAAATTCTGCAAAGACTCAAGTATAGCAAGCTGGAGATAGGGAGATGACAAAGATTGCCAGCTCTTCTACCTGTCAGCTTCTTCCTAGAATCTTTTTTTTCCTCTTAAAGGACCTGAAGAAAGGTTGGAACTAGTGCCTTCTCTATCAAAACTAAAAGCCAGGAGACCAGAATCTCTCTTTTCTCAAGATCTCACAAACTCTGCCCCCTACACAGATTCAGATCATTGGGGAATTCATTTTCACTAATGAGGAGAGTCTTATGCTAATAGCCTTTGAGGCATGGGACTACATTCTCATATGAAAACAAACAAACAAAAAAAAAAACCTGTGCTCCTGAGAGAAATGCCTTCTCAAAGTTCACCAAGATAGAAAATAACTGAGCCAGGAATTGAATTTAAATCACCCAATTCAACTCAGTGATCTCCCCACTATACCATCCATGTCTTATCTTAACCAAGAGGAAAAAAGTCAGAAAAACTACAAAAACTAAACAGAAACATTCAAAGGGCACAGAACTTTCAGGACATGTAGTGCAGGAGCAAACAGCCATATGCAGCTCTACAGGTTCCAAAGGCACATCTACTGTTGTGCAATACCATCACTGATGTTCATGATGACTGCAGTTTAGTCTTTTTTGAATCCTGAGGAACCAAATGTAAAGGATTTAACTCTATCATTTCCACAAGAGCAATAATTCTTCCTTACAAATGGTTTACGAGATCCTGCCCTTGGTCCCAGGTCTTTTACCTTTCAGTACTTTTTAAACTCTGTTGATTCTTAAGTCCCAACTCAACGCATTGAGCTTTCCAGCCCTTT
Organism: Phascolarctos cinereus; assembly: GCF_003287225.1. Lineage (NCBI taxonomy): Eukaryota > Metazoa > Chordata > Mammalia > Diprotodontia > Phascolarctidae > Phascolarctos > Phascolarctos cinereus. The sequence continues at coordinate 197,197,048 of NW_027555625.1, forward strand.
CCAGCCCAGGACCACCTTGGCTCCTGTGTTCAAAGATTTGATGTTTCAAAATTCTTATTCCCTGCCCCTCTACCTTCTTTTCCAGCTGCCATATATGAATACATCTTTTTCCTTCTTTCCTTCTCCCCCAACTCCTCATCTTCCTAACTGAAAGAATATATTTTCTAAAGTCTGTACAAAGGGAAAGAGAATATACACATTCAGAAAGAACAAATGACAAGAGATAATATCAGAAACACACAGTTGGAAGTGCATATAAAATAAATCTATATAGTCCTAGGCAGGATGGAACCCAATTTTTTATAAGTATCTTTTAAGTAAAATAGCATGGCCTATGGCTATAACAACAACTCATATTTATTTCCTACTTTAAGACAGTCAGACTGCCTTCCTACCAACAATAACCACCATCCTGCATCAGAAGCAGTGCAAATATCATTATCCCCATTTTATAGATAAAGAAATGTAACCTCAGAAAGAAGTGACCTGACCAGAGTCAACTGGCTAGTAAGTGTCCAAAGTGGGGGTTTTGTCTATGTCTTCTGACCACATTCCTACTGCTCTTTCTTGTATACCACACTGTTGTTTAGGATTCTTTTAATTCCAAAAGAATCCCCTCACCATATTGTGTAATTTCTTTACAGATTCAGAAGGGAATAGCACCTTTGCTTGCCCAACTCCCCAACCCCAATTTGCCCAAAAAGTTGACTGGATTCAGCTCATTGGTTCCCTTCTGTAGCTCACTCTCAGCCAATCAAGAAGCCTTTTTATTGATTGGAAGAATTGGTGGTGCTCCAATAACATTAAGGAACCACTTAGCTAATTAACTTATACTCTATCCAATGGTGGGGAAAGCAGAGAAAATAACAATCACGTAAAATGTTTCATGTAACCTGAAAAATCAGAAAAAAATCAATCAGATAGGTCATCCTAATGTTTACATCTAATAGTACTTCATTTTGCCCTATTCACCCACTTTGGATTACAAGTGTAGGTGAAGCCCTTGAACTTGTAGTTTCTAAATAAAATCCTTGGATCATAGATTTAGAAATGGAAGGGATCTTAGAGGCCAGCCAGTCCATACCTCTCATTCTATATGTGGGGAAACTAAAGCAGAGAGGTTAAATGACTTGCCTAAGTTCACACAGCTAGTAAGTATCTAAGACTGGATTTGAACTACAGTATTTCTAACTTCCAGTCGAGTGTCTTAGTATTATATCTACTACACTACCTTATTTCTCAAGTCATATCTATCTATCTATACACACACACATATATATATATATACATATATATATAATGTTTTACATATATATACATATGTACATATATAATGTGTGTGTGTGTGTGTGTGTGTGTGTGTGTATAGAGAGACACAGAGAGACAGAGATTCCCACAGCCCTCTTCCCGAAAGCTCTATTCTTCCGAATGTGTCACAGACTCTGTTAACTTATTTGTCTATAATATAATGCTGACTTGTCTAGTGCTTACTACAGTGCCTGGCACATAGTGGGTGCTTAATAAATGTTGATTGATTGACTTACTGATATTGGGCTTGCACTCAAAGCACCAGCTTTATCAGAACAGCTACTATCTATCCATGCTTTCTGCATTTAAATAGCTAAGGCTGATTTTTATGCCCAAGAACAAGGCTTTACTTTTATACCTTTTAAATTTCACCTTATTAGAGTCATCCCAATGCTAGTATTTCAAGATCCTTTGGGATCCTGAATCTATGTGCCAGGCAAAATCACTTCTGAGTTTCCTTCCACCGACCTTCACCCAAATACTCTCTCTCATGCTTCCTTCTAACTCTTGGATTTCCTCACAGGAGTTTTCTTGATATAAAACACCACTATTCCACACACGCCTTTTTATTATCCTCTTTCTTTTGAGTATTTTATACTTACTCAAAACCATAGTCCCATCAAGTCTCAGTGATACCTATGAGATAAAATAAGCTCCCCTAGGAATAAGATCTCTAGTTCTTGTTTGCTTCATGAACTCTTAGCATTAGTATAAGAATAATTGAAGCATCATAGATATTACTAGTGGGTTCTTTCTTGGATTTTGTCTATTGTGAATTTCTAGGTGTCTGAGATATGATTCTTCTTCCTTCTTTATGGGTGCTCTCTATAATTCTTAACTTGAGGGCATAGATAGATGAATAGACAGACAGACAGACAGACAGACAGACAGACAGACAGACAGATAGATAGATAGATAGATAGATAGATAGATAGATAGATAGATAAATGGAGGGATGGGTGAATGGATGTAGTCTTCTCCCTCTCCTAGCCTGCTGAGTTAAAAAAAATTTTTATTAGATTTGTAAGACGTTTGACAAACATTCTTACCATTCTTGTTAGATGCACCTCATCTCTGGCCAGGAATCTGTCAACCCATTATGATGCAGAAATCCAAATCCCATTCTCAGACACCACCTTCTCAGACAACTGTTCACTTTCCAAATCCCAAATTAAATTTTTTTTTCTGCATTCCTTGATTTCAGTGGGAAACAATGCAAAAAAAAACACAGTCTGTGCCTCTATGGTCTTCAGTTATGTCTTAAATACACCCCCTCCTTAAAAAAAAAAAAAGAACAGTTCTCTTGTTATCAGGTCAACAAAGGGCTGCCTCAGTATTGTTGAGTAGGGAAACACCAATTACTGCTTTTTCGTCTACTACTACTTCCCTTCTTCCTCTGCCCCTTAAAAGATGATCTCTAATCTTATAATTCCTATACCTCTAATACATAATTCTTGGGAAGACAAAAATATTCTTTGTCCTCAGCCATTCAAATACTTGAAGAAAATTATCATGGCCCTGATAAGTCATCCAATATATGAAGGAGAGTCATGTGTAAGAGGCATTGGATTTATTCAGTTTGGCCTCAGAGAAATGAAGTAGGAATAATGGGTAAAAGTTGCAGAAAGGCAGAATTTGTGCCATGTAAGGAAAACTTCTTAATGCTTAGAACTGTCTCTGAGTTTAAAGGGCTGCCTCAGGAGACAGTGGGTTCTCTCTCACACAACATTTCAAAATAAAGGGTAGATGACAACATGTCAGGTATGTTGTAGAGGAAATCCATAGTCAGGTTTAGGTGGGACTGACTTTCTGCTAATGCCCTTTTCAACTGTGAGTTTCTCAGATTCCAATTTTAAGTTCAGTTCCTGAAGCTTGGGACACTGAAAAACTGAGCAGGATGACAGACTCATGTGTTGTTCCATTGCCAGAGCCCATTACAACAGAAATCATTGATTTTTATTATGGGAGGGGTACTCAGGGATGTCAGCAAGTAGAAAGGACTCTAGCTTATGTGACAACAAGGAAACCAAAAGGTGGCCTGGGAAATGTGCTTCTTGGATAATGGAAGGAAATATGCTAAAAGTATTGAATGTAGGTGGGGAAAGTTTGGGGGGCCAGAATATTAAATCTGAGAGGCTGGGTCAGGGTTGTCTTTTGGTTTTTTGTAGCTATCATAAAATCAGAGTATACATGTCATAGGATCTAGATATAGAGCTAGAAGGAGCCTCAAGAAGAACCTAACTCACATCTCACTGTTCATGTTACAGAGGAAGAAATGGAGATGGAGGTTCAGTGACTTGTCCAAGGTCATACAGGAAGTGTCAAAGGTCAGCTCCTCTGACTCTAGAACCAGTATTATTTCTTTTTTTTCCCATATCACATTGTCTTACTTTTCACAACATGGGGAGAGGCATGAGAGTGAACATGCAAATGTAGCAGTAGAGCCCTCAGGGCCAGATGACTTGCCCTGAAGCTCCTTCCCTTGCCTGGTCATCAGTGCTTGCTGGGTGGGGGGGGGGGGATGTAGATGACATAGGGTTAGCACCTCTACACAGCACATATCAGAATGGAGTAAGCAATAGTGAGACCTGGACCATCAAATTTTGTCTGGTACAACTTATCTGAATTATGTACCTAAATAAGCTTGTCTCCTGGTTTTCATTTTGAATGAGAATGACTCATGAAGCTCCTTAAAACCATTGTATTGTCCATTACTCTACTTTTTCCTAAGGTGCACTGACCATGACTCAGTTTCCAGCTCTTGTTCTCATTAACTTCCCTTCCCTAAATGAGGCTATTTTTCATCTTCCTTGAACCTCCAGCCATACTTTTCTCCTTTATACACACACACACACACACACACACACACACACACACACACACACATACACATACACACACACACACATACACATGTACATACATACCAACTGTCTTAACTTTGGCCCTTCCAATAGCCATGGGCAATCCAGCTTTCACCTCTCTCAGGCTATGACAGCTCAGGAGTTATATTCAATAGACACTTCAGATCTTTTCCATCACTTTGCCTGTTTAATTCTGCATTCTTTTAACCTTAATAAAAGTGCTTGACTCATATAAACTTTTGCTGAGTCTATAAAAACAACTGCCATCAATTACCTCCAAATGCGATGTAGTCCTGAGCAGATATGGATTCAGGAAATTTTGAATGGTAACCCTTCCCCTCTTCCTCCCTCCTTGAAATGAATGGTTATAAACTCGGAGAACATAGGAGGGGCTGTGAAGGAATATTTGCTACGAAGCAAATCCAATAGAAAAAAAAAAGGAAAAAAAATACATTTTCATGGGAAGGAGCAATGTAAAGCCTGTTGATTCTCTTATATTTCAGCACCAGGAAATCGTATTTGGAAAATAACTCAGATACATAACACTCCTTAGCTGTGTGACTCTGGACAAGTCACTTAACCCCAAATGCCTCACCCAAAAAAGAAAAATGATCTACAGCAGGAGTTCCTAAGCTAGGGTCTGTGAATTTGTGTCTGTATGTGTGTTTAAATATTAAATCTGTATTTAAATCTGTATTTAAATCTGTATTTAAACATTAAATATTTAATATTTAGAACACTAATATTTCAATATAATTAGTTTCCTTTGATTTATGCATTTAAAAACATTATCCTGAAAAGAGATACAAAGGAATTCATGAAACAAAAAGGATTAAGATATCCTAATGTAAGGGTAGTTCGTTAACTAATTATTGCTAACTGGGTCTCTGAATTTCTCCTCTTGCAAAAGTAAATCACAATTATAGCTATTTCAGTACAATCCCACTTGACAAATATTTCTTATGTCCCTACTGTATCCATAGCCTTGGAACAGAGGAGCATAAAAGCTAGTTTATATTTGCTGTCTGACCTCATGGAGCTCTCAGTCTAGATACAGGGCTGGGGAACCTGTGGCCTCAAGGCCATATGGAGCCCCTAGGTCTTTAAATGTGACCCATTCAGTCAAAGGGCCACACCTGGGGACCTAGAGGGCCACATGTGGCCTCAAGGCCACAGATTCCCCGCTCCTGAATTGGAAGATAAAATTAATCAACAAATAAACACATTAAACAGAGAATTAAGTAACTGTTGTGTAGTTGGCAGTTTAAGTAGGGTAAACGAAATAGTCTACAGAAAGCAGCATGGCACCCTGAGAGAAAGACTGGAGGTAGCATGTGCTAAGTAAATTAAACCATCAAAATTACCTCCATGAAGACAGCTAAGGAGGCTGAGCCCAAAGGTTTTAGAATAGCAGAATTCTATGGAGCAATGCTGCTACTTCTAACCTAGGACACATAGCCATCATTGAGGGAAGGAGTAATGGTGGAGGAGGGGCTTATTTCCTTCACAATCACCAATATCAAATGCTGAACAATCCCCGTCAACCCAGAAGTACATTCGAGAGGCCAGGGAGTTGCAGGATCCCCAGCCTACCAGTTCTACTTGCTGTCTAGCCCCCACAGCATCCAATCATGGATATCATCCTTCTAATAAAAAATAGATCTACCACAAGTGTATAAGACAGGTGTAGACCAAGTTAATTTGGCATGATTCATGTGAAGTCTAAAAAAGTGTCTTTACTGAGTGGGGGTGTGTGTGTGAAGAAAGACTTCCTGAAAGAGAGCACATTTGAATGTAACTCTTCCTCTACATCCTTTGGCAGGTAGCAGGTTGTGCAGTGCTCCTTTAAGGAATAGGTAAAAATTCAACAGATGACGAGAGAGAGAGTTGCAGGAATGGATATCAATGCCTCACTTAATCTGGCCCTGACCTACATTTTCAATTTTGTGCCTATTTGCTTGCAGAATCTGTCCACGCCAGTCCTTCCCACCAATTTCCCGCAAACACCCCACCAATGATCTCTGGAATAGTGATCACAAACAGTCTCTTAGAAATCATTTGTGCCTTTTCACTGCCTGTCCTCTATGCCTAGATTTCTTTGCACCCTCAACTCCACGTCTTAGTTTACTAGACTCCCTTCAAGACTTAGCTCAAAACCTACCTTATTCAGAAGACTTTTCTGATGTCTCCATGTTCCTCATTGCTGATGCCTCTCCTTTCAGATTATCTTCTGTCTATTATCTGTATATCTTTTGTGTACTTAGTTATTTGGGCAACTAGGTGGCGCAGTGTAGAGAGAGAGCCAGGCCTGGAGTCAGGAAGATCTGACTTCAAACACAGCCTCAGACACTTACTAGCTGTGAGATTCTGGGAAGGTCACTTAACCCTGTTTGCCTCAGTTTCCTTATCTGTAAAATGAAGTGGAGAAGGAAATGGCAAAACACTCCAGTATCTTTGCCAAGAAAACCCCAAATGGGGTCACGAGAGTTGGACGTGACTGAAGCAACTGAACAACAACAAAAATCTGCCAGATTATCATTAAAAGAAGGCCACTCAAGGGCAATCATTATTTTTATCTACCTCCTTCCTCTGTCTATCTTCCATCCTCAGACCTATTCTCCTAGCCTCTCCTATGCTTTGACTTTCAACATCTTACTTATTTCTTCCTTAGAATGGCATTTTCAATATCCATTCCTGGTTATTCTCTCAGCTTGGTTTTCTCAACATCTGTTTCTGGCAACCAATATTAACTGACAGCAACCTCCTCCACCTCTGTCTTCCTAGGTCCCGACTTCATACTGGTCCACTGTCAACTACCTTGAAATATACCTCTGTCTTACACTCATATCTAATGTCTATAACTACTGATAGATAATCTTATACTCCCCACCAAATAGTGGTGATGCTAAAATGTTACCCAATCTAATTGACATGTATCTTTTTGTTTTTTGCTGTTTTAAATGACTTTGTTACATAATAGAACTTATGTTACTAAGCACAGAGGCAGCCTAGTTTAGTGGGTGCCCAAGGCTTAGACTAAGGAAGACCTGTTAGAATGTAAGGTCCTTGAGAGCTCTTTTCACTTTTGTCTTTCTGTCTTTAGCACTTAATACAGTGCCTGATGTAGGCCTACAGTAAGTGCCTACACTGTATTAAGTAGGCACTTAATGATTGTTAAATCCTACCTCTGATGTTCACTGGTTTTGTAACCACAAAGAAGTTGCTCAAGGAAATATGGCTTGGACAACTTCCTAGGACTTATCTATTAACTTATAGTTGGGGGTCATCATTTTACTTGGTGAAGGAACTTTCTACACTAGGAGTTCCCCATGCTGATGAAACCATAGTTCTTTCATGTATATTACAAGGAATGGATACTAGTATCCATCTCAATATGAAAAGTCTTTTTTATTATTCATTTTTAAGTTATGTTTGTAGAAAGATTACTGGATTTAGCATTGGAAGACTTGTGTTCTAATCCCAGCTGTTATTACTTATGAGTAATAACTCTGGGTCTGAGTGTCCTTTTCTATAAAAATGAGGGGATTGGACTGTATGACCTTTAAGATTTCTTACTTTCATCCTATGACCTCTTTTAAAAAAAAATAACTCTAAAATAAGCTTAATGCAGTCAAAGAGATCTGATTAGCTAAGGGGTGGTTTATTGATATACTAAGAAGGATTTCAGGGAGCCAATCAGAGGAAGAATCAGATTTACTTGCTTATAGATTCAGTTACAAGGATGACCAGGAGACAGAGAGATAAAGTGGGGGGAAAACACCAAACTGTTCTTTTTTTTTTAATAGCTCACAGTATGAACTACAAAATGTCAAGAAGAATTGGTTGAAATGGTGGCACAAACCCCAAAAGGAACAATATGTCTTTTGAGCTGAAAATCCTTGCCAGCCTGGCTGAAAATATTCTTCAAGAAGATTACCTCTTCTACAACAAAGCTCATGAAGTCATCGGTCTAAGCCATCACAGATAAAACGATGAAGGTTTTAGCCATAATGTTTGAACTTGGCAAAAACCAAGATAAAAGCCATCTGTTCATTACTGTTATTAGGTTTCAGTTTGGGCTGAAAATAAAACTACGCTATCTTAAGGAGTCTTGGAGCATAATTCAGCTTGAAGGGCAATTTCTGTAAGAGTGTACAATGAAATAGAAGATAGCATGTGTGGTAGACCTTCTGACAATGCAACTGGAACTGAGCAAGGTGGGGGAGGGGGAGGGGAAGAGAAGAGCCAGAGGTCACCAAATGCTGCTCAACACAGACTGTCAGCTGGGAAGCCAGAGTTGAGGTATCTTAGCATGTATGTATGTATGTATGTATGTATGTATGTATGTATGTATGTATGTGTGTGTATGTGTGCATACATGTGTGTATACATTTATGTATATGTATATGCACGTGTATATGTACATGTACATGTACATGTATATGTATATGCATGTGTATATGTACATGTATATGTATATGTATATGTATATGTATATGTATATGTATATGTATATGTATATGTATATGTATATGTATATGTATATATTGAGTTACCTGAGGAACAGGCTAACTGCAGTATTAACATTTTTGGAGCGTCTCTGAGTATTGCCCTGTCTTCTCTCCACACCTAGAAATAGAAAAGTAATATGGCCCTGGACATGGTAGTACATCACTTAACCTCTGAGCTTCAGTTTCCTCATCTGTAAAATAAGGATCATAACCAATCAAATATTTATTAAGCCCCTATTCTGTGCCAGGCATTGATTATATGAAGACCAAAAGACTCCCTGCCCTCAAGCAATTTATGTTCTATTAGGGGAGAGGATATGTAAACACTTGAGTGTTTACAAAATGTATACAACATAAATAATGGGTAATTTCAGCATGGGGGCAGCCTTTGCTACTTGGGGAACCAGAAAAGGTCTCCTGTAGGAGATGGCACTTTAGCTGAATTTTAAAGGAAACTAGGGATTAAATATTCCTCCTGGATCACTGCCTTCTAATGGCAAATGGGTGTAGCTCAATGAAACTATGAGCTGTACCATGCAGGATTACATATACCCAAGTTAAATATGTCATTGCAGAGAGTCTCTCAAAAGGTGATCCAATAGGGAAGGAAATGGCAAACCATCCCAGTATATTTACAAAGAAAATCTCATGGAACTTGAGCTTGGACACAGTTCAGGAGAGAGTGGAGGACAGAAGGGTCTGGCATACTATGGTCCATAGGGTCACAAAGACTTGGACATGACTGCACAATAACGATAACAACAAAAGGATTAAATGAGGTGGTGAAGATGAGGATGTGAGTTTCAGGCATGGCAGACAGCCTGTGCAAAGACAGATAGAAAGAAGATAAAGGGTCATGTGTGTGGAAGAGCAAGAAAATATTTAGATCACATTGAACTCCTAGATTTGTGGTTACAATCAAAAGGATGATGTTTGTAATTCACTTTGCCAACCACAAAGAGATAAGGAGAGGATAGGGACTGGACTGACGACGTCTTTAGAATAGGATGCTCCCAAGTGAGGAATCTCCCTTTGCCAATTGAAGTAAGTACCTTTTCTGCAGAAGATAATCTTAGAGAGTTTCCTAGCATGAAGGTGTCATACAGGCTCTAACATTCCAGAGTGTAGCCTAAAACAGACTAAAATATAATTGGGAAATATTTAACAAAATACATAAAAATCTAATAGAACATAGATAATGTTACTATGTGGTTTTCTTAGTCATCATACAGTCTGCAGAGTTCTGTATGTATGGGTTACAGCTTGACACCACTGGCCTGGGGCACTGATAGGCTAAGTGACTGGCTCAGAATCACATGTGATGTTATCGAAGGGAGGCACTTGAATTCAGTTCCTCCTGGCTTCCAGGTTAGCTAGCTATTTACTATCCTACACTTCTCTCATCAACTTTAAAAGGCACTAGTAAGTGTGCTACTATTAAATATAAGCTATTATTAAATAATAAGAATAAGAAGATCCTTATTATTCTCCAAAAATCAGAACCCTGTTTAAGTGTTTAATATTTTTATATATTGGACATATAAGCTAGTCTCAGAATGGTTTCAGCAAATATCTGAAAGGGAAGAAATTACAGTAGGCTTTTTAAAAATTTTGATCTTAATAATCATCAACATACAGAAATGTTGTAATATACAAGAACAAAAAAGGGCAGATTGTACATGAAACCATGAGTTTCTGTGGTGCAGTATGTTTATAAAAATGTATGCTCAATTTAATAAGTTAGTAACAAAATTGTCCTTTTGTGCCTTCTTCTGAACTTTCTGCTTTTTTCTACATGCTTTTAAAAAATGTTTTATTAATTAACTTTTCTTTCTTCTGGCCTCTCTTTCAATGCTGCCATCTTACTCCAGCACCCATAAAAGCCTACCTTTGTAACTAATCAGTAGAGTCTTACAAAACAAATCAATATGTTTACAAAGACTGAAAATGTATGTCCCCTTATGCACTTCCAGCTCAGCACCTCTCTGCCAAGAGACATTATCACACTTCTGAAGTCTAAGGATTTTCAAGAACAGGCCACTGGAGTGCCTCAAAATGACCATGTCATTTTGTTTTTAGCAAGAAAACATCTCTCTTAGAACCAGAGATCAAGGTCATGGCATAGAGGAGAATTTCCAAGATCATAGGGTATCAGATCCCTGCAAGGGAACTCAGAAGTAATCTAGTGAAACTTTTATTTTTATTGAGGAGGAAAAATAGTACATAGAGAAGTCAGTTGCCCAAGGTCATGCAGATAGAAGGTTGTGGAGCTCATGCCAAATACATCTGTTGTTCCACAAAGCCCCCACGCCCCCATCCTTACTGGTGAGGCTGAAAATGTTATAAAATGGGACTAAAGTTAAAGAAGAAGAATATGAGATGATAACAACTCATTTGTGGCATGTGGAAAGAACTTGAAAGAACTTGGTAAAGTACATGATGGGCATCTAGATGGTACAGTGGAGAGAGTACCAGGCCTAGAGTAAGGAAGTCTGCTTTTCCTGAGTTCATATCTAGCCTCAGATATGTATTAGCTGTGTGACCAACCCTGGGAAAGTCACTTAATCTTGTTTGCCTCAGTTCCTCATTTGTAAAGTGAGCTGGAGAAGGAAATGGCAAACCACTCACTCACCACAATGGCAAAACACTTCACCAAGAAAACCCCAAATGGAGTAACAAAGAGTCAGACATGACTGAAATGACTGAACAACAACAAAAGCAGATGATTGTGGCATTTTTTCCCTTTGCTGAGATGTCTGACAATCTGTGTATATTTTAAAATGACCATTAATGATAAGTAATGCCTCATAACAACAGGGTAAACAGAACTGGAAGGAGCCTTAAAAATGAAAAGGCATTTGGGGTGGTAGGAAGAAGAGAAGACTTGGAATTAAAAGACTCAGAAGCCCTGGGTTCAAATCCTGATTTTCCTTCTTAATTTTTTTAAATTATTTTATTTATTTCAATTTATTTATTTCAATCCTTTACTTCTCACTTTTCTCATGTGTGGTCTTCCAGGTTAGGATGCAAGTTCCTTGAGAACAGGCACTGTTTCATTTTTGTTTAGAACAAGGACTGTTTCATTTTTGTTTTTGTATCCCCCTGCACCTGGAATAGTGCCTGATAGATATTCAGTGCTTAATTAATGTTGATTGATTGATAATAATAGTAGTTAACATTTATATAAGCACCATAAGATTTGCAAAGCTTTTACATTTTATTATCTGTTTTACTCTTCTCCACAACCTGGTGAACAATTTTCTCCATTTACAGACGAGGAAACTGAGATAGTGATAAAGTAGTTTTCTCAGGGTCTCACAGTTACTAAGTGTTTGAGGCAGGATTTTGAGCTCAGGTGTTCCCAATGTCCAGCACTCTATCCCCTGTGTTGCCACATTTTGCCTGCTTTCCACCCTTTCTACTCTGAATATCCCTAGATTTGAACAAGTTGGTTTCAAATTCTGCATTTGCTACTTCCTCATCAAATGACTTGGGGTGAGTAACCTTCCCTCTCTGAGAAATGATGAGGTTGGACTAGAGCAGGGGTGGGGAATCTGAGGCCTTGAGGTCATACATGGCCCTCTAGGTCTTCAAGTGCCATCCTTTGACTGAATCCAAACTTTTGTTCTGTGAAATTGGGAGTCAGTCAAAGGGCCACACTTGAGGACCTAGAGGGCCACATGTGGCCTGGAGGCCACAGGTTCCCCAACCCTAGACTAGAGAGTCTATGAGGTCTGTTTTAACTTTAAATCCTATGATGCTGAGCTCATTCATTATGAGCAGCAGCCCAGGGAAAGGTCCCACTGTAGTGTGACTGTCGTGCAGTCAAACAAATGAAAAACTCTAGACTTCAGGCTGAATTCTTAGCAACATTAGCAAGCCAGTGGAGCGTCCCTCCCTGGAATTACAACCCTATTATGCACAATTGAGTATACATTACTCCTTATTTTCATATCATTAGCTTATACAACTTGTGTTAGGCTATTTCTAAAGCAGTGAAGTATGTCAGAGTGACTTGGGGAGGGGAAAAAAAAACGAAAGAAAAAAAACCTAAGTGGGAAATTGAGATGCTAAAGATAGCATTAGTTTAAGCTACAGTTTTCTCAAAGTAGATTTACATGTCAGCTACAAAAATTAAGCCAGTGTGAAATATGACAAATTGTTGTATAATTAATTGCATTTTTAAACATCATTCTTTAGTCAGGTTTGGAATCTGCACTCGCTTGCTTAAGAACCAAAACTACTCTCTCCAATGATACTGATGATTTCTTAACTACTGTACCTGATGGCTTTTTCTTAATCCTCTTCCTTCTTTTAGATCTCTCTGAAGCAGTCTACGCTATTGACTCCCATCTCATCTGAGATATTATCTCCTTTCTGTGCTTTGTGACTCTTCCTTCTCCTACCTATCTAGCCATCCTTTCATGGTTTTTTTTTTTTCTGGTTCTGTATCTAAGTCAGTAATGCCCACTAGCCATGAGAGTTACCCAAGACTCTTCTGGGATTTCTTTTCTCTATATGTTCTCTTTTGTTGTGACCTCATCAGCTCCTATTAGTTTAAATAGCATCTCTATGCTAAGCAGTCATAAGATAGGTCTGTATATCCAGTCTTTTTCTATCTCCTGAGCACCAGTCTCAGATTGTTGCCTAACAATTGGACATTTCAAATTGGTTGTCCCATAGGTTTCCCAAACTCAACATGCTCACAACAGAGCCCATTATCTTCTTCCACAAACCCACATAACTCTCAAAGTTCTCTATTTCTTTCTAAGCTAACACCATCTTCCAGTCTCCAAGGTTGGTGTTCTTGAAATCATTCTTGTTCCCTCACTTGCCTTCATCTCACATAGCCAATTAGTCAACAAGGCATGTTGATTCTACATCCACAACATTTCTTATATTTGTTGTCAAAACCCAGAGTCCTTCCCAGGGGGATAATTAATAGACTACTGGAATTGGAGTCCAGAGATCTGATGATTTGAATTCCAGCTCTGCTGAGTATTAGCTGTGTGGTTTTGAGTAGACCACTTTCTTTTTCTGGGTCTCAGTATTCTCATATGTAAAAGTAAGGGCTGGACTAAATGATCTCTAAGGTCTCATTAAGCTTTAAATATATGTTCCTGTGATTTGCTCTCTTTCCATATATTGGTTGGTTGCATCACATCCCTGAACTCTAGCTTTACTTGGTGCAGTGGAGTATTTAATGGGGTAGGTAGTCAGAGTCCATGATGCTAAGGTCCTCATTAGATCCCATCCCCAGTCATACCCAAGCACTTCTTGATCTGTTTTGATGGTTCACTCTGGTCTTAACTCCTGTTTCATTATTGCTTTCTTGATAATGACCAAACCTGAACCCCTGATGATTGCTGTTTATTATCTTTCCTGACATGAGGACTCAGCTCTCTGTTTCTACCCAGTATGGACATAGATCATTCCTGATCAAAATGATATATAGCCAAAATGTGATGAAAGCAACAACCACAAAGCATATGTTAGTATAGTGATACATTGACTAGAACAGTTCCCACAAAACATGTGCACTTAGTTCTTTGGAGAGGGCTACATTCTATGGTACCTTGCTAAAGGGCATGTGTGACCATCTAGGCTCTGAAGACACGAAGACAAAAACTAAATAGTCCCTACCCTCAAGAAGCTTCTATTTTACTGGGGAATGGGGGTATTTATAATATGTACAAAATAAGTAAATACAAACCAATTTCAGCAGGGAGAGAGCACTATTCACTGGCATGATCAAAAAAGGGCTCTTATGGAAGAGGGCACACAGGTTGTGCTTTGAAGGAACATAGATATTCTCCTAGATTATCATTAAAATTGTTATGATAATAATAATGAACATTTACATAGTGCTTTAAGGTTTACAGAGTACTTTATAAATGGTATCTCATTTTTATCTTCACAACAACCCTGAGAGGGAGGTGTTATCATTATTATCCCCATTTTACAGATAAGGAAACTGAGACTGAGTGCTAGTAAATAACTTGTCTAAGGTCACACAACTAGTAAGTGTTTAAGGTCAGATTTGGACTCAGGTCTTCTTGATTCCAAGTTCAACACTCTATCCACTGCTTCCCCTAAATGAAGGGGCACGTTCTAAACCTGTACAAAAGCATAAAGACCTGAGATGGAATGCCATGTACCAGGAAGAGCTAGTGGGTCAGTCTAACTTGAATGAAGAGTGAAGGAAATGATACAAAATAACACTGGAAAGATAAATGTGAGCTCGTATATTGAGGGCTCTAAATGCCAGGCACACAGTGTTTACACGAGGATGAAGATTATGCCTCTCCCATAGTGAACTCAAGGTAAACCTTCAGGGTCACCTTTGATCTTCAAAATCTCTAATAGGCCTCCCCTCCATGGGCTAAGACACATTTAACAACTCCATTTGTGAAGCCCACTTCTTCCCAAGCTAGAGTGAAATCTTTACCACAACTTCTTTATCATTTCTTTCCACTTTCAATTCATAGGCAAGTGGGGAAAGAAGTCATTTTATGGGTCAATATGCTAAGTAGACAACACACGAGGAACTTGTCAAGTTTGGAAAATATGTTTCAAAAGAGAACTTGCCCATTCTCCTAACATCATTTAGGCAGTAGTTCAAGTTACACACTTCAAGAGGGGAAAGATGAAAAAGAAAGACAGGAAAAGAGATCATGATATAGTGACACCAGTTTCCATCAAAATCACCTGGTAATTTACCCTGGCAGCTAAAGAAAAGTGTCTGTTTACTACAATCACATCAGAGTTTCCTCCTGAGATTTGTTTAAATCATCTCTGGAGATGGAAACAAGGCTATACAGTCAAGGCCTCCATCAGCTGTCAGAATATGCTGTGTCTCACCAGTTTTTACATCCTGTAATTAAATCAGCCAGCCATTCAGACTGTCTCTTTCTGTTCTTAAATTACATTGTGAATGGGATTTAAGTGAGGCAGAGCTATGCAAGGTTATCAGCGTCATTCTCTCCTCCAGAGTCATCGGGGTCCAATGGCAAGCCATAAGTCAAGATGGCCAGTGATGGCCCAGGAAGATTTATTTAACCCATCCATGTTATTTCAACTTTCACTATGTCAGGATCCTCTGATTGCTAGTGCCTTGTGACCTCTGACTGAGGCCAAACTGAGAGAAAAAGGAAAGGCTCTATAGGAGAACTTAAGAATATAGTTATTGGTCACCATGTGACATAATCATAGTCATCCAGGTGTCCATTGTTTCCTGTGCCTAACACCTTAGCAGTCTGAAGCCCAGACCAGCCTATACTTGCCTAGGTACAAGGAACATAATGGAGCATGACCACAGACCTACAATGAAGCTTTCTAAGGCAACCCAATTCCTCAGAACTGAAATGCTCTGCCATAAAGGAGTCTCTTTCTTTCTTGATTTCCCTTCTGTGAATAAAAACATTTCTATAGCCACCATCTAAGAGACTGTCTAGGAAGACTAGCTCTGAGACTTGGTCTTTGTTTTTCTCTACTAGTTACAGAGTAGAAGAGAAACTCTCCTCAGGGTGGAGGAGAAAGTCTCTTTTCCAGAATAAACATTCACAAAACTAGCAACATTGGAGACCCTATAAATAAAGATTGTCAGAGAATATCAAAATAAATTGTGATGCCCTAGAGCAAATAGATGTAATCGAGATGGGTGTGTGCCAACATGTGACATCTAAATTAAATTGTGCTCTCATAAAGACATGGTGACTTTTAAATGTATTAATAAATATATTATTTCTGACCCACTCAAATTGAAAACACATTGAGACTGGGAACTGTTCTAGAAAGTAATAACCACCAATTTATGACATGGTATTTAGATATAGGAATCTGCATAGTGCCTAAAAATAGCAATCTGTAATGATGGGAGATGTAGGCTGTGGCTTAAAAATCACTGGACTGGTGAGAATTACTTTTTCTTTCCCCAAATGCCATATACTAAATGCCACAGGTCCCTAGTTGTATTCTTCAATTTAGTCTTTCCACCAAACTCACCGTCAGAGGGCAGGGATGGCAAGTTTTTAATTAGATTTACATAGTACTTAGATTGCATTTGTAGGTAATAAATGTTATTAGGTAAATGAAGATGGTTATTCATTAATGTCAAGAATGAGAACAACATTAAGGGGTGCTGTAATATTGTAAAAACTGAGAAGTTCCTTTCCCACCTCCGCGCTTTTGATCATGGTCGTTCTTTATGACTAGAAAGCCTTTTCCGCAACTATGCCAACTGAAATCCTGCTCATCCTTCAAGGCCCCTCTCCAATGCCATCTGCTTCTTGAAGACTTCCATGATAGTCCCAGCTCTGTATTTCCACAGATGCTATAGGGAGAAGGGGAAGGGAAAGGGAAAGGAACAAACATTTAGCTCTTAAGTACTCCACTCAAGATTTCCAGGGAAGCCCATCACAATTTCAAATTAGTTTGCCTATGCCCAACTCCAGCCCTCTATCCAAGGCAAGGAAAGACAAAGTCTGAGACTGAAAAGACAAAGCTTTCCTGAGAAAGGATCGTTCTCAAGGAGGAGCTGAAATATTGTGCCCACCTTAGTCACCCAACATGAACCAATCAGGGGTGGGTGTCCCTGAACACCTGACTTCCCAGATGGCAAGTAGGTCAACACTCTGCTGCTGCACCCTTACAGGCAGCTAGTTAGAACAGTGGACAGAGCACTGGGTCTGGAATCAGAAAGACCTGAGTTTAAATCCAGCCCTAGATGTGTACTATCTGAATGATCCTGGGCATTTATTAAATACTTAGTTATTACTTAATCACTTAATTAATCACATAAATTACTTAACCTGTCTGCTTCAATTTCATCAGCTTTAAAATAGGAATCATAATAGCACTTCCTCCCAGGATTATTGTGAGGATCAAATGAGATAATATTTGAAAAGTTTTGGCGAGCTTAATAAATGTTTGATTCCTCCTGTCAAATGCTGTGGATTGACCTCTGAACAGTCACTACTATTAGCTACAATATTAGCTATATATCCACAGACACACACACACACATTTATGACCATGTATGGATATATTTACCTGTCTATATATACATACACACAAATATATATGTATATATATATACACAAATATATGTATATACATACATACACACAAATATATATGTACATATATACACACAAATATATGTATACAAATATACACATAAATACACACACAACACACACACACACACACACAAACGTGTTTGTGTGTGTCTTTCTGGAGCAGCTAGGTGGTGCCATAGCACACAGAGTGCTTCCTGGAGTCAGGAAGAATCATTTCCCTGAGTTCAAATCTGGTCTTGGACACTTACTAGCTGTGTGATCCTAAGCAAGTCACCTAACTCTGTCTGCCTCAGTTTCATCATCTGTAAAATGAACTGGAGAAGGAAATGGTAAACCACTCCAGTATCTCTGCTAAGAAAATCCCAAATGAGGTCACTAAGAGTCAGGCATAACTGAAATGACTGAACAGCAACAACACAAATAATAGCTTTCTGGACCAGGGCTAAACCTCCCTCGGCACCCCCATTATTAGTCCAGAGGTCCAACCTTTGCAGCTGAAGTCTTTCTTCACTCGTCCTACTAACCTCTCAATACAGTCAAGTTGTTTTTGGGCTCACTAAGATCCCATTTCTACTCTCGCTACTACTCTTAGCATCCTGTCACTTACTCCACTGACCACAGCTCTAACCTGCCTTAGCAGAAGGTTCTGACCCCTCTTGCTCAGAGGAATATGTGTGCTATTAGGGCCTCCTTTAAATTTTCCACCTTGGAATAAATTTCCTGATCTTGGGCAAATTTCCACCCTAAGGCAAAACTCTATTTTGCCCTAGTTATACCCCACCTGAAACGATCCGTGGTAAATAAGTGGGAATGACAACTTCTGTAGAATGAAGAAAAAAGGAAAGACAGAGAGTGAGTTTAGTGACCACTGAGTGAAAATGCGATAAGTTATAAGATTATGCACTCATCTTGCATGGCAGAGATGAACGAGACGAAAAGATCACAGAATTCTACAGACTGACCATTGCCTATTCAGAGAAATTGGTGGAGAGACCAGGTTCCCATTTTACATAGCCATGAGTAACAGAAGGAGCTGGGTGTGGAAAGGGAAGAGAGAGATGTGCTGTTCCTCTCCTATTCCCTCTGGAAGGCTGGAACTGCCCAGAGATTCTCCTGCTCCCAGTATCTGGGTCTTTTTCTGGCTCTCCTATCTGAAAAAGATAGGAGACCCAGCTAAAACTCTGTGGAATGACTTGGTCAAGGGAGGGGTGAAGGAGAGCATCTGACAGAAGAGCTAAATTTACTACAGCTGGTCTGACAGTTATATGCATCTTTGAGTTTTTAATAGTTGTTCATTAAAGGATTTCTATTTTGTTTTTCCTTCTTTCAATCAAACTTTCTTCTATGTGATTTAGAATTGCATACTTACAAGTGGGGATTTGATCTAAGTATCCTGGGGAGTGGAGGGCAATATTTGCACATTTCTGAGGCTTTTAGGGTAGAATCCATGTGACAAAAGAGGTAAAATGCCTCAGAACAAGCCTGATCCCTTCATTTCATGAGAGTGCTCCTGATTCAAGGGTGGGTCGCTTGTCAAGGTCTCATTCTCCTCCTCTGCAAGGTGAGATAATTGAACTCCAAGGTCCCTCCCAGTTGTAAATATTATGTCCTGCAGAAGAACTTTTCAGAATTTAGGGGTCCTAACCCAAGATATCAGTTAAGGTCATAGAAACAACAATCCTTAGACTTTCTTTGCAAAGTCATCAGTTCCTGTCATATCGATCTTATTGCACTAATTATCACAATGGGCATTTGGTGACAGGTGACTCCCTAGGCAAACAAGACTTGAATTATTTACTGCTTGAAATGTTAAGAGAAAAACCTTGAAGTAAGTTTGATGGGTGGTAGGGCAAGTCGATATAAATCAAAATGTCCAGCATTGGACTCGCGAGAGGTCTTTAAACAAAGATTGAATTCCTACTTGAAAGGGATGTTGTAAAGAAATCTTGCGTAGGTATTATTAGATGGACTGGATAACATCTTAGCCCCCATTTTAAAAATATACTTAATAAAGAAAGGTAAGAGTTCCGGAAAGGAGCAATGTCTTGGGACAAAGGATATTAGGAAAATGGGATTAACGTGATGGCTGTGTAGGTATGCTTCGAATAATTTAGCAAAGCCACAACTTCAAAATAGCCAGAAATATGCCCAGCCATAGTAATTGAAATTGTAGTAATAACAGGAAAAAATGGAAACATTGTGACACAATACAAAGCTTTCTGAAATAACAATGGATGATCAAAGTGCCCAAAACTCTCATTTACCCTTACCACTCATAAACTACAGTTAAAGTAAACAACCTGAGAGGCTTGTGGTTCAAGCTTTGGCTGGAGTGGCCTCTGCCCTGAAATCTGGAAGCAGCAACTCAGTTTGACAATTCCACAATCCATAGCGGGCAGAAAGCATAACCTAATCAAAGATGGAAAGGAAGAAAATTCAGGCTCAAGATTTCAGTTACCCAGCTTTTTACTGAGAGAAAGGGTATTTATGGGCACTTCCAGCCTCTAAGAGAGAAAAGGTCATGTAGACCCCAAAACTGGAGTAGGAACTGAGGAGATCAAGCCATCATACTGAGCAGCAAAAGATCTGAGCTTTGCCCTCCTCTATTGTTGTGGTTTTTTGGAAAGAGTGTATCTAATTGTAAATAAGACTGATTCTCCAGCAACCCTTAAAATTACATCCTTGCAGAGACAGTATAAGTTTATTAGTGTTTTACTACAAGTATAGAGATCAGTGTGGGTCTCTAGAGTAAAAGAGAGACCCAACATAATACAAGGGGTTTACTTCCCTGGCAAATTCAAATTCGTTCCCTTTCTAAGGGGTATCGAAACCACTATGCATAACTGTGAGTTTGAAGGTCTTTAGTGCTCTGTGAGGAAAATGAGATGCAAAAGACAGGGAGGGAAATTATATTGATTACATATAGGCTACTGCTGGCTTTACAGATGTTTTCTGAATTGGGAGGTGGCATACATGCACATTGTTATGTTTAGAATTTGAATGGAATCTGGGGAAACTTTCACCAATATCTTCAGGGATCTAGACACATGATAAGTTTAAACATTTCAGAGATGCAGTTCTGAGTGAAGATAACACAATACAAGGAGAGATTTGTTTCTTGGGAGTTGCTCCAAAGATTGAATCCAGTCTATGTAAGCCCAGAGATTATATGTTCTAGAATACCACAATGTGCAAGAACATGGCCCAGAATTTCTAAAAACAGATGTTTGCAGGGTAGAAATGGGGGGATGAGAGTTTGATGGAAGAAAACATGATTATCAGTTATAACAGTAAACATCACTGATATAATCCACCCATAAAATGGAGAAAGGTGGCGCAATGAGTTTATTTTACTTACCAGAATCACACTTGTAACATAAAATTTACTAAATTTTCAGAGAACTCATAAAAGCAAGGATAGCAATCATGATCTCAGTCAAGGAAACAGTAAAAATAAGCATGATTATAAGAAATAGATGGAAAATACTTTATGTTTAAAGCCATTATAGACAGTGAAAGAATATCAACATTTATGTGAATATGTACTTAGTGGATAATGGATAGAGTATTGGACTTAGACTCAAAAAGACCTGAGTTTGAATTCTGCCTTAAACACTTATTGACTGTATGACCTTGGTATTTAGAGAATAAGATGAAATAATGTATAACATCACTCTGCAAAACTTAAAATGCTACATAATTGTGAGCTATTGTATGTTTATTGAATGACATAGCATTCAATACTTAGAAGAAAATTTAATCAATTTATAGGAATATATAAACAGAAAACCTATAATAGCTGGGGACCTAAATTATGCCCACTTCAGACCAAGAGTAATCTAATGAAAATATAAGAAAGAAGTTAAGCATACAAAAAGGATTTTAGAAAAGTTAGATATAACAAGTCTCCAGAAATTCTTGAATTGCAATTTAAAAAAAAAAAGTATATTCACAACTGTACATGATACCATCCCTAAAACTGCCCATGTACTAAGGCATAAAAATCTTATAAGCAATACCTGAAAAATAGATACATTAAACACATTCTTTATTAATGATGACACAATTAGTATTATAATTAAAGGTAAATTGAGAAAGAATACAAACTTAAATGGAAGCTAATCCTAAGGAATAGGTGGATAAAAGAACAAATCATAAAAACAATAGGTCATTTCATCAAAATAAGTGACAGCAATGATACAATAGACCAAGACTCCTGCGATGCAGTCAACACAGTTCTTTAAAATGAATTTTAAGTATTATTTGTTTTTGCACCACTTAAATATTCCCTTTGAAATGCATCTATGCCCTCTGAAGAGAGCTAAACATTATAGTAAAGATTGACAGTATATCCAGCATTCTATAACTGTGAATCCTGATCTCAGGCATGAGGGGAAAATTTCTTCTCCTATATCTTCTTTTTTTTGGGGGGAAGCCATGCTTGTTGTTTCATTTTTTAAAATGTATTGATTGTTTTGTTATTTTGCTCATTCCATTCACTTTATCGTCTTCTTTGTGTATATTGATTTTCTGCCTTTGCTCACTTAATTACGAGAGTTCACATAAATCTTTCCAATTTCCTCTGTATTCACCATGGTCATCATTTATTAAAGCATGCTAATATTATTTCATTCACATACCATAATTTGATTGGCCATTCCCCATTTGACTGGAATCTACTTTTTTTCTAGTTCTTTGCTATCACAAAAAAGTGCTTCTATAAATATTTTTGGAATATATGAAATTGTGAACTACATTCTTGGGGTATGTGCCTAGCAGTGGAATATCTCAGAGAGTTTGGACATTTGAGTCTACTACTGACTGAAATTGTTTAATTTCAAATTATTTTCCAGCACGGTTATCCCAAGTCACGACTCTGGAAACAATGAATTTTTGTGCCTCTCTACCCACAACCCTTACAACATTAACTATTCTCATCTTTCTCAATTCTCTCTTAATTTGCTAAATGTCAGTGAAATCTCAGGATTGCTTTCACATACATTCTTTAATTATTAGTGATTTGAAGCATTCTCCCACATGTGTTAACAGTTTGCAGTTTTTCTTTTCAGAACTATTTGTTTATATCCTTTGAAGTCCTATATTGGGAAAAGCTTTTGGTCTTATATATTTGTGTTAGTTATCTCTATGTCTTAGGAAATATTTATTGAAGATATGTGATATGAAGGGGTTTTTTCCCTAATAAACTGCTTCTCTTCTACTAAATGCATTAATTTTCTTTATTTACAAGATTTTTTTATTTTATGTAATCAAAATTGCCTATTTTGTCTTTTTTATTTCTTCTAACTCTTGCTCAAGAATTCATTCTCAACCAAAAGCTATGAAAAATATGCTTTGTTTATATTCTGATTTTTATGGCATAATCTTTAATATTCAGGGCATTTATCCATTTTTATTTTATTATGAATATAGTATTAGTTGTTGTTATAAGCCTTATTTCATCCACACTACTTTGCAGTTTCCTTTCATTAAATCAGGTAACTTATGTTTTCAAATTTATCAAACACTGGGTTAGTGAGTTCCATTATTACTAATTTTGGGTTTTTAGTTTTGATCTACTTTTCTCTATTTTAACCCCTACAAAATGTTTTTTATAATTGCTTCCTTCCATATATATAGTTAGATAGATATAGCCTTCCATATATGTAACTATATTATATAACATTATTTCTATACATAACATTATTTCCCACCAAATTTATCTATAAATGTGACATGACTACTGGATGAGTCCTCCTCTCAACCTCCACTGGCTTGGGTCCAGAAGGTCACTCTTAAAAATCATACTTTGTGTCTTGGAATATTGTTGCTATTCTGTCTGCAAAACTCAGACTCTATCATTCTGGAACACCAGAGTGCTCTCCTAACCTATCAAAACCCACAAAATTGGACATTCTAATCCCTTCACCTAAAATAGAAAAAAAAAATCTAGTAGCCAAGTATTAAAACCTTTTATAAAACCACATGGCCTCAGAGGGGAGAAAGCCCCAAGCCCTCTCCACTTACTACAACATATCTAAATCTGACTCCCACCAAAGGAGGTGGGGGAGACATCCCTCTGGTACATATGAGAGAGATCTGACCCTTACCTGAAAGAGAATGCTTTATATCTACTTTAAAAACATCTACTTCAAAACCTTAGCACCTCTTGCCTGGAAAATTGTAATTTCATCCTCAGTGCTCTTGCTTCCAGCCCCTCTGCTCTCTAATTGGGTCATCACGCAGTTGCCAAAATAATCTGGCCATGTCACTGCCTTACTCAAAAATATTCAGTGGCTGCTATTGTTTCTGAGATAAAATACAAACTGTCCTACCTGTTGGAGGACGCAGCTTGACACAATGGAAAAGTACTGGCTCAGAAGTCAGAACACAGAGTTGGTGCCTGCTAGAGCTTCTTAGGAGAAAGACATGTGGAAAGTTTTGGGGAGCTGCAGACATGGCCCCAATTGCCAACTTGCTTCCTTAGGGGCTGGAGAGAAAAAAATTATTGGATAAGATGAGGCTTTTTCTCTTAGTTTGAGAAAAGATGTCATATCACTCCCATCTAAAGAGCTTGTTTATAATTTCTCCAATTTCTATTTGCTATTTGCTTGGACAATGAGCTCATTCACTATGGGCTATTTTTATAGTCTTATGTATAGACAGCCTTTGGAGTAAAGGAGCTAAAGTAAGGTAGGGGGTATAAAATGAGGTTTGCTATCCCCCTCAAAAGTTACTAGGGAAGTGGCTTTCCTTCTTAATCCTTCCCTAAATCATGTTCCTAGACTTCTGGGGATATATAGATATATAAATCTAGCCCAATACCTCTCTTAGAGATAATCAAGGGAATGAAAAGTCTTCCAATTACCCCTTCATTCCCTGCTCCCTTTGAGACACAAATTACAATGTCCCTTGGGGGGGATATCTTTGGGGGATATCAAAAATGCTTTTTGACTAAATCATGCAATCATAATGGATTATGAACAGGATCTGTATATTTCCTTGAATCAATCAAAGGCATTATATTAAATATTGGATCAAACCCTAACAGATTTGCATAAAAGAGGAAAGTTATCTCAGAATTGGGAGAAGAGATGATTCTGTGCATCTGGATTTGAGAAGTCAGAGCAAAGGGAGAATTGAGATGTGGCAGAGAAGGTAGGTACCAAGGAAAACTCTTGATTCTGCGAGCATCTTAGAGGTTGATATCCCCAGATATAGCTACCCATACCATGTGTGAGTAAATGGATCTACCTATGGGCCCATACATATCTTACATAAAGTAGTTTGGGATTTCAAAGGAAAGAGCAACCATATTGAAATATGACAAATTCATTTATCCCCACAACCAAAATATGTGGGCATCTTGCCATATAAACTATCCTGTTTTCTCAACCCTCTTATGCCTTCTTGTTTTCAAAACAATAATCAAATCAATACTACAATTGGCACTAGAAAGGATATGACAATCAGCTTCTTTATAACTCCACTCACAATTCCTTTGACTTCCCAGACTAAAATTCTCTTCCCAGACCACTAATACAAGCCTATATGTGTGGTCTCCCCCATTAGAATATAATAGGAAGATGAGCTGTTTTACTTCTTTATTTGTATCCCCAGCATGTAGCAGTGTCTGATACATAATATGTGTCTCATAATTTGCTATTGTTATCATTCATTCATTCAACTAAATACAAGGTGACTTGATAAGGGAAAGGGTACTGAAGGGGGAGAGGGGGTTCAAGAAGACTTCATAAAGAAGGTGGTACTTGAGCAGAACATTGAGGAAAGAAAAGAATTATCAAAGATGAGGAAGGAGTTAATTCCAGACTTGGGAGATATCCGAAGGTGGCATGATATGGAACATCTATTTCTAAAAATAGTACTGCAGTTCGGCTAGAAAGTTGAGTTAAAAAAAATCAAAAGGTAGACACTAGCTAAGGATAGGGTTGATACACTTCCTATGTGGCTCTGTTGGCTTAATAATCGAAAATGCTTTTTGACTAAATCATACAATCACAATGGATTGTGAACAGGATCTGTATATTTCCTTGAATCAATCAAGGGCATTATATTAAATATTGGATCAAATCCTAATAGAGTTGCATAAAAGAGAAAAGTTATCTCAGAATTGGGAGAAGAGGTGATTCTGTGCATCTGGATTTGAGAAGTCAGAGCAAAGGGAGGATTGAGATGTGTCAGAGAAGGTAGGTAGGAAGACTCTTGATTCTGTGAACATCTTAAGGGGGAAGACCTGGGCTGAGGGAAGTTCCAAGAAAAGGTGGACTTTTTCCTTAACATTCCTTCTCTACCATTCCCAGCAGTCTTCTTACCCTGGAAGATTTCTTATCCATCATGAGTCAGCAGCCCTCTAAACCCTTGACTATTTTTTTGCCCCTCTAGCCCCTTGTTCTAATTGATCAATTCCTCCTGGAACCCCCCTTTTGAGAAAATGGCTAGGCTGGCCACGAACTCACTCCATTATTCTTCTCCCAGCTCTACTCCTGACTCAACAAACCTCTTTCTCCACCACGTCCCCACTCATGTATCTCAATTTCCTTCTCCTCTTCATCCTTTCTGTTTTTCAGCCTCCTTTTATGTCTTTCCCCATTACAATGGAAGGGCCATGAGGGTAGGTACTTCCTTTATTTTTGCTTGTATTCCTAATATTTAGCATAGTGCCTAGCACAGAATAAGCACTTAATAAATGTTTGGTGACTTGACTTCACCTCTTCCTGCTTGTCTACTATCCATTCATAACATAAGCCACAATATTATTACTCAAATGTTTCCAGTAAACTAAAATATCCCTCAATCATTAAGAAGCCAGGTATTAACTAGAGAAATATGAATGTAAGGTTAAGCAGAGAACCAATCTTTACCTAAGTGATAGTAGTTTTTCAGACATGGGAGCCCAGAGTGTTTTTAACTGAATTTAGAAAATGAACTCCCTAAAACTGAAGAGAAAAATCAAGTGGACCTTAGGAGCCAATATATTGCCCCACAGAGGCTACAAATGAGCTTATTATTTAAAAAAGGTTAAATAATAGAAATAAGTTGGAGCCATATTGTAGGGGTGAGGATCTCGAATATCATAAATACAGAGTTGAAGATATTACAGAGACTACCTGGTTCAATTCTCTCATTTTATGTACAAACAGGGAGATTAAGTGACTTATTTAAAGTCATATAGATTGTAAGCATGCGAGATAGGATTTGAAGGGATAGGATTTTTATAGGGACATTTTTTATAACATTTTATATTTTATAGGGACAGTTTTTTTGAAGGGACATTTATATAGTGCCTAGGATGTACCAGGCACTATGCTAAAAGTTTTATGAATATTATATCATTTGATCCTTACAAGAACCCTGCAAGCTAAATGTTGTTATTATTGCCTTATAGAGTTGAGGTCATGAAGCAAACAGAGTTTGGTTGACTTGCCAGGGCCATGAAGCTACTAAGTGTTTCTGGTTGGATTTGAATTCAGGTCTTCCAGACTCCAGGCCCAGCTTTCTATCCATTGAGCCATCTAGCAGCTTAAATGAAACCCCTTCCTCTGACTCCTGAGCCAGTACTTTTCCACTACATCATGTTGCCTCCTCTAAAAGGCTGAGGAGTTGATATTTTATCCCAGAAGCAATAGGCAGTCACTGAATACTTCTGAGTAATATAGTGACATGGTCGTACCTATGCCTTAGGAAAAAAAAATATTTCGGTAGTTGTGAGGCAAACAGATTAGAGAGCAGAGGGTCTGGAAGCAGCAAGACCACTTCTGATGGAATTACAGTATTCCAGGCAAAGGGTAATAAGGTTATGAAACAAGGCATTGGCTGAGTGAGTGAAAAGGTGATTGAGCCATAAGCAAGGAATGACTGGCATTGCAACTGATTGAAGGGATTCAGTGAGGGAAAGAGAAGAATCAAGGATGGATTCAGTCGAAAGCCTTATTGATTAGATGTGTTGGAGGAGGCATGGAAATTTTGGAGAAGGAAAGGCAATGAACTGTTTTGGAGGCTGATCTTGAATACCTTCGGAGATGCCCTGAATGTTCACTTTAAAATCATTTCATTGAGAACTGTTTGAACCACAGATCAAGAGGGACTGGTGAGTTAAGGGAAGGGTTATTAGAGTTTACCTGTGATGGGACCTTCTATTAAGTCAGCTTAGGGACGAGATGGAAGCTGGGGCAATCAAGCAACTGAGATCCCTGGGCAATCCCTATACCTTATAACAAGATGTGGGGTGAAATTTCTAATTTGAAGACCAGCTTCTTGGAGCTGCTGGTGCTTGAGTGGCATTCTGATAGCAACCTGGCCTGGCTTTTACTTTATACTTCCTCAGCTTCCAATCTGGACAGAAGCCCAGTTCACCCCAGTGTGGGCCTTGTTCTTGTTCAGCTGCAGTTTGTCTAATTACCAGCCTTGTCTCATGAAAGAATAGAGAGTAGAGAGTAGCACTACTGGACCCAAAGCTAGGTCCCCTGGCTTCAAATTCAGTGCTCTTTCTCCTACAGTACATTTGGGCACAATTTTCTCTGGGCCTTGGCCCTGTGTCTCTCCTCCCTCCCATCTCCCCTACTCCCCAGGATAGGCTTTGATTCTACCTGCACCTAGCTCTGTGCATTACTCAGCCAAACAACCTCTCCAAGAATTTGTTAATGCCTCATTTGGGAGAGGCATGAAAGAATAATAAATAGGGCTGGCTTCGGTTCTGCAAATGTTGTAGAAGAGCATTATTAATGCTGTTCTCTTTCCCATTCCAACTGTGGGTAATTCCCTCTGGCTTCTGCTGCATGAAAGCTCTGGCTGCTTTGGACCCCTGACAAAAGCCACCACAAGTGTGCCAGATGTTCCCGAGCCATCTCATGCACGCACAGCTCTCTTTGTCCATCTGCAGAAACACTGAGGGGCTTGCTTAGGCTGGTGGGGATGGACTGGAGGGTACTGGAGGGAGGGAAGAGCCATAGAAACAATTGGCTTGATTTGCTCACTCTTCTCAAGGCAAGTTACTGGCAATGTAATTAATTTACAGAGATGCTTCTCACCTGGGGTGAGAGAGATTAAACTATCCCTTTTCTCAAACCCAAACGAGATGTGGTATGGTGTGGAGGGTAGAGAGCTGACCTTGAAGTAAGGAATATGTGGGTTCGAATATCCCCTCTGACCTATGGCAAATATTATGATTTCTTAGCTCCCCAGACTACTGTGTGAGTTTCAGAAAAGGTGCTGACCTATATTGGTAGAGGTAGTTTCCTCATCTGAACGTTCCCCATACCAATGAAAGAAGTCCATTTTCTATCCCTCTTCTTCCCAAAGTAGGTTATATATAAATAAATGAGCTCCCACAAATTTGTTTTATATAGATCAATATCTTAATGTCTTTATAAAGTACTGATTTATATCAAACACATTTAAGGAAGTTCTTTTCTTTACAGCCAGTGCTATTGGGTTCTCCTTCCCCAGGACATGCTAATACTTTCTTATAAATGATTTTAATTAATAAAAAGTACATTCAGTTCCTTCTATAAAATGAGGAAGTTGGATGTGACAACATGTAAGGTTCCTCCCAGTTCCAAGAAACTAGGTGCCTATATTGAAATCTAATAAGAAAAGGATTATGAAAAAGAGGAAACCTGTGGTTATTGTTCCAAATACCCTTAATATGTTATATAGAGAGATATATACATATGTGTATGCATACATATATATATATATATATATATGTATATATGTGTATATATATATATATATATATACACATATATACATATATATATGTATATATAGGCCAAAATATCAACTAAATGTCCAGAAGATATAATTAATTTGCCCAAAAATATGTATAGTCTCTATACTTTTTGCTCAGTCATTTGCATAGACCAACAAGAGAATCTTAGAATTACAAAAAAAAAATACTGGGGGACACTGAACCCCAGAGATGTTTGGTGATTATTAGATAAATGAATATTGTCTATTATAGCCTAGCCTGCAGGGATGAAGATTTGGGAAATGTACTAAATGGTCAGTCTGATTTAAGGTGAGCTCTCTCACTCAGGAGACCTAGCCTTAAATTAGTACTAAATTAGTACTGAATTGTTAAAAGGAAAAGTCCTTCTCTGTTCTACAGCATGGGACATGGCAAGCCTCAGAGCTAAACCCCTAAGAGGACAGAACAGCAGATGCTTCTTCTAGTCCAAGGCTAAGGATCTCTGGTCTTTTTTTTTTCTCTTTTTTGGTGAGGCAATCAAGGTTAGGTGACTCGCCAGGGGTCCAGCTAGTGTCAAGTACCTGAGGCCAAATTTGAACTCAGGTCCTCCTGACTCCAGGGTCAGAGCTCTATCCACTGCACTCCCTAGCTGCTCCTGATGTCTGGTCTTTCTGAAAAAACTTAGCAGTTCCCTGGCTGATGATTGAAACTTATCCTGAAGCTGGATGTGGTCACAGTTACAGCACCCTCTTCCTTTCAGTACATCAGAGACGTCATGCCCTGACAGAGCAAGCCATCTATCTATCATAGACGCCATATGCAGCGTTAAACTTTATAAGAACTTTATAAGAAGAGTTTGAGGAACACTGAGACCCTAAGTTCCAGAATTGTGAGTTGTTTGGGCCACGTGTATTCCCCACACATATACCTTGCTAACATTTTATTTTAAGTTTTGCCCACTCTTCCTTTAGACACAGTATGAACTTGTGTCTTGGTGGGAAGGAGGACAGGGGAAGAAGGATCAGGGATCTTTGGGAGCTACTATTCTTTCAGTGCCATTTTATGTCTTTGCTAAGTGTATGTCTTTCTATCATCATTATTACTTCACTACTCATGACACAACTTTGTAATAAGAAAATATTGCAGTACATATCTTTGCTAAGATCTAATTGAGTCTACTAATAAGAAGCATATTGGTGGGGGCTTGTGAGCTATGGTGTTGGGAATGAGGACCTGCAGAATACCCTGACCTTGAACCCTAAACTTAATTACCTTTTGATGACCCAATCCACAAGCATGAGAACAAGTTAGGAGAATAGCCTAGAAGTGGTACAATATATACATATGCCTACATACATATATACACATACATGCACACACACACATACATACATACATATATAAACACATGCATACATACATCATGTGACCTCATATGTGATTTTCTTGGCAAAGATACTGGAGTGGTTTGTCATTTTCTTCTCCAATGGATTAAGGCAGAGTTAAGTGACTCGCCCAGCGTCACACAGCAAGTGTCAAGTATCTGAGGCTGGATTTGAACTCAGGTCTTCCTGACTCCAGGCTCAGAGCTCTATCCACTGAGCCACCTAGCTACTTCCATATACACTGTATATGTATGTATTTATATGTGTAAATATTATGCATAGATATACATAAACCTATATGCATTCATACATGTATGAGTACATACATATATTCATACATATATATGTACATATATATAAAGAGAAAATGCAAGAGGGTTATTGTGGGGATCAAATATGATAATGTGTAATAATTATACTAATATTTTGATTTAGTATTTTAGTGCTTTTTTCATATTTATTGCTGATTTATTTATTTAGAATTTAGTGCTTTAAAAACAAAGACATGTTTTCTTATTACAAGGTTCTATCATAAGTAGCAAAATAATAATGATGATAATAGAAACCTCAGCAAAAACACTGTTACAGTGTTTGGGGTGTTACAAAGCATTTTCTTCCCAACAGCCTCATGAAGACATGGTACAAATATCATTATCCCCATTTTGCAGATAGGGATAGAGGTTCCTAGACTCGGCTAAGTTCACAAAGCTAAATAAATGTCAGACCCAGGATATAAACTCAGTTCTTATCTTTCTACTCTACTGTGTATGTGAACATGTGCTGTCAACTACTAGAAAAAGGAATTATAATAAGTATTACTCTCCTCTACAATCCTTCTCCAGTATCTCATTGTGGCATGAAGTTGACCTTACATTCCAGAAGGATATGCTATGATGGTTTCAGCCTTAGGACTTTGAGATTGTTTGTCTCTGTCAACTTCCAGGACCACCAGCAATTTTTTGGAGCTAGAACATTTTGCTTTCTCGTCACAATTGTCGGAATTTGCTATGTTGTCACCAGTTGTGTGAAACTCATAGTCTTTGGGGTGCAAACAGAGGAGATCCACCACTCTTGGACCATCACATCACAATCCTAAATGTGCTTAGAGAGGAAGTAGAAATATCAGTAATGGAACAACAGGAAAAAAAAAATTTCTGTTGAACCAGGTGTATATAGAGAATATTTGTGCTGAAAGTGTAACAATTACGAAGATACCAAGGGATCAATTCAAGTATCTAAAGGAAGATACAAAAGATGGCCAAAAAATTTCAGACCTTAGTAAAACTAAAAAGGTAACCAAGACAATCTCTATAACCACCTGCCTATGGGTTTAGTCTTCCATCTACACAAAATCTTTATGAGCATCACCTATATATGAATCAAGAGCAGCCATGATGAAGATATTCATAGGAAGCAGGGAGGTTTTCTCAAGTGACATTTAAAAATGGATCACTTCTTTATCATTTCACAGTTGACTGAAAGAACAAGATGGCAATGTGATTATTCTTTGATGATTATGAACAAGCATGTGATTTGTCAGAACAAAAATACTACCATAAAGGCTCTTTGCAACAGGATTGAACCTTATTTAACCATCAATATGTCAAAATCATTGATGATTTCTTGAAAAAATATAACAATGAAAATAAGCTCGATGAAAGACCACTTTTCATAAATATTATAAGAGGCATATAACAGGAAGGTATATGTATATTTGTCAAAGGTGTTTGCTAAGTTTAAGAAAGACTATATCTGGGTGCTGACATCCTCCAGATGCTCCATTATGATGTTTGATTACTGAGCATTGAGTATTTTCTCATATCGGTATCTATATCTATATCTCTCTCTATCTGTGTGTGTGTATATGTATATATACACACATAAACATACACATATAATATACACATGTATAAATATATGTGTGTATGTGTATGTACACTGTGTATACACATACTCACATATACATACATATGTATGTTTGTATGTGTGTATAATACTATAAAACCTTTTGGAATGAAATAGATAGGCATAGGCATTAATGTGTTATTGTGTTAATGGCTGAACCATATCTCTTTCCATTGAAATATTCCATCAGTACATTTCTTTATTTTTCATTAAAAATTTTTCAAAGTTAGGTACCAGATTATCTACTTTTATTGTATCATGAATAAGTGACTTCTTTCAAGTCTATAAACTCACAACAAACTTGTGAAGCAGGTAGTTCAGTTACTACTTTCCCTCCATAACAACAATAGGTAGCATTTTATATAACTTTACATTCTGAAAAACGCTACAAATATCTCGTGTTGCTGTCACAACACTGAGAGATAGATGCTATCATCATCATTATTATTATTATCATTTTACAGGTAAAGAAACTGAAACAGAGGTTAAATGACTTGTTCAGAGTAGCACAGCTGGCAAGTGTTTAAGGGTGAATTCAAACTTAGATCTTTCTGACTCCAGGCCCAGCACTCTCTCTACCCTGCCACCTGGCTACCTATGAAGAGGATGAATTTCAGAGGGTTTAAGTTACTTGCCTAAGAATACATAACAACTACTATGTGTCAGACTAAGGGAGTATAGTTCTCCACCTCCCTTTTTAGCTTCTTTTTATGTGTTATATTCCTGCATTAGATTGTGAGCTTTTGGAGAGCATGGGCTATCTTTTGCCATTCTTTGTATCCCAATACTAAGCACAGTACACTTTCAGCACAAATATTCTCTATATACACCTGGTTCAACAGAAATTTTTTTTTCCTGTTGTTCCATTACTGATATTTCTACTTCCTCTCTAAGCACATTTAGGATTGTGATGTGATGGTCCAAGAGTGGTGGATCTGCAGTCCTTGATAACAAAAAATAGTCTTTTACACTAGTTTTGACAAATATTTTCCATATTTCTTTTATTTACCATTCTCTTTCCATTTTCCTCCTTAAATGGCTTTTAGATGATTTGGTTTGGAGCTACTTGAAAAAAATATAATCTAAAATAACCCAAGAGCAATGCAGAAATATATGAGTGGGTATGACCAAGCTGCAGTGAATTGCAAACAAAAAATTATGAAGGCTAAGTGGTACAAAGGATATAGAAGCATGGCAGCCATACGGCAAAAAGAAGATAAGCCAGCCATATAGTGGGATTGGTGGACTTATTGGAAGAGAAGAGAATGAGTATTATTATTTTAAGCATTTTCTTTTTTCCTAAACCCTCTCCCCTCTACCTTTCCTATTATTGTAGAGGGCAACAACATCCTCATAGTCCCTCAGACTACCAAACTAGGAGTCATTCTGGATACCCCTCTATTTCTCACCACCACCGCCCTATCCAATATGTTGCCAAGGTCTGTCAATTTCAACTATGTAACATCTTTCAAATATATCCTCTTTTCTCCTCCAACACCACCACCTTTCTAGTGCAAGCTCTCATCACCTCATACCTGGAATATTACAATAGCCTGGTGATAAATCAGCCTCACAATACTTGCTCCAATCCATTCTCCATTCAGCCACTAAAGTGATTTTCCTAAAAGGCAAATCCAACCAAATTGCTACCCTCCTCAATAAACTCTATTAGCTTCCATTTGCCTCCAGGATGAAATACAAAATGTTTTGTTTGGCTTTCAAAGACCTTCATAACCTAGCCACCTCCTACTTTCCAGTCTTCTTATACCTTATTCCCCATCCACCCCCTCCTACATACTCTTCCATCCAGTGACACTGGCCTCCTGGCTGTTCCATGAATAAGGTATTCCATCTGTCAGCTCTCAGCATTCTCTCTAGCTGTCCCCCATGTCTGAAATTCACCCCATCCTCAGCTCTGACTACTGACCACCTTGGCTTACTTTTATGTCCCAACTAAAAGTGTACAGGAAGCTTTCCCCAACTGCTCTTAATTCCAGTCCCTTCTCTCTGTTAATTATTTCTGATTTATCCTGTATATAGCTTACATTGTATATATTTGTTTGCATGTTCTCTCTCCCATCACATTGTAAGCTCCTTGAGGGCAGAGACTATCCCCTCTCCCACCCCCAGTGCCCAATACAGGGCCTGGCACAAAGTAGATTCTTAATACATGTTTATTGATTGATTGATATGTGGTCCTCTATGTGTCAGGCTCTGTGCTAAGCACTTTTTACAGATATCATCTCATTTGATCCCCATCACAAACCTACAAGGTAGATGATGTTGTGGTCTCCATTTATAGTTGAAAAAACTACATCAGAGATTAAGTGACTCATGCTTGATGTTGAGTTTGAGCTAAGATCTTCCTGACCCCAGGCACAGTGCTCTATCCACTGCGCCACCAGCTGCTTTTCAGACCCTTTGCTTCACTATTATCCTTGGAATGGCAGAAGCCAAGTGAGGTTCCCAGCATGTTAGGTAGTCCCCTTGTGTTGATCTCATGGGAAGAAATGGATTTCTTGGGAAGAATTGTATAAGAAAGAGAGGCAAGAATAGACTGTAGCCTACATTACTGGAAAGAATATTTACATCATTGAGATCATAAATCTATTTAAGAATTTGAGTAAATTTTATTGTCCCTTGTTTTTATTTTTGTATTATTTATACTTTCCATTATAACCCACTTTCAACTGAACTCTGTAACATTAAAGAAAAAAAATCAAGCAAAACAACCACCATACAAGGAAATAAACGTACCTGATACTTTATGCTTTATATCATATCCAAAGCTTTCCTCACCGCGCCCCCCAATTCCTCATCTCTCTACCAAAAGGAGGGAAGTATTTTTCATCATCTGTTCTCTGAGGATAAGGTTTATCACTACAATTACTCAGAGTTTGGCTTCCTTTCTCTTGTTTTTATTTACATTATTGTATTTACAGACAAGTTAGAGACTCTTAGAATCCAGTTTTCTATTCTGAGAAAAAGAATTACTTGGACAACATCAGCATCTTGGGGAGAAGTGGTTTATACATGCAGTCCCTGAGGATGGTGCAGTGGCAAAGGACTAAAGCCATGACTGGAGGCAGGGAAGAGAAGGAAGAAAGCTTTACTTTTCCCTTTGATATTGGTGTGCATTATTTGGACAGTACAGATTTCAAGTAAAAGGATTGTCTTTCTAAAACCCTCAGGTGTCTTTCCCTTTTGAGGGGACTCCACATCATAAGGTCAAGCATTATCTTTAGACACCTGTATGGTTTTCTGGGGCAAAAGAGGGACTTAATGAAATATTGGGAAGGTTGCCTCCCTAGCCACTCAAAGTTCATTTTTTCCCCCAGAGGAAGTCCAAACCACAAGATAGTATTATGAGACTAGAGGACATAGGGACCCTTGGAAAGGTGAAGCTCTTTGGGGAGGATGAAGAATTGTATCCATTGTTTTGGCTTATTGTAAACCCTTTATGTGTTTTCTGAATTTTCTTTTGGATGGAGCAAAGATTATCCTATATATACCATACATGTATTAGTTACCTTGAGTGCTTGTTGAGGATCTAAAAAAAATAGTAATCCTATTTTCTACATCTATATCCAGAAATTTCCCAGGGGGAAATCTAGGTGGTTTCACAATGATCAAAAAAGAAAGTGAATTTTGGTGTGCTGCCCATAAGATTGGACCTAGTCCATATAAGCCCAGAACTTGCAACTGTGGGATATGAAGTATAAATACCATTGCTTCAGATTTAGGAAGCGTTCAAGGTTCTGGAGGAAGGAAATAGATATGGTTTTCTCTTTTGATCACAAGTTTTCAGCAAGTAGAATTTTATTAGGAAAAAGACTTCTGGGTTTGTTTCCATGCATAGGGAAGCACCTGGAACTCTTTGAGATGCTTGTGGAGCAGCTTGGATACTCGCTGTTTGAAAGGTGCTACTGTGTATAAAACAGAAGCCTCCTCTCCATTCAACAGAGACCTCAGCAAATGTAGGTCAAAGGCATGTTGTTTTGTGTGTTTTTCCCAAAGCCTATATTAACAGACCTCACCTTATAAATTATGAACAGCGATCAGATCCCTGACTTTCAGCTCCCAAACGTGGAGCACAGAAGGGACAAATATGTCAGTGTACCATATGTGCAGCACTGCTGCTCCCTGGTCTGGAAGAGAGAAACAATTTATCACTAGAGTACACCCAACCTGTCCTCATCTATTAACCAATTTTACTTTCTCATATGCTCAATCCTTGGCACAACAGCAGAGACCACATTTCACCCTTTCATTTCCTCAAACTTGGCTCTCTCCCTGCAACTCCACAGCAGGCTGGATAGACCCAAAGGATTAATCCTCCAGAAGGGGAAAAAATTTAGAAAGCAGATTATCTAAATGCCTGCCAACTGGGGGAATCTGGTTAGATGATATTATATTGGGGCAGAATGTTGTTTGCTAGCAAATCCTAACTCTGAAAATTGGTCTGGGCTTCCAGATGCTGTGTGGCAGTTCATGGAACAAACATGGGGGACACCAAGGTTCTCCAAAAAAATTACTGATAGAAAACCAGAGGAAAATGGACCTTAGTGAATGAAACAAAAGGCATGGAGCATTCGCAGGAGCCTGTGGAAGAGGCAAGTCAGAGCCAAAAATGGACTAGGTTCCAAATAAGGCTCAACTGAGTCATATAGTGAAATGAAGACTAAATTTGGAGTCATTAGACCTGGGATCAAATCCCAAATCTACTTACTACTTGTTTAACAGTACAATTCACTTTTCCTCTCTAGGACTTAGAGTTTTTGCTGTTGCTCACACACAACCTTCTATTTCCCATCTTGGTACCTTGCACAGACAGTCCCCATACTAAAAATGAACTATCTTTTCACCCTCACCTCGTAAAATCCCTAACATACTCTGAAATTCAGTAACTGCTGTCTTCTATATCAACCTTCCTGATCTTTTGACTTTCTAGTGCCCTACCTTCCTTCCTCCCAAAGTTTCTCTCTCCCTCTCTCCCTCTCTCCCTCTCCCTCTCCCTCTCCCTCTCCCTCTGCCTCTCTCTCTCTCTCTCTCTCTCTCTCTCTCTCTCTCTCTCTCTCTCTCTCTCTCTCTCTCTCTCTTTCTCTCCCTCTCTCCCCCATCTCTCTGTATGCACACAGATATACATGTATGTATGTACACACACACACACACATATGATATTTATCCTGTTAGAATGTTCTTTTAAAATCCCAAACAGCACATTGCCTAACACATAGTAGGTGATTAATAAGTGCTTGGTGAATTCAAAATCCCTGGAAAAATAGTAATTCAGCCTCCATTAAAAAAAATTCCAGTGACAGGTCTTATAACCATTTGAAATGTCAGTCCTCTTCAGAAATTAGCATTTTAAGAGAGATCAAATATTTAAGTCAAAAGGCTAAATCTCTCATGGTGGAATGGGCCATATCATCCAAATAGACTGAGATCAACCTCCAAATCACATTACCCACCCATTAGCAGGTACATGGGAGATAAGTAATATAAAAAAAATAATTAGAACATGATATGAACATGCAATCTGATATTGGAACATGGAAATTGAGATTTCATTCCCAGCTCTGCTATGTACTGGCTATGTGACTCTGGCTATATTACCTCACCTCTCTGGGTCTCACTTTCTTCACCTATAAGATGAGGATAATATTACTTGTGCCATCTACCTAGGTCTTGGTAACTGTAAGATTGGTCCTCTGATACTACATCATAATATTTCTTGTTTTGTTCACAGTAGGTGATTAATAACTTTTTGTTGAATTGAGTTGCACTTGTCTCCTGATTTTCAATCTATATTTATTTACTCCTTTGAAAAGAGTTGCATAGAAAAGGCAAAATGTCAAGTAGAGGAAAAGGAGAGATTCAGAGACCATCCCCCCCTCACACACTTATTGAGGCTAATTAGTCCCTTACTTCTTTGTCCACCCCCAAGCAAAGCAGGATTCCCTAACAGTCTGAGCACCATGGACCATTTCCTATACTAATAAGAGTAGAATCTTGTTATTTTATAAATTCACATATTTTATAAGTCGTGTCTTCTGAGTTTAAATGTGATTCTTCATAGGTTATAGTCCTGTTCTCCAAAGCCAGCATTATAAATGAACTCTACTGTATAAGGAATATTTGATAAAATTCTTTGACCATTTCTATTAAAATTCTGTAAATCTCTAAACAACTCAAAAATCCATTTCTACTCACTACAAGGGAAATCAGAAACAGCAAAAAATATCTGTTGGTTGTCTTTTGCTAAAAGAAAGGAAAAGATGACTCTGACACTTTATGCTTGTCATCTCAAAGCTCCAATATGTCTGTTCTCTTGCCAACTCCCCCCTCCCCAACAGCCCCCTTCTCCCATCACCGACGAATTGGATGAGTTTCGGACCCAGCAAAGCTGTCTATGGCTCCCATCAGTGTTGCCCCGAGTCAGCCAGATGGGTCAGGCGGGAGCTCCACATGTCATCAGCTCTTGCCAAAGCTGAAAGCTACACAGATGAACACAGATGTCTTGTGTTATCCTCTGCTACATTAGCTCCTTTCAATGAAGACTGGCTGCTATGATGTTGTTTTCTTTATTTGCTACTGTGCAGTGCCAAGATCAGTGTCTTTTTCAAAGGGTCTCTTCTCTTTCAAACTTTCTCACCCATTTTATCTCAGTTCTGGAGTGAGAAGAGCCTAGAAAATTACAGGGGGGGGGACTCAACCCCTTTTTTTCCAGTGTTAACCCATCACCAGGGCAATTTTCCCCCAGATGGGGCACTATGGGGTTTTCGTGTCATTTAGCATCAGTGTCAATTAGAAATTAAAACACTGCTATAATAGAATCATGTTTGAGCTATAAGGAACATTGGAGTTAGTGTAAAGATGAGGGATAAAGGAGCTCACCTGATAATCAACCGCAGAGACAAGCATCAGCACATCAGCAAGGAATGCCAGGCCAGAGGGGCTATTCAGTTAAATCATCTGAGGCCATTCAATGGGGATGAAGATCAGAGCTTTTACCTACATCCAGTTGGGAAAAAATTCGTTTATGCCTGCCTACCACTACCTTCGCTGTTGGTATATCCTGGTCAGAGTAGCCACATTCTTCAGCAAGTTGCTTGGCAGTGGATGAGATAGAGGGGAAACCTTTGAGAAGCTTGTAGTGGCTTGGCTTTGCCCAGGATTTTCCCTACCTGCTTTCCCTTGTGGTGATGTATGTGGCTTTGGCTGCTATCTCTCTGGAGAGAGAGTAGTGAGTCAGGAACTCACATTGTATCTGCATTTCCCCATGGGACATGTACAATGCATAATCTGATGCTGTACAGAACACAGAACATATTCAAGAAGGAATCTGAGCAAGGATCATGAATCCTGCCTCAAAAGTACAAATGCAATCTTTCACAAACAAGTTTAATGCCTCGCAATGGTGGAAGCTTAACCGTAAGTGGGCACTCTTCAGACTGTGACATCTAGAAGTCACCTATTCCACCACCCTCATTTTATTCTATTCTTTCTTTTGACCCTGTCCCTCCTCAGAGGTATTTACTTCTGATTACCTTCTTTCCCAATCTGCCCTCTTCTCTATCACCCCCCTGCTCTCTTGTCCCATTCTTCCCCTATTTTCCTGTAGGGTAAGCAGATTTCCATACCCAATTGAATGTGTATGTTATTCCCTCCTTAAGCCAAATCCTATGAGAATAAGATTCCCTCATTCCCTCTCACCTTCCTCTGTTTCCCCTCCACTGTGAGAGACTTTTCTTTTCTGTTTTTTTTTGTGAGATAATTTACCCCATTCTACCTCCCTTTCTTCTCCGAGTATCATCCTCTCATCCCTTAATTTTATTCTCCAGATATGACCCCTTAATCTTCAACTCACCCTGTGCCCTCTATCTATCTATCTATATATACATACATACAATTTTTTTCCTTCAACTACCCTAATACTGACAAAGTTCTCATGAGTTACAAATATCATCTTTCCATGCAGGAACGTAAACAGCTCAATCTTAATAAGTCTCTTATGATTTCTCTTTCCTGTTTACCTCTTCATGTTCCACTGGAGTACTGTATTTGAAAGTCAAATTTTCTGTTTAGCTCTGGTCTTTTCATCAGGAATGCTTGAAAGTCCTCTATTTCACTGAATGACATTTTTTCCCCTGAAGGATTATACTCAGTTTTGCTGGGTAGGTGATTCTTGGTTGTAATCCTATCTCCTTTGCCCTCTGGAATATTATATTCCATGCCCTGCGTCCTTTAATGTAGAAGCTGCTAAATCTTGTGTTATCCTGATTGTGTTTCCACAGTACTTGAATTGTTTCCTTCTGGCAGCTTGTAATATTTTCTCCTTGACCTGGGAACTCTGGAATTTGGCTACAATATTCCTAGGAGTTTTCCTTTGGGGATCTCTTTCAGGAGGAGATCTGTGGATTCTTTCAATTTCTATTTTGCCTCTGGTTCTACTATATCAGGGCAGTTTTCTTTGATAATTTCTTGAAAGATGATGTCTAGGCTCTTTTTTGATCATGGCTTTCAGATAGTCCAATAATTTTTAAATTCTCTCTCCTGGATCTATTTTCCAGGTCAGTTGTTTTTCCAATGAGATATTTCACATTGTTTTCTAATTTTTCATTCTTTTGGATTTGTTTTACAGTGTCTTGATTTCTCATAAAGTCACTGTCTTCCAATTGCTCTATTCTAATTTTTAAGGAAGTATTTTCTTCAGTAATCTTTTGGACTTCCTTTTCCATTTGGCCAATTTTTCTTTTTAGGGCATTTTCTCCTCATTGGCTTTTTGGACCTCTTTTGCCATTTGGGTTAGGCTGTTTTTTAAGGTGTTATTTTCTTCAGTATTTTTTTGGGTCTCCTTTAGCAAGCTGTTGACTTGTTTTTCATGATTTTCTTGCATCACTCTCATTTCTCTTCCCAGTTTTTCCTCTACTTCCCTTACTTGCTTCTCAAAATCCCTTTTGAGCTCTTCCAAGGCCTGGGACTGATTCATATTTTTCTTGGAGGCTTTGGATGTAGGAGCTTTGACTTTGTTGTCTTCTTCTGGTTGTATATTTTGATCTTCTTTCTCACCAAAGTAAGATAATATAGTCTGACTCTTTTTGCGCTGCTTGCTCATGATCCCAGCCAATTATTGAGTTTTAAACTCTTTGTTAAGGTAAAGTCTGCTTCCAATGTGGAGAATGTACTGTCCCAAGCTTCAGGGGTTTGTACAGCTGTTTTCAGAGATACTTGTAGGGACCTGTAAATTTTCAGTTCTTCCAAGGTGGTATGATAAGGGGTGAGGTGTTTACTCCTTTCCTGGCCTGTGACTACAAGTACTCCTTTCTGTCCTGTAACTGTGAGGAGGGTTCTCCACAATCACTCCAAGCTCCACCAAGCCAGCGCTCCTCCTCACCCCACCACCACCCAGAACTGTGACCCAGATCCAAACATGGGCAAAGCAAGAGATTCCTGCCTCAGCACTGGCAAAGAGATCCCTGCAATCCCTCTCTGATCAGCCACTGGATTCCCCCTCAGTCTGTGGGCCAGAAGCTGGGGAAGCAGCTGCCCCTCCCCCCAGGGCCAGGCTCTTG
Source organism: Phascolarctos cinereus (assembly GCF_003287225.1). Taxonomy (NCBI): domain Eukaryota; kingdom Metazoa; phylum Chordata; class Mammalia; order Diprotodontia; family Phascolarctidae; genus Phascolarctos; species Phascolarctos cinereus. Next base: position 197,239,383 of record NW_027555625.1, read on the forward strand.
GGGAATGGAGTTGAAACCCCGCCTTCCTCTCTGACCACCGACAGAAACAGACTTTTCCCACTGACCTTCTAAGTTGTCTTTGGCATTCGTGGATTGAGGAGTCTGGAAACCTCCACAGGTGCCTGAGATTCAGTCCTCTGAGGCCTGCTCCAGGTTTGCTGCAGCCTGCCCGCCCACGCCTGCGCTCCCAGCTCGGTGCGATACACCTTTCTGATCAATCATCCAGGTTGTCTTGGGCTAGAAATTTGTTTCACTCTGTCTTTTTGTGGATTCTGCTGCTTCAGAATTTGTTTAGAGCCATTTTTTATGAGTATTTGAAGGGGTTTGGGGGAGAGCTCAAGCAAGTCACCGCTTTCACTCCGCCATCTTGGCTCCGCCCCCCAACGCTATCCACCACCCTCATTTTAAAGACAAGGGAATGGAACCCAGAGAATTAAAGAGATTCTCTAAGAGCAACCAGCTAGTTGCTAATGGCAGAACTAGAATGTAGGCCTGGGTTTCCTGACTCCTAGTCCCAGGTTCTTTTCACTATGTTAATCAGTCTCAAACTAAATCAATACAACATAGTTACTAGACCAGAGGAACTACTGGTTCACTTGGTCAATTCTTAAGCCACACAACCACTTTCCCACTGGCTGTTCTAAAATGTATGCACATCTACATTTAGATGGAGAATATGGCTCATTTACTAAGGTACATTTTAGTGAAAAACTCTCTAATAGCAATTCATTAGTTACAACAAATTAGGAGAGGATTCTCTTTGGAAAGAGGCTAAAATCTGGAAGAAAAAGTCAAAACAGAACACTTGCTGTATCTTATTTTATCAGATCCTACAGATGCTAGAAACTCTTGAACAAAACATAGTGAAATTTTTATTGTAAAGAACACACCCTTTGGACCATAAATTACTGATGGCATACTAGAGAAAAGTCACTTTTTGCATTATTCAAAACTGGCCCTGATTTCAGTGCTAAATTGTTTTAGGGCTTACTATTTGGTTTCAAAAGATGTCATACTGGATACAAATCAATCATTAAGTACTTATTAGGGTCCTATTAGATAGTAATCAATTATTATTTAATATTATTTAATAATTATTTATTAATCAATCATTAAGTAATTTGTTATTTTGTATAAATGTCCCTCAACTATGCTAGATATTAGGAGAAGTAAAGTTGGTGTGAGGGTGCATTCAAGGTCATACACATTGGCCCCACCTTCAAAGAACTTACAAGTAACATAAGAAGGTAAAATTGCCACTTGTGGAATAGGTAGAAAATAATTCTGAACTAAGCTGAACTCTAGAACAAGGCCCTGGACATAGCAGGTGCTAATAAATGATGATTACATTGGTATTGATTCCAAGAGCAATGGAATTGAGAGAAATGAGAGAGAGATCAGAGCTGGCTGGCATTACATATAAGCTTCATGGAGGAGGTCATGTACTCTGTGTTCTAGAAAAATAAGCATACTTGCTGCCCCTTACCCATGACTATCCATCTTCAGTCTCTGTGACTGTGCACAGGCTGTCCCATCCCTGGAATGGACTCTCATGTTACCTTTGCAGCAATAGAAGCTTTCTCTTCATTTATAGGTCAGTTAAGATACCACCTGAGTCCCCAGCTACTGGTCCTCCTAAATTACTTGGTATTTAGCTAGAATTTACTTGGAATGAATGAATGAATGAATGAATGAATGAATGAATGATTGAATGAATGAATAAAAAACTTTTATTAAACACATAATATTATATGTCAGGCACTATACTAATTGCTAGGGATACAATTTTTAAAAAGTGAGAAAATACATATTGGAGTAGTAGCCAGGGAGGAAGGGAGAAGGAGAATCATAGGAATATAGGGATTATGGTCAATCCACAAGGCAAACTGATAACCTTCTTTAAGGAAGAATAGTAACATCTGAGAATACAGATGATCCAAGTTCCAGCTCCTCTACATGTTAGCTTTTTCCCAGAGTCTTTTCTCTCTCTAGGGACCTATTCTTAAAGATCATCTCTTCTGGAAAAAGCTGGAAGGCAGAAGAACTAGGAACTTGTTTTTCCTCAATTCTCACCAATTCTGACCTTCATACAGGCACAGAACACAGAACAGGTAATCATTCTATACCAAGAAGGATAATCTTATGCAGAAGGGCTTGAGCCTTGGCCTATATACACAAGATATAAAATGTCCTAATCAGGGGCAAACATTTTCTCCATACACAATCTGTCTACAATTTAGCAAATAAGCCCCAGGGAGGTGCCCAAGGGACATATAGGTTAAGTGATTTATCCAGGGCCTTAATCTAATAACCAGGATAGAATTTTAACTCAAGTATTTCTGATCCCAAGCCCAATACTATACTATACTGCCTTTTAAATCTTGTCTTTAAGATTTTAAGAAATAGATCCAGACCTTTGATGTATTTAGTGTAGGGGAAACTGAATTGAAGGTATATAAAAGCTGCCCACCCAATTGTGCAGGTCAATAATTTATCAGTAACTCATAGTTTTGTAGTTGCTTGGTGACATGGAGAAATGAAATATCTTTCTCATGGTCATACAGATAATATGTGATATATGTTGGACTTGAACTCAAATTCCTGATTATAAGCCCAACTCTGTCTAAACTATACCACCATGCCAGTTGAATCATTAGTCACATTTGAAAACAGCAAACATAAACAGCATGTAGCACAGTTGTGTTGATAGGCAGTGTAGCATTAAAAGTGATCTTGAAGATAATTTAGTCCAATTCTCTTATTTTGCAGATGAAAAAACTGAAGCTCAGCAAGAAAAGGTGATCAGAGCAGAGCACAGAACACAAGTGACTAGAGTGCTATCATTGTGAGCATGCAGCCAGAATTAGAGCTAGACACTCCCTGGCTCACGTCAGCCCTGTGTGGGTGAGACAATACAAAAACAGTCAAGTAATGGCCCTGGGTAATTAATAGCAAGTGTGGCTTGAATATAGATTCCAGAAATGGTGGCACATTGTTTAGAGGAAGGAGTGACAACTGGAAGACTCTGTCTCTGGGTCTAGGCTTGCCCTACCATAGTGATAGGAATTTTTTTTTTTTTTTGCTTTTTGGTGAGGCAGTTGGGGTTAAGTGACTTGCCCAGGGTCACACACAAGTAAGTGTTATGTGTCTGGGGTCGGATTTGAACTCAGGTCCTCCTGACTTCAGGACCAATGCTCTATTACATGCTAGGAAAATAAAACAAAATATAAACAAAAACAAAATGAATCAAAAAAGAAAAAAAAAATGAAGAGTTAAAGAAATCCTATAGAACCCAACTAATGACCCAGTTGTACCAAGATGAAGCCAGATGGTCAGACTGAAGGTTTACATTAAGAACACAATGGTAAGCAAGAAAAAGTATCCAGCAGAGGAATCTGCCCTCCCAATTCCCTAATTGTCCTACATGCTGACTAGGTAGGCATTGACCCTTCTGGAGGCTGTAAGTAGAAAAGATGCTTTAGGGATTTCTGCTAGTATTCAGCTTTGGGGATGCATGCTAGTTCCCTCTGGGGCTGGCTGGAAGTAAGGTTGCAATCAGTTAGTCAATAAGCATTTAGTGTTTCTACCATGTGCCAGGCGTTGTGCTTATGGTTTTATTAAAACCCCAAAATTATATACTTTTTTTTTCTTAAACTATTATGTTTGGAAGGTGTCTATAGATTAATTAGGGCCATGGGCATTGTGAGATTCAAATAAGATAATAGATATACAACACTTTGCAAATTTTGAAGTGGTATATAAATGCTGATAATCATTATTACTTTTATTATGATGGTGATTAGTTTATAATCACTAGGCATCCAGTCTGCTGATGACTTCATTCTCTGAATGTTGCATTGCCCTGCTGCTGAGCTCAAGAAATGTTTATAGAGTAATGCAGGAGAGTGCTGGTAAAATGTTTGACAACCAGACTCTCTGAGAGAAAAATGTGTCTACAAACACTGGAAGTTTAATCTACATTATTAACACATTCCTAAGTCCAGACATTCAATGAAAACATACATCAAGCCCTGATTTGTAGTGATTGACAATTTTGAGGTGTAAATACTTACATTGAAAATTTGAAAGATTGACTCTCACAGGAAGGTTAGAGCTGGCTCCAGCACACCCTTGTGGGCTGCCTAGGTTTGGAAACCTGGTCAATTCCATAACTGTTTATTTTAATGTAGTTTATTTTATTCCTCTCACTTCCAATGGGCACACATCAATATTATTTACAGTTAAACTGTTCTTATGAATTCGAAATTGAATTGGTGAGCAGCTAGGTAGTGCAGTGGATAGAGCACCAGCCCTGAGGTCAGGAGGACCTGAGTTCAAATCTGGCCTCAGACCAAACACTTGACACTTATTAGCTGTGTGACCCTGGGAAAGTCACTCAACCCCAATTGCCAAAAAAAAAAAATTGGATTTGAAATTGCATTGAAATGCAACAGTGAAGGGGAGAAAGTGAAGCTTTCCTCTTGGATTAAGGAATGTGCCATAGTGACTATTTGGATAAATCCATACAATCCACTACCCTAGACTAAAGAGATTAATGCTGACATTCATGAAAGGAATATAAGTAGCAAAAAGATGCCACCAGTTCTGTGAGAACCACAGAAATATGGGCACTTCCCTGTAAGCAATCTCTGCTTGGGAGAGTATGGGACTTTCTAGAATGTGGTCCTCATTATTAAATAAGATGAGATTAGTGGTCACTAGCTGCCTTTGGTAGATCAAGCACAGAAGAAGGCAGATACTCAGAGACTGGAGGGAAATAGCATTAACAACAACTAGAAGGATAAAGAGAAGCTTCCTCAGGAGATGGAACAAGAAGTGAACCTTGAAAAAATGATTGATTTGAAGAGAAATAAAAAAGTAAGGAGACTATAAATTCCAGTCATGGAATACAGCCTGTACCAAGGTACAGCGTCAAGGAAGACTGAAAGACAAGTCTGGGGAACAGAAAATGAGCTAGTTTGGCTGAAATGTAGTATATGAAGGGGAATAATGCTTACTAATTCTGTAAAGGTAGCCTAGAGCAAGGTTGTGAAGGACTTCAAATGCAAATAAAGGAGTTTGTGTATTTTAGTATAGAGCCAAAGAGGGATATGGAAGAAGTCACTGAAGCAGGGGAGTGATATGGCCATACTAATATTTGGGGAGATTATTTTGACAGCTATAGAGAGTACAAATTAGAGAAACCATAGTCCAAGAGAGAGGTAATTAGCTCCTGAACTAAGGTCCTGGTCAATCGAGCAGAAAGTCAAAAAGCATTTATTAATTACTTAGTATATACCAGGAACTACGCTAAGTGCTGGAGACATAAATACAAGAAAAAAGAAACACAGTCCCTGCACTTAAAGAACTTACATTCCAAATGGGAAGACAGCATATGAAAAGAAACTTGAAAGCTGGGGAAGGCTTGGGCAGGGAAGGAGAACCACGAGAGGTCATGGTGGTGAAATCCAGAAAAATCCAGGAGAGGAAGAAACATAGCTAGCCTTGGCTCCTCCCCATTATGGAGAAATCCACCAATGGGAGAAGGGTTCACAAATTTTAAAGGAATTTTATAGGGTAAGAAGGCAACAGGTACTGAGGGAAGGTACAGGGTGAGAAGGCAGATGAGGAATGATGGCGAAGTCTAGGGAGTCAACAGAAGAGACATGAAGGATAGCTGCAAGAGGGGTTGTGGAGGCAAAATCAAAGAAACTTACTAACTGATTAGATGTAGGATTTCAGACATGAGGAAATGTAAAAAGTTGAGGATGCTTTGGAGGTTGTGAACCTACATTATTAAAGGATAGTAGTGGCCTGGACAAAATATACATGCATACATACACATACACACATATATGGATATGTATGTGTGTATGTATGTATATATATATATATATATGTGTGTGTGTATTTACATATGTGTATATGTATGCACGTATACATATATGTATGTGTATATTTGAGTTAGCTAAGATGAGGAGTGGGTTTATTAGTTCTTTTTAATTATGTTGAGTTTAAGTTGACTAAGACATTTCAAATATTCTCTAGGTCAACCCATACCTGAACAAGAATATCTTTCTCAACCTCCCTAAGTAATCCCTCAACCTTCACTTAAAAAATTACAGGGATAAGAAAGCTACTACCTCCCAAGCTATCCCATTCTACTTCTGGAAAGGTTTCAATTAAGGGGAAATTTGATTTTATATCAAGCTAAAATCTTTGCATCCTGAGGCCAAGCAAACATAAGAGCTCTAACCCATCTTCTATGTGACAGCCCCTCAAACATTTGACACTACAATAATACCCCCACCCCTTTAAGTTTACCTCTTTTGAATGAAGGGGCAACAAGGTGACATGTGGAGAGAATGCCAGGCCTGCAGTCAGGAAGAATCATCTTCCTGAGTTCAAATCTGGCTTCAGACACTTACTAGCTGTGTGACCCTGGAAAAGTCATTTAACCCTGTTTGCCTCAGTTTCCTCATCTGTAACATGAACTGGAGAAGGAAATGGCAAACCACTACAGTATATTTGCCAAGAAAATCCTAAATGGGGTTGTGAAGAGTCTGACATAACTGAAATGACTGAAAAATGATAACAGAAATATGAATGAATGAGTAAAAAAAGTATTTATGTTTACTATATACATAGTACTGTATTAAATGTTAGAGATACACATAGAAAAGCTTAAAGAGCTCACATTCTAATAGGAGAGATAACGTATTTGGAAGATTTCAGCTATAAATCAGATAGAAAAGTTCCATGGTCCTTAGGGCAGTGTTCTTCTGCCTTGGTTTCATTTGCTTTTATGTTCGTTTAGAAGCCCTCCAGCTTGTCAAAGGGGATTGTTAAACTAGGGTGTTGGATTAAAGGATATCTAAACTTGCTTGCAATCTGAAGCTCAGTGATTCCAGGATCCCCTCATTCAAGAGATGAGGAAATGAAAGTCAGAGGTGAAATGACTTGCCCAGGTCACACGTTATGTAAGTGGCCAGCCTATAATCCAATGGTCATAATTTCCTGGCCTGTGTTCTTTTCATTGCACTGGGCTCCCAATTTCACCAATCCTGTTTCCTTGTTTTAAATAATGGAGTTAATACACCTAGTCTAACTTCCTCAAGGTTCACTGGGGGTATAAAATGGAATAATGTATGTGGTTCCACCCTGAAAAGTTAAAAGCATCATATAAATGTCAGGTAAAAAGAAGTGGGCTCCCTAATACTAAGTTCCAGTTAGCACTTATGAATTCCATTAATTAAAAAGGCTTGTGTGACTTGCTGACACTTAGCTGCACTCTAGATAATTCACATATATGGACCTAGGGAAGCAGAGGTCTTCTGGGAAATAAGAATATGAAATGGGTGATATCTGTCAGGAAGATTTTAGACTGTCTACAAGAAGGATAAGGCTGCGAGTCAAATTAACTCTTTCAAGAACACTTAACACATGTAATGCATAACAAGGCAGATAATGATTTATACTATAGAAACCACACCAGGTCAACAGCTTTTGTTTTCTTTTCTTTAATAGTCCATGTTTTGTACTTTTCATTAGGCTCAATCATCAGGATTCCTTTTAATTTTGCTAATTTAAAGGTGACAACCAAATTGAATGCCTGAAAACACATCTTTCTAGTTTAGAATGAAAGAATCTTATTTGAGGATATGAGTAATTGGGCACGATTTACCTTTGATCTCCTCCCCTCATTTCTTCACCTGTATAGGTCACTTACAACTCTGATAGTTCAACAGTGAACAACAGTATGGGAAGCATGGCATTGTAGAAAGAAGACTGGATGAGGAGGATCAAGATCTGAATTCTGGTTCTGGCTTTACCATTGACTCAATGTTGTTTTTTGTGTTTTTGTGAGGTTTTTTTTCAAATCTCTGACCTTCAGTACTGATTGACTATGTAACCATGGTCAAGTCACATAAGCACTGAGTCTCAGCTTACTTTTCTGTAAAGTGGGGATAAGATGATCTTCTATAGTACCTGCCTCTCAGGGGCTTTGGAAGATTTGTATATGTATGTAAAATACTATATAAACCTATGGAAAGTCCAGCTATTACCTCATTATGTGAATAAAGTGTCGGGCTTGGACTCAGGATGACTTGGGTTCAAATCCTGCCTTTAATGCTAACTAGCTTTATCACTTTGTGGGAGTTACTTAACCTCTTTCAGTCCCAATTTTCCCATCTGTAAAATAGGCATAATGCCACTTGTAACACCTATCTCTTAAAGTTACTGTGAGGCTCAAATGATTCGTACATCATTTAATAGATGAAGAAATTAAGGTAAAGTTAGGAAACTTACTAAACCTAGGTGTTCTTGTTTCTGCTCTTTTGTTTTTTCCAGTCTTTCTTCATCTACAAAATGAGAGGATTGGATGACATGATTTCTAAGGAGTCTTTTCATCATAACATTCTAAAGTACAGAGGGCAACTTCCAAATATTCAGAAAAATTGGAAAGGCCCAAACTTTTAGTTCTGACCCTTTACCCTTCTTTTATGACACTAGTCTCCCTTTCTCAGCTATCCAGCTTTCTCTTCTTTGTGGCTATTCAAACCTATAAAAAAAATTCAAATTCATTTCCATTTAGTATTCAATTGTAACATCTTAATGTGTTTTTTTTTCTTGAGGGATTTAACACTTTTTGAGGATCAAAGCCTTAAACTAAAGAAATGAAATTCTTATGGGAAAATTTCAGGCCATAATGAGAAGGTTGGGGTGATACTTTGAAGCCTCCCCTTCTCCTGAGATCATAAACCCAAGTAATCTAGTCTTCCTAACTAGAAATGACCCAGAACAGGAGCAGCTAAGTGACTCAGTGGACAGTGTCCGGCCCTGGAGTCAGAAGGATCTGACTCAGACACTTGACACTTACTAGCAATGTGACCCTTGGTCAAGTCATTTAACCTCAATTGCCTAAAAAGAGAGAGAGAGAGAGAGAGAGAGAGAGAGAGAGAGAGAGAGAGAGAGAGAGAAAGAAATGACCTAGAACAATAGAATTTACAACCAGAAATCATCAAGTTTTTTGGTGAGGCAGTTGGGTTAAGTGACTTACCCAGAGTCACACAGCTAGTGAGTATTATGTGTCTGAGGTCAGATTTGAACTCAGGTCCTCTTGACTCCAGGGCTGGTGTTCTATCCACTGCACCACCTAGCTGCCCCTGAAATGATCAACTTCAACTCCCTAATTTTAAAGAAGAGGAAACAGAGGTTTAATGAAAGAGATTGTAAATAGTAGAATCTATTGCTCTGAGAATCATTCTCTACCCCTACCAAAGTCCCGACGGGAAATGCCAGTGAATTGGAACAAAAGCCATCTATGTCCTTGGCTATATGCTCTAGAAGGAGATTAGCAGGAACTTTGAAGTAGTAATAAGAGAGAAGCTAGAATAGGGGATAGAGACAAGAGGAGAGAGGACCCCAGCTCATGCTGGCATGTATCAGTGAGAAATCGCATGGACAACAGGTGGTTCCCTATCTTAACTATCTTAATTAAATTAATTAAATCTGGGCCATTATATCCCTCAGAAAGAAAAAACAGGGAAGATTTCAAATGAAGCTTGAATGTGATTAGGACTGTTAAGGGAAGATCCAAAGGTGAGTTCTCCAGCAGGGTAAACTGAGGACTTACAGACATAGAAGGGAGAACTCAGCAAGAGTTATTGCTACCATTCCCCATGCTGATAGAAGCAAGGGCTTTGAGAGGAAAAGAGATTACTAAGGTTTGCCTATTTCAGAGAGTTATTCTGATTTGAATGCAATTGGCCGAGCACTAGACTTGGAGTCAGGAACCTTAGAGTTGAGCTCCAGCTCTGCCATTAATGAGCAGATAGGTGATACAAACAGTCAGTTAGTCAACAAACATTTAAGTATCTGCTATATGCCAGGTACTGTGTTAAGTTCTGGGGATATAGACAAAGGCAGAAGACAGTTCCCTCCCTCAAGATCTCACAACCTAACAAGGAAGATGATACATAAAAAGAAACTGGAAGTTGGGGGGAAGGGGAGGCAGAGTATGTGGGCCAGGGATATGATCAAATTAGAAGTCCAGAAGAGTGCAACCTGGCACTGCCCTGAAATGAAACATCTAGGAAGAGCTCCCCATTCTCTACATCCATCCTCTCCCATAAGATGGAGGGAGGAGTCTCAGGAACAAAAGATACTGAGGAGTTGAGAATTTCATTGCTAAGCTGATTTTTACAAATTTTTATATATTTTTAATTTATGAGATAAAACAAGCATTTCTGTAATATAGTACAATAAAAAGATTGCAAATGAAACTGCAAATCTGTTATGTACAACTAGCTATTCCATTTAAATATATAATAAAGTTATCATGTATATTTCTTTTTTTCCTTTTTTTTCCTGCCCCCACCCTAGAGATGGCTGCCATTAGACATGTATGTGTGTTTACGTATACATATGCACATATGTAAAATCATTCTATATATACTTCTATTTATCAGTTCTTTCTCTGGATGTAGATAGTGTCTTCCTTCATTTGTCCTTTGTAGTTAATTTGGGTATTTTTAATAGTCAAAACGACTTAGCTTAGTCAAAGTCATTCTTAAAACATTATTACTGTTACTATATACAATATTCTGTTGGATCTACTCATCTCACTCTTCATTGTTTCATGTAAATCTATCCACATTGAATCCACTCATTGAACTCATTATTTCTTACAGCACAGTAGTGTTCCATCACAATCATATACTACAACTTGTGAAGCCATTCCCTAATTGATGGGCATCCTAGCAATTTCCAGTTCTTTGTCATCACAAAGAGAGCTGTCATAAACATTTTAGAACGTATAGCTTCTTTTTCTTTTTCTCTAATCATCTTTGGAAATAGGCCTAGTAGAGGTATTACTGGCAAAGGGTATAAGCAGTTCCACAACTCTTTGGGCATAATTCCAAATTGCTCTCCAAAATAGTTGGATCAGTTCACAATTCCACCAATAATGATTTAATGTCACAATTTTTCCACATCCCCTTGAACATTTGTTGCTTTCCCTTTCAATCATTTTAGCCAATCTGTTAGCTGTAAAATGATATTTCAAGGTTGTTTTAATTTGCATTTCTCTAATTAATAATGACTTAGAGCATTTTTATATAAGTATAAATTATTTTGATTTCTTCATTGGAGAACTGCCTGTTCATATCCTTTGACCAGGATGATGAGATTCCAAAGAGCATGATGAAATCCAGCAGTACATTCAGATGAGAAATGATGGCTCTCAAGTTAGAGCTAAGAAGATTTGAGTTTGAGTTCTTCTTCATACAATTGCTAACTGTGTGACCCTGGGCAAGTCCCTTAACCTCACTCAGCCTTGATTTTCTCATCTATAAAAGTGAAATGATGGTATTACCTACCTAGTCTAGCCTAACAAAATCTAGTCCCCTCACTTTGTGAAAGAGGAAACCAGTATCCACTCTGTGTCAAATAACTTACCCAAAGTCACATAGCTAGTGCTAATACAAACTAATGAAAAAAAAAAAGGGAATGTTGAGAGGATCAAAGGAGGTAACACATAGAAAGTGCTTTGCCTTTCATGCTTGGATGGACCAGCCAGAGCTTTCATCCTGATAATGTGGCCCTGGAGAACTTTTGACACATTGAAGCCTTAGTGATGCTCATTAGCATCTAGGCAGCAAGGCTGCCCAATAGATAGAGGAATGGATTTGGAGTCAGGAAGACCTGAAGTTGAATCTCCCCTTAGAGACTTACTAGCTATGTGCTCCTGAACAACATTTAACCTCTCTCAACTTTAGTTGCTTCATCTGGAAAATGGGAATGACAAAAATGGTGTTGTTTCACAGGGATTTGTGAGTATCAAATAAGATAATATTTGTAAAGTCCTTTGCAAACCTTAACGTGCTATATAAATGCTAACTGTTATTATTAGCTCATTAGTGATCCCATGATTCTATGATCTAATTCAAACAAGTGACAACTAGCAATAAAAACAATGTAGTAAGCTTTAGTAAGAAGGTATACCAGAAAGAGCTCTGGCCTGGAATCAAGGAGACATGAGTTCAAATCCTATATGCCATGAACTAATTGTGGAACTTTAGGTAAGTTATTTGAAACAGAATAAGCCTCAATTTCCTCCTTTACAAAATGACAGGACTAGTTTTGTTAAGCTAGACTAGATTTTGCCTAAGGTTGTCTCCAGCTCTATGATTCTATGATTTTTAGGCCCAATTTGGGGAAGGGCAAGAACTACTTCTTAGGGAAGTACTCAAGTATAATGCCAGATTTAGCCAAAAAGAAGCCTTGATAGCCTCCTTGAAAGCTAAAAGAATAGAAGAAAACTGGACACACATTTAATTATAACAAAGTGAATATGAGAATTTAATCATGAATAAGACTTAAAAAATACTTTGGCAACCCCCAAGGAGTATTTGCAAATCTATTTCTGTACTCAGCTCCTTTAGACCTTGCATTTCAAACCAGCAGCACAACAGCTTTTTTTTTTTTTCCAGAGGAAACTACTAATATGTGACATTTAGAAATTCACTTTTGTGGCTTTCTCTTTTTTCTTTTCTTTTCTTTTCTTTCCTTCATTTTATTTAAATGAGTGAAAAAATAAGGGAAGGCTATTCCAGAGATGCTTGTTGATCTTTCATCCCAGTTGCAAACCACAGAAGGAGCTGGATTTTTCATTTGGGAATTTTGGAGCAATAGATTTAGATGCATTTCATGACTTAATACGATTTTCATTCAAGACTCTGAAATGTTTATAGGCCATCATATCAAAACATAGAGGTTTTAATGTTTTGATAGGGAAGGAAGGAAGGAAGGAAGGAAGGAAGGAAGGAAGGAAGGAAGGAAGGAAGGAAGGAAGGAAGGAAGGAAGGAAGGAAAGAAGGAAGAAAAGAAGGAAGGAAAGGGAGGAAAGAAAGAGGGAGGGATGTAGGGAGAGAGAGAGAGGGGGAGAGAAAAAGAGAGAGAGAGAGAGAGAGAGAGAGAGAGAGAGAGAGAGAGAGAGAGAGAGAGAGAGAGAGAGACTATTTCCTTTCCCTTTTTCTTTGCTGGTGTTCCCTTTGCCTTCCATCAGTGTACTGAACGTGACGTTCTCTCTTCTTTTTAGAAATTAACACTTTTCCTCCCCCTAGTGGTACTATCCTTTACTTCTATTCTGTTGATGAGAATAATATTTGTTTTGTTTTGTATTATTTTGTTTTGTTTTTAAGTCAGAGACTGAGAGCCAGCATAGCCAAGCCATTTCCTTAGATTTGGTCAAATACAATGCCTCTGATTTTCTCCACGTGACTCTCTTAAATTCTTAATTCTTTCTTTTTAAATCATGACTGACAGGAGTGGGGATGGGGAGACAAAACTGAGTTTAGAGTGGAACATAATTTCAGAAAGGAACATATGCATCCCAATTAGTTGTTTCAGATTCCATGTGTGCTCATGAGTAGTTAGGAATCAGCTCACTCACTCATGCAAATGATCACACGAACACAATGTGGTTACCATTTCTTGAGTCTTTCACAGTTGAAGGTGATCTCTTCTCAAATTTCATTAGTGATGCTGGTCAAAGTCCTACTTTTGCTCCCATCAAATCCTTCCTCTTATTAGACTAAAGACAACAACTGTGTCATTTCTACTCTCAGTATTCTGGGCATCTAGCTTAGAGCCTTGCACAGAGCTACGATCTCAATGCATTAAGGATCTGTAATACTGTGAGTATGGGCATGGCATCCTTTAGGCCAACACTGATGGCAAGCTCTGTGTAACTTAGTAGATAAGTTCAGAGACTTCTGTGAGCCTCTGAGAGAATAAAGTGACTTACCTATGATCATAGGGCTAATGTGCCAGAAATAGGATATGAAATCAGTCAATTCCTGACTCTAAATCCAGTATTCTATCCACTATGCCACACTAACTTTCTTATATACATTAGGTACTTAATAAATATTCAGTTGAATGAAATTATTTGAGCTAGCCATAAAAATTAGCAGAAAATGAAAAGCAAAGTAGCTCTGTAGGGACAGTATACATCACCAAACCACAAAGGTTTTTGGCAGAAAAAATAATGATAAACTATCACCCCCAAGAAAAAAAATATTTATTTGTACTAAAATAATTGTAAATCAAGCTTTTGGAAGAAAACAAGGACGATAGAGGTAACAAAAGCATCAGAGTTTCAATAACATATGACCTCAGTTAGTCAATCAATATTTATGATGCTGCTATTATGTGCCAGCCACTATTAAACTGTGTCATCACCTGGCCTGCTTTCTAATCAGACTTGGGACTTTGATGACTAGCTACAGAAGGTCAAAGCTGGAAGGAATCTCAGAGGGCATGTAGTCCAAGCTATACCTGAACAGGAATATTATTTGCATCATACCCAACTACCTACTGATCATTCAATCTCAAAGACTTCCAATGGTGGGAAACTGTCTATCTCTAGAGGCAGATTGTAACTACAAACTTCCTTCCCAGTTCCAGTCCTTTCCTTTCCCCTTTTTTGTCATAGAATCATAGACCTAGATCTCAGATTGGCCTTAGAGGTCATCTAGTTTAACCCCCTTCATTTTACAAATGAAGAAACTGAGGACAGGGAAGTTGGGCAAGGTCACACTGATAGCAGGTGAATGACAGGGTCAGAATTTAAGCATGAATCCTGTAACTCCAAGTGTGGCCATCTTACTACTGATACTATGATGCCTTGCTTTTTAAGGATGCATTTCCCCTTTAACACTATTTACTATGCACAGTCCAGGAGTTCAGTTTTATTCTTCATTATGTTTTTAATGGGTCAACATTATGCTACTAAGGAGATTTTAGTTTTCCTAAGTCAAAAACCTTCACTTTGTTTCCCTGGAGTTTCCCAGCTCAAGTATACAGGGCCAAATAAGGAAATTATCTTCTGGGAAAGAATTTCAATTATGATTGGATATGAAATAAGATGATTGAATTTTTGCTATCTGCAAAGTAATCAAATCATTGCAATTGTGATCATAAAACCACTGTGTACCATAGTCAATATAAAAATTTTATGTAATTTTAAAATTAATTCTACCTTAAAAGTGTGCCAAATTTCATCTATGGGAAACCTCTACTCTGATAACCTAGAAACAGAAGTTAAAATAGTCATTAAAAGAATCTACCCCTCACCTCCTCAAAGAGATCCCAAAATTAAAATTCCAAGGAATATTGTAGAAAATTCAAGAACTACCAGGTCAAGGAGAAAATACTGCAAGCAGCCAGGAACAAATAATTCAAATATCAAGGAGCCATAGTCAGGATTCAACAAAACTTAGCAGCTGGATCAGAGGGCTCCTAATATGATATTCTGGAAGGCAAAGGAGCTTGGATTACAACCAGGAATCAACTACCCAGCAAAATTGAGCAAAATCTTTCACGGGAAAAGGTGGACATTCAATGAAAGAGGGGACTCAGACTTTCCTGATGAAAAGACGTGAGCTGAACAGAAAAATTGCATCTTCAAACGCAAGAGTCAAGAGAAGTATAAAAAGGTAAACAACAAAGAAGAAAACATGATATTCAATAAAGTTAAACTGTTTACATCCCTTCATGGGAAGATCATGCTTGTAACTGTTAAGAATAGTATCACTATTAGGGCAGTTAGAAGGAGTACAAATAGACAGAGGATGTGGGTATAAGATGACTTTGTTGTAATGATAAAAAATAATTAAGGGGTGAAAAAGAAGAAGAAAGAGGGAGGCAGAATGGAGTACATTATATAATATTAAGAGGCATAAAAGACCTACTATAGCAGAGGGAAAGAAGGAAGGGGGTGAGCATTGTTTGAACTTTACTCTCACTGGATTTGGCTCAAAAAGGGAATGACATATACACTCAGTTGAGTAAAAAAATCTATCTTACCCTATAGAGAATTAGGAGGGTAAGGGGAAAAGAAAGGGGGAATGATAGAAGGGCAGGCAGATTAAGGGAGAGGATAGTCAGAAGCAAAGCACTGGTGAAGAGGGAAAAGTTGAAAGGGGAGAGAGAGAAAAGTATAAACAGAGGAAAGTAGGGTGAAGGGAAGTTAGTAATCATAACTGTGAATGTGAATGGGATGAATTCTCCCATAAAACAGAAGCAGATAACAAAATGAATTAAAAACCAGAATCCTACAATATGTTTTTTGTTTTTGTTTTTTACAACAAACTCATTTAAAGCAGAGACACATACAGTACAGGCTGGAGCAAAATATATTATGCTTCAGCTGAAGTAAAACAAAATAAAACAGGGGTAGCAATCCTGATCTCAGACAAAGCAAAAGCAAAAATAGATCTAATTAAAAGAGACAAGGAAGGAAACTACATCTTGCTAAAAGATATCACAGACAATGAAGTAATGTCAGTACTAAACATATACACGTGGAGTGGTATAGAATACAAATTGTTAGAGAAGTTAAGTGAGTTACAGAAAGAAATAGCAAAGCTATACTAGTGGGGGAACTCAACCTACCCCTCTCAGAACTCAATAAATCTACCCACAAAATAAACAAGAAAGAAGTTAAGGAGGTGAATAGAATTTTTTTTAAAGTTAGATATGATACACCTCTGGAGAAAATAAAATGGGGCTAGAAAGGATAAACCTTCTTTTCAGTGGTGCATGGCATCTACACAGAAATTGATCATGTATTAGGGCAAAAAACTTCACAATCAAATGCAGAAAGGTAGAAATATTAAATGCACCCCTTTCACATCATGATGCAATAAAAATTACATGTAATAAAGGGTCATAGAAAGTTTAAAAATTAATTGGAAACTGATTAAGGTAATCCTAAAGAATGAGTGGGTCAAACAACAAATCATAGAAAAATAATCAATAATTTTGTCAAAGAGAATGACAATAATGATACAATATTCCAAAATTTATGGGATGCAACCAAAGCAGTACTTAGGGGAAATTTTATATCTCTAAATGCTTATATTAATAGAACAGAGAAAGAACAGACCAATGAATTGGGTATGCAATTTAAAAAAGCTAGAAAAAGAACAAATTAAAAATCTTAAATTAAACACCAAATTAGAAATTCTGAAAATCAAAGGAGAGATTACTAAAAATGAAAGTAAGAAAGCTATTGAACTAAAAAATGAAACTAAGAGCTGGTTTAATGAAAAAAATAAAATAGATAAAGCTTTGGTTAATTTGATTTAAAAAAGAAAGAAAAAAAATTGTCAATATCAAACATAAGAAGAATGAATTAACCACCAATGAAAAAATTAAAGCAATAATTCAGAGCTATGTTGTCCAACTGTGTGCCAAAAAATCTGTCAATCTAAGTGAAATGGATGAATATTTACAAAAATATAAATTGCCTAGGTATATAGAAGAGGAAATAAAATATTTAAATAACCCCATTTTAGAAAAAAAAAAATTGAACGAGCCATCAACAAACTCCCTGAGAAAAAAATCTCCAGAGCCTGATGTATTTAAAAGTTAATTCTACCAAACATTTAAAGAACAATTAATTCCAATGCTATATAAACTATTTGGGAAAATAGGCAAAGAAGGAGTCCTATCAAATTCCTTTTATGACATAAATGTGTTGTTGATACCTAAACCAGGAAGAGCCAAAACAGAGAAAGAAAATTATAGACCAGTTTCCCTAGTGAATATTGATACAAAAAAATAAACAAAATATTAGCAAAGAGATTACAGCAATTTATCATGAAGATAATACACTATGACAAGGTAAAATCTGGTTAAAATGGAGTCAAGTAATGGTCTGTTTTTCCTTGTTTACATGATTCTTTGTTAATTACTGCACAACTAATATTAAATGAACTGTGTACAAATGTGACTACCTGATTTTCTCACCTTAAGTCATTTGTCTTCGTTAGCTGATGGGAATTTCCTTAGTTGATATATTTTTTAACCTATCTACCTCTTAATATAGGTTCTGAGGAGTTGCTTGACATACATAGACATTAAATGAGTTACTTAGTGTAAACTATTAAATGTTAGAGGCTGGGTTTTAGTCTAGGTCGCTGTGAATCTGAGCACTCTAAACATGTCTTCCTCATCCTAAAAAAAAAAAGTTAAAAAATTAAGAAACAAAACTAAAACGAAACAAAACAAAACAAACAAACAAGTAAAACTCAACTCACCTAGTAACTCTCCTTCCCTTCTTGACTATATTTCTTTTAAAAAATCTACAATAAGTATCTTCATTTCTCTTTTCACTTGCTTCTAACTCATCTTCAATCTGGCTTCCAATTTCATCATTCAGCTGAAATTTCTCTTTCTAAGGTTACCAATGATCTCCTAATTGACAAATTCTTCTTAACTTCTCTATAGTTTTTGACACTTTTGATAAGCATCTCCTTCCAGGTATTCACTCCTTTCCAGTTTTTTGTTTGTTTGTTTGTTTGTTGCCTTTTAGGTGAGGCAAGAGAGGTTAAGTGACTTGCCCAGGGTCACACAGTTACTAAGTGTCATGTGTCTGAGGCCAGATTTGAACTCAGGTCCTCCTGACTCCAAGGCTGGAGCTCTATCCACTGTGTCACCTAGCTGCCCCCCTTTTCTAGTTTCTCATGGCACTATTCTCTACTGGTTTTCCTCCTAGCAACATGACCACTCCTCAGGATCCTTTGCTGAATCTTCATCCAGATCACATCCATTATCCATGAAGTTCCACCAAGGCTTTGTCTTGATCATTTTCTCATTTTTCTCTATACTATCTCACTTGGTGATCTCATCAGCTCCCATAGATCACCTCTTTTCAGATGGTTACCAAATCCATATATTCAGCCCTAGCCTCTCTCCTGAATTCCAGTCCCACATTACCAATTACTTTTTGGGCATCTCAAACTGGGTATCCTGAGGGCATCTCATATTCAACACATTTGAAACAGAACTCATTACCTTTTTCCCAATGCTATTTCCCCTTCTGAATTTTCCTCTTGCTGTTGAGGATACTATCATTCTCCCAATCATCCAGCCTTGCAAACTCAATGTCATCCTCATAATCTCCGACTCTTCACTTATATTCACTCTACATATCTAGTCTATCATATCTTCTTATTTCTTCCTTCAAAATATCTCTTCAATATGTTTCTTTCTCTATACTCACAGTCAATACCCTAAAATAGGTCATTACGTGCTGAAATAACCTTCTAACTGCTTTCCCTGGATCAAGTCTCTTCAAACACAATTCCAGCCTCAACTTACCTGATACAAGAATTTTCCTAAAGCATAAATCTGATTATCTTATCTACCCCCTTTCTCACTCAATAACTTCCTGTGGCTTTCTATTACCTCCAGGATCAACTATAAAGTCCATTTTCCATTTAAAGCCCTCACAACCTAGTCTTCTTCTACTTTTCCAGTCTTTTTATACTTTATTTTCCTTTATACACTTTGTGACCCAGCTACACTGACCCATTTGCTTTTTCTCAGACAACACTCCATCTCCCAAAACCATGCCTTTGTACTGACTGTCCTCTATGCCTACAACACTCTCCATCCTCACCTCTTTCTCCTAGCTTCTCTGATTCTTTTCAATATTCAGCTTTATATCCTACCTTCTGGCAGGTTGCTCTGAGATTACCTGCCATCTACTCTACATACAACATATATGTACGGTTATTTATACTTTTAGAATGTGGGCTCCTTGAGAACAGAGGCAATGTTTTTTGCCTTTCTTTATATCCCAAGTACTTAGCATGGTGCCTGCTACATAGTGATTGATTAGTGCTTATTGACTAACTGTGTCTCTAATGCTGTATTACCTCTATTAACATTACTATCTAGTAAATTGCCTTTTGTGCCAATTGGAAATTCATCCTTATGATTCTTCCTACCTCAGACAACTCCTGTTATTTGTTGCAGAGCAAGGATCCCCTTGGTGTAGAATATGATGTTTTATTTCCCCTTATTCCTTATCTTCCTATAGAGTGAAGGTAAGCCCCAATGCAGTCTTTTTTAAAATAAATTTATTGATATCTTTTGTTTTTATATCATCCAAATTTCCCTTTGGGCCCCTCTCCAGAAAGGCACCCTATAAAACAAAGAATATTTTAAATTAAAAAAAGAAAACAAGGAAGAAGAGGAAAGACAACCAGCAAACTGATCAATACAATGGAAAAAAAAATTCAAAATACATAGAATACTGTACATCCATGGACCTCCCACTTCTGCAATAACTTAGGGCTGGGGGAAATGGTACAGTCTTCTCATATCTCTTCTTTGGGACCAGGCTTCTTGTTCTTTGCAATTTTCCAATATTCACTTTTGATCATTTCATGCTGGTTGTTCTTTCCCTTAACATTGTTGTAGTCCATGTGTATAGTTTTCTTGACTCTAATTACTTCATGCTTCAGCAGTTCATGTACCCAGTGCAGTCTTAATTTCCCTCATGTTATCAAAGCATAGGGTCAACATAAACCACTCAATAACTTATGATTGGATAACAGATTTATTTTTTTTAGATCATAGCCCATCTATGATTTAGTAAATGGTATTCATCAGTATCTGTGACCAAAAATAAAAATCTTCCTCTTTTTTTAGCCAACAAGCTCATGAGGCTTTCAAAACTTAGCTAAATCAGTGCCTGGTCAGAAAACATAAAATTCCATCATCAGACCAGTGTTTAAGACCTTTCAAGTTTGGCTTGGTAGACTTTCACAATCTCATATTCCACTTGCACATGCTTAGAGAACTCAAGATTATTTCCAGGGTGTAAAGAGTAATTGGAGTTGGAGTTGAGCGGCAAGGATTTTAAGTACTGGAGTAAAGGCAGAGGCAGGAGTGCAGAGACATGGCAGGTTGAAGATGTAAAATATCCTAAACAACATTTTCCAAGACATGTTAAAAAAAGTTATATCGAGCCAAACCATTTAGGCATAACGTGCAGATAAGTGGCATAGTGGATAGAGTACCAGGCCTGGAGTTAGGAAGACCTGAGTTCAACTCTGGTCTCACATACTTACTAGCTATGTGACCCTGGGCAAGTTACTTAACCCTGTTTGCCTCAGTTTCCTGATCTCTAAAATGAGCTGGAGAAGGAAATGGCAAACCACTTCAGTGTCTTTGTCAAGAAAACCCCAAATGGGGCCATGAAGAGTCAGACATGACTGAAATGACCAAACAACAACAAATCATTTGGTTATACAAGAATTGATTAGAAATAACAAGGTTTATGCAGGATCTTTCCCTTCCAGTGCATGTCTTCAACTAGATATCCAAAATACCTTGTGATTTTTTTTAGCAACTTGCTTTCTCATATGATTGAGCAAATTATTATTCCAAATGTCAATTAATTAACCTAACTAGTCACCTGGAAATGTGGTATAGCTAGAGGAAGCTTGTTTTAGGGGAGAGAACACAGGACTTGCACTTTGAAAACCTGGAACTGAGTCCCAGGCTTAATACTTAGCATGTGTGTGACCTTGGGAAATTCAGTCCCAGGCTCTGGACTTCAGTTTCCTCAACTCTAAAACGAGGAGGTCAGACACAATGAAATCTGAGGTCATTTACAGCTCTAACTTTCCTTATTATGTTTATCTGTAGCCAAACTCTTCTTGAGACTTCCCCTTTCATAGCCTCCCTCACTTCTTTTGCAAATTTGTTATCTATTTCAGGCCAATTGTCTCCCCTATCAGTCAGATTCCCCAACCTCCTTTCATTGCAAGCTTGATCCACAACATAAGTCAACAAAATGAACATCAGGGGAAACCTTAAAGAGAAGGAAGAGATGCCATAAATCAGCTGTAGCCTGAGGGGTCTGGGATGGCAGACAGATAGCACCAGCTAAGCTGATTATCTAAAAGCCCTGAGAGTCTTTTTTATTGCTCAGAGCATCAGCTCAACTAGACCTCCTGCCCCTACTGTCCCTTGTATGACTCAGGCTGTCTAGTCCTAGTTGCTTCAGCCCTCCATCCTCTGATCCCCTCATACATAACTTGGGGCTAGGGATCATCACCCTGATTGACTGTAGCCAGAGAATGGCTAGTTCTGTGACTGGATGTTTGTAAACATTTGTCTCTCAAATCAAATTCAAACTTCTTTGTCTATCAAGGGTCAGCTATAATAGGGAAAAATGAACTCTCCCTCCTCAACTTTTCTTAGTCTAGACTTCACCTTACCGGTACCTCTAACCCTTTGTATATATTCTTCTCTGCCTCTCCTCCTTAATTAGATTTTAAACTTCTTGAGGTCAATCTATCTCCACCACCAAGCATGGTGCATTGCACATAGTAAATGCTTAGTAACTTTTGTTTGAGTGGATCCAACACAGGACTGCCATTTACAAAAGAATTAAAAGGTTATTTTAGTCAATAATCTTGCTGCCTGAAACACTTTGTTAGAAGACCAACTTTCCTTTATTTCAAAGCAAATAAATGCTGAAGCTCTATGCTTCCTAGGAAAAAAAAAAACTCCTATGAACTAATGCAAAGTGAGGTAAGCTGAGCAAAGAAAACAATATAAACAGAAACTATAACAATGTAAATTGGAAAGAGCAATCATTACAAAATAATTGAAACTAAATTATGCAAAATTTTAAAGAATAACTTGGCCCCAAAGAAGAACTATAAGAAGAGATTTATGAGCATGATATTTTGTATATAACATCCAACTTATTTTATGTATTGAGCATTTTGCTGTTTTTTCCTCACTTTCCCAATTTTTTTCTTCCAAATTAGTCTTTTTTTTAAAGAAACATTAGCTCTCAGAAAAAAGAAGTCCTCCTTCCTTCCTTCCTTCCTTCTTTCCTTCTATCCTCCCTTTCTCCTTTTCTTCCTTCCTCCCACTCCCTTTCTTTCAATCCTCCCTTCCTTCCTGCCTCCCTCCCTTCCTTTCTCCCTTCTTGCCTCTCTTCTTTCCTTCCTTCCTTTATTCCTTACTCATACACTTCCTTCCACCTTCCCTCCTTTCCTTCCTTCCTTCCTTCCTTCCTTCCTTCCTTCCTTCCTTCCTTCCTTCCTTCCTTCCTTCCTTTCTTCCTTCCTTCCTTCCTTCCTTCCTTTTTTTCCTTCTTTCCTTGCTCTCTTGCAGCAACACTATTATAGATATCCATGTTTACCCATGCTTATTTTTCTCCTCATTCTCTCATTCATTTTTCCAATAATATATTGAACTTGCACTTGCAATCAAAATCAAACTTGCTTTCACAAGCTTGAGTCTTTCCATTTTTATGAGTCAGCTACAATTCTTCATGGCAAAGAATAATATTATGCTGTGAAGAGGAAGAAAAAAAAAAGATCGGGAACCACTGATTTTATGGAGGAAGAAACAGCCTATGTGGGAAATATTGACTTGCTCAAGTCTTATAGTTAGTGACAAAGTTAGTGGAGCCTAGAACCCAGTTCCCCATTTTTCACTATCCTTTTAGGAACAGACATACCATCTAAGTTAACATACTAGGATTCTATGAATCAACATAATTTTGTACCCCATAAGACTATTTTTTCTGGTCTCTAGGGTCTTACATGGTCAAGTTATTAATTTTCAAATTCACACTAAATCTGGTGGTCAAAAAATACAACAGCTTCTCACATCAAGCTTTTTCAAGGCATATGTACAGTATTATCTCCTTCAAGAGTTTTTTTTAATTCTCCTAGTTATTTGTGTTCTACCCCACTCCCAAAATACTTTAGATTAAATTTATATTTTTTCTTTACTTGTATGTAAATATATGAAATCTGAGATTTCTAGAACTATCAGTGATACATTAGAATCAGAGATTCTTAATACAGTATTGTATACACATGTATATTTGGTGGGAAATAATGTGTAGAGACTGAGGCAATAGTGAACTTTGTATATCTCAAAATATATCACAAGGCAGCAATCATCAAAAACATTTGGCAGGGGTTAAAATTAATACCAAGACCAAAAAAATGATCATTTCCCACCCTCAAGTATCTTACATTATACCAGGAGAGACACTAGGCACACATAAGTCAATACAAAATATATACTAAGTAATTTTGTGAAAGATTAATAAGAAACCAGGGAGAACAGAAATGGTACAGGAGGTGAAATGAGAGCTTAGCTCTGAAAGGATATGAGGATTCTTAGTGGCAAGTGAAGGGGGAATGCATTCCAGGCCTAGGGGCACAATTGATCAAAGACAAAGAGGTAGGGCTTGGGATATTGTGAGGAATAGCAGAGAGGCCACTTTTTCAAAGAGTATAGAATGCATAAATGAATCACTCATTCAAGAAATTTATTAAGCACTTATTAAGCACTAAATGTACCAGTCACAGTGCTGTATAAAAAACTCAGAAAAATGGCCTGCAGCCAGATTGTCAAGGGCTTAAAATGGCCTTCAAATATTTGTATATTTTGTCCTAGAGGTAACAGGTAGCTTTTTGATCAGGGTTGTGACATGGTCAGGCCTGTGTTTCATGAATATTGCTTTGGCAGTTATATGGGAAATGGATTATAGGGGGGTGAAATTAAAGACAGGGAGACCAATTACTTGATTATTGAAATTATTAAAGGAAGAGGCACTATAGGCTTGAGTTTAAGGTGCTTACCGTATGAGTAGAGAGAGAGTTCATATAGAGGTAGTATGGAGGTAGTAATGGCAGAATTTGGTAAACTATTGGATATGTGGAATGAATGAAAATGAAGAGTCAGGGATAACACTAAGATTTTGAAGCTGAGTTACCGGAAAGATGGTGATACCCTATTTTCTCTAAAGAAACAGAAAAGTTTAGGGAAATGGTGGAATGAGGAGGGCTAATAAAAATTATATAATGAGATTTGAGATGCTGATTGCAATCCACCTATGCCTGTTCATCCTATGGCATTCCCTCTGTCCCACCAAAGTTTTATCTTTCAAGACTCAGGTCAAGTCCTGCCTTCTTCAAGCATCTTTCTCAATCACTCAACCTCTCTCTCCACTAGCCTCTACTGCTAGTGCCTTCCCTCTGTAATTACTTATCATTCACACTGTACAGTATACATCTTTTATGTACCTAGCTATTTGTATGCTATCTCCCCTCATTAGAATGTGAGTTCCTTAAGGGCAAGGAATATGTTTTTCCTATTCTTTGTTTATTTAGCATTTAGCACAGTGTGTAGCACGTAGTATTATTGTTGTTCAGACATATATGACTCTTTGTGACCCCATTTGGGGTTTTCTTAGCAAAGATACTGGAGTGATTTGCCATTTCCTTTCTCTAGTTCATATTAAAGATGAGGAAACTGAGGCAAATGGGATAAATGACTTACCCAGGGTCACATAGGTAAGTGTCTGAGGCCAGATTTGAACTCAGGTCTTCATGACTTCAGGCTCTGCTCACTATCTGCTGCATATCCACCTCATTGCACATAGTAAGCACTTTGGATTTGTTGATTTACTGGCTGAAAATGAAAAACAAAAGCATCAGGACTCTAAGTCACTGACCAATGCCCCCAACTCTCCCTCTCCCCTGCCATGAGCAAAGAGCCTACCTTTTAGGGCATACTCATGAGGCAATCTGAGGGACAAGATGTGGGTACACTGGGGAAGACGATGAGTTTTCCTTGCACAGCTGTTGATGCCAGTGCTCAGAGAGGGTTAAGCTGGTACTAAAGGGAAGAGGTTGGGGGCTTGCACAGCTGTAGGAAGCCAGCAATGGAAGGAGCACAAT
Source organism: Phascolarctos cinereus (assembly GCF_003287225.1). Classification (NCBI taxonomy): domain Eukaryota; kingdom Metazoa; phylum Chordata; class Mammalia; order Diprotodontia; family Phascolarctidae; genus Phascolarctos; species Phascolarctos cinereus. The sequence goes on from NW_027555625.1 coordinate 197,264,969, forward strand.
AAGAGAGTACTGTGGTTATGATAGAGACGGCTCTCCCATTATTGGTTACTGTGGGTAGGTTGGCATGTGATGCTTCTTCCCACCCTCTAATTAGGCAATCATATCCTTAAGATCGCATCACTGTCCCTCAGGACAACATTTTGGAGGCAACTGATCTAGGTAAGATGCAATGAGGGCTTGAATTAGAAAGGTTGTAGTGAGAGTAGAGAGGAGTCAGACAAGGGAGATAGCTTAAAGGCAGAATCAACAACAGTTGGCAACTGTTTGGATGTGGAGGCAGGGTCAACTAGGAGGTTCAATGACTGGGGTGCTAGACCTACAGCCAAGGAGCTCTGACTTTGAATCTCACCTTAAATGTTTATTAACTGTGTGACAGTAGACAAGTTAACCTCTATCTGCCTCAGTTTCTTCATATATGAGGATAATAGATAATATTTGTAAAGTGATTGGCAAATCTTAAAGCTCTATATAAATTCTAGTTATTATTATATGGAGGGTGAGGAAGAGTAAAGAGTTAAAGATAACTCCAATATTTCAAACATTGTTGAGTAGCAGGTGGTATCCACAATACAATACAAATAGGAAAGTTAGGAAGGAAGCTTGATTTAGGGGGAAAGAGAGTGACTTCTGGTTCATAAACATTGAGTTAGAGGTACCTATAGAATATCCAGTTGCAAATGTCCAATAGGCACCTGGAAAGATGAGAACAGAGTGGATAGATAGATAGATAGATAGATAGGTAAACAGACAGATCGATCGATCCATGGAGCCATTTGCATTGAGATGATAACTGTATATGAGAAAGAGGGAAAGAGCCTAGGATAGAACCTTGGGAATATATCCATAGTTAGAGAGCAGAGCTCAGATGATGATCAGGCAGAGGATCAAGGGAAAAGTCAAGAGGAGAACCAGGATGGTCATACTGGAAGAAATTGATATCTAATTCAGTTTCTTGACTTTACATATGAATAAACTGACACCTGAAAAGGCAATGTCTTGCCCAAGGTCACACAGTGAATTTGTAATAGCATCAGTAATAGAATACAAGTCTCCCGATTTCAAATCTTAGCTTTTTTACACTGTTTCACATGGCTGCTCCAGGGTGAAAATTATCTGCTTTATAATTTTGTCACCTTATGAATTTTTTTTAAAGCTTATATAACTTAGTGGCTTACACTGTGGAATTAATTATAGCAAGGTCATAAGCTGATCACCTGTACTGACAAGTTATCTTCCCATGAAGAAAACATTTATCCTTTATACTTTAACCAGAAAATTAAGTTATCTACCACTGTGAACATTGATTTACAAGGAAGCAAATGTTATTGTCCCCAGGAAATCAGTTAGCACTTTTCAAAAAGTAATTTCAAGCCCATTTCATTCTTTTGTTCTATTAAATATATTTATTTATTTTGTTAAATATTTCCCAATCATACATTTTAAATATTTAGCAATCATTTTGTAAAATTTTGAGTTTCAAGTTTTTTCTCTCCCTACTACCTCAACTCACCTTGAGAAGGCAAGCAATTTGATATAAACTATGCATGTAGAGTCATGAAAAACATTTCCATATTAACCATGTTGCAAAATAAAACACAGGCAAAAAAAGATTAAAGATGAGAAATGAAAAACGTTTTTTAAAAAAGCATTCCTCATTCTGCATTCATCAGTTCTCTCTCTGGAGGTGGGCAGCACTTTTCATTATGGATCCTTTGGAATTATCTTTGATCCTTGTCTCAATCAAAGCAGCTAAGTTTTCATAGTTAATTATCCTTACAATATTGCTGTTACTGTGTGCAATGTTCTGGTTCTGCTCACTTCACTTTGTATCAGTTCATGTAAGTCTTATGAGGCTTTGCTGAAAGCACCTGCTCATCATTTCTTATTGCAAAATAGTATTCTATCACAATCACACCACAACTTATTCAACCGTTCCCCAATTAATGGGTATTCCTTTGGAAGAGTTAATATATATATATATTTTTTACAAATAGATCCTTTTCCCTTCTCTTTGATCTCTTTGGGAAATAGACCTAGTAGTGGTATTGTTGGTTCAAAGGATGTGCACAGTTTTTTAGCTCTTGGGGTGTAGTTCCAAGTTGTTCTCCAAAATGGTTGGACTAGTTCACAATTCCACCAACAGTGTACTAGTTTCTCGACTTTTCTATGCCCACTCCAAAATTTGTCATTTTCCTTTTCTGTTACATTAACCAATCTGATAAGTATGAGGTAGTAACTCAGAGTTGTTTTAATTTGCATTTCTCTAATCAGTAGTGATTTAGAACATTTTTCCCATGTCCGTTGATAGCTTTGATTTCTTCTTCTGAAAACTGCCTGTTCATATGCTTTGACCATTTGTCAACTAGGGAATGGCTCTTATTTTTTATAAATTTGGCTCAGTTCACAATATATTTGAGAAATGAAGCCTTTGTCAGAGAAACATGCTGTCAAATCTTTCCCCTCGTCTCATGTTTTCCTTCTAAGTTTGGCTTCATTAGATTTGTTGGGGCAAAAACTTTTAATTTAATTTAATCAAAACTATCTATTTTACTTTCAGTGATGCTCTCTATCTTTTGTTTGGTAATAAACCCTTCCCTTATCCATAGATATAATAGGCACAGTTTTTCATGCTCCCTAATTTGTTTATTATATCACTCTTTATTTCTAAACAACTTATCCATTTTGACCTTATCTGGGTATATGGTGTAAGATATTGGTCTATATAATTCATTCTTGTCAAACTGGTTTCCAGTCTTCCCAGAAATTTTTAGAAAATGGTGAGTTCTTGCCCCAAAAGCTTGAATCTTTTGATTTATCAAACACTAGATTCCTATGGCCTTTTACTGCTATGTATTATATACCTGATCTATTCCATTAATCTAGAGTTCTGTTACTTAGTAACAGATTGTTTTGATTATTACCATTTCATATATATAGTTTGAAATCTGGTACTGCTAGGCGACCTTCCTTCACATTTTTTTTCATTAATTCCCTCAATATTCTTGACCTTTTGTTCTTCCAGATAAATTTTGTTATGATTTTTTCTAGCTCTATAAAATAATTCTTTGATAGTTTGATTGGTATACCACTGAATAAATAAATTAACTTTGATAGAATTGTTATTTTTTATTATACTGGCCTATATATGACCTACCCATGAGCAACTGATATTTCTTCATTTATTTATGTCTGTATTTGTCTGAAAGGTGTTTTGTAATTGTATTCATATAATCCTTGAGTTTATGTTGGCAGATAGGCTCTCAAGTGTTTTATACTGTCTGCAGTTATTTTAAATGGAATTTTCTTTTAATTCTTCCTGCTGTGTTTTGTTAGTAGCATATAGAAATGCTGACGATTTATGTGGGTTTGTTTTATGTCCTGCAATTTGCAGAAATAGTTTATTGTTTCAACTAGGTTTTTTAGTTGATTCTCAATGGTTCTGAAAGTGTACCATCATATCATCTGCAAAGAGTGATAACTTTGTTTCTTCATTGCCTATTCTAATTCCTTCAATTTCTTTTTCTTGTCCTATTCCTATAGGTAGCATTTCTAGTACAAGATTGAATAATAGTGGTAATGATGAGCATCCACACTTCACTCATGATCTCATTGGAAAGGCTTCTAGCTTTTCCCCATTACAGATAACGTTCACTTATGGCTTTAGATAGATAACACTTATCATTTTAAGGAAAGCTCAATTTATTCCTGTGTTTCCAGTATTTTTAAAAGGAATGAGTGTTGTATACCATCAAAGGATTTTTTGCATCTATTGACATAATCTTTTTTTTTGTTATTTTTGTTATTGATGTGGTCAATTATACTGATAGTTTTCCTAATATTGAACTAGCCCTGCATTCCTGGTATAAATCCTACCTGGGTTATGATGTATGATCTTTCTGATAAATTATTGTAATTTCCTTGCTAGTATTTTGCTTTAAAAATTTTCCATCCAAAAAATTTTTTAAAAATTTTCCATCCATATTTATTAATGGAAATGGTTCATATCTTTCCTTCTCTGTTTTTGCTCTCCCTGTTTTAGGTATCAAAACCATATTTGTGTCATAAAAAGAATTTGGTAAGACTTCTTGTTTATATATTTTTCAAATATTTTATATAGTATTAGGACTTGTTCTTCCTTAAATATTTGTCAGAGTTTGCTTGTAAGTCCATCTGGTCTTGGGGATTTTTTATTTTGGGAATTCATTGATGGATTGTTTACTTTTTCTTCCCAAAAATGGGTTAAGTATTCTATTTCCTCTTCTATTAATCTGGGCAATTTATATTCTTGTAATTATTCATCCATTTCACTTAGATTGGTCTCAGACATTTAATGGCTGTATGACCCCTTGGCAAGTCACTTAACCTCTGACTACTCCAGTTTCCTCAACTATAAAATGGGAATCATAATAGCACCTACCTCTCAGTGTTCTTGGGATGACCAAATGAGGTATTTGTAAAATGCTTAGCACAGTACTTGACAAATAGTAGGCACTTAATAAATGCTAAGGCAGCTAGGTTGCACAGTGAATAAAACATCAGGCCTAGAGGCAGGAAGACCTGAGTTCAAGTCTGGACTCAGAAGCTAGGTAGCTGTGTGACCATAGTCAATTCATTTAACCTCTATTTGCCTTAATCCACTGGAGAAGGAAATGGCAAAACACTCCAGCACCTTTGTCAAGAACACTCCGTGGTTGGAGTATGATCCATAAGGTCATGAAGAGTCTGAGCATGACTGAATGATTGAACTACAATAAATAAATGTTAATTCCCTTCCTCTATCCAAAGGGCAGTGAGTTTAAGTTCTGAGCCTGGCTGTTTGACCTTGAACAAGTTACTTCCCACTCCCCATGACCCTGGGTCTCAGTTTCCTCTATAGAATGAAAGGATTAGACTAGATTATCTCTAAGGTCTTTTCCAGTTCTAAATACTATGATGATCTCACCCTAAGAATGGTAGCAACAAAGTGTGATGGCTGTTCAAAGGAGAGAGAAATCATTTCCTTCTTTAATGGGAAAGAAAAGTCTTAGTAATGAAGTATCATGGACACTATATCCTGAAAAATAGGTGAGCAGAGACAATTCAGATGGGTAAAGCTGATGGGAGCAGGGAAGGTAAAGGTTGAATATTCCAGATGAAAGAAATCCCCTGAGTAAATTCTGGTTGACAGAACAGCCATGAGGTGGCAGCAGGGATGAGATGAGATAGGTAGAGCAACTGAACAGTAGTCCTGTTTTAGTGGAGTATAGAGTTAAAAAAAAAAAAGAAAAAGTACAGTGAGAGATATCTCAAAAGACAGTTTGACACCAAATAATAGAAGGCCTTGAATGCCAGGTAAAGGACAATTATAGACTCTTAAGGACCTTCAAGATTTTCAAGTTTGATCCCTTCCTTTTACAGAGGAGGTACAGAGAGACGTGATTTATCCATTGCTAGGTAATAATTTATTCTGGAGTGGTGCACAGAGACTCACACAATGGACAAAAACAAATGGTTACCTCCATTTTTTCATGTCTCCCCTTCTGATTCCATGAGGAAGCCAGCAGGGTAACAGAGTGTTAAGACTTAATTTCATTATGGGTAACCTTAAGTCAACCAGTCAACAAGCATTTATGAAGGCCTTACTGTGTGCTAGGGACTGTGCTAAACACTGGAAATACACAGAAATGAGAAAAAGGACACACAGAGGGGCATGGTGGCAAACTGGAATGTCCTAGCTCTTTCTTTAGCTGTGGCCATCAGCACCTCCATAAGACAAATGTTGCCTGACCTCTATTTACTCTACTTGCCTTTAAATCTTCTCCTCTGACTTAAGTCTCTACAGGTTGGTTTCTGACCTCATCAGCAAAGTGAAATTATTCTTTCTAAAGTAACCAAGGATCTCTTAGTTGACAAATTCAAAAATTTATTCCCAATCCTCATCCTTCTCAATCTTGAAGAAGATAGGACGAATCTTCTATCTCCAAAGTTACTCATTTTCTCTTAATTGACAAATCGAATAGCCTTTTCTCTATCTGCATCCTTCTTGACCTCATGCAGCCTTTGAATCTATCACCATCTTCTCCTTGACACTCTGTTCTTTCTAAGGTTTTTGTGACTCTACCCTTTCCTGGTTCTCCTCCTACCTGGCCATGCCCCCTCAGACTCCTTTAATACATCTTCATTTAGCTCATGCCCATTAACTGTGGGTATCCTGCAGGGCTCTAGTGTGAGTTTTCTTCCATTCTCTTTCTATACTTACTTGGTGATCGCATAAGCTCCCATGCATTCAACTATTATCTCTATGCTGATGATTCTCAAATACTATCCAGCCTAACTTTTCTGCGGACCTTCCATGCTTATATATCCAACTGCCTAATGGAAATCTTGAACTGGATGTCTCATGGACTTCTAACTCAACATATCCAAATTAGAATTCATTATTTTTTCCATCTCTAAACCCTTCCCCCCTCCAAATTTCCCTATTACTATAAAGGGTACCATTACCCTCCCAGTCTCTCAGGCATACAACCTAGGTGTCATTCTTAACTCTCCACTCTCCCGCCACCTCCATGTTCAGTCTGTTGCCAAAGCCTGTCAATTTCCCATGTGTAACATCTCTCCTCTGACTCTGCCACTGCCCTGGTGCAGGCTTTCATCTCTTTATGCCCAGGGTATGGTTGGTCTGCTTGCCACAAGTCTATACCCACACCAGTCTATCTTCCATTTAGTTGTCAAAAGTGATATTCCCAAAGCACAAGTCTGACCATGTCAAACCTCCCACTCAATAACCTCCCCTGGATTTCTACCTCCAAGAGCAAAAATAAAATCTTTTTCGGCATTCAAACCCCTTCATAATTTGCCCTCACCCCACTCCCACCTTTCTAGTCTTATATCTTACATACATTTATATACTCTGACACTGGCTGCTCCTCAACAAATAGACCCTAACTCTTGACTCCAAGCATTTTCACTAGCTGTCCAACAAGCCTAGAATGCTTCCCCCACTGATCTCTGCCTCTTGGCTTCCTTGGCTTTCTTTAAGTCCCAGCTAAAATTCCACCCTCTTCAGAAAGCCCTTCCCAATCCCTCTTAATTCTAGTGCCTTCCCTCTGTCAATCATTTCTTATTTATCCTACATATAACTTATTTGTACATAGTTGTTTACTTGTCTCCCTTAGACTGTGAGCTCAGTTAGAACAGAGAATAGGTTTTGTCTTTCTTTGAGTCCCCTGCACTTAATAATGTCTGCCACATAGCAGGTGCTTAATAAATGTTTACTGACTAGCTGACTGGTTGACAATGTGGTTCACATAAATCTGGTTAAGAACTATGACATCTAACCTTAGACAGAAAGCTTGAAGATACTAAAAAGGATACTGGGGTAAAAAAAGATACCACTTTCTCTTTAGTTCATCACACTTGATCCTTTTAAACTGAGGTGTCAAAAATGTTACTTACTACAAAGTGTAGCCTGAATAAGATTAAAAAGGAGTTGGGAAATATTCAACACAATAAACAAAAATATTACAAAACATAGGTAATATTAAAATGTGGTTTTCTAAGTCGAAACTCAGCACACATGGATCCTTATGTGTGGTGTCATGACCCAATTTCTATTTGAATTTGACACCACTGCTCTAGAGCTGTCCAAAAGCTAAATGGGCCTTTTGTGATAATGGCTTCCCATTCATTGATAATTTTAAAGAAAAGACTGGATGAACAGTTACCAGATATATTTTAGGGAAGATGTTTTCCTTTTTTGGATTAGACAAGGTTGCTTCTGAGGTCCCTGACAACATTGAGATTCTGTAAAACCAAGACATAAAGAAGTTGTGGCTTATTGGAAATTATTTCACAGCTTCTCTTTATGGAAGTGAATGGAGTTGGTTTCATTTTGTTTCCAAAGTCAGTAAGAAGCATGAATTCCATAAGACATTCTGTCATTTCTCTTTACAGCACTCATCTTGAACATAAACAAAATGACCATCTTATATATAATTATAGGTTATTTACTAACTTCCATCACAGAGGATGGAAAAGTAAATAGATTCTATGAAGAAATTTATGAAGATCCTCTAAAGTTTATGCCTTAATAACTAATGACTTCAGTGTGAAGGTGGGCAAAGGAGAAGATAGTAAAACATCAGAAAATATGGCTCAATATCCAGAAGGAAAAGAGGTCAGAGTACTAGAGACTCCCTGATTAGCCACCTTTGCCACTTTCTTAATCATACCAAGTTACCTTCTCTAGTTCTTCAAAATACGACTGGAAAGGATGTGAGGGTAGTTTGACACATTCATCCTTCCTTTGCTCCAGCCAGAATGATAGGCCAGAAGAAAGTAGACCACAACCCAAATTGTGTGACATGATTGGGGTCATACCTTTCTGTTTGCTAACAGGGCAAGATCCCCTCAACTCAAATCTTACTCTCAAAAAGTGACACCTGAACTAACAATTAAATATGACAAAACTTGGAATTCAGAAGGTATGTTACTGACTTAAGTTCTCAAGAAGGCAGAGGTAAGCAGAACTCTATTCCAACAAAAAGCACAACTAGGATCTGACTAGATCGGTGTATCTTAAATGTGAACTTTTAAAAATATGTACTTTTTTTTTACAATATCAGTCTATACCCACTGCAAAGAAGAGCAGAGGCTTTATGGATATACATATGTAAACAAAAGTTTTAACTTTTTTGTAATTTCCAGTTCCAAATTCTCTCTCTTCCTCTCTCTCCTCAGCCTCCCCTTGAGAAAGCAAGAAATTACATATAGATTATACATGTGTAGTCATGCAAAACATTTCTGTATTAGCCTTGTTGCAAAAAAAGCACAGAACAAAACAAAGAATAATAAAAGAAAGCAAAAAGGCATACTTTAATCTGGATTCATACACCATCAGTTCTTTCTCTGGAGGTGAAAAGAATTTTTCACCTTGAGTCCTTTGGAATTGTTTTGAATCACTGTATTGCTAAGAATAGCTAAGTCAATCAGAGTTGGTCACTGTGTAATATTGCTGTTACTATGTACAATGTTCTCCTAGTTTTCTGCTCATTTCACTTCACATCAGTTCATGCAAGTTTTCCCAGGTTTTTCTGAAAGCATCCTGCTCATCATGTCTTACAGCACAATAGTATTCCATCATAATCATGTTTCACAACTTGTTCAGCCTTTCCCCAAATGATGGGCAATCCCTCAATTCCAATTCTTTGCCAGAAAGAGCTGCTATAAATACTTTTTGTACATTAAAATTCTTTTCTTTTTTTTTATTTGATCTCTTTGGAATATAGATCTAGTAGCGGTATTGCTGGGTCAAGGGATATGCACAATTTTATAGTCTGTTGGGCATAGTTTCAAATTGTTCTCCAGAACAACTGGATTAGTTCATAACAGTGCATTAGTGTCCCAATTTTTCTGCATCCCCTCCAACATTGGTCATTTTCTTTTTCAGTCATATTAGCCAATCTGATAGGTGTGAGGTAGTAGTTCAAAGCTGTTTTAACTTGCATTTCTCTAATCAATAGGAATTTAGAACATTGTTTCATGTGACTGTAGAGATCTTTGATTTCTTTTTCTGACAACTGCTTATTCATATCCTTTGACTATTTATCAAGTGGGGAATGACTTGTATTCTTATAAATTTTACTCATTCCTCTATATATTTGAGAAATGAGGCTTTTATCAGACAGCCCCATTTCTAGCTTCTTTTCTAATATTGGCTGCATTTTGTTTGTGAAAAACATTTTTTAATTTGATGTAATCAAAATTATCCATTTTATATCCTATAATGCTCTCTATTTCTTTTTTGGTCATACATTTTTCCCTTATTCATAAATCTGACAAGTAAAATATTTGATGCTCCCTTAGCTTGCTTATAAAGCCACCCTTTATATTTAAATCATGTAACCATTTTGACCTTATCTCAGTATATGGTGTGAGATGTTTGTCTATACTTAGTTTCTGCCAAATCACTTTCCAGGTTTCTCAGCAATGTTTGTCTCAAAACTATGGATCTTTGGGTTATCAAACACTAAATTACTATGGTCATTTACTACTGTGTATGGTGTATCTAATCTGTGCCATGGATCTACCACTGTATTTTCTTAACCAGATTGTTTTGATGATTACCACTTTGTAGTGGTGCTGCTAAGCCACCTCCCTTCACTTTTTTTTCATTGATTCCTTTAATATTCTTGACCTTTTATTCATCCACATGAATTTTGTTGTTGTTTTTTCTAGCTCTCTATTAAAAATAATATATTGTATTGAACTGAATAAGTATATTAATTTAGGTGGAATAGTCATTTTTATTATATTGGCTTGGCATGCGCATGAGCAATCACTATTTCTCCAATTGTTTAGATTCGACTTCATTTATGTGAAAAGTATTTTGTAGGCTGGGATTCTTATAATCTAGCCACAGGCTCGGATTCCTAAAATCTAGCCACGGCTCAGATTCTTATAATCTAGCCAATAAGCCAATAGCTTACTAGTGTTCAGACTCCTTAAGAGTCTGTACAATATGATGGATGTTCTAATAAATCTTGTCTTAAAAAAAAAAAAGTATTTTGTAATCATGTTCATATAATCCCTGGGTTTGTCTTGGCAGATAGACTCCCAAGCATTTTATATTATCTGAAGTTATTTTAAATGGAATTTCGCTTTCTGTCTTTCCCTGCTGGATTTTCTTGGTAACACAGAAATGCTAATGACTTATGTGGATTTTTGTTTTATCCTACAATTTTGCTGAAGATGTTAATTATTTCAACTAGTTTTTTAGTTAATTCTTTAGGACTCTATAAGTATACCATCATATTATCTGCAAAAAGTGATAGTTTTATTTCCTCATTGTCTATTCTAATTATTTCCATTTCTTTTTCTTCTCTTATTGCTATAACTTGAGTTTCTAATGCAATAGTCAAAAAATAGTGGGCATCCTTACTTCACTCCTCATCTTGCTAGAAAGGTTTCTGGATTCTCCCCACTACAGAAAATGCATGCTGATGGTTTTAGACAGATACTATTAATCATTTTGAGGAAAGTTCCATTTATTCCTATGCTCTTTACTATTTTAATAGGAATGGGTGCTATATTTTGTCAGAGGCTTTTTCTGCGTTTATTGAGATAGTCATATGATTTCTGTTGGCTTTTTCATATATATGATCAATTTTGCTTGTAGTTTTCCTAATAGTGAACCAGTCCTGAATTCCTGGTGTAAATCTCATCTGATCATTATCTTTGTGATATATTGTTGTGATTTCCTTGCTAGTATTTTATTTAAAGTATTTGCATCAATATTAATTACAGAAATTGATCCATAGTTTTCTTTATTTCTTTTTTTATCTTCCTGGTTTAGGCATCAGCACTATATTTGTGTTGTAAAAATTATCTGAAAAAAAAGAATCTAACAAGACCTATTATTTGCCTTTTTTCCCAAATAGTTTGTATAGTATTGGAATTAATTCTTCTTTAAATGTTTGGTAGAATGCCTTTTTCCCAAATAGTTTGTATAGTATTGGAATTAATTCTTCTTTAAATGTTTGGTAGAATTTACATGTGAGTCCATCTGGTCCTGGAGATTTTTTCTTAGAGAACTCATTTGTAGCTTGTTCAATTTCTTTTGTAAGATAGGATTATTTAAGTATTCTATTTCCTCTTCTGTTAATCTGAACAATTTTATTTTTGTAAATTAATCTATTTCAAATGTATTGGCATATAATTGGGCAAAATACCTCCTAATAATTGCTTTAATTTCATCTTCGTTAATGGTATATACTTTTAACTACCCTAATGATGATAAAATTCTTAGAAGTTACAGTTATCATATTCCCATAAAGGAATGTAAGCATTTGAACCTTACTGATTCCCTTATGGTTTCTCTCCCATGTTGACCAGTTTATGCTTCTCTTGGAATTCAGATTTTGTATTTGAAAGTCAAATTTTCCATTCAGCTCTTGTCTTTTTATCAGGAATGTTAGAAAGCCTTCTATTCCATTAAATATCTATTTTTGAATTGATTTTTAAATCATTTCTTTCTGGCCATTTGGAATATTTCTCTTTGACCTGTCAGTTCTGGATCTTGGTTATAATATTCCTGGGGAATTTTCATTTTGGAATCTCAGGAGGTGATCAGTTTGTTTGTTTGTTTGTTTCCAATTTCTATTTTACCTTCTAGTTCTTCCCTGATGGGCAGTCTCCCTTGATAATTTATTGAAATATGATATCTAGGCTCTTTCTTTAATCATGGCTTTGAGGTAGTCCAATAATTCTTAAGTCATCTCTTTTTGATCCATTTTCCAAGTCAGCTGTTTTTCCAATGTGTTATTTTACATTTTCTTCTATTTTTTTTGCCCTTTTGATCTTGTTTTATTGTTTTTTGGTGTCTCACAGATTCATCATATTCTACTTGGTCAATTCTAATTTTTAAGGAATTATTTTCTTCAGTGAGCCTTTGTACCTCTTTTTCCATTTGGCCAATTCTGCTTTTTAAGACATTCCCTTCAGTAGATTTCTGTGCCTTTTACCAAGCTGTTAACTCTCTTTTCATAATTTTCTTGCATCACTCTCATTTATTTTCCCTTTTTTTCCTTTACCTATTTTATTTTACAATATTTTTTGAGCTCCTCCAGGAATTCTTATTGGGGTTTTATCCAAGTCACATTTTTCTTTGTAGTTTTGCTGCTTGTAGCTGCACTGATATGGTTGTTTTCTTCTGGATCTGCATCTTGATTGTCCTTGTCACCATAGTAACTCTCTATGATCAGGTTTTGTTGTTGTTGTTTGCTCATTTTTAACCTATTTATTATTATTTTCTTAATTTTGTTAAATTTTGGCTCTGTTCCTGGGATGGAGGTGACAGTGTTCCAAGCTTCAGGATAGCTCCGGGGATGTGTAAGTTTTTGGTGCTTCCAAGGTGGTATGATCTAAGGAGAGGTATAGTCACTACTCTCCTGGTCTGTGCTTGTCTTTTCCCAGAAGGACACCTTGTTTCCCTGTAGCCACCAGCACTAGCATTCTTCTTGTCCCTGGGAATGTGGCCAGGTTTCCTGAGGCAACGATTGCTACTGCTCCCCTTTGTCTTGGAATTGAGAACAGTGTCTCTACTTCCCAGTGAGTGACCACAAGCACTCCTCTCTGCCCTGGAATGATGACCTACTCCTCTATGCCACAAATCCCTCTTTTGACATAGAACTGCGTGTAGGCAATGTAACAGAGTCTCGAACCCAGAGCCGGCAAAGGTCCCCCTGCAGTCTTATCAACCAATTGTATTACTTCCCCCCACTTCCCATCATCTGCGGGCTGAGATCTCTCAAAGTTGTTGCTTGAAGCCAATGCTTCTGCCTCCAAGGCACAGTGTGTGCTGCATTCCTTAGGCTCACCACCAGCTGGTAAGACGAACCTTCACTATCAGCTTTCTAAGTTCTCTTGGGCTGGAAAATTGTTTCACTAAAACTTTTGTTGTTTCTGCTGCTCCACAACTCAATTTGAGGCAACATTTTAGAGTTCTTTGGAGGGATATTTGAGAGAATTTGGATGAGCCCTTCTCTACTCCACCAATCGTGGCTGAGTGGCGGTTTCAGATATATTTTTTTCAGTCTTACTCTTTCTTCTCCCTATTGTGCAGAAGACAAGTGTTCTGCATTCACTTTCTTCTTGCTGAACTTGTGGCTTCTCTGTTTTTTTCTGGTGGCTGCAAGGAAGCCCATTCTGAGATTAGAATGGGTTTCGATTAGTAATAAATATTCATTCTTTTTGCAGGAAGGATTGCTTTAGGGTTAATGTCAAATATTATATTGTCAACTTATAAAAGTCATTTTGAAGGATTTCTGTGTTGTAACAAAATGTGAAATTTCCCTAGTGTGTTAGGAGCCTGCCTGCTTAGCCATCCCCAGAAATATCATATGGCAAGTGACATAATGACAGTACCTGTTTGGAATGGGGGGGGGGGTATGTGCATAATTGTGCATACTAATCCTCATGAAATACTGTCCCTCTATTCTATTGGCAGGTGACTTGAGAGATCCTGAGAGCACTGGCCCTCTACACATTTAAGATAAGACAATCCATTTAAAAGAGGATATGTATAGTTTCTTTCTCTCTTTCTCTCTCTGTCTTTCTCTATATCTCTCTCTCTCTCTCAATCTTTTTCTTTCTCATAATTCAGGTTCATACTGCCAAAGATATAATATGATTATTTCCCAAAAACATTCCCTAGGGGGACAGAGTAGTAACTCTTAACAGATTTAGGTCATTGAAGTCTTATTAAAAGATCTTTTTTTTTTTTGCTTTTTTTGTCTTGGCAATGGGATTAAGTGACTTGCCCAGGGTCACACAGCTAGTAAATGTCAAGTGTCTGAGGCCAGATTTGAACTCAGATCCTCCTGATTCCAGGGCCAGTGCTCTAACCACTGCACCGCCTAGCTATCCCCATTATTAAGAGATTCTTGATGGAAAGATGTGGGTAATATTTTCCCAAAAGTCCATGTGCTCTATTGCTATTAACAAAAGAGTTGAAATTTATTCAAAAGCCTCGTAACTATATGTCATGGATACTTTTTTTTTCCCAAGAGGATAGTAAGAAAGCATTGGATAAGCACCAAACAGCACCATTAAAAGTAAAATTGACATGAAACAACTGGTTGCAGTAATAGCACCTATTTTTGAATTAGCTTTCCATATGTACTTAGATCCTTGAATGATAAGAACAAAAGTCAAAGTAAGTATTAAATTAGCAGGTAAGATAAAAACAAAAATAAAACACCATGAGAAATTTTCATCTCCCATCTAACCTGTTTAAATAAGTTGTCAGTTCTGGAAAATGGGAACTAGGTAAAAGCAAAAACCATATCTATTACTAATTCTTAGAGAAGAGTGATCATTGTAAAAAAAAAATCATGCTAAGAAGGTCCAAAACAGCTGAGGATACAACTCAGTCAAAAAATAATAATCTTGCCAAAGTGGCTGACATGGCAGTCAAGTGCAACATTGGTTTAGAGTACAAGAATATCAGTCAAACATTACATAAAATTAGGAGAAAAATCTTTTAAAGAAAAATAGTACTCTTTTACAGAATCATAAAAAGAAATTGAATCAAAAACAATACTATGGATATCTTGGCATAAGACCTAACCAAGTCAGATTGTACCAAGAACACTTACAGATGAAACCAGAAGAAAGACAACTGACAGAGATAAAATGGAGAAGATCTTCAGGCGTTTTAGAGAGGCCTATGTGATAACTTTGAAATAGCAAAATTTTTAAAAAGCCATAAGAAGAAATCCAGTGGATTTCAATGGTTTATGGAAAGCTATGGATAAAAATCTCATTCATTAAATGAGAAAGTATGTATTGTTTATGATCTTCATTGGTAGAGGAGGTACAAGTACAACAAAACGTGAAAAGTGAAAGTAGGTGTAAAACATAGAGATAAGACAATTGGTGGGTGTAGGTGTGAGTGTGTGTATATTCTTCAAAGCTGAAAAAGAAATTAGTCATTGGAATGGAACTACCACATTTGAACTCTACCTCAATATCCAATGAGGAAATATAATTTTAAAAAGATGACATCAGAAGACAGACTGGGACTGATCAAATACAAACAAAAGAAATCTGTATGGAAACTTCACACTTTTTTTTTTTTGCTTTTTAGGCAATTGGGGTTAAGTGACTTGCCCAAGGTCACACAGCTAGTAAGTGTCAAGTGTTTGGTTTAAGGCCAGATTTGAACTCAGGTCCTCCTGACTTCAGGGCCAGTGCTCTATCCACTGCACCACCTAGCTGCCCTGAAACTTCACACTCTTAAAGGCATTTATGATTTGATTTTCAAGATAATTCAAAGATTCAAAATGTCATAATCCTTGTATCAAGAGAAGGAAACGGTAATACCCTGAGGAAAGATCAATATGGGTTTTCAGTTTACAAGGGCCAGGGGCTAGGGGAAAGGAGGAAGGGAGGAAGAGGAATCGAAAGAAGGAAGAGAAAGAGACAAGAAGACAGGGATGAAGGGAGAGATGATTAGAGGGAACAAGGAAAGGAGAAAGAGAGAGAGACAGAAACAGCCAAAGATGGAGAATACAATCCTTCCATGTGACCTAGAAGGTGAGATGCAAGGTGGAAGGACAGAAAATGTAAATATATAAACTGAAAATCCAAGTCAGGAATTATCAGGAATCTTTATTATATTAGAAAAAAATGCAGAAAGTTCCAGGGAGGTGAGCTAGATCACATTTGGAAAGTTACATAGTGTTTTCCGTGATCACAAATATCTTGCCACCACCAAGAAACAAACAAACAAACAAACAAATAAATAAATGAATAAATAAATCCAACACACACCATTTTCTCTGTAATGTAGAGAGTTTATTGAGGATCCTTACCAAAACAATGAAGTCATAGGGTGCAAGCTGCTGTTTATGTCAATATTCTTCCAATACTACTATATGGTCACAAATCATGGAATATGATTTCTGAAGAATTAGCATTAGAGATGACCCACGAAGTGTTGGCAAAGTGCTTGGTAGACCTAAGTAGGCTGTACCATGGTATTAATAATAATATATGAATGTGAAATGACATATAAAGCATCAGGTATGTGTAATTGAAAAATCAATTGGCCTAGCTTTTTGTTTGAGACAAAAAATGCCTCCCAACCTCCAAATAATACACTAGTGTCTCCAAGATATTAAAAAAAAAAAAAAAAAAACGTATCAGAATGGTTCTAGTCAGTTGGGAGCTTTATCTTTGGAAGATTTGTGGGAAAATGTAGACAAGAATTTCATGGATGAGGTGTCTGTGATCTGCATTAGTAGAGAGAGGATCACACAGTAAATTTAATTACAACCTCAACAAAGTATATAAATAGAAACATATACAATAAACATGGGTAATACACTGTATCATTGTAATATGTGTGTTTCACTTCAAAGATGAAAAACAATGGTTAGAATTTTTGAATTTTTAAAGCTATTAATACCTCCTTTAGACATTTTCATATTTTTCACATTTTCCTACTTTTGTATTCAGGATACTTTGGAATAAATTCAACATCTGCCTCAGAAAATAAAGCCAGAAGGATGAGTTTTGAAGGTAGCTGTACTTTTCCATTTAAAACATCAAAGCAGACAGAATCCCCTGCCTCATGAGCTCTCTGAGTGCAGCTGAGAATGTCACGCATTTGATGAAACATATGGATTTACTCGTTGTTTAAAAATGTCTTTCTCTAATTCCTCTGGGGTCCTGGTCTCAAATGAAATGATTTGAGCTAGGGACAAAATGAAAACTAGTATTTGTAAGGCACAACATAAAATACAAGTAGTCTCAAAAGGAGAGAAAATAAAATTTGGAAATATATTTTGAAATGTTGAAAAATTTGTTTTGACAAAACTCATCACTAATGTAAAAAATATTTAATTGCTTTGTTCCCCCTTCCACTCCAGTTAGGAAAACTTGAACAATACAATACCAGACTTGAAAGAAATTTAAGATATTATCTGGAACAACCTCATTATAAAAGTGAGGAAGGTGAGGTCCATAAAAAGGGAATAACCTATCCACAGTCATATTGTTAATAGTAACATATCTGAGAAAAGAATCCAAATCTTCTAAGTCCTACTCCAGGGCACTGGTTCTTTCTTAGAGGAAAAGAAATGCTGATTAAATGGGAATAGTAAGGAGACTGTATTTATGATACAATATCAAGAATCAAAAGCCATTTTTACTCAAAACAATAAAAAAAAGTTTTGTTCTTTATATAAAGACCAGCTATACTTCATTTCAATGGCAACCATAACTTTCAGAAGAATATATATGGAACCTTAAAGCTGGGAGGGAACTCATGGGTTGTCCAGTCCAACCCATACCTGACACAAATCCCCTCTACAACATACCTAAGAAATGGTCATCCAGCCTCCATTTGAAAACTTCAAGTGAGGAAAAACCTACCACCTCTTGAGGCAGTCCACTAATGCTTTTGAACAGCTCAGTGTTAGAAAGCTTTTCCTTACATTGACCTTGATTCTATTTCTCTGTAACTTTCACCTATCACTCCTACTCCAAATCGTGTAGGGTCAAGCAATACATATCTCATACTTCTACTATGTAACAGACATCCAGATGTTTGAAGATAGCTATTACTTTGCCCCTCTTCCCACCTCTCCCAAGCCTTCTCTTCTCCAGGCTATACACTCCCAGATCTTTCAAGTGATACCTATATGGTCCATTTTCAATCACTTTCACCATTCCTCTAGTCCTTCTTTGGACATATTCCAGCTCATTTAGTTGTTTTTCAAATCACTTGCTGTTCAGACCTGGACACATATTGCAGACATAGTATGACCAGGGCAGAAATAATAGGTCACCCACCCTCCTTGTTCTACCAGAGGATAAGGCCATCTCAATTTTCAGAGACCTATCTCTCTCTTCTAAATGCTTACTGCTTCTATTGCTTGCACATTTTTGGCACCCATGAGCTCCTATTACTAGTAATCTTTAGATGCATGCCATTCACTTCTCCAATTAGACCATTACATCTCACTCCCCTCCCCCCCCAAAAAAAGACAAAACATACTGCATCTAGTAGGAGCTCAATAAATGTTTGTTAGTCAATAACTTGAGAAGGGTCAGCCTAGGATGGAGTGAGAGGTAACCAGATTTCTCAGATAACAGAAACAAAGACATGAAGAGGAACCTGAGAAAACATTTGGTCTCTTCTTGTTCCCAGTGTCAACAATATGGACAAAACAATATTCACAATGCACCTGAAGATTAAGGTCATGGTAATATAGGAAAGTGATAATAAAAGTGGCAGTTCTAAGTGTACTGTTTACAATTTTTTAATTACTCAATAAGCATTTTTTAAGTACTTGCCATGTCCTAGGCATTGTACTGAGCCCTAAGAATGCAAAGAAGGCGTCCATATTCTAACGGTGGAGACAATGTGCAAATAACAATGTATATATAACATATAGAGAATAATTGGGTTAATCTTAGATGGAAAGAACCAGCAATGCTGTTTTATGGTGTTTGTATGGGTAGACGGAGGTTGCTAAAAAGACTTCTTGTAGAGTTTGGGATTTGAGCTGGATCTTGAAGGAAATATGGTAAGTCAGGAGGCAGCAGTAAGGAATAAGAGCATTCTAGTCATGGGGAATGCCTGATATGGAGTTGGGAAAAAGTGTATCCTTTGTGCAAGGAATTTAAAGTATGGAAGTATGTGAATCACAAAGTCCATGGAGGGAAGTGGGGGAGAAAATGGTAAGACTGGGACAGTATGAAGGGGTAACTTTGTGAGGAACTTTAAATGTGAAATAGAAGCAATTACATTTGGCAAGATAACAGCCTGCAATGAAAAAACAAAAGCACTGGACTAGGGAGACTTGGTTTTGAGCCCTGGCTATACCAGTCATCCACTATTAGAGGTGGAAAGATCCTTACAGGTCATGAATTTCCACTCTATCATTTTTTCAGGTGATTAAACTGAAGCCCAGGGATGGGAGGCAGTAGCCCAAAGTTGACACAGCTAGTGTACGACAGAGCTGGGACTTGAACCCAGCTCTTTTGATTCCATTTCAAAGTTCTTTCCTCTACATCATCCTTTCTTAGGCAATTTATATGAACTTCAGTATCTTCATCTGTAAAATGGGTATAATAACATTTGTACTTCCCACTTCAAAGTGTTATTAAAAGACCTAAGGAGATAATGTCTTGTAGCCATAGGACACTATATCCATGTGAGTTCTTATTGAGACCACTTAGTTTGCTTTTTCTTTTTTGCAAATACAATAAAGATGAATGTATTTTTTTTATTTTTACAGTTATTATTTACCCCAAATTTTTGTATATTATGTGTTTAATAGCTGCCTCACATATTTACTAGCTACATGACCCCGGACAAGTCAATTAATCTTTCTTGGTCTCAGTCTCTTCATCTGTAAAATAGAAAGAGTAATAGTGCCTACCTCACAAAGCTGTTGTGAAATAACATGTAAAACACTTTGCAAACCTTAAGCTTTTATATAAATGCTGGCTAGTATTTTTTAACCCACACCTTCATTACGCTATCTGAATATGAGGCACTCATAATTTCTACAGGTTCAAACTGCCAATATTTTTGCTTGGAAGATATGCTTAAATTGACATTATCAATTATATGTTTAAAAATGATCTTTCATTGCTGAGTTGATGCCATTCTGTTCTACGATACTTTGCAAACTATATGCTTCCTATGCCAGTGTGGACACAGGCTGCATATCAGTGTAATCATTCCTCAGAAGGTACAAAGAAATCTGATTAAGTGATGTACTGAGAGTCAGAGGACCTGGGTTCACATTTGGATTCTACTACTCACTTTCTTTGTGACTTTACACAAGTCCCATAATTTCTTTGGGCTTCAGTTTCTCATCCACAAAATAAGTGGAGGGGGGAAGGGTGTGGAAATCTGGAACTCTATGTTCAGCTGAAAAATAAAAGGTTTGGATGCAATGGCTTCAAAGGCCCTTCCAGTTCTAAATCTACTATCCTATAATTTTTTTTTAATTTTTTTGTCCTATAATTCTTGCAGCTTCAAACCCTATGATATCCCATATGCAGAACAAATACACTTCTCTTGAATGACAGTATTTATTTTAAAACTTCATATTTTCCAAGTATTGTTTGGACTTCAAAACCTGATTCAATTTGAAGTCCATTTTCTGTCTTTTAGACTGATAAATTTCCACTTCAGTTTAAAAATGGCATTAAATAGTTAAAGACTGCATCAATAACATGCCATGAACTGGAAAAAGCTTTTCTTAGCAAGGCTTATATTCATCTGAAACTTACAAACAAGAACATATTTATTTGATAATAAAAAGGCATTAAAAGTTTAATTGTTCTTATATGTTATCATCTTAAGCTTGTCAAAATGTTTAAAGTAAACAAAGCAAGGAACATAAATAGGCAACCCATTAACAAAATACCCTCTTGCCATGTGTTGAGTGTTTCAAAGGAAATATGATTTCAACTAAAGAACATCAAATAGAAATACACACACATACACACATACTTTAAAATACAGAGGGAAAATCCCTGAAAATCCCTGGATTTAGCGTCAATGGATCTGGGATTAAATCTTGCCTCTACCACTTACTGACTGCATGATCTTGAATAAATTATTTAACTTCTCTGAGCCTCAATTCCTCATCTGAAAAAAGAAGAAATTGGACCAGATGACCTCTCCAAAGTTCCTTCCAGTTCTAATTGTATGACCCTATTTCCCAAGTTGATAGGTAAGTAGATAGACATATGTGTATGTATGTATGTATATACACATATACATGTATTTGTGTATATCCATTTGTGTGCACATGTGCTCACACAAAAATATGGTTTTATATATATGTGCATATATACATATATATACATGCATACACACATGTATTTTAGAGAGAGAGGTCTAGTACATAAAGTGTTGGCTCCAAAGAACCACTAATACTTGGGTTTCAGTTCTGTCTCTGAGCCTTAGGCAACACTCAGAAGTATAATTTAGAGATAAGCTATCATCTGCATTAGGGGAAGGGAGTTTCAACACTGATTATGTTACAGATCCTTGAAGTACTGAATATTCTTATAAATAATAATAATAATAATTTCATTGCTTAGTTGTTTCAGTCATGTCCAATTCTTTGTGACCCATTTTGAGGTTTTCTTGGCAAAGATGCTGGAGTGGTTTGTCATTCCCTTCTCCAGTTCATTTTACAGATGAGGAAACTAAGGAAAACAGTGCTAAGCAACTGACACAACATTATAAAACACTCAAGTTGTAGAATTCCTGAAAAATAACATTTGTCAAGTAACTCTGTTTAGCAAGATGAATTAAATCCATACTACAATGACAGACACCAACCAATATTTATTAAGCTTGAATTTTAATTAATTTATCAGAATCACTACATGGGGGAAAAAACATATGAACATCCGCATAAACAAAGTGTTGAAACAGTTAAGATGAATATTCCAAGTTCAGTGCAAGAGTTTTATGTTTTCAGTGCCATACTGTTGTTTTCTTTAGTTTGTTTTATTTTTTTGGTGGGGGGAGATTATGACTCAATAACAACATGATTGGAAGGAAGTCAATAAAAGTCAACTATTCATGATTCATCAAATATTTCTTAAGCTTCTATTATGTGCTTAGTATTGTTTTATGACTGGTAGAATCTTTCTGATCCAGGAAATTAAAATCTACAATAGTTACACTCAAGATACAGAAACAGTTATATAGCTGCAATATTTAAATAGCTTATACTATCACAGGATTTAGTGCTAGAAGAGACTTCTGCAATTTCTAATCCAACCCCCTCATTTAAAGATTAACAAAAAAAAAATAGAACAACAACAACATAGGGCTGGAGCCCTATAGATATAAAATGACTTGCTTAGGATCATATAAGTAGTAATATATAGAGCAGGGACTTAAGTCCAAGTCTTCTGATTTCAGATGCAGAGACCTTCAGTGTCAGAACACACAATTAAGGATCAGCGAGACATGGACAATAAGGACCATGAGTGCAAACATGAATCCAGGGGAGATTTGCTATAAGAGATGGTGCTTGAGCTGAGCCATAAATGGATGGGTTACAAGGTAGAATGCAGCATTGGGAGGTGGGAGAGATTGGCATACCAGGCAAAGGGCCTGGCATGGGCAGAGGTAAAAATGCAGATGACACAAATGCGCAACAAATACTAATGGGCAAGTGTTCAGCAGACTGCTCATGTTTGGGAGTAAAAGGAGGGACATGGATCCCAGGCTCAGAACTTGTACTTTATTCTGAAAACACCTGGGAGATACTGAAGGGTTTTGTGAAATTGTCAAAACGTTAATGTTCACTTCTCAGAGCATTCAGCTTTCAAGTCTTACCTTGCCAATTTTAAAATGCAAGTCCAGGGCCAGCCAAGAGGTTCCAAAATTCAGCTACAAGGAGAAATATGTCCTTTGCTGCTTTCTCCAATACATAATCTGGTGCCTTACCCAGTCAGGAGTCATAAGCCTGCCAGGCAAGGAAGCCACACTTGACAGGAGATGGCAGTAGGTAGAGGGAGCCACCCACAGGAGAGGTATCCAGTTGAAGAAATAATCATCTTCACAGGCATATCCAAAGCATGAGGGCAAGCAGACTATGACTATGCTCTCAATGAAGCCAAAAAAACTCGCAGGGCTGCTGCTACATATCTGCTATCTCCAGGAAAAAGCAGTGAAATTCAAAGGGATGCTAAAGGTGATAGAGGAGTGGAGTAATAAGTACTTGGGAAGACATGCAAGGTCATACAGACCTATTGTTCCAGAATTTGTTTTTAATAAAGAGGTAGGAAAATAGTTCTAGGATTGTTTGGAATTTGAAGTTACGGTTTGTTCCAGGGATTTTTTTTTTAAATAATGATAGGAAAGTACTATCATGATTGACTCACTGCTGGAGGATATCACATCATGACATCATGGAAGAGAATATGTGGATAAAAGGTAGGCTATAATGCAAGCATTGTCCAGAGGGAATGTTTTGGAATATATGTGTGCAGGTGCATACATGTATGCATGTATATGTACATATATACACACATATATAATATGTATTTTGTGTACACATACATAAAACAGGATCACAGGATATAGAGTTGGAAGGCAACTTAGAGGACAGAGGACAATTTGCTTATGTTCTCAACTAGCAGGTAACAGAGTCAGAATCTTTACCTAGGTTCTGAGACTTCAAATGCAAAGCTCTTGTCATTACCTTGTGCCTGCCACACAGATGATAGGATCACAAGTCTAAAGCTTGAATGGATCTCTGAGGCTGAGTCCCAACCTCTCATTCTATAAATAAGGAAACTGAGGCCCAAGGTGGTTAAGTGACTTGTCCAGAGTCCCACAGATAGTAAGCATCAGAGGCAGGATTTGAACCCAGTTCTTCTAGCCCCATGGCCATATGTATGCAATGCACATTAAGTTCCTTCTTTTCCTCTCACAGCAAATATCTAACATGGATCTAGAAAAATAGTGGGATACATTCCAGGGTGAGGTTTATTAATGTATAATTAGGTAAAAATCTGTCACCTCCCAGGAGTGACTACAATGAGGTACAATTCTTCTTAATTACATCTAAAACAGTCTGGATGACTTCTTCCCTGTCTGGGTTGGCATCCACAATGTGACATCCAGGATTCTCCATCCTCTGATAGGCTGTTTCTACCCTGAAAAGCAGAATGGGGGAAAGTGAGCAATCTGGACAAGACTGAATAAGGGTTGCTTTGACCAAGAACTAAAAACCACACAATTCTGGACTGCATTAATTCTGTCTCACTTGTATATCACTCCTTATACCAGCTTACTTCAATAATCCATCTATTTCAGAGATCCATAATTTTAATGACTACATTGTCCTTTCTACCAATGCAGGTCATGATTGCTACACACTTTAACACTAAAGATTTATGAGATCTATGTGTGTACATACACATATACATGTGTGTTTGTGTATATACATGTGTGTATCTGCACACACATATGTGTATATACACACATATGTGTATATGCATACACATAAATGTGTGCGCATATGTGCAAATATATAGCTGTATATTCATACATAAATGTTGTTCTGTCATTTTTTCAGCATGTCTGACCCTTCATGACTCCATTTGGGGTTTTCTTGGCAAAGATACTGGAATGATTTGCCATTTCCTTTCATTTTATATATGAAGAAATGAAGCAAACAGGGTTAAGTGACTTGCCCAGGGTTACACAGCTAGTGTCCAAGGCCAGATTTAAACTCAAGAAGATGAATCTTCTGATTCCAGTTCTGATACTCTATGCCCTGAGCCATCTTGCTGCCCTATGTATACATATAAACACTTGTATGTACCCACACATGCACACACAGAGTTTTCAGCTTATAAAGTACCTTACATACATTCTCTCATTTGAGAGTTACAATGGCTCCAGACGGTAATTACTACACGTTATTATTTACTCCACTGTATGTATAAGGTAACCGTGACCTCAGGTTATATGACTTGCCAATGGCCAGGCTACGAGTGTCAAGATTCAAAGACAGGACTCTCTAACTTCAAGCACAGTACTTGATCCACAGCACCTTGCTGTCCATTGTGACTTGTATGGTCGAAAAATGTCATTACTTGGTGGCAAATTTTCTGGTAACGATCCTCTACAAACTTAGTTAGGCAGATTATAATTAAGATTAAGAGATAAGTGTTTGTTGGGGGTTGGAGAGGGCAAGAAGGAGATATTCTTTAAGACTCTGAAAGTAGACAGGTGCATGTTCCTATAGTATAACTTTTGAGTACCCACTATCATCTCCATACCAGGACGAACATTGGTCAGACTTTATTGATGCCTTTGTTTTAATTGGCTTGTGTTGACAGACTAACCACCTTTAATTCTTAATCATATGTCTCCATGATAGACAGCAAGAGACTTAATGAATAAAACACACACATCATTAAAAAAAAAAACAAAACTCACTGTAGCCATTATTTTGACCTAACTATTCTAAGACAAATTTTACCAAAAGTAATAAGCAACCCTTCATCTCTAACTGTTCCCACTTAATTGTCCCATAGGTACCTAAAATCAACCAAAACAAAATTCATTTTACTTCTCCCTAAATCCAACTTGCCTCCAAATTTTCTTACTTCTGTTGAGAGTACCATTATTCTTCCAGTCATACAGACTTGAAAACTGGCACTATTTCCCCTGCTTCCTACTGAAGTCCCCAGCTCCTGCCCTGGGTCCCTGAGAGTTCTGCATAACTCGCACAATCAAGATCTTCCATGATGATGCATTTCAGCTTGGCCCACATTCTCTTTCTGTATCTTGCCTTTTCCTGGCCCCCCTCCACTGCAGTCACCCTGTATCCCTAATTTTGGGAAAACTAATTAAAATATCACTCTAATTCCTTGGAGTTATTTAAAAGGGCTCTACAGATACCTCAAATGATCTTCACAGCAGCCCTTGGAGATAAGAAAGAGCTACTAGTAGAATTTTTCTGTTATGCATATGAGGAAACTGAGGTAAAGAGATCTAGTTTCTTGGTCAGAGTCACACAACTGGATTTAAACTCAGGTCTTGCTGATTCCATATCCAACATTATCCACAGTACCACCTAGAAAGGTTATGTCAATCAGATGTCCTACGGTTTCCCCAACCATTCTCGTGACTTCCCAGTTTAAAATACCATTTTCTGGCCACCACTCTCAAATATGTGTCCTCTTCCCTTTTTTAGAATATAAACTTCTTGATAGCACATCCTTTTCATTCAGTGCTTTTTCATTCATACGTAAGAACTAGGGAATTGAAGAGTTGTAGGAATTTGGATTTGGGCAAATTACTTAAACTGTCTGTATATCCTCAGTTACTTAGAAACACAAATTTAGAGCAGGAATCTCATCTACCTAGTCCAACCCCTTCATTTTCTACATGAGGAAAATAAAGCCTAGAGAAATTGAATGATTTTTCTCAGATCACAGAATCAGTATGTAGCAGATCTGGAATTCACACCCAGATCCGACTCCAAATCCAGTATACTTTCCACTGCACCATACTGCCTTAAATATTTCTATAATTGTAAAATAGGGGATTGAACTTAGAGGTTCTTTAAATTTTCTTCTTTCTCTAAATCTTATTAGCCTGTGAACAGGGACAAAGACAACAAGGAAGGAAAACAAGAAGGATGATAACTGAAACTGTTCTGGCTTCAGTATTCCAGGATTTATATATTGTTCCCATGTGACTAGAACCAGATATTGTTGCCTGCATCCTAAAGGGGATCATAGAAAATTATCTATGAGGAAGTTCTGGATGTTGGATTTAGAGAGAAGTATAATGAATTTTGGCAGGAATGGCTTTTCTTTTTGTATTTTTATCTTTAGAGCTTTGCTCAGTTCCTGGCAAGATCATGAAGGGCTTTAAATGCCAGATAAAGGAATTAATATTTTATCCTAGGGGCAATAGGACAGTACTAAAACTTCTTGCGGAGGAAAATGATGAGGTCAGACCTATACTTTAGGAATATAGATGTATGCACTGCAGGGAGTGTGGATTGGAAGGGGAGAAGCTGCACAGTTAGGAGAGAGCCATTGTGTTCTGGAATCAGGAGGCAATGAAAGTTTGAAATAGAGTGTATAAGATGAGATGAGGGAATAGTATGAATGTGAACTACTATGGCAGGAGATTCAACAAGATGAAATAAATGATTGCATATGAAGGGCAAGTGTGAAGAATCAAAGATCAATCAATCAACATTCAATAAGCACCCACTATGTTCCAGGCACTGTGCTAAGCTTTAGGGATACAAAAAGAGGCAAAATGCCATCCCTGTATTAAAGGACTTCACAATCCAATGGCTGACAGTAGATGCAGCTAGGTGGTGCCATAAATAGGGTGATGGGCCTGGAGTCAAGAAGACTTGAGTTCAAATTTGACCTCAGACACTTACTGGCTGTGTGATCTTGGGTGAGTCACTTAACCTATGTCTGTCTCAGCTTCCTTATCTGTAAAACGGAAATGACTTAAAACAACGTACCTCCCAGGGTTGTGAGGATCAAATGAAATAATACTGGTAAAGTGCTTTAAGGTAAACCTTAAAATGCTATGTAAATTATTATTATTATTATTATGTGTTTAATAAAAATTTGTTGAAGTACATTGTACTAAAATAACTTGATTCTTGTAATAGTTGGATTCCTCATTTCATATCTCCCCCCTTCTCTGCCTTTTGATCTACCTAGCCTTTATAATCCACTGGCATCACTTTACCCTGATGAGTAATGCTGCCAGAGACTCCTAACCTTGGAGGGAATAGGTTTCTCCCATTCCTGGCTCCCAGCCTTAATTAGTTATGCCATGAAACTAGTACATACTTTTCACGAAATAACTTGTTGATCTCCAGCTCAGTTTCTTCCTTTGTTTTATGCATCCCCCGGCCCTGAATCCGCTGTATCCTTGCCTCAGGATTCACAGTTAGCAGCAGTACAATATCAGGTTTGAGCAAGTCCTCGGGCCACTGATACACAGGGTGATGAACTGGAGGTAGATAGTGGGGAAGTCCACTTATCTCAGTGGCGATTGCATAAGCAGCCGTGCTATGCCAGTACCTGGATGGATACAAGAAGTAGTGAGTTCTCTGTTCCATGAGATATTTAAGCAGCAAAAGCTAAATGATCTTCTGTAGAGAGTGTTAGAAGCACTGGACCCTGGGTGAAATAGTGGACTAAATGGGAAGCTAGACTAGATTACTTCCAAGGTCAGCGTTATCAACAGGAAGGGAAGAAGAAACCTGGGTTCAAATCCCAACTCTGATACTTATGAGCAAGATGAGCCTAGGCTGTCATAGGATCAAAGAATTATATAGTTAGAAGACACTTTAGAGATCATCACAAAGTCTCCATCCTTCACTTTTCTGATGAAGAAACTAAGGCCAACATAGATTGTGACATATTCAAGTTCATTCACGTAGTAAAATAGCAAAACTAAGGTATAAATCTGAGTCTTTCCACCCACCCTATGAGAAGGCATCCAATAACATATGCAAAGTCCTCTGCAATCATAAAGTACTTCACACAAGTTATGATGACACATTTAGAGCACTTTAATGTTTGGAGAGTATTTTACATAGATTATCTATGATGATGATGATGATGATGACGATGATGTAGCATGTGGTAGGTGCTTGATAAGCATTTGCTGAAGGAGATTTTAAGTCACTTCGAACAGGTACTATTAAAGCCTGATTTTAATATATTTTCATTTTGCAGGAACTGTTGGTCTAAAAATTGACATTTTTCAGTTGTGCACCTTAACCACTTCTATGTGCAAGATTAATTTTGTCTCCCTTGTTTTTCAGCTGGGTCATAGTGTCCTCCTTGATTTTGGAAGAACAAAATGGATTTCATTAGACTTTCTGACTATGAACCCAAACTGCATAGACAACAATAGCAAATGCTTCATCTTTTTATTTAACAAAGTGACATTTTTTTATCTCTTTAAAGAACTAAATTATCAATAAGTCAGGAGTCCAAAAGAGAAAACTGAACAGATTACTGAGTGGAAAAACTTGGGGACCCATGCTGCCCCAAACACTCCCAGATATACCTAGAACAGATTAAAATATAATTGGGAAACAGTTAACAAAATAAATAAAAATATATTTAAACATAAACAGCATCACATTTTAAAGCAAAGTCAATACGTAGCCCACAAGGATCCTTATGTATATTAGTGGCCCAAATTTCAATAGAGTTTTATATCACTGATGTAGAAGGTGGGATTTTAGCTAGGACTTGAAGGAAGCCAGGAGGCAGACATGAGTAAAGAGTATTCTAAGAATGAGAGACAGCCAATGAAAACATTTGGAGTTGGAAGATGGAGTCTCTTGTTTGAGCAACAGTCATAGTCACTGAATCACAAATCACACAGCAGGTTGTAAGGTATAAAAGACTGGAAAGGTGAAAGGGTTTCAAGTTATGAATACCTTTGAACCCCAAACTAAGAATTTTCTATTTGATTATGTAGGTAACAGAGAGCCACTTGAGTTTCTTGAGTAGAAAGGTGACATGTTCAGAGCTAGACTTTAAGAAGTTCACTTTGGCAGCTGAGTGGAGGATGGACTGAAGTGGGGAGAGATGTGGAAGAAAGACCAAACAAAAGGCAATAGTCCTGGTGTGAGGAAATGAGGGCCTGCACCAGGAGGGTGGCAGTGTAAGATGAGAAAAGGGGGGAAGAAGTTACAAAGGTAAAATCCAAAGGCCAAGCCAACAGGTCAAGGATGATACCTAAGTTATAAGCCTAAATAAATGGGAGGATGTGGTACCCCCAACAGGAATAGGTATGTTAGGAAAGGGTCAAGAGTGTGGAGGGAAAGATAATGAGTTCAGATTTGGACATGCTGAGTTTAAGAAGTCTGAGACATCTAGTTCCAGATATCCAATAGGCAGCTAGAGATGCAAACTGAAAGGTCAGCAGAGAAGTTAGGGCCAGATAAGAAGATCGAGCAAAAGAGACTCAGAAGGAGCAATCAGAAATGTAGAGAAGACACAGTAATCAATGACTATGGTAATCTACTATTCAATAAATCCAAAGACCCCAGCTTCATGGATAAGAACTCACTATTTGACAAAAACTGCTGGGAAAACTGGAAAAGAGTATGGCAGAAACTAGGCATAGATCAAAATCTCACACCATATACCAAAATAAAGTCAAAATATGGGTTCATGATTTACATATAAAGGCTGACACTATAAGCAAACTGGGAGAATAGTTTATGTGTCAGATTTATGGAGAATGGAAGAATTCATGATCAAACAGTTTCCTGTTAGTTTCCAGTTAGAGATCATTATGAAATGCAAAATGGATAATTTTGATTACATTAAATTGAAAAGTTTTTGCACAAACAAAGCCAATGCAACCAAGATTAGGAGGGAAGCAGAAAACTGGGAAAGAATTTTTACAACCAGTGTCTCTGAGTAGGGTCTCATTTCTAAAATATATAGAGAAATAAGTCAAATTTACAAGAATACAAGTCATATAAATGGTCAAAGATACGAACAGGCAGTTCTCAGATGAAGAAATTAAAGCTATCTATAGTCATATGAAAAAATACTCTAAATCACTATTGAGAAACGCAAATCAAAACAACTCTGAAGTACCATATCACATCTATCAGATTGGCCGACATAACAAAACAAGTAAATGATAAATGTTGGAGAAGCTGTGGGAAAATCAGAACACTAATGCATTTTTTGTGGAGTTGTGAAATGATCCAACCATTTTGAAGAGCAATTTGGAACTATGCCTAAAGGGCTATAAAAATGTGCATACTCCTTGACCCAGAAATAGCACTTCTAGGACTATATCCCAAAGGGATCACGAAAATGGGAAAAGAACCCACATGTACAAAAATATTTATAAGCCGTGCTTTTTGTGGTCACAAAGAATTGGAAATTGAGGGGATGCCCATCAACTGGGGAATAGATGAACAACTCGCGGTATATGAATGTAATGCAATACTATTGTGCTATAAGAAATGATGAGCAGGCGGACTTCAGAAAATCCTGGAAAGACATGTATGGACTGCTGCTGATTGAAGCGAGCAGAACCCGGAGAAAGTTGTACACAATAACAGTCATGTTGTGCAATGACTAATGTTGATAGACTTAGCTCTTCTCAGCAATGCAAGGATTTAAGATATCTCCAAAAGTCTCATGATGGAAAATGCCATCCACATCCAGAGAAAGAACTATGGAGTCTGAATGCAGATAGAGGCATAATATTTGCTCTTTTTTTCCTTCTGTTTTGTTTTCTCTTTCTAGTGGTTCTTTCTATTGGTTCTAATTCTTCCTTACAACATGACTAATGTGAAAATACATTTAATAAGAATATATATGTATAGCCTATATCAGATTGCACACTGTCTTAGTGAGGGAGATGAATTGCTGAATTGAAGGGATGGTTGACAAATCAAAATAAATGAATAAAAAAAAGAAATGTAGGAGTAGAACCAGGAGAGAGTAGAGTCACAAAAACCTAGAAAGAAGAGAATATCAAAGACAAGAGGGTGATAGTTTCAAAGGCTGCAAAGCAGTCAAGAAGGATGTATATTGAAAAAAGGTCATTAGATTTGTCAGTTAAGAGAACATTCAGAACTTTGGAGAGAGCAGTTTCAGTCTCTGCTAAAGTCCCATCTTTTCCAAGAAGCTTCTCAGCCCTCCTTCATTTTAGTGCCTTCCCTCTGAGACTACCCCTGCCTCTAATTTATCCTGAATATATCTTGTTTGTATGTAGCTATTTGTATGTTGTCTCCCTCATTAGACTAAAAAACTTTTTGAGAGCAGGGACTATATTTTTTCCTTTCTTTGAATCCCCCGACGTATAGCAGATACTTAATACATGTTAGTTGACTGTATTGACCACAAATAGCAAAGATCTGCAGCAATAATGTAATCTATATAAATCAGCTAACTGGCAAACTCTGGGGAATTGAGAATACTGTAACAAATCCTAAAGCCTAAAGCCCAATGATGCCTCATTCTTTTCTCAATCTCAGTCCCTTTTAGGAAAAGTAAAGGTTTTTATTGCTTGGGGCCTACTCTGATTAAATGTCTCCCTGAACCACAAATTCTACATTACAGCAAGAATATGGATTATTAAAAGTTTATACCATTAACCCTTAGAGTGTAAAGGCAGCCAGGTGGAGCAATGCAAAGAGCAACTGGACCCAGAGTCAGAAAGATCTGATTTCAAATCCAGCCTCACATTTTCTAGCTATGTGACCTTGCGGGAGTTGCTCAAGCTCATTTTGTCTTAGTTTCATCATCTGTAAAATGAAGATAATAATAGCATGTACATCACAGGGTTGTTGTGAGGATCAGGAGAGGTAACATTTATAAAGTTCTCTGTAAATCTTAAAGCCCTATCTAAATGCTAGCTGTGATAATATTATTTTGTATGGTGCTAAGAAGGATTTGAACTTAGGGGTCTGGAGATTGAATCTTAGCTCTGACACTTAGGAATTGTGAACTAGAATGAGAGATCATTTCATTTCACTGTAAACTTCAGTTTTCTTTATCTGTATGAGGGGGATAATAATTCATAGACTGAGAGTAGAAAGGAACCTCAGAAGTCACTTAGTCAAAATCTCCCAATACTACTGGCTACTCCTTGCATTCCTTATATCTCACTGGGTTATTGAGTGGAGAGGGATTTATAAACCCTAAACTCCTATACATATATAAATTGTATTTTTATTTCATTAAAATACTGCCCATAAACAAAAATTCATAAAAATAAAGAAGATATGTGATGTAAATATATGTTTATACTTACCTGTCTATAATCACAGGAGCCTGGGTAGATGACTTAGCTATTTCAGATGCAATGATATAGTTTCCCAAAGAATAATATGCCCGCCTGATTATTGTTGGCTCATTATCAAATATTTTCCTCCACTGGCTGACACAGGGTGGAGGTGACTTTAAGAAGATAGCATTCAGTGCTTTTGCAACTTCGTGGGTCACTGTAGTTTTGCCTGTATTTCATACACAAGAAAAAAGAATGTCTTACTCAATAGGATCAGGCAAAGCACAAAAACTAAGATAGACTATGTCATTTTTCATCCTTATATCCTCAGAGCCTACCTATGGTGCCTCGCACAGAATTACTTAATGAACACGTGCTGAATTGAAAAATGAATTCAAATTCCATAATTATTTTTGTAAATTATGAACGAAGAAATAATCTCTTACCAGTAGCATCCAAGCCCTCAATAACAATGACAGGGAACTTTCCCTTCTGGACATTCTTCGGGCATTTATCCACCAAATTAAGGATTTCTTGAGCTTCGGGAATTAAAGACGTACACTGTAATGACAATTTCCATTCATTAATTCTTGAAACACCCTCCTTCCTTGAAACATCTCCATCAGATATATTTTAAATCTATTAGGACTATGTTGTTTAGACCCATGAAAACCAAGAATACACAAGTACTGATGTGCAGAATTGGCCCAACCATTCTGGAAAGCAAGTGGGAATTATACAAAGAAAGTACCTAAAATGTTCATGTTCTTGAAATCAAAGATTCCTTTACCAGTTATTTACTTCAAAGAGATCAATGATACAAAAAAGTCCCATATACACTACTAAAATATTTGTAGTAATTTTTTTCCAGAAGTAAAGAATTATAAACAAAGCAGATATCCATAGATTGACAATGGCTAAACAAACTGTGGTACATGGACATAATAGAATATTATGTAAGTAAGAAATGGATATTATTAATAAAGAGCAGGATGGGACGAGATATGAAATGATATGGAGTGGAAAAGACCTAAGAAAATAATATGCACAATGACAACCGCAACATAACTGGAAAAAACAACAAAACAGTTGAAAATGAATGGCACAAAATTATAATAACTCTAAAGAAGAAAAATGAAAAGAACCTCCCCCGACTTCTTTGCTTAAGTGGGAGAAACCATGGATCTGCAGCACTGCTCTTTATTCATCATGTTCAATATATTTTGTTATGCTGACATTTTTCACCTTATTTTTATTTAAATGGATGGATAGGTGTCTCGGAGGGGGAGAAAGAAGAGATATATTGGGAGACAGGAGAAATAAAAACAAAAGATGTCAATAATACCAATTTTTAAAAGTCATGCAAACTAATCAACACTTTTAAAATGTTAATACTTCAAGGAAAGGGTCCATACTTTATTCCATGTCCTTATATGTATGTACAGTATATATGTATGTAAAGTATATATGTATGTTAGTAGTCAATGTGGAGAGTTGTTATGGCCAAATAAATTCATCACTCAGAGGGCAACCTTCCTGTGATGAGTCTCTCAATTGCCTAAGTGTTCTCAGACAACAAATACAGGCCTATTGGCACCAGCCTTCTCTCAGGCTGTCCCCTAAGAAAATCACACTTTGGGTATCAGGTTACCTCCCCACCTAGCATGCCTCTCTCACTCCTTAGGATCAGAAATCTAGATCTGAAAGGGATCTCAGAGGCCATCTAATCCACCCCCTTCATTTGAAAGACAGGAAAGCTGAGGCCCAGAAAGGTTCAATGACTGCCCAGGTCCCATGGGCAGTAACTAAAATTTGAACTCAGGCCTTGAATCTCCAAGTTCAGTCTTCTTAAGGTGGTAGTTAATGGTAGTAGTAGTAGTAGTAGTAGTAGTAGTAGTAGTAGTAGTAGTAGTAGTAGTAGTAAATAATAACTTGATGTGATAGTGAGAGTCCAACCTTTTTGTAACTCCTTCATTCAGACTCATTCCTCATCCTCTCCAGCCTATTTATTGAGAAGTAAATTTCATAGATTAAAAATGACAATTTTACTCCACTGGTAATTCAACTCCTTCTTTTGGACCACAGGGTTCTCCACTCAACCAACCCCATGATCTAAATTGTCACGATACCCTTTAATAACCCTGGTTTGTCCACACAGATGCCCAGCATAGATCTACTTCCAGACTTACTTCTTCCTGATCCAAATATGAACCATCTTTCTCCCATCCAGTTTTATTTCTTCAGCAAAACAGAAAACCCTGCTCCCATTGATAACGAACACATTTTATTATTTTTTTCTACTTCCTTCTGAGCTTCACTCTCTAAGGCAAGGGTTCTTAACGTTTTTGTGTGTCATGGACCCCTTTGGCTGTCTGAGGAAGCCAACAAACTCCTTTTCAGAATAATGTTTTTAAATGATTGAAGGATGTGCTAAATTTCAGTTAGATGTTAGGGTGTATAAGGATGCGATTTTTTTTCTCACCCAAAATCATGGCCTGCTGAAATCAGTTAGCCAGGGTTAAATAACAACCCCTGCTTATAAAAAAAGCTTTCTAGCAACAAGCCTTCAAAATTATAAAAGAAAATGGATACCATTATATATATATATATATATGTATATATTCTTTGGTTTTTACACTACATCCATGTTTATTTGATCCTGTCAACTTCTCTGTAAGGTCGCTGTGGTTGTTTGTGATATCTTGACTTGCTGGTGGATTGGATTTAAGTGAGGCAGAGTTATACAAAGTCATCAGCCTCACTCCCTCTTCCAGAGGCATCAAAGTCCAGTGGCAAGACAGCAGTCAGGACTGGTGATGCCCAGGACACGGTGGATGACCTTGACTGCTTCAATGTCTCACCAAGCTCTAAGTGTTCCACAGTGCCTGATTCAGTGGCCTTCATGGCCCCTGGAACAAACTGTTCTCATCTGCCCATTCCACTGGTGGCAAGTTTTGACGTACTTGGGGTAGATATCCCTCTAACTCACTGACCGGTTTGAGGCCTGTAAGTTACCCTCAACCTGGCTTAGCCCATATGCTGGGACAGTTTCACCAGTGTGTAACCATCGCACTGCAACAACTTCTTGGAGCCAGAGGTGACCAGTTGGACTCCCAAGGTAAATGGGCAGTCCTGAAAATGACTTGGCAAGCCCTCACACCAGAGATGCCAGTTCTCCATAACACCCCATGCATCCTGTGAGATGGCCACTACAGCTATTATTATACCCATGAGAAGTTAAGTTTCAGCAAGGTTGTCACACAACTAATATGTATCAGACATAAAAATCAGACAAAGGTCTCTCGATTCCAAATGCAGCATTCTTTCCACTACACCACAAGCTGAAGAGATTTCAGTCTGAATGTTGACTCTGACGTTTGCTACCTGTGAGACCAAGGGAAAGACACTAAGCCTCAGATTCTTCTTGTAAAACAGTAATAAGTTTTGAGTTTTAGGCATCACAAATATAAAGTGCCACTATTATTATTCTACTGTAATTCTAAAAATGCTGTCCTGGCATTGTTAGGATAACATGAGAAATGAAGTCAAGAGATGTAACTTTTGGTCCTATCTCTGCCACTCATCGCTGTGTGACCTTGGTTGACTCACTTCATCTCTCTGAGGCTTAGTTTCCTTTTCTGTAAAAACAAATGAGCTCACTAAGTAATTCAAATAAAACAGAGCAATTTTGTTCCTATCATGTTAATTTAATATACATCTTTTTAAATATATTTTATATATAACAGAAGATAAATCTAATACACAATTTCCTTTTTCATTCTTCTTAGTATACCAAATGTTCATGTTTGTTGATGGTGATTATTACATTCATAACTTATTTTTTTAAATGAAGGGGTTGACTCTAAGATCTTTTTCCTGACTACAGTAAAGGAGTCTTAATATAGGAAGCTATTATATAGAAGTTTCAAAATATTCCATGCAAAGCCTTAAAGATGTCTAACTTTGAAGCATGACACACATTTAATCATTATTATCAATTACAAGGCTTTCACCCTTGTTAGGAGAAAGGAGATTGAGAAAAATCTCAGCTTGGTAGGTTATTCCTGTATAAAGGCTCCTCTCCCTACCCCCCCTTTCTCTCTCTCCCTCCTTTCCTCTCTCTCCATCTCTCTCTCCCTCTCCCCCCCTCTCTTTTCCTGTCTTTTCTAATTTCCTAGGGCTGTTTAGGTCCATTTTTGAATAAATACTCTGGCCTTTTTTTTCAGTAATTGTTATGAAACACATCCAAACAAACATTAAAAAAAAATTAGGTGTTAACATTGGAGTATTGGATAGTCCTGGACGGGTTCAGGATCTTTGGGTTATGGTGCTCACTGACTCTGTGGCTTGGGTAAATACTTCTCATCAATGTTCTCATCTGAAAAATAGGAACAATAGCACTTGTACTATCTACATGAAGAATATGGTCTTCAAAATAGAAATAGAGAATGCTGTGACTATGGGAACTTTTATTGATCAAATCTGTATCACCAAATGCATTAACTCTCCAGAGAGATCCTTTAAGAGGAAAAGGCCTACCTTGAAGATTACTATCCCAAAACTAGGCAAAAATTATGGCTAGAATGGACATATTGCTTCAATGTCCCACAGACTTTTCTTCAACTTGAAATAGTTCTCCCTTTGGGGAGGGACATATTCCTCTGAAGGTTAGCACTGTTACCTTTCTCTCTAAGGGAAACTGTTAATCTTTAAAAATGAAGAATGAACAACAACAGAAAATAAAAATACTAACAACTCATATTTGTGTAGCAGAAGTAACAGCATGGGATAGGCAAAAGATCAGTTAGTGGTTCTGGAGTTTGATAACCAGCATTCAAATCCCGTAGCTCTATTTCTTTCTATCTATGCAATTCTGGGCAAGTGACTTAACATCTCTGGGCCTCAGTTTCCTCTTTTGCTAAATCAGAGGCTTGGATGAGATGATATTTAAGTTTATTTCCACCCTAGATCCTTTGATGTTTTATTTAAACTGTATTTAACTACCATCTATTATTTATTTGCATTTATTCTTTTTATGTTTGGCATATTTGCATATATGTATATACATATATTTGTGTGTGTGTGTGTGTGTGTGTGTGTGTGTGTGTGTGTGTGTGTGTGTGTGTGTGTTATAGCAGGGGAGTGTTCCCCTCATGCAAATGCAAGCTACATCAGAGGATTGTTTCATTCTTTGTATTTCTATCCCCAGGGCCTAGCACACTGTGGGCACATAATTTGTTGTTGTTGTTCAGTCATGTCCAACTCTTCATGACCCTTTTCGGGGTTTTCTTGGCAAAGATACTGGAGTGGTTTGCCATTTTCTTCTCCAGCTTATTTTACAAATGAGGAAACAGAGGCAAACAGGGTTAAGTGACTTGCCTCCGGGTCACACAGCCAGTAAGCGTCTGAGCTTGGATTTGAACTGACTCCAAGCCCAGCACTCCATCTACTGCACTGCTTAGCTACCCCCAGGCACACAATAGGCATTTGATAAATGTTTGTTGATTGATCAGCTGGTTGACTGATGGTATAAGGCTTTAGTTATAAAATACTCTATACAAATTATCTCTTTTTTATTATACCATTTTACAGATAACACAATTATCTGAAGCTCAGAAAAGTGAAATGAATTGACCAATATCATAATAAGCACAAAGCATAACTAATTGTGGCCTATATTTGGTACACTTGCAAAATGTTTGGTGATCAATCAATGTTGTAACTTATTGTACTTACTGTCTTGAGAGATGAGAATGGATCTTCTCTTCTTTCTGTTAATGCCATGATACCCAGAATAGTACCATGAATATTATTATCATAATAGCAGAACATCTATTTTCATGAACACCTTCCCATGCTAACTCGCTCAGTTCTCACAGTACCTCCATGATGGGAGTGTAGAGAAAATGGGCATACTTTCAGCAAATCATTTTTCCTCCAAGGTCTTCAGTTTGGGGGACTGGCCTGATTCATCTCTAAAGTCACATCCAGTTCCATGTTTTTTACCCTGTGGTCCTTTGAGATTTCACCATCCCTCATAGTAATATAGAGAGGTCTTGAGACTGGCCTAAAGTCACAAAATCAGTCACCACCAGAGCACTATTTAGAACCCAAGACTCCAGAACCCTAATTTCTCATGGATGTGGCCAACAAAGAGGTCTCATTTTCCCAAGGTATAACCTTCTTCCAAATGAAATCTACCAGGCCAGAATAAGTTACAGGTAAGGTAAGCAAAATCAAAACTAAAACAAAAAAAATTAGTGAGATGCAACAAATTTCTGGGGTAAAATGTCAAATGGCTGTCAAATCTAGTTAAGGGGGTAGGCAACAGGACAAATCTAGTTAAGGGGGAAAGGGTAGCAGATTTAGAGTCATGGAGTTGGGCTGGAATTCCACCTCTTCAACTTACTACCTGTATGATCCTGGACAAATCACTTTATCTCTTTGGGCTTCAATTTCTTCCTCCACAAAAATAGGAAGGGACACTCGACTATTTATTTACAAAGTCTTTTCTACATCCAAATTTATTCTCCTATGACCTCTAGGGCAGCTAGGTGGCCAAGTAGATAGAGTGAGTGCCTGGCATGGAGTCAGAAAGACCTGAGTTCAACTCTAGTCTTAGACATTTACTGGCTGTGTGACCCTGGGCAAGTCACTTACCCACGTTAGCCTCAGTTTCCTCATCTGTAAAATGAGTTGGAGAAGGAAATGGCAATCCACTCCAGTATCTTTACCAAGAAGGGGTCACAGTGTTGGATAGGACTGACTAATACCAAGCACAATTATGACCTCTCCTGACCTAGGTTTTCTCACCTGTAAAATGAAGAGGCTGGATTAGATGATTTCTAGAAAACTGGAAAAGAGCAATGAATTTGGCATCAGAGGTTCTAGGTTTGAATCCCCAGGTTTGGCGTTCACCATCCGTGTGACCTTGGAGAAGTCATTTAACCTTCAACATTAAAACACACTCTCTCTCTCTCTCTCTCTCTCTCTCTCTCTCTCTCTCTCTCTCTCTCTCTCTCTCTCTCTCTCTTGTTTACATATAAAGAAAGCTGTGTTCCTTATATGTAAAATGAGAGGGTTTTTCTTGTGGTCACCTCCAGTTCTAAATTTATGAACCTATGATGGCTTAAACCCTGTGATCTTTTTTTTTTTTTTTCCATTTAAGGGAGTCCATCCTAGGTTGATGCTTAATTCTTACCTCCTCAAAAACTTTTCGTGTTTCTTCCAGATTGGGAAACACCACAGAGATGGGAAGGTCTGGCACTACAGGGTGCAGCAGGGGCTCTGCAGTGGGTACCACTCGCAACTTATGACTTTCAGCTCCTATTCCTCCTGGCAACTCCCACAGGCTCTGCCACAGCAAGCCGCTGTGGTCAGCATCGAACATGCCGAGATGTGGGCGTGGAGCCTCGCAGGCGACCAGCAGACCCTCCAAGGCGCGCTGTATCTGCAGGCAGTCCTGGGGATCCCACAGGATGATGCCCTTCTCCGTGCCCCCGGGAGGGCTGTTAGGGGAGTAGGAGAGCAGGCTCTGCAGTTGGCACTTGTGGAAAGGGTCCTGGCTAAGTTGATGCAGCAGGTGGTGGTACAGGCGCGCAGCGCGGATCCGGCCCCTGTGGCCCGAACCTGGGGCTATGGGCACGCACAGGGAATAGCTGCGCCCCGGGGCAAGGAGGAACGTTTCTAGCCGGGGATCTCTGCGGGCCAAGGCGCGCCTGTCTGCGCTGTCACCGCTGTCACCGCGGAGGGTGAAATGAACCAGACCAGAGTCTGGCAGTTCCAAGACGAAGAAGCGATCCTGGCTCAGGTCAGGCGGATACATAGCAGTGGCCTGGCGGCGGACAGCTGGCACCTGCATCGGCCGTATCCTCTCCAAGTATCTGAGAATGAAGTGGCCCAGGCGAGGGACAAAAGCCATATCTAGGGGCCGCTGGCCCCGCCCCGAAAGGCCAGATCAGGAGTAGGAAAGAGGAAACCGACCCAGAAACGAAACCTAGCGATGGGACTAAGGTTGGGGGGCGGGGGACGGGGGACTGGGGGGAGGGAGGCCCCAGAGCGGGCAAGGCTCGCGAAGAAACGAAAGCTCGGAGGTGGGCGGGGGCTGGGCACAGCAGGGGCCGCGCGGTCAGCACCCAGGGACGTTCCTGGCTGCAGAAGCCTCGGGCGCCCTTTCATTGGGACAAAGCAGTGCGAAAAGGGCACAGGGGTTATTAAGTTTTTCCTGCTTGGTCCCTGACATGGAAACAAATGCTGAAAATAATGAAACCCAAGGACCTAGGCCTAGCTAGGTTGCCTGGGAGCCTGAGGTGGGTGGGGCTGGAGGATACAATGCCTTCTATGTATCCCTTTGGGGTGTTGCTTTGAGCAACTAGGCCACAGGTGAGATTTCTGGACCAGACTATCTAAAAGCCTGTGATTTGGAGCTACTATAAGAACTCAGACTCTCTGACTCTAAAGGTCACTTTTCCTTACATTATTATCATATGGATTTAGAGTCAGAGGAAGTGAGTTCACATACTGGCCCTGCCACTTATTACTAATATGGCCTTGGGCATATTATTTAATTTTCCTGGTCCTCAATTTCCTCATCTCATTTACATGAGGATGTCGACTGGATGACCTCTGAAATTTCTTCCAGCTAAAAATGTATGATCCTATAAGTTTTCGTTCTCTAGGTCTCAGTTTCCTCATCTGTAAAACAAAGAAATTAAGATAGATGGCTTCTAAGTTTCCTTCTAGGCTCTAATTTATGACGTATGATTGATAGAGGTGTTCTCCCCCCCCCCACCTCCACCACCACCCCCATTAGATTGTAACAACAATGAGGTTAGGGACTCATGTCAGGCATTAAAGTAAATTGGAAAGAGCATTAAAGTTGGTGGGTTTAAAGACCTAGGTTAAAGCCCTGCCTTGCTCACTGTTTACCTCTGGGCAAATTACTTAAGCTGTCTGAGCTTCAGTTTCCTCATTTATAAAATGGGGATAATACCTAAACTGTCTTATCTGCCTCACAGGGTTCTTGTGAGAAAAGTGCTTTGCAAAACTTAAAACAATATACAAATATAAGCAATTATTACTTATTTTTCCATTTCTTCTGGAGCCTCATTCAAGACTTTTATGTGCTAGGGTCTTGAGAAATGTCTGCTGAATTAAAAGAGTTCATTAGTTAAAAGAGTTCATTAGTTGGTGTTAGTCCATAGGCACTGACATTATCACTGTTGTTTTTCCTCTCTGTGTAACATGTGAACCCACAGGCCAAACTAGTTACTCACCTAAGTTATAGAGCCTCGACTGAGAAGTTAGATGACTTTTTCAATAATACACAACCAATATGTATCAGAGGCTGGGTTTGAGCCCAAGTCTTAGTAGCTTAGATCAGCTCTTTTCCATTATACCATACTGCATCTCATTTAGAGTTTATAAATTCTCTAGCAGAAGCAATGCTGAGATTTCCAGGAATTTACTTGATTATATGATAACAACAATACAACAATAGTAGCTATATTTATATAGCACTTCACATATATTATGTCATTTGATCCTGACAATAAGCCTGGGAGGTAGGTGCTGTAATTATTCCTATTTTAGAGCTTAGGAAACTAAAGCAGACTGAGGTTAAGTAACTTACCCAGAATTACACAACTATTAAATATAACTAAAACAGTAAATATTTCTCCTTTAGTATTATAGCTAGTGAAATAGGAGGCAACATGTTATGCTGGAAAAGACTAGCATGGTTTAGAAGTTAAGAAATGAGTTTAGAATCCCAATTTCTTTTAAAACTGAGCTCAAACGATATTTCCTACATGAGGCCTTTTCTGATCCCTCCAGCAACTAGTACCTCCACCTCCTACACACACACACACACAATTAACCTTCTATTTATCTTATAAATATGTCTATTTATTGCATATATTTATTTTGCACATTTACACATTATGCCCCCCTATAAAATTTAAGTTCCTTGAGGTTAAGAAGTACTACATTTAAGTCTTTGTATACCCTGGCACAATTGCTTGTTAATTGGTTGATTGTTTAATCCTGACTTTGTCAGTGACTTGTGTCCTTGAATTTGTAAACTTTCTTTTGTGTCAGTTTCCTCCTCTATAAAATGAGACATTTGAATTACATATTTATTTAATGTCCTTTCTATCTCAAATATAATTCTATGACTGTGATATGAAAAAAATGTACTCTTCAATAATGGTACTCTAAAGAGGAGGTCCTTAACCACTTTGTTTTAACCTGATGTACAAGCCAACCATTGCTTAGGTGTGAATCTTGGGGTGTAGAAAATTCCATACAAGGGAGGCTTACAGAGTAAATGAGGCTTATCACAAAATAACACAAGGACAGGTGGAAAATATGAGACAACTGGTGAACATGGCCACTGATGGCTATGGCAAGGACACACCTATAAGCTGTATAATTTATAACAGGCCCAAGATTTCTGATCCTGAGGATACAGGACATGTATCCTCCCATGATCTGAGAATTTGACTTGCTAGTCAGGAGACTACCTTGTTGCTGAAGAAGGGGCTGCTCTGCCCACCTGGAACTCTCATTACCACTACTGCTCCTTGGTTTGTGCTGCCACATTCACAGCCTTCAGGTCAGCATCTCAACCCTCCAAAGTACACAAATCTTTCACTTTCCACTTCCTGGTATTACTTCATATCCTTTGCTAGCTGATAATCACTTGTTCCTTTTTGTGCCTGTACCAACCTTTGCAGAAGATGGGAAGGGAGACTTCTGGCAAAAGTGGCAGTACCTATATTTTGACTTCTTAGCCCTGCAGTATCCCAAAGTACTGACAGTAGAGATTTCATAAGAACAACTTAGCTGTTTTCAAGTATTTGAAGGGCTAACATGGGGAGATTTTTATATCCCTCGAAGACTAAGTAGGAAATCATAATAGTAGCTTGTGCAGAGAATTTTTAAAGAAAAGGAAGAGTTAGGAACTATGAAAAAATATTTGCTGTGAAATAGAAACCTCAACAGAAAAGTGAAACTTAAGATATATTTAGTTTATCCCTAGGGCAATTCAGAGGGAGGATTGCAAGATAAATGACAGTTACCGCTTGGTTGCTTGTTGAACCCATTCAATAGTCAATCGTTCAACTGCTGTCCTATTCACTCTCAAGTTGGAGCATGACTGGGATGATGAGCGGCTTGCTGACCAACTTGGGTTCAAGGAAATGGTGATTTGTGGTTGTTAGCCAGTCTCCCTCTCACCCTGTGCACTCTCATTCTCAAATAGATAACTTGGAAACAAGTGCAACTGCCCATGATAAATAGAAGTTGTTCTAC
This sequence comes from Phascolarctos cinereus, assembly GCF_003287225.1. Classification (NCBI taxonomy): domain Eukaryota; kingdom Metazoa; phylum Chordata; class Mammalia; order Diprotodontia; family Phascolarctidae; genus Phascolarctos; species Phascolarctos cinereus. The sequence goes on from NW_027555625.1 coordinate 197,309,097, forward strand.
ATAACATCAAATCATTCAGTCTTTCATTATTATTCGCTTGGTACTGTGCTGGGAGCACTAGCAGTCAGGCTGCAAGGTCTAGCTTAGTGTTTATGCTAGGTGCCCATGTGAAAACTTCACCTCCCCTCCCCCCATATCTCTTCTCTCCTCTTCTCCCTTGATCAAAGCCCACACTTTTGTGAGCCATTATCCCTTTTTAACAGCTGCTGTGCTTACAAACACCAGCTTCTAAACCCTTTGAACCCCATAGACTAACACTATAGTGACTTTGTGATGCTCTTTATGATCCCCCGTGGAATTATAATCACTTGTTTGTTGACAGAAGACTAATAGAAGAAATATTCTACCAGAATGGGAAGGTCTTGTCTCTTCCCCATCAGAGTGCATCATCTCATGTTTCTGACACTCTTGAGTACAGAAGATTTAGGATAAATGTGCTTTTTCAAAAATTTGAAGGAATATTATATTGATGAAGGATTGGATTTCTTCTATTTCACCCCCACAGGGCAGAACTAGGGACATTGGAGGGACACAGGGTGGGAGAGAAGTTGCAGACCGGTGGTTTAATATAAACAACATTTTTCTAACCATCAGAATTATCCAAAAGTGAAATGGACTCTCTTGGAAAGTATTGGGCTTCTTTTTTCCAAAGTATATGAAGCAAAAGATGGATGATCACTTGTCAGAGACTGGGGAGAAGGAGGGGTAAAGTGTGTGTCAAATGCCTATTATACACGTAATACTTCAAGGAATTAATCGGTTAATCAACAAGAACTTATTGAGTATCTACTGTGTCAAGCACTGCTAGGCTGTCTTGCACACACAGATAAACATGGGTTTATCTAAATGTGTCATACAAGGAGAAAACTGAGGTTCTCAGAGAGGAAATTCTGGTCTAGAATTATATCTATCTGTCCTTTCCCAAATATTGCTATTCTGGGAGGAATGATTTTAGCTTCAAATTGTGTTTTCTGGATGTTATACTTTTATGGAAGAAATGCCCCAGTCTCTCTGTCTCTCTCGCTCTGTTTCTCTGTCTGTCTCTTCTCTCTCTCTCTATACCCGCACACACACACACACACACACACACGCACGCACATACATAAATAGATATAGATATATGCCTATGTACATATGTACACATGCACATAATATATGGGTGTGTGTATGTATATGTGTGTGTGTGTGTGTATACACACACATATACACACACACACACACACAAAGATTTCACTTTCCCACCAAATACCATTTACATAACAACCATCATATCTAATGAATATAAAGTAAATGTAAAAATAAATAAAATAATATTATGTGATATAATATATACAAATATAAATGATATAAATGAAAATATAAAAATAAATATAAAGTAAACTCTCTCCAATAACAAAGACAAACAGTAATGGGAGAAGTTAAATAGATTTGAATATGCAAGATAATACACAGAGTGAATGAGCTATCCCACTAGGATTGAGATATCTCAGTTCAAAAGAGAGTCTCTGGTCTCACCCAAGGGGAAATTCTCTAAAGTCTATCATGTGATAAACTGGTAATAAGGACAGCTTCCCTACATGTTGGCTTCTCCCCAGAGTCTTTCACTTGCTGCAGGGACCTCTTGCTAAAGAGAGCCTGAAACCAAGAGTGCTTTCTTAAAGCTGGAACCCAGAAGAACTAATAACTTACCTCTTCCAAGTTCTCAGCAACTCTGCCCCCTCATGCAAAGAGGGAGAATTAAGTAATCTTTCTCCACCAACAAGGAGAGTCTTATACAAATGGGCTTGAACCCCAGTATATGTATGTATGCATTTATGTATTATATGTATATATGCATGTTGTGTATTTATGTATGTAAATATGCATATATTATATAGAGATAATATATATAGACTAAATAAAAACAAATATCGTTAAGGTAGGAAGAATTTGGATGTTGAGGGTGTCAGTAAAATCATTATGTAGAAGGTGATACTTGAGCAGCTTTTTGAAGAAAGTGAGGGATTTTATAAAATCATAGTGAGAAGAGAGTGAGTTCCAGGCATGAGGGATAGGCAATGCATAGCCACAGAGATGGGAGATAGAGCACTCTGTGAAAAACAGAGAAAGCCAATTTGACTATTCCATAAAGTACAGCAAGGGGAATAATGAATAATAAAACTGGAAAGATAGTTTGGGTCCAAGTTGTGAAAAGCTTCATAAGTTAAACTAGCATACATACATACATACATACATAACATACATACATATACACATATACATATATATAATTTATTTATCTGTTTGTTTTTGTTTGTTTGTTTGTTTATCCTAGAGACAATAGGAAGCCAGTGGAATTATTTAGTAGGAGAGTGACATGGTCATATCTGCCTATTGTGTGCATATTAATTGAAAATCACTCTAGCATCTGCTTGATTGATGAGGGAAGAAACTTGAAATGGGGACAATTTGTGCCTCAGGAGTTTTCAGTTTCATCCATTGGTAAAATGCAGCATAACTCGATAAAAAAAAAAAAGACAGTATGTAATCAAATAATACTATCTGGACAATAGACCTCAGAGAATAGAGAGATCAGTTTGGAGTCAAAGGTTTCAAGGAGTCAAAGTAGTTGATGGTCCATACCGAGCCTGGGGGATGGCTAGGATTTGAACAGGTGAAGAAATATAGGTAGGTTGGGTGAGGCAATAGGGAGAGGCTTTGGTAGTAGAGAGGAATGAGTAAGAAGAAGAATGAAAACAAGAATGAAAAATAAGAAAGATAATAAAATTACCAGATTAGAGAAAAAAACAAAGGAAGATACCTAGAACCAGAAACCTGTAGAACGTAAAGGCATAGGAAATACCATTTAAAATCTTTTCTTTAGCACATGAGGAAACTTAAGCTTAGAAATGTTAAATGATTTGTCCAAGGTCATACAACAACTAAATGGAAAATCCAGAACTCAAACCTTGGTCTTCTGTTACAGTATGATGTCATTCCTGTGGCACCATGCTACTGCTTGGCATGTTAGAAAAGTGAAAATTACATCATGGTACAACTACAAAGGCAGGAAGTGAATGTGTGTGAGCATTTGCACTGGAAAAAGGCCCTGGTGTTTCTGTTCCCACACAAATTTCCTGGAGTCTCTGTTTTTAAATGAAGGATTAGCAAAGTCTGATGGTATATGTGAAGCAAGACTTTTTTTTTTTTAACTCAAGACACAGGGAAATGAAAGCAAAGGAAAGGCATCATGAGAGACCTTATATTAAAAGAATAGCATCAGGACAAAGGTCTGAGTCCTCAGGACTGACTTCTCATGTGTGTGAGTTATTGTGTTCTGCTGCAAATTGTCTTCTCTGGAAAGGGAAACCAGAAGAATAGGGCTCTTTTATGTTCCTTGTGTAAGTCATTTTTTATAATGTTCAATATTGCCCATGTGTTTTAGTTTAAACCAGAAAGAGCCATCTTTGCTATTCTAGGCCCCTCCTATACAACTAGAGAATTAGTACAGTGTAACCTCTGTCCCAAGGCACATCGACTACAACAGGAAGACCTCAAGGAGCCCCCAAACTGTGTTCTTAATAGTGTACTCTGAAACCACTCCCTCTCCTTTATGATATATCTTCATCAGAAGTTGAGGACTCCTGATAATAAAGTGGAAGGGCCCCATGGTATAATGGAAAGAATGTTGGACTTAAAGCCGTAAGCTCAAATCCTGTCTCCAATTTAAACAAACTGTGTGACTGTGGGCAAGTCACTTAACTTTTCAGCCTCAGTTTCCTTATCTATAAAATGAAGATAGAAGTGCTTGCATTTCATTAACCACATAGTTGTAAAGAAAACCACTTTGCAAATCTTAAAGGGCTATGTAAATGTGAAATATTGATATTATATATTTTAAGAGTACAAGTACCTACCTCTGACTTATACTGGTTATGTGAATCTTGGTAGACCACTTACCCTTTTAGGGTGCCAGGCCACTCTGTGCAACTATGAGTTGCAGAGGAGATGCTAGTCGGCATTGATTAAGGAAGTTTTCTCCTTGGGAATTCCCTAGGCCAAATTTTGTATAACAAACAATAGTCCCTGCCTACAAAAAGATTACATTCTACTGGACAACTCTCAGGGCAACAGGCATCAAATATGGGAAAAGATAACACTCCATCCATTTCTCTATGGGGTCCTTTTTCTTTATGGGTCAGAGGCAGCATGATACTATTGGCATAGAGAGCAAGTTCCATCATTCCCATTGAAGAAACTCCACTACCAATGTAGGTCAGCATCTGCTCAGCAACTTATAGTCATAGAAAATTATGTGGGGGCACTGAAAGCTTCAGTGACCTGCCCAGAGCCACACGGTAAGTATGTTTCTATTATATTTAGAAAGGATTATGTGGACCATGGAGGTTAGCTTAAACCACAAAGGACCATCCCTGTTGCTCCATGTACTTTCTTTTGGTCCAGAAGACAAGGTCATTTCTGTGCCATTCTTTTTCCTGGAAGGGTGGGACGCCAACAGGGTGTCAGGGTCAGAAAAAGGAGTATGTGTTCAAGGTGTTTGGACTGACCAGAGAAGAAGATTCTCAGTGAGCAGTTTTGGTCCATCGTGTCATCAGGCTTTGTGCTTAAAATATACACTAAGATCACTAAGGGGATTTCTGTTTCTCCACTCCCAATTTGACCTAGCACCTAATAGCCTTAAAAAAGCTTAATTATAAGGAGGCTTCAGTATCATCTCATACCTGGCAAACTTTCCTGAAACTGATGGCAAATCCCTAAGTCCCTTGAAGTAAATATGTAGGGAGACACAGTGTTCTTTTTCACTTTCACTTTCCATTTCAAGGAAAAATGAGTCATCTTGAATTCAAATTCTACTTTTGTCCAGAAATTGTCACTGAAAGGTACCATGAAAGCATTAGGAAGAGAGTGAATGCCTGAACTGAACCACCCGTATACCTTTGGTGTGAATAAAGTCATAATAATCTCTTACACTCATAGGGCATTGTAGAGTCTTCTAAAAACGTTTCACATGTATTAGCCTTGAGAGGGAGATAGGGCAGGAATAGCAATTTCTTTTTTTTTTTTGATGAGGAAAATTAAGGCTCAGAGAAATTATGTATTTGGCTCAAAGTCACATTAGAAAGCAACACAGCAGGTAGAAATTCATTAAATTAAGGAATAAATGAAAAAGAATTAAAGATAATTTGTATTTCAAAATAAAATTACTTATACATTTATAAATACATATATTTATAAATAATTTTTAAATTTAAATTATAAAATATATTCATAAATTTTTATAAAGATAGATTTTGTAAATGTGTAACTAAATGTTTTTATTGAACATGAATGTTTTTTTAATTTTGATAAATTTTATAAAATAATTTCTTAGAAGTATGAAAAAGTAATATTTAACAGTTATACCATAAGCTAAAATAGCTGTATGTGAATCTCTGCAATAAAATTCTAAAGTATGGAACCTTCTTGGTCTACAGTGTCCCATTTTGCAAGATTTACTCTTTTCCCACTGATATTTAACTCCTTTGTTAGGAAAGATTCCTGCAGGGTGGGGATGGGCTTATCTTTGAACTTGCTCAAAGGATACAAATAGGAAAGTAAGATGGAGATACAAGTAGAAGGGTGAGAGCCTTCTCTGCTTTTGAGAAGTTCACATTGAGGGAATCGTAGGATTTTTAAATCTAGAAAGGACCTTAGAGATCAATTAGGCCAACCCCCTCATTTTGCAGATGACAAATTTAACCCATGTTTTCTGATTCTAAACCCAGTACTCTTTTCAGTGTAGCAAACTATGTGGCGTGTTGATTTTCATGGGTCAGAGTAACTACAATAACCAGGTTTTCAAGGAACTCAGTAGCAGAGATTAATAATAACAGAGCTCTCATCCCTATAATATTTTGGATTTTATGTCTCTTTCATCATAATATTCCTTGAAATGGCTAGTAACTGAGGTTGAAGCTCTAATGTTACTCTCTGAGCATCAAATAATTAATGCTGGAATTCAAACCCAGGACTCTTATGACTCCAGGTCCAGTATTCATTCCAATTTACCACAGTTTCCTGGACCTGAGAGACTCATCCATGGTGTCTTCAAGCTGGAACTGGCTTACTCCTGATCTTGGCTCTGTAAGCTTTGGGTTACCTTATTGTGGCATTTCCTACCCCTTTAAGACTGCCCTTAGTATTTACATTATCTGGATTTCATTCAGATGAAGTTATTCGGCAGAAGATCAAGAACCAGGAAATGCACACAATATGGTGATGTATATAGGCATACAAAGATATTGCGGTTTTGGTTCTAGATAACCCCAATAAAGCCTGTTTAAAAACAAACAGACAAACAGCTGCCTATGCGTTTAAACCCAAATCGCTCTGGCTTTCATTGAATGGCCAGTAATAGCTCCAAGCCTAAGCCTTGGTGGCTCTTTCTTTAGGTTTTGATGGCTTAGAATCAGTGTAAATAGCAGTTGCTTTCTGTTCTAGACAGAAACCAAGAGAGTCTTCCCCTCCTGAATCGATATTTTGTGCCGATGAATTAGGTTATACTTTCTCTCAATTCTTACCTAGCCCTTAGTCATTGAGTGGCGCTGCCTCAGACAAACTGAGACTTGGGAAAAGTCTCAATTTAGAAAAGAGAAGAAAGTGAGGATGATGACTTTGCACAGCTCTGCTTAACTTAAATCCAATTCACACGCAAGTCAAGACATCATCCATGTGATGTCATTGATCCTTATTGAGAAAGAAAGATAAACAACAGGAAATCCAATGTCACTATAAAGTGAGTCATAAGATTTTTTTGTTTGTTTTCCAGTGCACATAAGTTATGTTTATACCATGTCGTAGTCTATTAAGGGTGCAATAGTATTATACCTAAAAAAAGGTACATACCTTAATTTAAAAAAAATGTGTATTTTATTGCTAAAAAATGTTAACCATCATCTGAGCCTTCTTCAAGTTGTAGCTTTTTTGCTGGTGATTGCTTCAATGTTGGTGGCTGCTGACTAATTAAAATGGTGGTTGTTGAAGGTTGGGTGGGGGTGTGTGTGGCAATTTCTTAAAACACAACAATGAAGCTTATCTAATGGATGGATTCTTTCACTTGAACACTTAGAGGCCAGTGCGGGGTTATTAATTGACTAATTTCAATATTGTAATGTCTCAGGGAAGAGAGAGGCCTGAGGAGATGGTAAGGGATAGGGAAGGCCCATTGGTGGAGCAGTCAAAACCCATACAACATTTATTGATCAAGTTTGCCATCTCCTATCAGTGTAGTTCTTGGGCTCCCCAAAATAATTCTAACATCAAAGTAACATCAAAAAGTAATATCAAATATCATTGATCACAGATCATCCGAGCAGATAATGAAAAAGTTTGAAATACTTCGAGAATTACCAAAATGTAACACAGAGACACCATATGAGCATATGCTGTTGGAAAAATGGTACTGACAGACTTGCTTAACACAGAGTTGCAACAAACCTTCAAATGTGTAAAAAACACAATATCTGCAAAGCATAATAAAGTGAAGCACAATAAAATGAGCTATGCTTGTAGATACTTTGAAATCATTTTGGGCTGACTAGCCCTCTATTAACCTTTTACCCCAAGTGCTATAGGCTCTCTCCTCAATCTATACTTATACTTCAGGCTCAAGCATCTCAAATGTACCCCCAAATGTAATTAGAAAATAGGAATGTGGTCTGGTAAAAAAAAAATTAAATTTAAAAACGCATTGGACTAGAAGTCGGGGGTCTTGAGTACTAGTATTAATTTAATCAACAACTTGATATATGAGTTTGGACAAGTCACAAGGCCTTTTTGGGTTTCAGTTTTGCCAATTAAAAATGAGGTTGGATTATTTGGTCTCTAATGTCACACACTTCTAACATTCTATAATTTCATAGAACTTAGAATATTATGTAGTAGAGAACATATCATATATATTGGAATTTCTAGGTAAATTGGAAGCCTTAGAGGCAGCTGGTAGCAGGGTCCTATACTTCACATCTAGCCTTAGATATGCATTTATTCATTCATTCATTCATTCATTCATTTGTTCATTTATTTATTATCTATCTATTAAGATTCATTATTTATTTAATTATTTGTTACACAATAAACATACTCTCTCTTTCTTTCTCTCTCTCTCACTTGCTGATATATGAACCCGAGCAAGTCACTTAACCTCTGCCTCCATTTCTTCAACTGCAAAATAAGTATAATAATAGCCTCAACCTCTCAAAGATGTTGTGAAGATCAAATGGATATTTGTAAAAACCCCTTAGCACAACACCTGGTAAGATGACTAAGTGGCTCAGTGGACAGAGCACACAGGGTCTGGAGTTGAGAAGGGAAGACCTGAGTTCAAACCCAAACTGAGACACTTACTAGCTGTATAACCCTGGGCAAGTCACTTAATCTTGTTTGCCCCAGTTTCCTCATCTGTAAAATGAGCTGGAGAAGAAACCACTGCAATACCTTTGTCTAGAAAACCCCGTATGGGGTCATGAAGAGTCAGACGTGACTGAAGAACAACAATACCTGGCATATGGGAGGTGCTATATAAATGCTTATTCCCTTCCCCCCCTTCATGTATTATTGAGGTTCAATTTATTGTTCAATAAATATATTCTTTCTCTCTACACACACACAGTGTGTATATATATATATGTGTGTGTGTATACATATATATTGTATATGTGTATACATATATCATATATCTGTATACATATATATCATATATGTATATATACACATATGTATGAGACTTTTTTTTCACTGTAATGATGTTCAATAAATATTCCTTCTAACTAAGAAACTGAACTCAACCCCAGGAACCACTTCTGGGATTTGATAGACCAGATTTATGCTTGCTCTGTTCCTGGCCTCCACCAGCACTGCCTGGAGGTCTCCAGCCATGCCACATCCCACCAACCCTTCCTGCTTGCCTAAGCCTCAGTCCTTTCCCCATGCTTCAGACTTCATCACCAATTACCTGTTAGACATTTAAAACGGAATATCATAGTACAATCTTAAATTCAACATATCCACAACTGAATACATTATCTTCCACCTCCCAAACCTTGTCTTATTCCAAAGTTCCCTCTTTCTACTAAAGATACCACCATTTTCCTGCTTCTCAAGCTTGTAATCTTGACATCACATTATCTTTAACTTTAAACTAGCTTTCTCAGTATTGGCACTCCATCTCTTGTCTTCATGCCTTTGTACTGGCAGTTCCCTATTCCTGGAATGGCATGCCTCCTTACTTCTCACAAAAATCCCTCCCTTCCTCTAAGAAATAGCTCAGGCATCATCTTCTTCATGAAAGCTTTCCTGATGCCTCTAACTAATAATGGCCTCTATCCCAAACTAACTTGTACTTAACTAGTATATAAGTGTGTATACACACACACACACACACACATACATATATACACATATACCTGTATACACATACATATATATATATATGTATATACACATATACACATATATATACATACATATTGTATATATGTGTATTTATTAACTTTATATTTATGCTATATACATTTTTATGTGTACTGATTGTTGGTGCTGGACTCAGTCTGAGTTATGCCTTATGCTTTTACCAAATTCTTGCACAAGATATACCAGTACAGACAGCAGATGATTATTTGATTACCAGATACAGTTTAGTATGCTCATCTAAACTGTATCCACTAATATAACTCTCAATTTCAGTTTCTAGGGTGAAGTTGAGGTGTTTTGATGGGGAAGGAAGGATTTGGAGAAAAGAAGGGGTCCCACAAGATGCAGAGAAACTGAGTAGCATTACATAGTTCCTTTCCAAATATCTAATGAATTTTAAGAAACTTTGAATTAATGGGTGCCTTTCTGTAGTCAATGTCCTTGGGAAAATATATTGTGCTGTCTTAGGATGTCAGTGAGTCAGTTTATTTATTTTTCATGTCCCCATTAACCATTAGGGAAAAAAAAAACCAAAAAAAAGCAAAAAAAAAAGTTCAATCTTCACTCAGAGTTCATCACTCCTCTCTGTGGAGGCGGATAGCATTTTTTATCATGAGTCCTTTGGAATGGTCAGTTTACAATTTATTGTCAATTAGTTAATTAATTCTTACAGCCAGAAAGTACTGGGACCACAGTACCTGGCCCTTAGTGAGTGCCAGGAGATGAAAGGAATGAGAAACAAAAAGATTTGAGAGGAAAGCACCTTTGTCCTTTGTTAATTATGGAGTTGTCGGTCCAGAGGGCTCATGGGAAAAGGCAAACTGATTTAGAGTGGAACAATGGGAAGAATATATGTGAGAGAAATTGGCTGCCTCTAATACCCCCCTCCCAACTCTAGATCTTTGATTCTTTAAAGCTAAAAATCATCTGTTAGAATAAGTCTAGGGATATAAGAGAGCTTGAGTGCAGCTTCCGTGGAGAGGTTCAAAATAAGAAAACCTCAGGAAGTTTCCCCAAAATCAAAACAAGACACTGGCCCACTGGAAAATATCTTCCAAAGATCCTCAAGTATAGTACTAGGCCCTAAGTTTAGGTGCAACCTCAAGGCATCCAGAACGCTATAATGTTGTGCTACTGGCAAGCAGTAAGTGAAACAGAATCCTGACAAGTAATTTCGTTTCCTCATAACATGGCTTATGTAATTTCTTGAATGGGTTCCAATTTTCATTTCACTAAGGAAGGAAATCGAAACTACTCAATTGAAAAGAAAAACAAGAAGTGTCAACTCCCACACGTGACACAGAAGCTAACCCATGAGAGCTCTGCATATTTAACAGCAGGATTTGAAGTGAGCTACAGTGGTGTGCTGTGCACAGCAGTCAGACAGCTGGCAGAGATGTGGCTGCTCATGCTAACCGGCTTTGCTGAGAAGCTACTTTATGCTTTTAGCCTCCAGCTGCTGACGTCTCTGTGGAAGATCCTGATACATTTATACTCCCCACTTGGGACACTGCTATGGTTTGCATGTGGCAAAAGGAGCAGTCAGCCCAGGGAGAAGATAGAAGGGAAAAGAGAAGAGATTGCAGGAGACGAAGATGCAGCAGGGGTCTCTGTTAACCCTGTCAGTGTCAACTATCATTTCACACGCCAGTGTAACTACAAATGTGGTTTCTGCTTCCATACTGCTAAAACATCATTTGTGCTTCCCCTGGAGGAAGCCAAGAGAGGTCTCCTTATGCTTAAAGAAGCAGGTGAGTCTGACTTAAGGATCTTCAATGCCTAGCATAGAGTGCTGATAGAGTGCTGGATTCAGAGTCTAAAGCTCTGGCTCCACCTCCACCCATGGGAATTTAGAATTTGGAGGTATGTTAGAGAACATCGAGCCCCTGGATTCTTAACTTTTTTTGTGCAATGGACCACTTTGGCAATATGATAAAGCCTAGGAAGCCCTTCTCAGTATGGTGTCTGTTGCTTACCATTCAAGTTGAAGAAAGTGCTATATTTCAGTTAAAGGTGGGTGAAAATAAAGAAAAATATTTAAGTGTTTTTCTGTCCAAGTTCACAGACCCCTGAAATCCATGCAGCCCAGGTTAAAAACTCCTGATCTGGTTGAACCCTTTATTTTTACAGATGAAAAGGCTGAGGTCCAGAGGGATGAAGCAGCTTACCTGAAATTGCATAGTTAGTAAGAGACAGAGACAAGATCAAAGAGGCTTCTGACTCTAAATCCCATGTCTTTATACTAGCTGTGTGACCTTAAGCAAATCATTTCCTCTATCTTAGTCTCATTACATCATCTGCAAAAAGAATGAGTTGAATTAGATGATGCTAAAGATGCTTTCCATCCCTAAAATCCTATGATAATTTCAGTATGCTGTGTGTATTTGTGTTTATGTATGTACATGTGTGTATAAGTGTGTAAGTTGGGGGAGGGATGACACTAAACAAGAAGTCCTTTTGCAAATAGGCTGAAGGTCTGCTCTAGTGTATTGTTCAGTTCCTTCTTTCCCAGCTAACATCGACAATTTTTCTGTTTTAAAATGCTGAAACAAAATTGAGAAAGAATCCCTGGCCCCTGCCAGTCCCACCAAATCTAATATATATTTATCCTACCAAAGCTTGTTAATTGGATCTAAGAAAAGAAGGAAAAAAAAATTTATAAGGTGAGATAACATTGCAAAAGAGTTTATTCCACCACAAGAACAATATTCAAACAAACCAACCAATAGGGTATGAGTTGAGTGATGTTACAAAGATTTCATGGTTTTATGGTAGGAATTGAATCCGATGTATTAAGAATACAAAAAAAAATACGTAAGCATGGATGAGTTATGACTTGCGCTATTGAAAGGAGCTTTCAAATTAAAATCATAAATCCATCTGAGTATTATTTTTTTCTAAATTATTTTGAGTGGGACACTCTAGGGCAAGAAATGTCTATAATGCTTTTTTTGGGTATCTTGTTGAGGACGGTTTACTTCCCGAGAATTCTCAAGAGAGCAGAAGTTAGGACAAATAAAAAGAAAACATCTCTGCACTAGGGGTTGGAAAGTGGTAGGCTGAGTTTAAATCTGTTCAGAGTGTTCTGAGCAATGTGCAGTGGACAATGATCCGCCAAATGAATATACAGTACATATATATATATGCCTATTCTCAGGAGAATGGCTTATTTATCTCTTCGTTAAAAAGCTACAAGCCAACAATTTGCCTCCAGTAAACAATTTTTGACTTTATCAGGCTTCCCAATCACTGAACACACAACTTCTAACAACAACATGAGTATAGTACCAGGTTAAACAAGCAGACGCAAACTTGAAAGCAGACGTGTCAACAGAATTGTAATCGTGGCCAATTTTATATTCTGTGGACTTTATATCTGTGGACTACTTCTATCCTCCAAAGATAAAAAGTGGCATCTAGTCACTGAAGATAGTTACTGTATCTTTCTGGGACAAGACACTTTCCTCACAACCATCCTGTGAAGAATATAGCGTAAGGATCATTAATTATATTTTACGCATGAAGAAACTGAGGTTCAGAAAGTTAAAGAAACTGACCATAGTCACATGGCTAGTAAGTTAAAGAGCCAGAATTTGCCTCAAGCCCACTGACTCAAGGTCTAATGTACTTGCCACTATACTATATTACTGTACTTCTAATAATTAAGTTTGAATGTGAATATTAGTCATGATGATATCACTGAAATAGAAGTTGTTATTTGGAATAATTAAGCAATATTTCAGATATTTTACCCATACCTTCAAAACTGATTTTGAGAGTGGGTAAATACCTTAAAATTATCTAGTCCAAAAGTTTTTAAATTGGCATTTATAGATAGACATAAGGGGTACATGTGTATATTTAAAAAGATCCAAGAATTTGGTTTTTTTAATATTTGATAACTTTTTCAATATAATTGGTTTCCTTTGCAATCCTATGTATTTTATGTTTTGAATTTTACATTATTCTGAAAATGGGTCCATAGACTATACCAGATGCCAAATGGGTCTATGATACAAAAAAAGGTGGAGAGAAAAAGGTTAAGAATCTCTGAGTCAGTTATACTGACTTAGGACCAAAGGATTTAGAGCTGGAAGGGACCTTAAAGGCTATGTCATCTAATTCTCAGATTTAAAAGTGAAGAAACTAAGTCCTGGAGAGGATAAGTAGTTAGTTCAATGTCCTACAGAAAGTGGTAGAGCCAAGATTTAAGTCTAGAACTTCTAACTCCAAATCTAGCCGTCTTTCCATGCAGAATGTTGCCTTTCCTGAATAGGAGATATTTTAGAATGATAGTTTTAGAACAGCACTGTCTTGCTGGACAGCGATGACTATAAAAGGCTTGTTGGGCTTTGAGCAGAGAAATATAAGAGAAACAGAAACAACTTCCTGTTGTGTTCAGTCATTTTTCAGTTTTGTCCAACTCTTGTGACCCTGTTTGGAGTTTTCTTAGCAAAGATACTAGAGTGGTTTGCCATTTCCTTTTCCAACTCATTTTACAGATGAAGAAAATGAGGTAAACAGGATTAAGTAAATTGCCCAGGGTCACACAGCAAGTTAGTGTCTGAGGCTGAATTTGAAGAGAGTCTTCCTGACTCCAGGCCCATTCCTCTATCCTCTTTGCCACCTAGCTGTCCTAGACTTCCTACTTTGACCAAAACATTTTTTTAAAGAAGAAATGTTTAATATTCAAAGGTGTAGCTCTTTCTGAGATGTGTTACACAATTCCCTATCTTCATAGCAGAAGAATGTTGATGATAATTTAGTTTAGTTATGACTCAGGATAATCATAGTAAATGTCAATTGTGCTGTTGATATGTGAAGATCTGTTTGTCCCTTCACTGACTGCTCATAGACTGTTCCATTGCTCACAACGTTTCACTTCCTCTGGACCATTTCTGATCTCAGTTATCAAGGGATCTGCTTTTTTTCATGAATGGTTATTTATACATCTACCCTCTTCCACTGATTCTTCTGCTCATTGCTCTCTCCTCATTCATTATTCTCCATTTTCCCCATTTTCTTCTGCTCTTTATCTTTGTTTTTTTCTTCTGCTTCTTTTACATTTCTAGACTCAAAGACTCACAAGGTCTTTTGCAGCTATTGTTGTCCAGCAAGACAATGATGTTCTAGAGAACAAACTAAAAAAAATATGGTATGTTAGCTAATATTATCACCGGTGTTTATATTTGGAAATTTATGTGTTTAATTAACTAACTTTCAGACTTTTGAAGATGTGGTTTGTGTAAAAGCTGTATCATAATATTTGTCCCACTTCCAGCATTTAGGATTTTGTGATTAATTCTTGTACTTATCTTTGATAATTATGTTTTTGGTCCAGACCTGAGATTTCATTAGCTTGTGTTTAGGGGTGGTGGTATGGAGGGTGCTTTCAGGGTGGAAACTACTTCCATTAAACCTTTTGATTTCTGTAATTAATGATGTATGAAGAACTATGAATGGCTGGTCTTGACTTTTCCCAAGGCCAAAGGTATTACAGTTGGAAAGGTTTAGATTAGACTTTGGGAAATTGAAGATATTACCAAGAGAGCCCAGGATAACACTTTCATTTTACAGATGTATGAAGAAACTGGAATCTAAGGTAATTAAATAACTTACCCAAGGTCACACAGCTAGACTGTGGTAGAAATGGAAATTGGATCCAGGTACCATATTGTCTCCTGATTCCATAATGTCTCCATCTTAAAAAATAAATCCTTTATAAGACAAGTCTTTCTGGAGTTGCTTAGATGAAAGGACAAACACACTAACAATTAGAGCTGAACAGAATTCAAAAAGGCTGTCACCAGTGATTCCCTTCCCTCCTCCCTAAAATTCTTGGAGCTGAGCTGGATAACCACTGTTATTCCTGGCTGTCCTTCTTGGTATTTGTGTAACCTTGGGCCAATCACTTAACCTTTACATTCTTTAGCTTCCTCATCTATTAAAAAAAAAAGGATTTGGACTACAGAACTGTAAATGAAAGAAGGGAAGAGTGGAAGAAGGACAGGTTGGACAAGACGGTCATCTATAATCCTATCCAGGTCTGAGATTCTGTAATTTTGTTAAAGAAAGGGTTAATAAAATGATTCCCTTACCATCTAGCCTCAGTGCACTAAATTGCCTGTCAGCCACATAATTTCTTAATTCCATCCTGCATCCCTGAGCCATGGCATACTTTCTTCATTGTTTTCCTTGACTATTCTGGACCAAGTCATTCTCTCCTTAATCTGTGTTTGTATCTGCTAGTACTTATGTCTGTATGACTCCATTTGACATAGTATCCATTATTATCCAGTATTCCATTGCATGATATCAAACTTTCTTGTATTTACATCTTAACCCTCCAACTGGACTATAAGGCTCTTGAGAGAAGAAACTTCAGACCTTGGGATTTAGAGCTGGAAGGAACATTAGAAGTCCTCTAATCTAAATTTTTTAAAAAATATTTTTGATAGATGAGGAAGCTGAATAATGGAAAGATTAAGTGATTGGCCCAAGGTTACACAAATGTCAAGAAGGACAGCCAGGAATAAAACTCAGTTTATAAGATGATAGGATCCAAGATCATAGCTCTGGAGCTAAAAAAGGACCTCAGAGGGCAACTAGGCCAACCCCTCATTTCACATATGAGTAAACCGAGGCTCATGGAAATTAAGCTATTAACCCAAGATTACACATAGAAAGTATCAAAGGAAGGAATTTGAACACAAGTCCTCTGACTTTCAATCCTCCCTATCACAACTGTATCTTATACTTCTTTGTTTCCTGGAAATATTCCTGGTGCCTTGTAGAGTGCCTTGCACATTTTGAGGGCTTACCCAATGCTGCTTATTATGAGTGAATTAGGTGTTGCTCCAAAAAAATTTGATAATTAAATCTAATTGAATTAAGATTATATTCCCATCACATAAAAACCAAAATTTAAAGCTAGTTGTTTTGCAATTTAAAAATACTGCATAGTAATTATGGATATGAGTATTATGTAAGTTGTCTAATTGTTTTTAAAATAGTAAATTTTTTCTATGCACATAGTAGATGCTTAATGTTTGCTAAGTGAATGAAGGATTGTTTATAAGTTAACAAACCCAGAAACAAAGCACTCTGTAAAGGTCAGCTATTATCTGTTTAATAGTTCCTAGTGTGCTATTTGAATATAAGGGCTGTGGTTTTTTTCATTCTTTTATTCTGACTCCCTGACACAGGGGCTTTGCATATATTAAGTATATAATGAATGCTTCCTTAATTTAAATTAAAAATATTTTTTTCCTCTGCCATTTGACAGGTATGGAGAAGATTAACTTTTCAGGAGGAGAGCCATTTCTACATGACAGGGGAGAATTCCTAGGCAAGTTGGTGAAATTCTGCAAAAAAGAACTAAAACTCCCCAGTGTCAGCATCGTGAGTAATGGGAGCCTGATTAGACAGAAATGGTTCAAGGATTATGGTGAGTGGCATTCTTATGTGCTAACATATTTGGTACTTTGTACACTATTTTCTATTATTATTAGAGTCTATTCTTCCTTTCTCCCAGAGGACTGAGACCAGCTGTGCTAGGGAACTAGAATGGGGAAAAATCAAAACTTCCAGAACCTTAGGCCATCTAGTCCAAAGCCCTTTCTTCACAAAAACAAGGAAACTGATGGCCAAGGAGATTGTGACTTACCCAAGGGCACACAGATACAGGAAGTAATTAACTGAGATAGGATTCAAACTCGGGTCTTCAGATTCCAAATTCAATGTTCTTACCACTACACCATGCCATTCATTTTTAGAGAAGAAAATGAGTCAAGACTAAAAGCTTCAGAGGATTTATGAACAAGTGGAACTTAAGATGCACCTTGAATGATCAACTCGATATATGGCATAGTTGAAAGAAGACTTAATTAGGAATCAAGAGAAGTGGGCTCTAGTTCCAATTTTGCCACTGTCCAGCCTTGTTTAGTGAACAAGTATCTTGGCCTTAAATTCCTGTCAATTAAATCAGGGAATTGAATTAGATCATCTCTAAAGTTCCTTCTTCAGCTCTGTGAATCCTGTGGCTCTTCAGGTAGAAGATGGGATTATAGGAGGAACATGGGTGAAAACTTGGACATGATAATAAGGTCATAGGGTCATGGGATTTAGAAGAGGAGGGGACCTAACAAATTATCTAGACTAGTTCCCCTATTTATACAGAGGAGCACCCATAGATCACACAGGAGAAGTGATGTACTCAAGCTCATATAGGCAGTAAGTAGCAGAGTTGGAGTTCCTATGACTCCAGGTCAGTCATATGTTTGGATTGACTGGAATGGAGGGATACATTGGAGAACAGCTGGAGATAATAATTAAAGAGCTAACATTTATACAGCTCTTCAGGCTTCTCAAAGCACTTAATATACGTGATCTCATATGAGCCCTGCAACAGGCCTATGATGTAAGTGTCATTGTTATCCGTAATTTACAGATAAGGAATATAAGATTCAGAGATTTGCCTAAGGTCAGACAGCTAGTAAATGTCAGAGTCCCTCGACTAAATGATCTTGAAGTCTCTTTCAACCTTTTCACAGTCTATGCTTCTATGTCTGTGTTCAACAGCTGGTACCATCCCTTTACTTGATACTTGGCATTGTCAATACACATTTTTTTAAAAATTCATGTTTATTCATACTTTTCAAAATATATGTACATAAAAAGGAAGATTTACAACAGAAACGATTGCCTTACATGCAGCACAAATTCCGATATATGCATGATGGTATCACAAATGAGTATGAATCTAAATCAAGCTAATCTTCACAAGTCCATTCCCTAGCCAAACTGAGGCTACCAAAAGCAATTGTGATATATGAATTATGTCTCAGGGAGTTGGGAAAGAAATAAATCTTTTTTAATAGAATAGAGAGAAAACATAGTAGAAAATTACCTTGGACTTCAGGTTTCTTGTCTAGAACATGAAGGTGTTCCGATTACATGGCCTCTGAGGTATCTTCTAGCTTTCAGATCTATGATACCATTCACATATGCACATGTGTGTACATATGTGTATGACCACCTATATATGTACATACAAATACATGCATATATAAACACTGAAATATGCATATATAAATGCAATACACATGCACATATACATATGTATGTGTATATATATGCATACATAGATATATATATGTATATACACACATTGATGAAGATTTGTAAGCTATTCACTATATACCTAGTTCTCGGAAAGGTAAAAGTGAATACTTTGTTTTTTCCCCTCTAGGTGAATACCTAGACATTCTTGCTATTTCATGTGATAGTTTTGATGAGCAAATCAATGCACTGATTGGCCGTGGACAAGGGAAGAAGAATCATGCGGAAAATTTGTGGAAGCTGAGAAGGTGGTGTGCAGATTACAGGGTTGCTTTCAAGATCAATTCTGTTATTAACAGATTTAATGTGGAAGAAGACATGAATGAGCAGATTCAATCCTTAAATCCCGTTCGCTGGAAAGTAAGTACATAACCATATTTGTCAGAATTTTTTTTTAAATAAAGCAACATTTTAGAGAGGTTGTTGTTCGCAAGGTTTGGGACAACTCAAGCTCAGTGAAGCTTGGAGATAAGGGATCTAGGCTCCTAGTTTCAGTTGTTTCACTGGTTGTGTGGAAGCATCATGCTCTACCCATTCTTAATTCTTTATCTAAAATATTCTTAATATTCCATCTAAAGTTTTCCTAGTGGATATTACAATGCCTAGAAACCTTCTCACCCATATCTTTCACAACATCTTTAAGAGAAGATCCATTCAGCAGGCCAGAGACCTTTCTCTGGTTCTTTTCCTCTGGTTCTCCATTTGCAAAACAGGAATGATAGCCCTTGGGGGGAGTATGAGGAAAAAAGCTAGAAGATATGCTAAACACTTACAAATATCTCAGAGGAAAGGCTGTGTGGAATTATTATTATTATATTATTATATTATTATTATTATTATTATTATTATTATTATTATTATTATTATTTTATTTAAGATATAGGAACCAGACTTGTGGTTTAATTGGCATAAAAAATTTCCAGGTGAGAAAACTTCCTCTCCTAATTCAGAACAACACCTTTGCTTTGACTCTACCTCCTCTTCACCAGAAACTTAGACTCAGCCTTTGGAACATGCTGGGCTCCAGTAGACCTTTTTTGGCCTTATCTTTGCTAGCTAAGGCCTCCGTCACAATTTTCCATGTCCCCAGTGTCCCTTCTAGCTTTATATATTTTCTTCTCCCATTAGAATGCAAGCACCTGAGGCCAGGGAATTTCTTGTCTTTGCATCCCTAGCTCTTAGCGCAGTGCTTGACTCATAGTAAAGCACTTAATAAATACTTTATCTAACAATGTAGGCATTATATGAACTTACAGTCTTAGAGAATTGCTAGCCTGGAATACTGAGAGACTCAGTGACTTACCCAGGGTCACACAACATGTAAAAATTTAATAAAAAATGATATTTATATAAAAAAATGGCTCATTGATAAATGAGCTTGTACCTTAAGGGGAAAATAAATTCTTCTAAATAAGAAAGTATGAGGCAGCCTAGAGCAGTAGAAAGGGAGCCAACCTTAAAGCCAGAGAGACTTACATTCAAGTTTGACTTCTGACACATACTGGATTTGGGACCCTGGGTAAGTCTCTCATGCATTCAGTGCTCTAGGTGGCTCTAAGATGGAGATGGAGTCCTGTGTCCAAGACTTTGATTTGTTCTATGGTTGCATAAAAAGGGAAGGGTCTTGTATTTTGCATATTTTTAATTTTATTGATGCTTTTATTTCATTGTATTAATTTCTAAAGGTATCACTACCCCTTTCCCCACCTGGAGATCCTTTTCTTGCAAAAAATAAAAAGAAAAAGAAAGAGGGAAATAAAAGCAGTTTAGCAAATTTGAACACATATTCTGAATCTGAGAGTATATTCAACATTCCACACCTGTGTTCTTCCCCACTGCAATGAATGAGAGAAGTTGAATTTTCTCAGCACTTTTCTGAGTATTTTTACACAGTGTTCAATTTGCTTTTTTGTTATTGTTATTTCTGTTTACATTGTTGTGATCATTGTGGATATTATTTGCCTTTTTCTGCTCGCTTCCTTCTTCATGAGTCCATGTAAGTCTTTCCATGTTTCTCTATCTTCATATTCATTTTTTTCTTATGCTGCAGTAATATTCTATTATATTCGAATATGTCATAATATGTCTAGCAGTTTCCAAATTGTTGGACATTTACTTCGATTCTAAGTATTTGCTACTATATTAAAAATTTGCTATCTATATTTTGGTAAATATGGGACCTTTCTGTTGTTTTATCTCCTCAGACTCCCTTCTTAGCCATGAGATCTCTATGTCTAAGAATATGTGTGTTTTAACTACTTTTGAAAAAAAAAACATAATTCTAAATTGCTTTCTAGAATGGTTGGATTGCTCTAATAGTGTGTTAGTGGCAATCTTCCCATCACCCCATCACCACTGATTCTTTCCATCTTTTATCATCTTAGTCAGCTTTGGGGACATAAGGTAGTACCATGGAGTTGTATTAATTTGCCTATCTCTTTATTGTTAATGATTTGGAGGACTACTGATACAATGGGGGGAAAATAACTGACTCTAGGGGCAGATGACCTTGGTTAAATTCTGCCTCTGCTGTGTACTCCTTGTTTGACCAAGGTAAAAATCATTTAACCTTTCTGGGCCCCAGTTTCCTCATCCATAAAATGAGGGAGGTGAACTACTGGAATTCTGAGGTCCCTTCCAGCTCTAAATATATAAACCTAATCTTCTGCAGTTTTTAATAGTTTGTAAATCTTTTTTTAGAGAACTGTTTATTCACATCCTTTGACTGCTAATCCAGTAAAACATGGCTTTTGGTCTTATGTGTCTGCGGTAACTCTTCATATAGCTATAACTTCAGGTCCTTACCAAAGATATTTGATGCAAATATTTTTCTCAGTTGACAGTTTCCTTTCTTATCCTTGCTGCATTGATTTTGTTTCTCCAAAAGCTTTTCAGTTTCATATAACTGAAATTATTTGTTTTAACTTTATTTGATTAAGAATTCTCTACCACACCTAGCCATAGTGGTGAAAGATGGCATCAATCTATTTTTCTCCAATCTTTTTTCTTTGTAGTGTAACCTTTTGCTCACATATTTCCAATTAGAACTTATTAGAGTGTTTGGCATAAGATGTTGGTCTGAACCTAGGATTTGCCAAGATGTTTTCTAGTTCTCCCAGCAGTCATATGGGGAGCTCTTCATGAAGTAATTTATTTTCACTGATTTATTGAATACTGTGTCAGTGAATTAGACTGGTTTCAAATCTTGCTTATCTAGATTATTCCTCTCCTCCGTATTTTCTTGTTGTTTTGTTTTGTGTTTTTTTAAGCCAATACTTAGTAGTCTTCATGATTCTGCTTTATAAGATAATTTGAGAACTGGTAATGCTAGGAGAAAGTATATTCAAGTACCACATCTTCAAAGAAATACTCAGGTGGTGGTCTTTAATATTTGGGAGGAATAGGGAATGATCTCTTACTTCTTAAAGTAGAGGGTTTAATGAGATTGGCAGCTAACTAAATAATGATTGTCCTTCAATATGAAATGACACTTGGGTCTCTGTTCTACCCCAATTTGGCCCACTTACCACATCAAGAAATATAGAACTTTAGACTCAGGAGATTATCATCAGCCAAAGAGAATTCACTAGGTCAGAACTAGGGCCACAATGCAGAGGTCATGGCATCCAGGGGAAAAAAGGAGTGGGTATGTTGGGGCATTTTTTTTAGTGGTTTAAAAGATATGAGACATTAAAGCACTCTTTTCTCCTTGGATGGAATGAGAGACTTCTTTATGATCTAATGGGTTTAGACAAGATGATCACTGAGTCCTTTCATGCCCCAACTCTCAGTGATCCTATGATCCTATGATCCATCCAGACTCTGAAATTCAATAATTATCAACTTGGAAAGGGCTCACTTATAGTCTGCTAAAAAGTAAACTTTGCCACAAATATGTAATTTTATTTTGTCTCTTCCATTAAGCATAGAATCTTTTATTAAAATATACAGATTACTTTTATGTTTGGGCTATTGTAACAGCCTCCTAATGTGACTTCCTACCTTAAGCTTCTCCCCCTTTATCCTCTTCACAATAGCCAGTTATGTTGCTAAAGCACAGATCTGAGTGCCTCAGTCCCCCCTACTTAATAAAAGACTGTCTATCTCCTCTAGGATTAAATACAAACTCCTCTGGCATTTAAAGGCCATTACAGTCAGATGGCATCCTACCATTCTAGCCTTGTTAAACAGTCTTCTTCATATAATCTACAATCCAACCAAACTGGAGCTCTTGCTATTCCTTACATAGTTTTCCACCTCCTATGCCCATGCCTTTACATAAGCTGTCCCCCATGCTTGAAATGCCTTCCTTCCTCATTTTTACCTTTTGGAATCACTTTTTATTGTTCAGTCATTTCAGTCACAGTCAACTCTTCATGACCCCATTGGGGTTTTCTTGGCAAAGATATTTTAGTGGTTTGCCATTCCTTCTCCAGATCATTTTACAGATGAGGAACTGAGTCAAACAAGGTTAAGTGACTTACACAGGGTCACACAGCTGGTAAATGTCTAAGTCTAGATTTGATCTCAGCAAGATGAGTCTTTTGACTTCAGACCCAGTACTCTATCCACAGTGCCACCTACTTGCCCCTTAGAATCACTAGTTGCCTCTAAAATTCAGCTCAGGCTCCACATCCTACATGAAATCTTTTCTGATTCCCCCAAGAAGCTAGTGCCTCCCCCCAATTACTTTTCATTTATTAATTTTGCATATATTTGTATGCACTGTCTCCCCTTAAAGCCTGCAACTCTTTCACTGCTTCTTTTTTGTCCTTGTATCCCCATCACCTCACGTAAGTGCCTTGCACATTCTCTTTAAGCAGATCTAAAAATTATATTAGTTGAAATTTACATTCAACCTATCTGCCACTTCCTGGAATATGTATAAAAATAAGAGATATATAAACCTAAAATGCTATATAAATATGAATAATAATTAATGTTATTTAAAGTATCTGTTGAATGCTTCTGCTGCTGGGTGAAATTCTTCCTTCTTTACAGACCTTACAGGAACTACTTATATGTCCCTGAAGTGACTTTTCTGTGTAACAAACTTTTGTTTAATTCAAAGGGAATTCTGTGTGTAAAGGAGAGAGGAAAGTGAGCTGCAGGAGAGAGCTCTGATTCCTTAATAATGAAAGGTACTTTGAAGAAAACAATGACAATGCGATGCCTTTCAGGTGTTCCAGTGCCTGATCATTGAGGGGGAGAATGCTGGGGAAGATGCCCTGAGAGAAGCAGAGCGCTTTGTTATTAGTGATGAGGACTTTGAAAAATTCCTAGACCGGCATAAAGCTGTCTCCTGTTTGGTACCTGAATCTAATAATAAGGTAATGATGAAGAAAAGTGATTCCTTTTACTGCCAGAGATTTAGATTAAGCACAAAGAAAAAAAATTTTAGAAGATCATTGATTTTATTCTGGATGGGACTTCAGAAGTCATCTAGTCCAAGCCTCTCATTTTACAGGTGGGGAAATTGAAGCCCAGTGAGCAGGAGAGTTTTGCCCAAGGTGATATAGGTAGGAAGTAGCAGAGCCAGCACTTGAATCCAGGGCTTTAGATTCCAAATCCTCAAATTCGTTCCACTCAACCTTGGGAAAGTGGACTTAGGGTCTGAGGAACTCTATTTGAATCTCTCCTCTCTGTGGCCTCACATAAATGACAAAGTTCTTTTGAAATGAGAGCTTAAGCTTTTGTCTTTTAGCAGTACATGTTACGAGACTTTTTCTTTTCAGTCCCAGAAGACCTACTCACATATTTTGAAAGGAATTTTTGATTTTCCTTTATGATCTAGTGGGAATATATATGTATAAATAGCATGTGTATATGTGTGTGTATGTGTGTGTGTGCGTATGTGTAAGAGAGAGACAGAGATAGAGACAGAGACAGAAACAGAGAGACAGACAGAGATACATACACAGAGACAGACAGAGAGAGGGACACAGACAGAGAGAGAGAGAGAGAGAGAGAGAGAGAGAGAGAGAGAGACAGACAGACAGACAGACATAGAGGTGGAGAAGTAGATAGAGTATTAGACTTTATCAAACCTGAGTTCAAATCCAGCCTCAAACACTTCCTAGATAAGTGGCCTGAGCAAATCATTTAACCTCTATCTGCAATAGCACCTACTTCCCAGGGTTGTTGTGAGATTCAAATGAGTTATTTGTAAAGTTCTCTGTAAACCTTAAAATGCTATTATTATTCTTTTACTCTTAGCTCTAAGTATTTGTATGAACATATACAAATTATTACTTCATAGAATCTCCAAGTTAGAAAGGCCTTTAGAGGTCATTTAATTCAACTAACCATAAGAGGAATCCTGTTTTCACCGTATTCCTGAAAAGTGATCTTGTATTTTCTGCTATGTGGCAGTGATAGTGCAGTGTAACAGATGCTGGGTTTAGGGTCAGAGGATCTGGTCTGGAATCCTGGCTCTGCTAATACTTAATACTTGCATAACCCAGGACAAGCTACTTTCCCTCTCTGAGCCTCAGTTTCCTCCTCTGTAAAATGAGGGAATAAGACTAAATGACCTCTGAGATCCCCTTCCACTCTAAATTTTGGTGGGGAAGCTACTGCCCATGGCTACACCAAAGCAACCCATTTAACTTTTGGATAGCTCTAATTGTTAGGAACTATTTCCCGATGTGGAATCAAAAGTTGCCTCTCAAAACTCTCTACCGTTTGTTTCTGGTTCAGTTCTCTGTGGCCAAGCAGAGTAAGATTAATCCCTCTTCCATTAACAACCCTTCAAATACTCAAAGATAGTTATATTTCTTTTCTTTTTTTTATATTTATTTTAAGGATAGTTCTATTTCAACCAATCCCCATATGGGATGATCTCCAGGTACCTCACCATGCTTCAAATTCTTTTCCAGTTTTTAATGTCTTTTCTAAAATATGGTACTAAGAACCGAAAACAAAACCCCAGATGTGACCCAATCAGGGCAGAGTACTCAGGGCTTTCATGTTCTTGTTTGTATAACCAGGAGGTGGGACTTAATGACCTTCTAGCTTTAATGTGTTATGAGTCTATGACAAATATGCTTTCAAAGATCTACTAGTTCATCCACATGGGTACTCTTTCCACTGACATTGACCCTTCAAATTTGCCATGATCCAAAGATTCACCATTTGTTAGTCATCCTTTCACTGGGGATCCTTTCTGGACCTCAGTCATAGACAGGCTGTCACCAGGCTTGTGCTGAAATATTGCCAGTGTGGTAGGTTTGACAGCTCGTTGTCTGCTGACATAATCTTCAAGGACTGCAGGTCATCGCCATGCTGCAGTGGAGCATTTGAATAACACTTTAGTGGATCATGTAAAAAAAAACATTTGAAATTAAATTTTTGATGATTTTTTTTCTTTTGCATTGCAGATGAAAGATTCTTACCTCATTCTGGATGAATATGTAAGTCAACAAGTTATAAAAATAATATTGCTTTGCAAATCAGCAGTTAAGCACAACTATACTTGTATTTTAATGAGCTAAGCCATGCATATATTTTTGAGTGCTTCTTAAGCAGTAGTTCATATTTCTAAAAGAATGATATATTAATGAGTAATTATTTCTTGTCAAACCAAATATCCACTTGTGGTTGTTTATGGAAAATGTTCGCTGTGACAAAGGATTTTTTTTTAGCTTTCTTTAAAACTAATTTGTTTTACATTCGTCAGAATCCATTTTAGGATTGAGACTGTGTAGTGATAGAGTAGTGCTTTGGCAATTATTCAGTAAAACTGATTATGGTAGAGAGCCAATCTGCATGATTCAAAAGTGGAGTTTTTATTTTTATTTTGGAGGGCAAAATAATTTCTTTGGGATAGTTAAAAGAGCATTGGCCTGGGTGTCAATAGACCTGGCCTTCCCCACTAACTGTCTGGGTAACCTTGGGCAAGTGATTCCACCTTTCTCAGTCTTAGCCTTCCCATCTGTAAGTAAATGGATTGGACTAGAGGTCCTCAAGTTCCCTTCTGCCACTAATGTTTAACGATTCTTTTCGTGGTTCTGAATCTCTCATTTAGCTGTTGAGTTTTCTTAGAGCAGCCAAATGAACTGCTAGATCACCACTTTGCTTTCTGAAAATCACATCTGAGCCAAAATGTGGATTTGGAGATGTTAGTTCATTTCAATTCAACAGAAATTTGTTGAATTACTATTACTAAGTGCTAGGACTGTGTCAGACCTAGTGATGAACACAAAGTCATAGCCTCTACCGACAAGGAACTTAAGATTTCTGCTCTTGTCTTTCCAACTAAATAACAATATAGGCACTATGTAATCCAACCAGTGAAAGTACAGGCTTAGGACTCTTAGAACCTCACTATATACTTAGTCAACAAGCATTTATCAAATACCTATTCTGTGACAGGCATTATACTAAGAACTGTTGGGGGGAAAAAAGGAAGGAAAAACAACAACACATGTAAAGCCGAGGGTGGTTAGGCCCTTATCAAGTGTTAGAGATAGTAGGTGATAGGAGCATTTCAGCGTGTACTAATTTTCTATCATAAATTTTCTAGATGCGCTTTCTGGATTGTACAAAGGGCCGAAAGGATCCTTCTAAGTCAATTCTGGATGTGGGAGTAGAAGAGGCCATAAAATTCAGTGGCTTTGATGAAAAATGTTTTTAAAGCGAGGAGGAAAGTATAAATGGAGTAAAGCAGACCTTAAGCTGGACTGGTGAAGATCATGAAAATGTTGGCACACATGAAAAGGGAATCCTGAAGATAAATGAGTGCTCATCTTTTTCAGCATTGTAATCCTGTTTCTGAATTACATCTGAACGACATCATATTTTTTTATCATGCAGACGATCCATAGGATTTTAGACCTTACAGGTCATCTGTTCTAACACCTTCATTTTGCAAAGGCAGAAACCAGCAACCACAGACACTGCCGTATGATACATGTTAAAGAGACAAATAGGAAAGCTTAACAGGACTTGAATGCTTCTTGCAGCACCCAGTATGATCACAAGGGGGCGTATGGCTATTATGGAATACTCTCCACAGTAGATAGTTGTGTGGAACTAGGTAGGCTTTTGCTTGGAGGTAGCAATGACACTGTCAGAAAAACTAGTAAACTAGACCCATTTTTGTTCAGAATGACTTTCTAAGGATAATATAACTACTTTAATGAAAATAATGTCCTGTTATTTGGCTGAATTGATCTTTCCAACAAGTGGGAAAGAAAATTTATCTGCATGTGTTTTGTTTTTGTTTTTAATTTTTTTTTCCTGCTTAAGTTTTGTTTAAGGCACTGAACTCGTAATCAGAAAAACTTTGGTTTGAATCCTGCCAAAACGATGCTTTCCAGATCTAAATCTATAGTGCTATGATCTGTCCAACTACCTAGTTTACCCCTCACTTATTCACTACCAGATTCCAGCCTATGATTTCAAAGCATTCATTCATTTAATACACATTTCTTAATTACCTACTGTTTGCTAGGAACTGTGCTAAGCATTAGATACAAAAAGAGTTCAAAAAACCCCCTCAATGAACTTACATTCTACTGGGAGAGACAACATGCAAACAAATATAAACAAAACAAGCTATATGCAGGATAAGTAGGAAATAATTAAGAGGAAAAACATTGGAATTAAGAGGGGTTAGGGAAGACTTCCTGTAGAAGGTGAATTTTAGTTGGGACTTCGTGGGATTTTTATTATTAGTTAATACATTTAGAGTTGGAAGGGACTTCAGAAGGCAGCTAATCTACTGGACTCATTTATTTTTTTTTTAAAAAGACAAAATAAAGACAGAGAAGCAGAGAACTTACATGACTTGCCCAAGGTCTCATAGGCATTAATTATCAGAAGTGAAATTTGGCTCAAGTCCTCTGTCTCCACAGCCAACACTTTTCCCACCCTAATACACAGTATTATTAAAATTCAGATGTGATTGTACTTCAGTATTCTGAGAGGGGTGGGGAGTATTTTGAGAGAGAGTATCTGTTTCCAAGTGTTTATGGTCCAATATATCAGAGTTGTTTTTGTTTTCATTGTTCAGTGTTACTCCTTTGGAGACAAAGAAATTCCTAATTCTAGTCATTTCCGTATAAATACTCCAGCACTGTCTTATATTTCTCTAGTGCTAAGGTTTACATTTTTTTTTTGCACAATAAATCAGTAAGGTATATAATTCAAGTGTTCATTTTACAGATGAGGAAACTAAGTCTCAGAGAGGGGAAGGTCATGGCTATACCATTAACTACATATGTCTAAAAGTACTACATCTTGAGTAATATTAAAATATGTTTTAAAAAACCCTCTCTTTTGTTTAACCTACATTAATCAATCAATGAACGTTTATTTTGTTAAGCGCCTGCTATGTACCTAGTACTATGTTAATAGCTAGGGATGCAAAATGAGAATGAAACAATCCCTCCTCTCAAAAGAATACAAATGGAGTGTTAATAATTGTTTATTATATACATATATATTGTCTTCTACATTTAAGCTTATGTTGTTATATGGAGTTTTGACTAGCTAGAATCATAACCAGAAAGTTTGATGCCCAAGACAAATCACACAAAATGGCTCAGGGTTTGAAATAGTCTCTCAAATTAACTTTTTAAGAGGAATTCAGTTGAGAAGCAGAGTAGAGAGATGCAAGGCCTTAGCAATAGAGACTTTCCTTTGAAAGTGTACCATCTGATAACTTCTTACTTTGACCAATTATTCATTAAGAGGTATATTTCTATTTCTATGACATAAGGAGTCTCAGTGGTGCTACAGGCCTCTAAATTTCAGTGCCCTGGGGTAAAGTATTTATTACTCCACTCTAGTTTTATCTCTATAACACAGAGACAAAACAAGGCAGCAGCTATACCAGAAACTGATTTATTTAAGAATTCTAACCTTTCAGAATGTCCTTTGTTGTAATAGGCTATGTTTGATGTCTTTGATTTTGTTCCTATGTAAAAATTGTTTATTTAAAATAAGTGTGTAGATGAAAGTTTGTTTTCTAGGACTTTTTTCTTTTATATGACAGCTTTAGACATTAGCAAAATGTTGTATGTTGAAATAAAATATTTTTAAGTCATTCATTTCTCTATATATGTTGTTATTTTACAAATTATTCTTCAGGTTCAGCTCACTTGACTTTGCATCAGTTCTTAAAAGTCTTCCCAGGTTTCTCTGAAACCATCCTTTTCACTGTTTTTCATAACCAAATAAGGTTGTATTACATTCCTGTACTGCAACTTGTTCAATCATTCTCCATCTGATAGGTACCCCTTTAGTTTTCAAATTATAAAAAGAGCTGCATAAATATTTGAGCTATTATAAATATTTATGTACATATAGTTCACTCTCCTCTTAGACCATGCATCCTTCTCTAAGTATTACAGTGTACTGAAATGTGGGGTAAAGGGTAGTATTCTTAGAAGCAATTATGTGCATTTATAAAAAGCTTTGATTAGGAACTGGTAGGTTTTAATAATCAGTAAAATTATCAGTAATAAATGAGTACACTTCAAATAATCTAATTAGCACTAAGCCTTGATGTAATAGGATAATGAAGAAAAAGAGTTTCTGTATTATCTTACAGATTTGGTCTGTAACCTATAGTAAAAAGGAAGAGAAATCCAGAATGAAAGTCTCATATCATTTTGCCAGTTTGCCACACCAATCAAATGATCAGAGAATTATTTTACAAAGCTAGGAAAATATAACAAAATTCATCTGGAAGAACAAAAGATCAATAATATCAAGGGAATCAATGAAAAAAATGTGAAGGAAGGCAGCCTAGCAGTTCCAGATTTTAAACTATGTTACAAAGCAGTAAATATGAAAACACTTTGGTACTGGTTAAGAAATAGAGTGATGGATAAATGGAATAGATTAGTTACACAATACATAGTAGTAAATGTCCACAGTAATCTAGAATTTGATAAATCCAAAGTTCCAAGCTTTGGGGGGCAAGAATTCATCATTTGACAAAAATTTCTGGGAAAACTGGGAAGCACTTTGGCAGAAAGTAGGCACAGACCAACATTTCACACTGTATAGCAAAGTAAGATCAAAATGGATAAATAATTTAGACCTAAAGGGTGATGTAATAAGCAAATTAGGGGAACATGAAAAATGTACGTGTCAGATCTATGGATAAGAGAAGAGTTTATGACCAAACAAGAAATGTAAATTTGATATTTGTAATTTTAGATATCCATAATATATGGAATATAGATTCAGTGTGGCATGCAGAATAGAGAACAGGCCTCAGATTCAGGAATACCTGGATTCAAGTCTTGGCTCTGACACATACTGGTTGGAGGACCCTAAGAAAATCATTCAACCTCTCAATGCCCCAGACAACTCTCTAAGACTATAAATTGTAGGCAGATACTATTCTGTATTTGATGAGAAAAATTTTGCATGGGACATTCACTGTATTGATAAAATCATAGGTATAGTCTCTCTTCCTGCTCCCAAAGGGGGATATTAAATGTCTTTCTGTCTCTGTCAGTCTCTCTCACTCTCACTCTCTGTCTCTCTCTCCTCCTCCTCCTCTTCCTCCTCCTCTCTTCTTTGTCTCTCTTTTCTTCTCTATATCTTTGTCTCTGTCTCTGTTTCTAACACACATACACAGTTCAGCAAATGTTTATTAAGTCCTCACATCAGGGTCTTCTAATGTTTCATGAAGATGACTCTGGACCTTCATAAGTTATGTCAGTGAAGTACAAATACCTGTAGGTTCTTCTAAGATTGTCCCAACAATGGTCTTTGTATTTGTTATTTGAAATAGTATGGCAAAAACCGGGCATAGACCAACATCTCACACTGTATACGTAGATAAAGTCAAAATGGGTATAGGATTTAGATATAAAGACTGATACTATAAGCAAAATAGGAGAGAAAGAAATAGACTTTCAGACCTATGGAGAAGTGAAGAATTTATAACCAAACAAGAGATAGAGGACATTATGAAATACAAAGTGGATTGTTTTAATTATATTAAATTGAAAAGTTTTTGCACAAAGAAAGCCAATGCAACCTAGTTTAGAAGGTAAGTAGAAAGCTGGAAAACAATTTTTATAGCCAGTGTCTCTGATAAAGGCCTCATTTCTAAAATATATAGAGAACTGAGCCAAATTTATAAGAATACAAGTCATTGCCCAATTGATAAATGGTCGAAAGATATGAATAGTCAGTTCTCAAATGGAGAAATTAAAGCTATCTATAGTCATACGAACACATGCTCTAAATCATTATTGATTAGAGAAATACAAATCAAAATGACTCTGAAGTACCACATCACACCTATCACATTGACTAACATGACAAAACAGGAAAATGAAAAATGTTGGAGAAGATGTGGGAAAATTGGAACACTGATGCATTGTTGGTGGAGTTGTAAAATGATCCAACCATTCTGGAGAGCAATTTGGAGCTATGCCCAAAGGGCTATAAAAATGTGCATACCCTTTGACCCAACAATACCATTTCCAGGGTTGCATCCCAAAGAGATGATAAAAACAGGAAAAGACCTCACATGTACAGAAATATTTAAAGCAGCTCTTTTTGTGGTGGCAAAGAATTGGAAGTTGAGGGGATAGCCATCAATTGTGGAATGGCTGACCAAGTTGTGGTATGTGAATGTAATGGAATATTATTGTGCCATAAGAAATGATGAGCAGGCAGACTTTAGAAAAACCTGGAAATATTTGTTATTCCAGGATAAGCCTTGTTAAATATGGAGTGGCTACCTCAAGCCCCTCCCCAATACAATCCATTCTCCATGTAGGAGCAAGAGTGATTTTCCTAGGGTACAGGTCTGACCATGTTAACATGCTATTCAGTAAACTCCAGTGGCTCAGAGGCAACAGAGAGAGCCATTGGAAATATAAATTCCTTTAACATTTAAAGCCCTTCACAATGTCTTTACTTTTCCATAGTGCTCCCAAAAACACACTCATGGTCTAGCCATATTGGTCTTGCTGTTCCTTACCATGATGTTCCTTCCTCTGTGTCCTTCCACTGAATGTCTCCTATTCTTGAAATTCATTCCTTCCTCACTTCAGTCTATTAGAATCCATAGTTTCCTTCAAGACTCAGTTCAAGTGTTACCTTCTACATGAAACCTTTTCTGATTCTTTCAACTTCTAGGGCTGTTCCTCCCCAAACTGCTTTGTATTCAGTTTTCATTTATTTTGTATAATCTCAGATATGTACACGATGTTTCCCCTGATAGAATGTAAGCTTACTGAGGTTAAGGTGCTCCATCTTTGCCTTTGTATTTCCATTGTTTGCTGTAATGCCTCAAATATAGCAAATGCTTAATAAATGCTGATTGATTGATCATTAGGGGATGATTAATTTCTTGGCAAAAGCAACTTATATGAAACATCTTCTAAAGTGTGATAAGATTATGATCTCCATGAAAAGATCCAAGCCAATAAAATCATAAATCTTTTCAAGTTTTAAAAAAGAAATAATGGTCAAAGCATGGTGCTAGGTGCTGGGATGCCTACTGGGCAAAATGTTGGTTTCTTCCCCGAAGGCATTTATGGAATCAGCCATTCAAATAAGCTCCTAACTTTGAGAAGTTCAGTCTTAGACTGCTTCTGTGTATGTGACTGTATATTCATTATGAATAGAGGTTTGTTTTGTATTTGTATCCCTAGTACCTAGCACAGTATCTGTCACATAGTAGAAAGTTTTTTTAATTATATATATTTTTTCCAATCAGCAAACATTTACATCTCACCATTTCCTCTATGTATTCCCTCCCCACCCTAATGAGAACTGGAAAAGGGGGGAAAACCTATTTTCAAACATGTATAGACAAGCAAAATAAATTTCAGCATTGACTATGTACAAAAACATATGTCTTATTCTGTGCTCTGAGTGGTTCACCTCTCTGCCAGGAGGGAGATAGTATGTTCCATTATTTGTCCTCTGGAATTGTGGTTGATCACCACACTGTTCAGAGTTCCTAAGTCTTTCAAAGTCATTTGTCTTTACCATATTGTCGGCATCGTAGACATTGTTCTGCTGGTTCTGTTCATTTCACTCTGCATCAGTTCTTATGTTTTTCCAGGTTTCTCTGAAACTATCTCTTTCATTATTTTTTATAGCATAACAATTTTCCGTCACACCCATAACTTGATTAGCCATTCCTTGATTTCTGAGTACTCCCTCCAATTTCTGTACTTTACTGTCTCAAAAAGAGCTGTAAATATTTACATGAATCTTTAAGTTTTGTTTTCCTTAGGACTAACCCCTTCTACTCTCTCTCTAAAATTCTCCCTTCTCCCTTCACCCCTTTCCCTCCCATTTCCCTGCTGAGTGAAATGTATTTCTATACTCAACTCTGTGTGTGTGTGTGTGTGTGTGTGTGTGTGTGTGTGTGTGTGTGTGTTCATTCATTTTGATCAGTACAGGTGAGATTGAGCTTCGTGTACCAGCCACTTCTTCCCCAACCCTCCCCCACCTTCCTCCTTTTTCATATAGTTTTCTACTTGTATTATCAGAATGAGATAATTTCTCCTGACCTACTTATCTCTCCCTCCCTAGCCTCAGTGTAGTCTTCTTTTCCTCCCTTTCTATTTTTCTTATGAGATTATCAAGACATAACAGAACCATTCCCAGGGCTTCTGCCCAATTATACTCCCTCTATGACACCTGATGATGATAGGGTGCATAAGGGATGTATCACCCCCTCCTACTAAAATGGATGCATTTTATCCATGCTTAAGTCCTTTATTTTTCATTCATGTTAACCTTGTGTTATGTTTCTCCTAATTTCTGGGTTTGAATTTCAAATTTTTTACAGTTACGGTCTTTATTTTTTTAAACCAGGAATGTGTGTAAATCTTCTATTTCATTAAAAGTTTACTTTCCCCCTGTAGAATTATACTCACTTTTTTCTGGATAAGTAATTTTTGTGTGTAAGCCTATAATCTTTGCCTTTTACAATATGGTATTCCAAACTCTTCACTCTTACAGTGGTAGCTGCTAAATCATGTGTGATTCTGACTCTGGCTCTTTAGAACTTGAATATTTTCTTTCTGGATGCTTTCAACATTTTTTATTTGACCTGGAATTTTTGACCTTTGTATTTTGGTTATAATGCTCCTGGAAGTTTTCATTTTGGGGATAATTTCAGTAGGTAACTTGTAGATTCTTTCTCTTTTACTTTGCCCTCTAGTTCTAAGAGATCTGGGCAGTTTTCTTGGAATATGATGTCTAGGCTTTTGTTTTAGTCATAGCATTCGGATAGTCCAATTGTTATTAATTTTTTTTCCTGTATCTGTTTTTTTCAGGTCAGTTGTTTTTTATTATGAGATACCTTACATCTTCTTTTTTTAGTCCTTTGACTTTGTCTTAAAATTTCTTGCTATCCCATAAAGTCATTGGCTTCATTTTGGTTCATTTTAATTTTCAGGGTATTTGTTCCTTGAGTAAGGTTTTGTACCTCTTGTATCAAGCTGTTAATTCATTTTCCAATATTTTCTTCCACAGCTCTCATTTCTTTTCCATTTTTTCCTCTAGCACTCTCATTTCATTGACAAAAGCATTTTAAATTTATTATTATAACTCTTACTTCATTTCTTCTAGCAATTCTAGTTGAATTTATATCCAAGCTTTGCTTTACTTTGAGGCTTTGCTTGAAAAGAATTTGGCAAAACAACTCTGAGGTACCACAGCACACCTATCAGATTGGCCAACATGACAAAACAGGAAAATGATAAATGTTGGAGAAGATGTGGGAAAATTGGAACACTAATGCATTGTTGGTGGAGTTGTCAAATGATCCAACCAGTTTGGAGAACAATTTGGAACTATGCCCAAAGGGCTACAAAAATGTGCATACCCTTTGATCCAGCAATAGCATTTCTAGGGCTATATCCCAAAGAGATTAAACAAATGGGAAAAGGACCCACATGTACAAAAATATTCATAGCAGCTCTTTTTGTGGTGGCAAAGAATTGGAAATTGAGAGGATGCCCATCAATTGGGGAAGGGCTGAGCAAGTCGTGAATGTAATGAATACTATTGTGCTACAAGAAATGATGAACAGGCTGACTTCAGAAAAACCTGGAAAGACTTATATGGTCTCATGCTGAGTGAAGTGAACAGAACCAAGAGGACTCTGTACACAATAACAGCCACTTTATGCAATGACTAATATTGTCAAACTGAACCCTTCTCAGCATTACAAGGATCTAAGACATCTCCAGAGGCCTCGGGATGGAAAATGCTGTCCACATCCAAAGAAAGAACTATGGAAGTCGAATTGCTATCACTTATTTTTACCTTCTGTTGAGTTTTGTTTCATCTTTCTGATGGTTCCCCTATTGGTTTTAATTTTTACTTACAACTTCACTAATGTGAAAATATGTTTCATGGGTATGTAAATGTAAAGTCTATATCAGATTGTGCGCCATCTTGCGGAGGGGGAGGGGGAGGAAGGGGAGAAAAATTTTCAACTCAAAAGCATATGGAAGTGATTGTTGATAAATCAAAATAAATTAATAAAATTAAAAAAAAAGAATTTGGAAGTCATTCTCTTCTTCTGGGTTTGTGTCTTGAGCTTCCCTATCACCATAATAACTTCATTATGATTGGATTTTTTGTTTGTTTGTTTGGTTGGTTTTGCCTTCTCATTCTTCTAGCTTACTTCCTGACTTTGTATTTGATGTCAGAGTTGGGCTTTGCACACTTCTGTAGGGAAAGTCTGGGTTTGTACATTGCTGCTTTCTTGGAGTATCAGATGTTATACTGTTCCAGGAACTCAGGGACAGTTCAGGCTTGGGATTTGCAAGCTTTTACACTCCCAAAATGGTCTGATCCAGAGCAAAATGTGATTGTTGCCTCCCTTGTCTGAGTTCTACAAATTCATGACCTGGGTTTGGATCAGATCAATGGTAGACTACATCTGGATTCAGCCACTGTCATCCAGCTGTTAAGCTATGCTGGTTCAGAGTTATAAAACTGCAGCTTTTCCTTTAGTCTGGGATTGTAGCCTTGGTATTCCTTTGAAGATTTAAGACTGGGCTAGAGGCTAGAAGTGCTATCCCTTTCTGCTCCTGGGATCTGAGCCCTACCATAGCTACTTGCTTCTGAACTTGCTGCTCTCTTAATATACTGCCTAGGGTCTGAAACCACTAGGAGTCTCAGCAGACATGGGGTAGGGAAGTGGAGTAGATTTGGCCCAGGTTCTCTTTCCAGACTGTCCTGGATCTGTGACCTGTAACTGGGGGGTGGGCAATAAAGTACACATTTGCACTTGACCCCATTGAGGTGCCCTGCATAAATCGGATAGACCTCTTCTCGCTCCAGTTCACAGCCTCTATTGGTGCTATGTTCCAATTGTAGCTCCATACCCATTGTTCTCAGAAGTCTCTGTCTGTCTATGCTAACCTGTGTTGGAAAAATGACTCATTGTGATTTTTTTCTTAGATTTCACCATCGCGATTCAGTCTGATACATTTTTTAGATGTTTGGAGAAGTGGTATTTTTGTTTTCCTTTTTTTTTTTTTTGGTTTTTGTTTGGGGAAGGTTGAGGAGAGCTCCTTGATGCACTGCTTCCTCTTACTCCATCATCTTGGCTCCCTTCCTGTAATAGAAACTTAATAAATACTTCCTGATTGATCAGGAACTTAATGGAATCAATCAGTAAATAGGCTTTTATTAAGTACCTCCTTTGTGCCAAGTATTGTGACAAAATGTATTGGATCACAGCATTTAGAACTGTAAGGAATCTTAGCATCTAGTTCAGGAGTGCTTTTCCATGGACTCCAAAGAGGTGTCTTGGTGGATCTGAGGATCTATAAACTTGGATGAGAAAAAATACATTTTAATTTTCACTAACTTCTAATTGTCATTTAGCATTTCCTTGATTATTTATAAACATTATTCCAATAAAGAGTTCTCAGGCTTCATCAGATTGCAAAAGGTTAAGAATGCCTAATCTAGTAAACTCTTTCCTTTTACCAGTAAGGAAATTGATGAATAGAGAAAGGAAATAACTACTTGCCCCTTACCACACAGCTAGTTAGTAGCAGACCCTAATAATATCTAATACCAATGAATCAATCCTTTTGGAATACAGTTCCTTGACTCTGGTCAATTGGCTGAAACCCACTGGGAAACTGCTGTTGTCTTTCATTTATTATACAGTGGTTTGTTTCAGGAAGCATTACCACATATGTTTCACAAATGAACATTTTGGTTAATGTGGGGATAGAGCTGCTGTTGCCTTTAAGCTTGCATCATCTGTCTTAGATAATCCTTGATTTTTCACTGTAATAGATACAGAAAGAAAAGTTGTGAAATGAAAAACACCACTAATTATTTTGAAAATAATTTGGAGTTGTCTTTGAATGCATTTGTACTTAGGTCTGACTATGGGTATATCGTAGGTAATAGGAAATAATTTCAATCAATAAGCAGGTCACAGTTTACAATACCTGCCTGAGGAAGAACTTGGATGCTGTACAGCTTCTCCCATCAGCTCCTCCCTATAACCTACTCCATTGCTGTGGATAGGCTCATGTCTTTCAAAACTTCCCTGGGGCAGGAGAGGTTAGCAAGTGGGTTTCAAAGGGCTTTTCATGGATGTGTATGCAATAATGCAGAGCATTGCAAAGACCAGAAGAACAATTTACATAATTACCACAACAAAATAGAGAAAAGCAACACACATATCTAGAAGGATATAAAAGTCTTCTAAATTCAGAAAGAAATAAGAGGGCAAGAGGATGGTGGGGTGGGAGGACAAGGGAGGGACTCTTGGACAGGTGTGTAAGTTAAGGAATAGGAAGCCAAGGTAGAGGACAGAAGTAAAGCAGAGAAGTGAGGAGCAATGGGAATAGGGGGAGAAGAAGAGTGAGGAAAATAGGAAGGAGGAAAATGCACAATAAGTAATTATAGCTTGGAATGGGAATAGGATGAATTTGCCCGTAAAAGGGAAACGGACAGCAAATTAAAAATTTGAATTCAACAATTTGTTGCTTTCAGGAAAAGCTATAAAAATGAAAGATATACACAAAGATAAAATGAAGGTCAGGAGTAGAATTTATTATGTAAAAAAGCAGGGGTAGTAATCATGATCTCAGACAAAGTTAAAGCCAAAACAGATTTAATCAAGAGAGAAAAATCGGGAAACTACACTATGTGTCAGCAATATTATTCAATATTGTTTTAGACCATTTAAAATACCTAGACAGTACAAAATGCCTGAGAGTATACCTGCCAAAACAGACACAGGAACTATATGAACATAAACATAAAACACGTTTTATACAAAGTCAGATCTAAATAATTGAAATAATATTTATTATTCAAGGGTAGGTAAAGCAAATATAATTTAAAAATTACAATTTTACCTAACTAATCAAATTATTCAATGCCATCCCAATTAAATTACTAAAAAATCTTACAGAGTTAGAAAAAATAGTAACAAAGTTCATTTGGAAGAACAAAAGAACTTCCAAGAAACCAGGGGAAAAGAATATAAAGGAAGCAGATTCAGTAGTATCAGACCTTAAACTATATTATAAGATGAGAGCATTGTTCAAGTGTAAAATGGATCATTTTGATTATTTTAAATTAAAATTTTCTTGTACAAATAAAACTTATGCAGCCAAGAAGAGAAGGAATGCAGAAAATTAGGGGAGAACTTTCATAGACAATCTCTCAGATAGGATATGATTGGGTTGGAATATTGCTGTGTAGGAAATGATGAGTTTGTTGATTTAGAAAAACATGGAAAGACTTGGACATGTGAAGGAAGATACTATCCACCTTCAGAGAAACAGATGATAAGTGGAAATAAGCACAGTACATTCTTACATATATCTATATGAAGGTATATGTGCATATATGTATATGTTTATAAATATCTATGTATATGTATATGTGTGTATGCATATACATGTATATGTGTATATGTATAT
The DNA here is from genome assembly GCF_003287225.1 of Phascolarctos cinereus. Classification (NCBI taxonomy): domain Eukaryota; kingdom Metazoa; phylum Chordata; class Mammalia; order Diprotodontia; family Phascolarctidae; genus Phascolarctos; species Phascolarctos cinereus. The sequence goes on from NW_027555625.1 coordinate 197,348,579, forward strand.
ATACACATATACATGTATATGTGTATCTATATCTATATCTATATCTATATCTATATCTATATCTATATCTATATCTATATCTATCTGTCTATATATCCTTGCTTAACTGTAGCCCTCTTTAGGTGGGGGGGAGGGAAAAAATAAAATAAAAAGTGACAGCAAAGAACAAAAGAAAACCTACAAGGAAGCAAAGAAAAGCTAGGCAGCTTTGAAAAACAATGTGTAGTATTTATTATATAGATTTTCTTGAAATGGATATTTATTGTTTTATATTGAATCCTCTCATGTTCTGTAGCGCATATTGCAATGGTTTTTCTCATTTTATATTTAAATAAATAGTTTTTTAAAGAAAATACACAGAAGAGAACAGAAAAAAGTTCAGAAGATAGCATCAATAAGTAGGACAATTTTGTTACTATACTTTTAAATTTCATAGAAAGAGAAGACAAAGTATATGTAACAGAAGTCTATAGTTTCATATACAACTCTCTTTTCTGTTCTTTGCATATGAAAATGTTGATGTTTAAGTTCATGAGAAAAAAAGAAAATTTAAAAATAAAAGGTTTTTCAGCACTAAATCCCTTAGGCTCTTACTTTGTATATGTGTATGGTTTTTTTTTTTTATGTAGCACTTTTCAGATGACAAATTTATCACTTGCATTTTTTACCTGCTAGCCACAGAAGCCCTGTATGGTAATGCTATTTCCATTTTAGAGATGAGAAAAGTAAGGTCAAGAAGAAAGGGACCTACCCAAAGACACAAAAGGTCATACCATGTGTCAATGGTATAGCACAGATTGGAGCTGTTATTTTTTGACTCTGAAGTGCATCTGATCTCTTTATACTACAACATGTGTGGAAGTTGTTGAAATGTCAACAATACAAGTATTTTTATGGAATAGACATCATCAAATTTAGTAATATTCATTATAAGTAGAAGCTTGCATTTGAAGGAGCACTGATCTCTTTTCCCCCAATTAGTAATACACAAATTACCAGTTAGTGGGGACAAACAACAACTTAAATATGGTTTCCTTTTATGAAAACTGATCATATGTGTGTGTGCATCTATTGACACTAAGTTTACTAAAAACATTTAACCGTGAGCAGACAAAAACGATGGAGCTAGCTTTCCAACTTTAGTTAGTTCCTTATGAATTACATGCTGGATTTCATGCCATACACAAGTTTCATCATTGATCTTTTACAGTATTTTTAATTTGGTGGTTTTGAAGATTGGATACTAATCCAAACAATGTGCAAATATTGTAATTTTTAAAGATCGCATTTCAACGACTTTCAGAGATATTACAGTGGCTGTTGGTATGAAGTCAAGTCTTTCAAAGATTATCCAAGTCCAATGTAACAATATCTATTGAAGTACAAAGTAAAATATTGTTGAAAATTAAAAACAAAAGCAAAAATTGACAAATTATTGCTGCAGAAGAGCCTAATTAATTCTCAGAAAACAAGCAAAGAATCTACAGAGGTTGTTATTGATTAATTTAGTGAAGGGATCTTGCTTTGGAAGAACAATGAGAACTAATAAAAAAAGTTGCTTAATTACTGCTATAAAGACAAAAAGAAAAGAAAAGACTTATCATGGGAAAGATAACACAAAAACTGGAGTTACTAAAAATCAGGAAAAAAAGGAAATTTTTACTGGTCAAGTACTTTTTCAATCAAGGATATACTAAATCTGTTGTCAGAAGGAACTCTTGATAAGTTATGGACATCTTCAGGCTGTAAAACATTCATTCCAATATATAGATACATACAAAGAAGTGTGTATATTTAAATATACATGTATATGTTTTTATATATAAAAAAGTTTTATATATATATGTATGTATGTATAAAAAACCTTTTTCTTCCATTAAGTTTAAAAGTCTTTTCCCCAGACTTAAACTCCGATTTCAACTCTGATACATTTTTTCATAATATTGAGAAACAGAATTGTTCCATAATTACAGAAATTCCTACATGGAGAAGGAATATTGCAACATGACATTGTACCGTGTTACACACTATGACAAGTTATGGGACTGATTCAAGAGATGGAGATTTATAAGCTCCAATGATGTGGGAACTTAGCTGATTTAAACCGTATTGAAAATTCATGTTTTATAATCTAGGATAAATTTGGGAAAATGGGTTGTCCATCAAAGTTATTTTTAATATCCAGTATGATAAGTGTGATTTCATTGTGAAGAATCAAGGAATGTGGCAAAAACTTGTAAACTCCGTTCTAAATACTGCACCACAATTAATTTCATCAAAATAAGGTCATATTATATACTAAAAGTTTTTTTAAAGATGCAAAAACCAATAAATTAGCAAGTATTTATTAAGCATTTACTATGAACCAGACACTGTTCTTGATTCTGGAGATACAAATACAAAGAATGAAACAACCTTAACTTTGAAGGACTTCCATTCTAATGGGGGAAACAACAATACAAACAAATATATGCATCATGAATATAAAGGGAAAAATAAAAAAAAATAGATAATATTGTGTATATATCAATATAACATAATAAATTCATTATACCAACATTTATTAATATATACATAATCTTACATACATAATATCATATACGAGTGAACTGAGGCCCACGGAGACTAAGTGACTTGCCCTAGGTCACACATTCATAAGTGGCTCAGGTACGATTCCAAATCAAGGCAGCTCATGGCAAAGTGGTTAGACTATTGGGCCTAGAGTCAGAAATACCTGAGTTCAAATTTTGCCTCAGACGCTTATGAGTTGTGTGACTTTAGGCAAGTCACCTCTATCTGTTTCAGTTTTTTCAATTGTAAAATGAGGATAAAAATAATAACTACCTCCCAGAGTTTCAAACGAGATAATATTTGTCAAGTGCTTAGCACAATGTTAGCATATGTTGCTGTTCAGTCATTCAGTTGTGTGCAACTTTTCCTGACCCTGTGGACCATACTGTCCGTGGAATTTTGTTGGTAATGACACTGATGTGGTTTGCCATTTCCTTCTGTAGTGGATTAAGGCAAATACAAAGTAAGTGACTTGTCCTGGGTCACACAAGTAGTAAATGTCTGAGGATAGATTTGAACTCAGTTCTTCCCAACTCCAGGTCCAGTGCTCTATCCACTGAGCTACCTAGCTGCCTAGCACATTATTGTTGTTCGGTTGTTTACAATCCTGTCCAACTCTTTGTGACCACATTAGAGGCTTTCTTGACAAAGATAATGGAGTGGTGCGCCATTTTATTCTCCAGTTCATTTTACAGAAAAGAAAGTAAGGCAAAAAGGGTTAAGTGACTTGCTCAGGGTTACACAGCTAGTTAAGTATCTGAGGCCAGATTTGAACTCAGGAAGACGAGTCTTCCTGACCCCAAGCCTGGCATTCTATCTACTGTGTCATCTAGCTGCTAACACATAGGTAGGTGCTCTGTCCAAAGAAATGTAAATTTTGATCACTGAAGATAGCTTGGGGTTTATGGGCCAGATTTCTTTCTTAAGGACCATGCCTTAAACCCAAATCACTCTAGCTCTCATTGCTTGGCCAACAATAAGTGCCAGGCTCAGAGTGAATGTAAATAACAATTGCTTCATTTTAGCCAGAAACCCAGAGGTTCTTCCCCTCCCAGATTGACTTTTTTTTAAACTAGGTAAAAGAGGTCCTTCTCTACTTCATTTCTTACCCAGCCTTAATCATTGAATGGACATTGCCTCAGTTAAACTGTAACCTGTTAAAGACCTTAGCTTAAAAAGGCCAAGGTCTCCCACTGCATCTGGGACCATCTCCAGTCGTCCTGATCTATATCTGGCCACTGGACCTAGATGGCTCTGGAGGAGAAAGTGAGGCTGGTGACTTTGCACTGCCCTCCCTCACTTAAATCCAATTCACCTGCATGTCATGGCATCGCCTCCCTGATGTCATGGCCCTCTTTGGGAATGAAGGACAAACAGCAACAGCAACAACGGCAACAGCAACGCCTGGTTCCAGCATTCTTCCCCCTCTGTCAGTAAGCCTCTTTACCTATCTCTTGTGCTCATGGACTGGGAAATTGGTAATATAAGCATCCTTACCTTCATGTGAGAGAAACAGAGGAGTTAAAAAACATGAATATGACTTCTCAGTGTTAAAGCCAAGACTTGGAAGATCTTTTGACTTTTAAGCACAGTGCTCTTTCCCCCAGGCCGTACTTTCTTTAATAGGATTTTTGTATCTGTATCTTTCACAGACTTTGAAGATGAACCATGAGCTAAGTAAGCCCCAAACTGAATAGGAGCTAGGGCTTGTGGGTATTCCAAATTGCCAAAGTCTATCTCTAGTGATTCTCTAGTGATGCTGTATGACTACAAATTCTGGAATACTATGATCTCATATTATATTAAATTACAAAGGGACTGAAAGTCAATGAATGGCAAGACACAAGCAGGCTTTAGCATAAGATCTACAAAGATCAACATGGCAGATTTATCAAGGACAATTATGACTGTAATAGGACACTGTCCAGTCATGTAGCTAGAGCACAGGGCATTCTAATGATATTTTCTGCATAGTAAAAGAATCAGAGGAAGATCTTGGGGAGAACTTCACTGAAGGACTTCATAAGGGTCAAGACTTGGACCCAAAGGAGACCTTAGGGACCATTTAGTTAAGCTCCATCATTTTATAAATGAGGAAATTTAGGCCCAGAGATGTTCTGTAACTTGCCCCCTAAATCAAACAAGTTATAAATATTAGAGCTGGGATTCAAACTGAGCTTTTCTGACTCAAAATACCATGCTATTTATGCAGCTTTTCACTGCCTCATTTGATAAGAAGAATCCAAAAATAAATAGCACAAGATGGGAAAGAATGGATAGCTTGAGAGCTACCTCAATGAAGGTATCAATGAAGAAATCAATCAATTAACTAGCATTTATTCAATGCCTTTTGTGTCCAATAACAGGCAGGATGGTTGGGGAATACAGAGCCAGTCTACAAGTCAAAAAGTCTTGTGTTTGAATCTAACTTCTAACACATACTGGGTGGAGGACCCTACATAATCCATTTAATATTCTCATATCCCAGGCAAAATGCCTATGGTTTTAAGGGTTAGACTGATTGCTGGTCTTCAGTGGTGGAGAGATTTTTTTTTTTAACCAGGAGTTTTCTATGTCAATGAAATCACAAGTCAGGACAAAAAAGAAATTGTTTTTGCTTGTTTGTTTTTGCACTAGGATACCAATATAAAAGTGAGCCAGTCTCTGTATTCTTGGAGCAGAGATTTCATAGGGATGATAGGATCTAATATCAGAACAGAACTTAAAGACCTTTAGTTAAACTCCATCCAAAAAAGTGAATAGATTTGGTTTCCAGATAGGTAGTGCAAGATATATACAAAATAAATAAACAGTGAGGGTGGAGAAGAGCTGGGTCCTTAATCATTGTGAAAATCAGGAATGGCCTCTTGAAAGAGTACCCAGAGTATGAGGAGGAAGATGTGTAGAAGGGGAACATTCCATTTTTTTGGGTAGAGCCAATTCAAAAGTATGGGGATGTGAGATAAAGTATTGTGTATGGGGAACAGCAAATAGGCCAACCTGGTGAAGAATAGGTAGAACATTTAGGGGTCAGTAATGTGTAATTAGCCTGGAGAGACAGGATACAGTCAATTTGTAAAGGGCAATAGAGAGCCACGAAGGCTTCTTGAGCAGAAGAGTGACATAGATCTCACTTCAAGGAGATTATGAATCCATCTAAATAGCTAAGTCACTGCAGAAATCCAGAATGGTTCAGTGAAAGCAGACTTGCACTAGGAGTTAGAAGTTGCTTTACTGGTCCCACCTCTGCTGACACTGACTTTCTATGTGACCTTTCAAAAATCACTTCCTACCTTTGGGAGTCAGCTGCCTTCACTGATCGGATGAGATAGTACAGATTATGTGCTTTGCTGCTTGGCATATGGTAAGTGTTCAATAAATGCTTGTTAACTGATTGACCTTAAAATGATAGATAAATGTTAACTATTATCGTTATTATTATTCTCTTTAAAATGAAGAGGTTGAGCTAGATGACCTTTTCCAGCTCTGACATTTTTAAAATCATTATTACCATTCAGCTGCTCCTTTCTTGTCATTGCTAGAGAAATGATGACCAGATGAGATGGATCTGAGTCATCAAAAAATGACATGTGGAGCCAGAAGACAAATTTCTGGAGTATTTCCCTACCAGAAGCCGAGGGTTTTAAATGGGGAAAGGCAGCTCAAGAATCATTATCCCAATGCCCTGCTTCAGGTCATTGGAATAGTAAATGCAGAACCTGGATTCTAACCCAGGCCTCCGACTCCATATCCAATACTAAGTACATTATATGGCCAAAGCCCATGAGCAAGTGTGGGAACCAGGATCTGAATGCAGGTTTAGCTCTCCTTACACCTAAAGGGGGATGGATTAGGCTTCCACTCTTAGATCCCATGATTTTCTTTAACGAAGGGCCAGCTTAGCTCAGAAAGGTAAGAGGAGAGAGGAAGCTTGATTGGGAACGGATGCTTTCTCCGAGTTGGTACTTCGTCCCTTCGGTCAGCAGAGGGAGCTGCGCTCGCGCTCCGAAGGGGTGGGGGCCAGGCGGTGGTCTTCAAAGGCAAATGCTGCAGGAAACCCACAGACGCTTTATGGCGTCTTTGTGCTCAGATTGGCAGCTTCTTGCCCCCCTCCCATTCCCTTTCATTCATTACCCTACCTTCTCAACCCCCCCCCCCCTAACATTTTAGGGGCTGGAGTGGAGGTGGAAGGAGGCGGGGGGGGGGGCACGGTGCAATAAAGAGAAACCACTGCAGACAACTCAAGTCAGACCTTGCAGCGGCGAGCGGCTGAGCCCCGGAGCCCGGGCCTGCGCGCGCCGGGTAGGGCGCGGGCTGGGAGCAGGGGGGCGTGGGGAGCGGTCGGTGCCCGGAGGAGGGGCGGCGGCGGCGGCGGCGGCGGGAGCTGCAGCTGCTGCAGTGTCCGCTCTGGAGGGCGAGAGAGAGACAGAGGCAGGAGACTGCGCAGCCCCGAAGAGGCCGTGCCCGTGCCCGTGCCCGCGCCCGCCACGGCAGAACTGCGGCAAACACCCAGGTAAAAGAAGGAGCGGCGGCTCAGACCCCCTTTGTATGCGCAGTGCGGGCCTTCGGGGAAGGATTCTGGGGAGGAGGAGGAGGAAGAGAAGGAGGAGGAGGTGGAGGAGGAGGAGGGAGCCCGTCCGTCAGTCTTGCTGCCCTCCCGCCCGCCTGCTTCTGCGATGGCTTGCTCTGTCGCATCCAGAGCAGAAGCCGAGGGAGCGGGAGGATGTCGCTCCTGCTTGGCAGAGCCTGGCTGTCCCCGCGGCGGCTCTCGGGGAACTGCTCCCGCCGCGGCTGACAATTCTTCTGTCTACTGGCAGCAAGGCTGGCGGCCAGGCAGGCAGTCAGGGAGCATTTGCCCTTGGCCTTGACTGCCCTGAGAGCCGGTTTGTATATTTGTGCAGACGGCGAGGAACCGTGGAGGGAGGAACGGGGTTGAGGGGATTCTGTGGAGGGGGCCAGCTGTCTAACCTTTGAAGGGACTGGCGTGGGGAGTGGGGGTGAGTCTAACGGCCAGGGCGTCTTGCTTCTACTGCATTGTTAGTGCATTTATATCCTCCTTCTCCCCTCACCCCCAGCCTCCCTCTCCCTCCCCGCCCTTTGCCAGTTTGCAAAACACTTGCCCCCCCCCATTTTTCTTTTTTTGCTTCGGGGGCTCTGTCTGTCGCTGATGGGCGGGGGTGGGTGGGAGATTGGAGTCGACCTGAGCTTTTTTGCATCTGGCTATCCTTTGATCCCCCAGTTCTTTTTCCCACCTGCTCCGAAGACCAGGAATAGGTTTGGAGTTTGAGAGAGTTAGGGTGGGGTTGGGGGGGACAGGAGATTGTCTAGGTCAGGTTCATCTGGGAGAGAGAGTGGGAGCTGGGAATAGAGAAGGTCAAGGTTGGTGAATTGCGTTTCTCTTCTCTCAACATTTAGAGGGTTTGTGCGGTTTAGCTCTTCTCAGTCGTGACAGCTGCTGCTTCCATCCCTACCCTACTAACCCTCTCCTTGGCCCATCTTCCCTCTCTGTGCATGAATTTGTCAAAAGATAATCGAAACCCAGCTCTTGACCCTCGGAGAACTGGGCTAGCTGTTGCCTGCATTCCAGACATGGCAGGTCGCCATGGGGGTGATGGGTTGGGGGGTGGGGGGGATTGCGGCTGTGTTGCTTGTAGATCTGAAGGAGAGTGATAATGCATTTTGAGAAAAGGTTATATCCGGGTAGTGGTGACCCCTCACCAAATTCTTTGGCTGAATGGTTCCTTTCATTCACTCCACGGAGGCTAGACTGGGAACTATTTAATTTTGTCTTTGTGCTCCCAAGGCCCAGTGCTAGTAGGCATTTATTAAAGGCTTGATAATTGATTTCCGGTTGAGTGTCTTCCTCGGCTATAAAGATATTTTGTTCTTGGACCAAACCATTAATCTTATCTTCTTCTGCAGGGGTTTGAGCTCACAATCTTACTACAGGATAGGGCAACAGCATGACCTAACACTTCACTCTTTGAGCTCTAACAACATTATTTGATTCTAGTACTATAATGAGGATTAGAATAGTCATAAAAGTAGAATCATAGAATATTAGGGCTAGAAGCTGTTTTAGATACGATCTAATAATAATAACATAATAGCTTACATTTCTGAAGCACTTTAATGTTTACTAAGAGCTGTTTTCCTCAGAATGGTTCTTCAAGGTAGGTACTGTAAGTATTATTATTATTATGTGTGTTTTACAGGTGAGAAACTCAGAGAGGGGAGGGGACTTGCTTAAGGTATTCCTCTTATTAGTGGCAGGATCAAGACTAGAATTCATATCTCTTGCCTCCTCTAATTCTCTTTCAGCCCCTTCTAGCTAGGCTGTCTCACTTGCTCCCTTAATGATTTGGCCCAGTTGGACTGTTTCACATATTCTTTCTATAATATCTTATACTTCTGAGGTTTTCCCTGGGTTAACAATGAGTTCTGCTTAAGGGAGGTTTTAATGTCATATGTAAAAAATGCTTTATGTTAGGTAGAAACCTCTCTCATTTACCAAGGGTTGGAAAACTGTAGAGTTCTAGGATATATAAGCCTTACATAATCCATACCCATGTTATAAGGCCTTCAGCCAGTTTCTTGAAACTGAAATAGGTAATTTATGTGAAGTTGCCTTCTTTATGCAGGACTAGGGGAAAAATCATTTGTGGGAATTAGTACTGGGAGACTCTTCTTCGTCCTTTATTTTATCATTTGTGAAAATATGAATATATCAAGGATCTGTGATTTACTGTGATTCCTTTCATCTGTAAATTAGTTGAAAGATAGATGGATTTAAAGTTAGGTCTTCCTGATTTCAAGTACAGCATGCTTCCTTGCAAATACATGAATAACTTCTGAATTTAAAAAAAACACAAAATTAATTAGGAGGCCTTTAAAATGGGGGCAGATGACAAAGGCATTTTTCTAAAGAACCAGCTCTGTGACCTTGAGCAGTAGTAACTCATTTCTCTGGGCCTCAGTTTCTTCCTCAGTGAAATGATGAATTTGGATTAGATGATGTTCTTAAAATCCTTTTCAGCTCTTAAAAAAAGACTGTTTGTATGATTCTGTCTTCTAGGTGGAGCTCTATTGCTGAACTACTAACTAGCTGCTTACATATTTGTAAGTCTTAAAAAGATGAACATTTCTGGCCAGAGCGATAGGTTATCCACAAAAGATATAACTTTTTTTTTATATCTTAATCTAAGAATTTGGAGAAAAAGGAGAGTTCTAGTGATAAGTACTTGAAAAAAAATTTGTGTCCAAGAGAGTTCCTTTTCTTATTCAAAAATGTATTTTCCTTTAAGACTAAGCCCAAGGACAAGAGTTCTTGACCTGTGTGTGTGTGTGTGTGTGTGTGTGTGTGTGTGTGTGTGTGTGTGTGTGTCTGTGTCTGTTCCTATAGACTGCTCCATAGGCATTCTGGTGAAACCTACAGACCTCTCCTGGAGATAATGTTTTAAAATACATAAAATAAAGTACATAGGATAAAAAGAAAACCAATTATTTTGAAATATATAATATATACATACATACACACATATACATATACATAGATGCATACAAACACACACACATATATATACACACACATATATAGTTTCAACATATTACCAAAAAAAACCTCACCACTACCTTCATGAGCCTTAGGTTAAGAACCTTTGCCTTAGGGCAACTAGAAAAGTATCATAAATCGATCATATAAATGCCCTCTAGAAATCTAGAGAGGGATACTTCCTCAAAAATCAGATTTCCAAACCTTGTTGGTAGAAATGCTTTGGTGGCTCTTACAAATAGCTTGTTAATCTACAATTAACGTCATCTAATCATTTATTCTGCAGCTATTACCAGCTTATCAGTAGGTATATTTGTATATACAAATATACAGAGATGAAAAAGATGAAACAGTTTTGCTCTCCAGAAGCTTATGCCTTATGTCAGGGGAGACAACATGTGCATATAAATATATATACACATATACACTTGTGTGTGTGTATATGTATACACACACACACACACACACACACACATATATATATATATATATATACATATAAATATACACACAAAATAAATACAAGGTCATTTGGGGGAGGGGATTCTATACAAAGTCATGGAACTGAGAGATAGAATGTTACGTGTAGGGAACAACAAGGTGGCCAGTGCTTTCACTGCATGGAAGAAGTGAAGCAAGAAGAGCCTTATTTCCTAGAAGTATTTTGAATGGTAATAAAATACAGCTTAAACAGCTGGTTTTACAGGGTTTTTTTCCCCTCCTGTTTTTGGTCTAGAGACCATGAACCTTTGAACTGCCTTGCTTGCGTTGTCCCTTCTTTGTCTTCACCCCTAACCTTGGTGTCAAGCCATTAAATTTCTAAAGGAGGCAATTATGAAAGAGAGAGACTTTGAAAGGTGGGAGGCAAAGAGTGGTGAGAGAGGGACATGGGAAAGTTTGAGACCCATATGGGCTGGTACAAGGATATGTATCCAGGGAACTCTAAATGTACCCACCCTGTATATACTCAAGGGATATCCACTCAGACACTAAACAGTCACAATTTTTACCACAAACCCTTTCCTGCCAGAGACTTTCTTGAGGCAGGGTGGTAGAGGAAAGAATGCTGGCCTTGAAGCCAGAAGAATGGCTTAAATTCTAACTAAGACCCTTGCTAGCTATGTGACTTTGGCTAAGTCACTTAATCTTGCTAAAGTCTAAACCTTAGTTATCTGTAAAATGGGCCTAATCTAGTATCACCAACTCTGTCTTTTGCAAGAGTGTTTGTAAAGAATGCATTTTGCCAACCTAATTGTGTTATGAATGTGAATAGTTATTTACCAGCTAATATTAATTTGAGAGGCAGTGTTCTGTAGAGAATAGAGAACTACCATTAGTACTGACACGTAATGGTTTTATGATGTGGGACAAGTCACTTTACACCTCGTTGTAGCCAAGTGGCCTGTAAGAGTTTTACATTGCTGAGCAGGTGCTGCTCTGTATCGGTAGAGAGACTTTTCTTATTGGCTTTTCCATATACCAGTGAGAACACTGGTCTAAAAAAAGAACACACTTTTTTTTTTTATTGAACACCTACTATGTACCAGATATTGTGCTCTGTGCTGGGGCAACAAAAATAGAAATGATTTGTGAACACCTGACTTGGAAACACCTGCTCCTACTGATAGTGAATCGAAGACCACAATTGCAGAGCTGCTTCCCAGGAGCACTTAAATTCTGCAGTCCAGCCATACTATAGGTTTAATTGGCTATTGATGTTGGCTTGGGAACCTAACCACCCTTTATAACTATTTTTTTTCCTGTGGGAAGATGAGTACCAAATAACAGTGTTTGGAATGTAGCCCATCTACAAGTTGGCAACTGCCTGTGTGTGAGATGTGGCAGCCAAGAAATGTAACAGGATCTTAGGCTGCTAGTGTCTTGTGTCAGGGATTTAATAGTATTGTTCTGTGCTTACCTGATTACACCACATCAGAAGTATCGTGTTCAGTTCTGGGCACCATATTTTAGGAAGGAACATTGATAAACCCTAGAGCATTCAGGTGAAGATTGGGATTGGAGTTTGGAATTGGAAAGGTCCTACACATAACAGTTGTTTGTAGGAACTGAGGATGTTTATCCTGGAGAAGAAAAGACTTGGAGTGGAAGAAGGTGACATTTTAACCATCGTAAACGATTTTAGGGATTTCATGTGGAAGTGAATTAGACTTGTTTTATATGGCCCCAGAGGGCAGAATGAGGAGCTAGTGGGTAGAAGTTAAAGCATATAAATTTAATCTTGATTTGGGAAAAATCTTAGTGATTAGAGCTGTCCTAAAGTGGAATGAATTGCTTCCAGATGTAGTAGATTTCCCTTCCCTGGAAGTCTTTAAGCAAAAAACAAAAACAAAACAAAAAATGGTAACTATTTCTTATGTATGCTATAGAGGGAATTCTTACTCAGAAATAGGTTGTACTAGATGACCTTTGACAGCCCTTTTAACACTGAAATGCTGTGTTTTTTGTAATGGTCCACAGGAATTGAATGAGGATGATACTCTTTGCTTTCCTGTTATCTTTGTGTATATAATGGAGTAGGATGGGAAGGTCTTAGTTAAAGCATTATTTTTCTTACTGCATGACGACCAGAATTTTTTGTAAGAAAGTCTTACTCTTTATCAGTTAGTATTCCCCAGTGTTCTTCATTCTGAGGCCTAGATATACCAGATCAGGAAGTAGTTTTGCCTCTACCCATAACTGATAACCATGTCATGGAATCTCAGTGCACTAGAAAGGACCACTAATTTCCTAATTTTATAGATAGGAAAATGAGTCCTTGGGCGGAAATGATCTGCCCAAAGTTTTGCAACTTATTGATGATAGAGCCAGATCTATATCTACTCTAGTGTTATTTGTGCTATTTAAGACTGTCTCCTGGCCATTTCACAGATGAAGAAACAGGATGAGAAAGGCCAAATGACTTGCCCTAGGAGCCAGGGGTGGGGAACCTGTGGCCTTAGGGTCACATGTGGCCCCCTAGGTCCTCAAGTATGGCCCTTGGAACTGAATCCAAACTTCATAGAACAAATCCCCTTAATAAAAGGATTTGTTCTGTAAAACTTGGACTCAATCAAAAGGCTGCACCCAAGGACCTAGATGGCTCTAAGTGGCTTTGAGACTACAGGTTCCCCACTCTTGTTAAGTCATAAAGTGTTTGCCTCTATTGTGTCCCCTTTGTGTTTTTCCGGTATTCTCAGTAAGAACTCCTTTGCACCTTTTCCTTTTTCACAATCTGTGACTTAACAGTCATCCTTCTTGTTTCCAGATCCTTCCCTTAAAGCCTTCAAGGCTGCTGAAAAAACAAATAGCAACTCCATTCATAAGTTAGTTTGGAGACTCCTACACAAAAACTTTCCTGCCAGCCTCTTTTTTTTTTTTGAGGCAGTTGGGATTAACTGACTTGCCCAGAGTTATACACAGCTAGTTAGTGTTATGTGTCTGAGGCCGGATTTGAACTCATGTCCTCGTGACTCCAGCTATATCCAGTGTACCACCTAGCTGCCCCTCAGCCCCCCCTTTTTTAAGGGCCTCAAATAGCCTTGCTTGTCAATACTTGTTGATTCCAAAATCAGTACAGGCTCAATTACTCAGTTGAATCTCTGATCTTAATTTAAAGGTCCCTATCACTATAGAGATCAAAATTCATTAATGTCTGTACCGGTTATTTGGCTCTTATCAAAGGCTTCCTAAAAGTTCTTCAAATGGGGACCATCCAACATGCTGAAAGACTTCTTCCAACATTTGCAAAGGTTCCAGTGGGGCACTGTGGCTGTCTATTTGTAATCCTTCAACTGTTCAATTCCTTGGTGATACCTTTTGCTCCTGTTCTTTGGAGTTTCTCATTTTTTTTTTTTGGTTGTAGCTTGCTTACACCCACCATGTGTCTTCTCTCTATTCCCCTTTGTATGATACTTGTTTTTAATTGTTTAGAGGAAGTGCTGTTACATGTCTCACTAACATACCAAAATTGGTAAAATGTTAGTGTTGAAATCTGAGTAATAGATATTCTTCATCCTCTTGGTATTTCCTATGTGGATGGACAGGCCAAACTCCTTTGAGTGATTATAGATCCCTACCAGGAGGCTCTGTAATATCTTGGGGCTTGGTGGAGTCAGTAGAATGTCATCTGATAACTGAAGCATCTGGTGAACACTCACTCACTATCCAGAGACAGCCCCTCTTTGACTTGGGCTCAGAGATGGATCTCCTTAGTCACAGGGGTGATTTGGGGGAGCATACAGCTCCTTGTTTTATATCTCCACTAATTAACAGAGGGTCATTGAACAGGGTTATTTCTATCCTTATATCTTCCAAGGAATCTTTTTATCTATGGACAGGAGGCACCTTTTTGTAAAAGAACATGTAAATGGCACTTTGTTGTGTGGGATCAGATGCCTTTTTGTAATCAAACAGTAAGCACAATGAAGTCTCTGCATCTTTTGGTTAATTATGAAATGGTAAAGATGTGGATCATTGTTGAATATTAATTGTGACTTGCTTATTCCTTACTAGTACCCTTATTGAGGAGGCCCTTAATCTGTATTAATAAAGATTTTGTACAGATGGGAGAGTAGGCATATAGCTAGTTAGTTAATTGATGATCTGTCAGTTACCTGTTGTCAGTATTAATAATGTCTGAATTCCTTCATAGCCTTCGTGTATCTTATATATTAGTCCCTCCACGTTCTTAGAATTGTATCATCTCTAGGGTGGCTCTCCGTTACATAGAATTGGTCCTTCCTGTTGCTTTTCCCATCTTTGTCCTTTTTAGTACTGTTTATATCTCCTCTCTGAGCACATTTGGGTGCTGTGATATTAGGACTCAAGTGTGTGTGTGTGTGTGTGTGTGTGTGTGTGTGTGTGTGTGTGTGTGTGTGTGTGCGTGCACGTGTGTCACTCACACGCACACACATTTTTACACTATCCTTGATGGAGAAAATAGTTTGTTAAAATGTGTTTTGGTTTTTTTTTTGGAGATCTTTTCCATTTTTCTCCTATTTGTAATTTTTCTTACATTTTTATCCTTAAATCTAGTTTTAGAGCCACTGGACTATTTAATTAGAGGGTGGCTTTTTGCACATTCCTAATAAAATCATAAATCAGTTTTCAAAATGTTGACCCCAGAGTGTGCACAGTCTTTCACTCTAAGGACTGGAAGAAGGCTTGCCTGTCATCCTCCTTGTGATAGCTGATCATGGGGGCATGTTTCCATCATAGATCCATATCATTCACCTATTATTTTTCCCTATTATTCCCTCTTCTGGCTTATTTTCACAAGCTCCCAAATTTCCCTTTTGTATCAGGTATCGGTCATTGGAGAAGGTCATAAATTATCTACAACCTAGATAGTAGCAATAGTTGTGCAGGTGCAATTGAGAAAATCCTGTCTGTCCTCCAGGATACCTACATCCCATTATCCAGGTCACCTAGTGACAATTCACCCTTTCACTTCCCATGGTCCAGAATGAGTCACATAGGATAAACAGGCATTGATAGGGTTGTGATCTGCAGTGTAAAACTCAAAATCTTTCCCTCTAAATCCACAGTTCTTCCAAACTCCCTCAGCATTTCGTGTCCGAGATGCTACCATCCTTCTAGTCACCTGGGTTTGCAACCTTGGCATCCTTATCCCAGACTTTTTACTTCCCCTATATATCTCATCGTTTGCCAAATTTTATTCCACAGCATCTCTTGCATTTCTCTTTCCTCTCATATGGCCATTAGCCTAGTTAAGCCCCTCAACACTTCTCTGATAGACTATTATAGTCTCTTTATCAGTCCCCTCACCTTATTTTTCTTCTCCTTTAATTCAACCTTTATATAGCTGCCAAAATGATTTTCTTAATTCGTAGATGTGCCCATGTTATGGTCTTACCAAATAAACTCTAGTTGTTCCCTACTGATTCTAAGAAGAAATAGAAAATTTTTGACATTATGCAGTACTCCATAACCTAGCCCTAATCTTTCCAGTCTTATCATGTATATTATTCTCCCTCCTGTACTCTCTACAAATTGACCTTTCTGTTATTCACACATGACCTACCATCTGTGCCGGGATTTACTGAGTCCTCACCTGTCCCTTAGAATACCTCGTTTCCTTCATGCCAAACCTTAGTACTACCTCCTTTCTACAGGAAGCCTTTCCTGATCCCCCCCAGCTATTAGTGCCCTCCCTCCCCAAACTCCCTTGTATTAATTTTATATGATCATATATACCTCTGTACTTATCTCCCCTGAAAGGAGAAAATAAGCTGCTTGAGGACAGGGACTGTTTTATCTTGGTTTTGTGTCCTCAGTGCGTAGCAGAATGTCTGACACTTAGCGCTTAATAAATGTTTAGTGTTCATCTTCGGATCAATGGAGGGAACATATATGGCACTAGGATCACAGATCCATATGCCCCTTTGAGAGATTTACATGTTTAGTTTGGGCATTTTCAGACTTAGCTGAAATGTTTGATTTAATGAAAGCAAGTCACAGGAAAAATAAAAAAATATATATTAAAAAAAAGATAGGAGAAGAGATATGCAGTATCCTGCAAGAAACATTTGTTCCTAGACAAAAGTATGGGAAAAAATGTAAACTTTATAATAAAGTCTATTTTTGGCCAGTGCTACTAAAAACCAACCAACAAAAATCTCCCCAGAAACTTTTATTCCCAAAAGTTTACACGTGTCAGTTTTTCCCCAAACAGAGTGTTTAATGGTTATTTTCTGACCAAGTGCTTAAAAGAACTTTTGAAATTAAAGATGTTAGGTATTTTATTTTAACAAAAAGACAAGTAACTTTTGTTGAACTTTTCTGTGATGAAAAATGGCTGTCAGTAGTATAATATCCAGTAGATAATACTTAATTTATCCCTTCAAGGTAAATATCACTTAATTTTAAAAAAAATCAATTCCCTCCATTCCTCCTTTCCCCCAGCCATCCTTTATAACAAAGAATGAAAAAGAGGGGGACAAAGGAGCCCAGCATAACTATCCACTATTATCAGTTAAATTCCACAGTCTATATGGTATTCCTTATCCATAATTACCTCCCTCTTCAAGGAAGAGAGAGAAGTGCACCCTTTTTATCTCTTTACCCTCTTTAACACTTTGCTCATGCTGTTTACATTTACTGGCTTAGTTGTGAATATTGCCTTCCAGGTTCAGTTTGCTTCACTTTGCATCAGTTCATATAAGTCTTCCTACCCTTTTCTTTATTCTTTATATGTGCCATTTTTTATGGCACTGTGATAGTCAATTATATTCATGTACCAAAATTTCTTTGGCTCTTTCCTCATTGATAGACATCTACTTTGTTTTCAGTTTTTTTTTCCTACTATAAACTTGCTGCTATAAATATTTTGGTGGGTAGTTTTTTTCCCCCCTCTTTATACCAATGCCTATTATTTATGTAGCACTTTAAGATTCTTTAAGTACTTTAAGGTACTGTACGCATTTTTTCATTTGATCTTCACAGCTACTCTGTGAGATAGATGCTGTTATTATCCCCATTTCACTAGTTAAGATTGAAAGAAGTGTGATAATAGTGGATCAAATACTGGACTTGGAGTAGTAAGATCTGGATTCAAATGTTACCTCAGACGCTTTTTAAATATGTGACCTTTGCTCTCATATATAAAAGAGGGAAATTGGATTTTATGGCCTCTGAGGTCCCAACTCTAAATTTATGATCATGTGATCCTATGATTGGCCCATGTTTACACAGCTAATAAACAATGTGAGGCAACATTAATTTTCAGGTTTTCCTGTCTTTGAGTATAGTACGGTATGCATTGTGCCACCAAGCTGCCTAGTTGGGTTATGTATCTAATATTAGGGTGTCTGGGTCAAAGAATATGGAATGTTTAGTCTCTTCCTTAGAATAATTCTAAATTGCTTTCTAGAACAGATGAATGAATTCATAGCTCTGTCAGAAATGAATATGTGCCTATATTTCTATTACCTCCTCTAACTATTTCCATTATTTGTCATCTTGGCCAGTTTTGTGGATGTGATATCAATTCTCAAGAATTGTTTTTATTTTTTTTTTTCTTATTAGTAATTTGGAGTAATCTGTCAAGTGGTTTGAAGAGTTTGTATTTTTTGTTCTTTTGACAGCTATTTATTCATATATGTTGACAATTTATACAATGGGGAATGACTTTTTGGTGTTATATTCCTGTGTTAATTTCTCATATAGGATATCAAAGGTGATTATCAGATGAAGAAGATATTTTAACAATAAGTGAAAGAAATAACTTTTTGAAAGAAACTAGTACTTTGGAGAGAGCACATTGAAAATGAATGTTTGGAAATATTTCCATCATTATGTGATTTTATTGCTGAAAGTGATGGAACTGTGTCATGTGTAAAAATCCTCACATATTCACATTTGAAAAGGTTAGAAGTAGGATCGTTTAGCCAGTTTAAAAAAAAGTCTTCCAAATGACTCTGGAGCCCATTTGTAGAAAAATGGAATACTTTCACAATGGCTTGGCAAAAATGACCTTGCCTTTAAGGAACATATCAGTTTATTAGCTGAATTTCTGCAACAATCCAAACTTTGCATAATTTGTGAATAGGCTTGAAAAATGAGTGTCATGATTTAGTAAGTACATCCACAGTGGACTTTTTCCACTTGAAGCTGTGTGTCATTAAGAGATTTCTTTTTTTTTTAATCAATCCACAAGAGTTTATGAATATATTTCTCTATCAAGAATAGAAACAAACTGAAATTAGAACCATGTGCAACCTCCATCCTTTGCTTCTAGTGTTGCCCTGTGGGGCCAAACAGAGCAAGTCTTCCAGGGGACACCCTCTTTCAAGTGACAGCAGCCTTTAGAAGATTTGAAGTCAGCAGAGGTAAGCTTGGCCTGACTGACATCCTAGAATTGATGATTTTTCTATATAAAGATTCCCTTGCAAAAATGATGATCTATTTGGTAAGGCAACCTCTGTACTCAGTATAGTTTTGATGATACATTTATTTTTGTCTTAAAATTTTAGAATTAAAAAGGAAATTAAAATTCATCTTGTTCAACCCAAATAGAAGAACATACTTACCCCCACACTACAAGGTTGTCTGATTTAATAGTTGAAGAACCAGAATTAGTTAATATAACCCATGTAATCAATTAATCAATAAAGATTTATTAAACACTTACTGTGTGCCAAGCCCTGTCCTAAGCAGTAGTAATACAAAAAGAGGCAAAAGACAGTCCCTGCCCTCAAGGATCATCCAATCTAATGAGAATTATATCCTCTCTGTGAGGAATAAGTTTTCTTTGAATGTCTTCTGTATTTCTTTTAGTCTACCTGGCTTTGCTATTTGCACATTTAAAAATAACAAATATCTGATGTTTTTGTGTTGAAGACACCTTCTTTTTGGGGACATTTGAAAGTTTTCTTTGGGGACTGGATGTGCCTTGTGGTGCTTCAGAGCAGACAGAAACAAATAAACATGGGCATAAATGAGGAAAATAAAATTTGAAGCTTCTGCTTTGGGATACCTGTCCCAGAATGTGTGTTTTGGAGTGGAATAAATGCTAAGCCAGTGAATTGAAATGAGGACTTCCATTAAAACTTTCAGAGCTAGCTAGTTAGGGTTTGAAAAATTAATATTCTTTAATATGGACGTGTTCATAATCATGTGGCACCGCAAATTAAACATAATCATTTGTGAATGGGAGTGAGGTAGTCTTTCTGTTTGTTTGGTTCTTGGAGAGTGCTGCCATTGTGGTCTTATAATAATAATTACTACATCTTTGCTTTCATGGTATTTTATATTCTACAAAGTTCTTTCCTCACATAACCAGTCAGGTTGATAGATAGGTGGGTGGTATTATTTCCACTTTGAAAATTGAGGAGCAGACCAGGCAAATTAAGTGATTTACTCAATTTCACATAACTAATAAGTACTCAAGCTATCACTTTTTTCTCATTACGTTTTTATGTTGTCTTCTCACACAAAAAAATAAAATGTTTAGTGTTCCTGGAACTTTAGACAGGGAGGGCTGTGGTAAAATAAATGAGTAATGGCATGTTGCCCAGTAAATTCAGGCAGAAGCATTCTCACCTTCCTTCAGATGCATGGGGTCCTCCAAGCCTACGTGTCTTCCTGTTTTGTATATAGACTCCTCCTTCCTTTCCATTTTCCTTCTCTGTTTCATCTTACTTCCCCTCATCTCCACTCACTGTCTACCCTTCTTCCCTTTCCTCTTTCTTGGTGTCTTCTGAGTTGAAGACAGTGGCACTAAGGTCACCAGGAAGATGTGGCGACTAGAATAGCCAGACATTAGGACAGGAATATAGTTATCAGAGGTGAGAACAGATACAAGGTAAGGAATTAGGGATTTAAAAGAGCACGTTGTTGCTACATATCGAAAGTTTAAGGATGTGAGTAACAAGGGAAGTGGCAAGCATCAGTTTAAAGCATCCATGGTTAGGGTAATGACAATCAATCAACACACATTTATTAAGTACTTACTGTGTACTGGGCAGTGTTTTGGGGATACAAAGACAAAATTGCAACATAGTGTGAAACTGGGCCTCTGGCAAAAGCCCTGAAGCTAGGCATCTCCATTGTAGAGCACATACTGAACCTGTAGGTAAGTAAATGCTTGTATTTGGCTAGGTGCCAGATGAGAATGGTAGTAATAGATACCAATAATTAGGAAACAAAGATAATGGGATTTTGTACTGTAACTGAATTTTGTTTTGTTTTGTAGCATATAGAAATTAGGATTCCAAGAAGGGAAGTTAATTTGTTCAAGGGCTCATACTTAGTAGTAAGGTAGTAGCAAAACTATGGGGCAGTTAGGTGGCATAGTAGATAGATAGAGTGTTGGGCCAGAAATCAGGAAAACTCATCATTCTGAGTTCAAATCTGGCTTCAGACACTTACTAGCTGTGTGACCCTGAGCAAGTCACTGAACCTGTATGCCTCAATTTCCTTATCTGTGAAATGAGTTGGAGAAGGAAATGGCAAACCATTTCAGTATCTTTGTCCAGAAAAGCCCAAATGGGGTCACAGAGAGTGACTGAACCAATTGAACAGCCACACCAACAACAGTAGCAAAACTGGGATTTGAATCCAGGTCCTCTGACTCTAACTAGAGTACTTTTCCCACCACATCGCAATGATGACAGTACTGAGTGCAGATTAGAGGTTTTTAGCTCATGTTATTATAAACTTGATGGAGGAGCCTATTTTGTTTTGAAAAGTGAAATGCTTCA
Source organism: Phascolarctos cinereus (assembly GCF_003287225.1). Classification (NCBI taxonomy): domain Eukaryota; kingdom Metazoa; phylum Chordata; class Mammalia; order Diprotodontia; family Phascolarctidae; genus Phascolarctos; species Phascolarctos cinereus. The sequence continues at coordinate 197,369,924 of NW_027555625.1, forward strand.
GGGCAAGAGACAGGAGGTTAATTTTTCTTTATATAATGCCTAGCTCATTGCCATGTATACCCTTGCTTTCTGTCATTCTATATGTTTTTGACACTAGTTATGAAAAGGAGATTCTCAGGCTGATTACAGGCTCACTGTTCATAGCAAACACTCAGTTTAGTCTGAAACTCACAGGCTTTTCTTGGAAGCTCAAAATGGCCTATATTGTTCCACAATCACTTGCTTCTATCTTAAGCCTTCAACGTTTAGGGTTTTGTGGATTCTAAGAGATTGGGCTCAGAAAAGCTTTAGAAATTAGGTGACAGGAAGACATGGCGAAAATTGGGTGCTTACTCTGTCACATAACCCATGCTTTGTCCATTTCTCTTGTAAGCTATCAAAAGAGGTCAGGACACTGCTTTAGGGCTGAGTAACATAGCTTTTGGAGCCCAAAGGGACCTTTGATGCCCTCTAATCCAACTTCCTCAATTTACATATGAGGTAAATGACTTGCCCAAAGTTAATATTGGACATCTGAAGCAGGATTTGAACTTGGATTCTTTGATTCTGGAATAAAAAGAGCTGATGTTTAAATAACGCTAACTGTGTGTCAGGCACTCAGGCCAAAGGCCTAATTATTATTTCATTTGATTCTCACAACAACCCTGGTAGGTAGATGGTTTTGCTACACATGAGGAAACTGAGGCATACAGAGGGTAAGTGACTCATCCAGGGTTACTCGGTAAGTGTCTGAGGCCAGATTTCGACTCAGAAAGACGAATCTTCCTGACTCCAGACTCGGCACTTTATCCACTGAGCCACCTGGCTACTCAGGCTTTTTGGGTGCACTCTCCCATGATGCTGTTTGTGGCCCCCATGGTGGTCTTCACGTGGTAGATTATCAAATATTAATTGAATGAATGAGTGAAATTCTAGTTGAGGAAAACTGCTAACAATTAAGACTTCCCCAGAGAGGCCTGGGCTTTTTTTGGAGGCTGTGAACCCCCTAGCACTGGATGTCATAATTCAGGAGCTGGTTAAACTACTCATCAGGGGTACTGTAGAGGCAATTCCTACTCTGGTATGGGTTGGGCCTAGGTAGACCCTGAGAATCTGCCTACTTCTGGGAGATTCCATGATTAGTGTAAAGGAGCTGAACCTTTACTGTCAGATCTTTATTGTAAAGCCCCCAATGTTCAGTGCATGATGCTGCACCATGGGATGGTTATAAAGTTCTAGTTCCTGCGCTCATAGAGCTTCTAGAGGAGATGTGGCATGTATACAAATAACTACGACATGAAGGATAATATTAGCCATTAAGCATTTAATTAAACACCCACTATGTGCTTGGCACAGTGCTAAGGGTTGGAAATAAAAAGAAAGGCAAAAGATAGTTTGTGTCCTTGAACTCACCATCATATAGTTAAGACTAGACATATTCTAAAGGTTTTTATGTTTCCAAAATTATAAGGTCCTCTAAATGGCCTGTCTCCACTAAATTCCTCCTCTGATGCTTCATCAAGGCATTTCCTAAGCACTTATAATTAAGTGCCAGGTGCCATGCTAAGTGCTGGGAATATAAGTCCAAGCAAAAAGAAAGGGTCGCTGCTGTCAGGGAGTTTATATGCTAACAAGGGAAGACCACACACAATAGGAAACTGGAAGGGAGTCAAGAGAAATGAAGATAACCAGAGTGGGGGTGGTATTCCCTGAGTATCTTTCCTAGGAGAAACCAGCCAATCAGACTGAAGGGTCAAAGGGGTGGAGGGTATTTCCAGTGTGTGAAATCTAGATCTCCAGTCAGCCCCTTGGGTGAAGAGATTTCTGAGGCATTATAGAGAAAGGTCAGGACAAAAGTCAACTTTATAACCTGGAGTTGAATGAATTCATCCTTAAACTAGGTCTCCAGACTATAGCCTTGGTTTTTGTTTTGTGTTTTGTGTTTTTTTTTTTGGTGGGGGGGAGGGAAGGATGTAGGTGGGAGTGGGGTTGGCCTTCACAGCTGAGAATGATTTTTACATTTTAAAATAAAGTTATATTTTAAAATGTAGAAACAAAAACAAAAACTCGAAATATCAAATCCTCAGATTTGTCCCAAGGGCAGTAGTTTTACTTGGAATATGAAGTCCTCCTAGACAAGGATAATTTTTTGTATTTTCTTTGTATCTTTGTACCCATAGTGTTTTTTTACAGTAAGCACTTAAAAATGCTTGTTGATTGGTGTAGAGTTGACCCTGGGCTTTTGAATGCTATGCAAGCAAGCACTGGGAGGTCTTGCTGAATCTTTTTTTTTTTTTTGGCAGTTCGGGTTAAGTGACTTGCCCAGGGTCACACAGCTAGTAAGTGTCAAGTGTTTGGTCTGAGGCCGGATGTGAGGCTCAGGTCCTTCTGACTTAAGGGCCAGTGCTCTATCCATTGCTCCACCTAGCTGCTGCCCCATTGCTGAATCTTTGGAAAGGCTTCCAGTGCCCTGTCACCATTGGACTCTTGTCCATGGGCTGAGAACCAAGTTTGAAATGGCTTATCTCCCCAAACTTGGCCATCAGACAGTTGCAAAGTCTATACTGGGGCATCAAGGAGCTATGATCTTCATAGGTGGAGGAAGCATCTGTTCCAGAAGGAATCACAGATCTCTGAAATATTGAAGTAAGTAATAATGCCCCTTTAAATCATCTGTCCTGGGCAATCTTTCCCTATCAGTACTGCACACATGCTTTGATGTTGACTTTGCCTTCCCCTTATTTGTTTGAATGTTGCAAGAGCAAGCTTCCCCTAGGCCCTGAGAGGAGGAGCTAATCTGGGTCAAAACTGTATATAATAATCAGTCCTTAGCATTTGACCACAGGCCTGGCATGTAAAGCTACTCCTGCCTCAGGGAAAAAGGCTTTATCTGAATAGCCCAGGCCATTCATTAATAGTCTAGCAAATAAAGCAAATGAGCAGATTTTGAATAGGGGAAGAGACAGACCTAGAGAAAATTAGCTGATTTTGGACAGTAAGATTTCCACGTGTTTGTGGGCCTTCTTTTTCCTGTTATTTCTCTACTCTCACTCTACTCCAGAGAACCTACTTGCCTCATGGTTTTGATATAATGATATTCAAGGACTTATTGATGGGTATTGCTGCCAGTCATACTTATTAAAAGGCAGATTCATTTTAATGGCTGGCTTATGTGCTTGGAGCCTAGTCCCATGGTAGAAATGAAAACCAGTGGGCCATGAGTAGCATTCTCAACCATTTTATTTAGGACAAGGCAAGATGGATAGAGTGGAGAATATTTGGGTGAAGATCAAAGGAAAGAGAAACAGAAATGATTTTTCATTATGTCATTGGAGTATGCTTCAGAACACTTGGACAAAAAGAGAATGCAGATGTTTGGGAAATAGATAAAAAATTGGCACAGAGGCATTGCTATAGCGATAGTAGGGGATTTTAAATAGACAGATAAATGCTAACGTTCTCTTTCTGCCACAAACAGAACAGCTAATAATGTTTTGATTTGCCTTAGTGATGACTTCTTACTTCCAAAAGTGGTAGTATTCATAAGGGGAAATTAAATCTAGTTTCTGATTCTCCCTAACAGAGTAACTGGTTGCTGTAGTGGAAATGATGGGAGATATGACCTCTCCATCCTAGAGTTTGGCAGTCAAATTAATAAGCATTAACTGCCCACTGTGTCAGGCACTGTGCTAGGGCTGGGAATACATAGAAGGGCAAATAACAGACCCTAACCTCAGAGAGCTCACAGTCTAATGGAAGAGGCAGCAAGTCGACAAATACATCCAAACAAGCTGTTTATAGTATAAATAGGAAATAATTAATGGATGGAAGGCTTTGTAGAAGGTGAGATTTTAGTTGGGGCTTGAGAGAATCTAGGAGTCTGAGATGAGGAAGGAGAATATTTGTGTGTGTGTGTGTGTGTGTGTGTGTGTTTGTGTGTATGCACTAAATTTCGAAAGAAAGGATAGGTAGGGACTCCTGGATTAAAATGCTTCAAAGGAAGTTATTCTAGGAGGAACAGGAGATATCAAGAATTCTGAATACTTAAGAAACAATTCTAAAAGAAGGTAAGATGATATTTGACAGAAGAGATTAATGTGGATACACAAGGAACTTACCAACCAGCTTCAGTTTAAAAACAAAACGTACAGAAAATGGAAGCAAGGGCAGGTAAGAGGTGAGTATAATTTGTATATTGAGTATAATTGTAAAAATGGTATCAGAAATTCTAAAACTGAGACTGGTAAGGGAAATTAAGGGCAAAAAAAGCTACCCTAGGAGAAAAAAGATCAAAGAACGACTACCCTTATCTTTAGGGTGGAGAGGATGATGGTAATTGGCAACTGAAAGAAGGTAGAATTGCTCTACTCTTCTTTGGGTTCTGTTTTCTCTGCAAAGGAGAGTGGTGTTTATGCTGGAAATGACAGAACAAAAATGACTTAACAGAGTTGATCCCAAAGATAAATTAAGACAATAAGATAACACCTCACTGTATTTGATAAATTTAAGTCAACAGGCCCAGATGAACTGCATTCTTCGGTTAGGAAGTTACTGGGATATGTGAGCCACTGTCAATGACATTTAAAGATCATGGAAATCAAAAGAGGTACCATGAGAATGAAGAAGGTTAAATGTTTCCCCAATTTAAAAAAAAAAAGTGAAGGAGAATGGAATTGGCAGACTATAAGCCAGGGGCTTTGACTTCAATTTCTGAAAAATTCTGGAATGGATCATTAAAGATATGATTGATGAAAATTAAGAAAGGGGAGTAGCAATTACAAAAAAGCGTCAGTATATTAAGTCATGCCAGACTAACCCCATTTCCTTTGTTGACAGTATTGCTAAATTAGTCGATGACAATAGTGTTGTAAATATAGTGTACCTAGTTTTTGGCAAAGCTTTTGACAATAATATCCTATACCCCTCTGGTGGAAGAGATGAAGAAATATGTATTAGACAGTAAAGAATCAGATGGATTCAGAACTGTTTGGATGGTTTGATACAAAGAACAGTTGTTAGTATTTCTATGTCAGTGTAGCAGGATGTCACCATTGAAGTATTTCAGGGATCTGTGCTTGGTCTTTAGCCCTTTAATATTTTATAAAGACAGAGATGGTATACTCATCAAATCTGAAGATGACAAAAAGCTAGGAGGGGAAGGTAACACAGTTGAAAGAGAGATAATCCAAGAAGATCTCAATAGATTAGGCAGGGGTAGGGAACCTTCAGCCTCAAGACCACAAGTTGCCCTCTAGGTCCTCAAGTGTGGCCCTTTGACTGAATCCAAACTTCACAGAACAAATCCCCTTAATAAAAGGATTTGTTCTGTAAAACTTTGACTCAGTCAAAAGGCCATACCCAAGGACCTAAAAGGCCACATCTGACCTTGAGGCCTGCAGGTTCCCCACCTCTGGGTTAGACCATTGGTCTGAATCTAAGAAGATGAAATTCAATAGGAGTAAATGTAAAGTTTTTTATTTGTCTACAAAAAGATGAACTTCTGAAGTATAAGACTGGGGAAACATGATAAGCATTTGTTCTGAAAAATATCTTAATGAACTCTAAATTCAATATGAGTCAGCAATGGGAACTCAAAAATGGTAGTGCTGTTTTGGGCTATATTAAGAGGGGCTTATATTCCTGAACTAGGAAGGTGATAGTCCCAGGGATTCCTTCATCACATCTCACCTAGACTAAAGTCGTCGTCACATTTTAGTACTATAATTTATGAAGTGTCCTGATCAACTAGAGTCTAGAGAAGGGCAATTAGATTATTGAAAGACCATGAGCCCATAACATATGAGAATCTTTTGAAGCTATTAGGCATGTTTAGTCTAGAGAAGAGAAGATTCAGGGGAGCCATCATCAGCTGTCTTCAAATATTTGAAGGTCTGTCTGGAGGAGAGGTTAGACTTCTGCTTATCTGCAGACAAAAGCTATGGGTAGAAGTTGCAAAGATGCAAATTAAGGCTTGATGTCAGAAAACAAGCAAACTTCATTATAATTTGAACTGTCCAAATGTGGAATGTGTTGGCTGGAGAGGTGGTAGGTTTCATTTCCTCTGAGATCTTCAACCAGAGACTGGATGATCACTTTCTGGGTTTGTTACAGTGGGGATTTCTTTTGTGTATGGGTTGAACTAGATTGCCATTGAAGTCCCTTCCAACTAAAAATCTGCAATTCTGCAGTCTTCCATTTTTCCTCTTCAAATAATTCACTTATCTTACACACAGCCACTGTTTTAATTTTTCTAAGCATGGCCCTGATGATTTTACTCTTAGAGGTAATTTTCTCTGAAGTTGGATAGTGACTTAAGTGCTGTAGATTATACTGAAGCTCTACATGTTTATGTGTCATGAACATCTTCAAGGAAAGAATTGGCAGGTGCAGCTAATAGCACCCCTAAATCAAAATAAATTATATTTTAGTGGTAGGAAAATACTTGTATTAATATGGGAGTGAGTTCTTAGTATACAGACTATTGACTCATCAGAGCTAAGATCAGAAGTAGTAAAAAACAAGAAGAAAAATAATAATGAGAAAAAAAAGAAATGGTACATAATTGAATCAACTTAATTCTGAACTTTTTAAATGAATAATTAAGTTTGCTTAGTGAAATATTTTTGTTATTACTAGTTGGTATATATTGTATCTTCCTAAGGAAGTTCTTTCTTCATTTTAAGATGATTTTATAATCTTCCAGATAGTATTTTTAAGACTGAAGAAAAGAAATTTATTAGAATAGTGAGGATCCTTTAAGCCCAATTTAAATTCCACCTTTTCTCTGATTTCCAAATCTCTAAGGACCTCTCCTGAGTTGACTTATGCCTCAGAGTGTTTTGTACAAGTTTACTCATCTGTTAATTGAGGGTGTTGGACTAGTTTTAGAACTTTAGTCCAGCTCTAAATATATGAGATAACTTAAAACTTTTTAGAAATTTTAACAAGATTTACATTGCAAGTACAGAGCAGAATAAGTGACCACTAAGAACCCTTCAAATCTGAAGATTCTCTGATCCCAGAAAATATGAGATTTTTTTAAAAATCAGGGCCAGCTGAAGACTTAGCAGATTTGTATCCTAATAAAAGAATGTGTTTTTAATTTATTTAATCACTTTTTTTAAAGACAATGAACCTAGCATGTTTGTGGTGAAGAGGTGATGGTTGCTACTTTTTTAATCACTTTATTTAAAGACAATGAACCCAGCATGTTTGTGGTGAAGAGGTGATGGTTGCTACTTTTTTTTGTTGTCTACCATTTTCCCACCTCAACCCTTCCTGCTCCTGGCAAATGTGATGAGAAAGACTACCAGACAAACTCTTTATGGTATGCTGTCTCAAAATGCAATGAAGCTATTAGCATACGACCTCATAAACAGAGAAAGGCTTTATTAGAGCTGGACAAGAAATCTATTCATATTCAACTTAGCCAGACTTCCCCAGGGTGGCTGTGAGGAAAGTGCTTTTGTAAATTGTAAAGCTTTATAGAAATAGGAGCTATAGTGAAGAATAATGATGATAATAAAATGGCTTGTAGTAATATATCTACATCTATATATACATTATAAATATACACTAATAACTAGAATTATTATTTTAATTTTATTATTATTTTTACTAATAAGACCCACCAAAAAGAAGAATGTTCTGGGATGCTCAGGGTGACAGTACCATAAGCATAAGTCATCTGTTTGCAGATTTAGAGGCATGTTCTTCTTTGGCCTTTTCTTTTTTTACCCTTAAGGTAAAGAGGCAGGATGGTTCAGTGGAAAGGTTCAGAGCACCTTGGTATAAATACCAGCTCTGCTATTTAATACATATGTGACTTTGGTCAAATCATTTAATCTCTGTAAACCTCAGTTTCTTCCTGTAGAATGAAGGAATTGAACTAGATTACTTATGAGGTCCCTTCTAGGATAAAATCTATCATTTTAATCAGTTGTGGTGAAGGGGAGAAATGATAGATTTTAGAACTAAAAGGGACTTTGAAGATCGTCTGCACTCCCAGTTTAGAGATGGGGAATCTTAGACCTAGATGTGTTTAGTGACTGGCCCAAGATTACACAGTAGTAAGTAATAGAGCCGGGTTTTAGAAACCTGGTTTTCTGATATGCAAGTCCAGAGAGTTTTCTACTCTATCATCTCTATTGTGTATGTGTTTCCTCTTTTTCTTCAACTGAAGGTTTTGCTGTGGGGGCCATTAGTTAGTTATCTATCAAAAAAAGGCTCTCACATTATGAAGTATCTCTGTGTGTGTGGGGGGTGAGAAGATAATCCATCTACTAACTAGATTAGTGTATTGAGGGAACAAAAAGGGTATTCCAAACAATGTGAGTGTTGAAAGGGAAGTTTTCTAGGAAGTGGAGGTAAGTACTGTCAAAGGCCTTCTCAAAGAGTTTAGCCATAAAGGGAGGAGAGATATAGGTTGATACCTAGACAGGGCTGGAAAGATCATGTGAGGGTTTTTTGAGGGTGGGGAATTTAAGCATATATACTCTGTGTGTGTGTGTGTGTGTGTGTGTGTGTGTGTGTGTGTGTGTGGAGAGAGAAAGAGAAGAGGCAGCAGATGAGGAGAGATTAAATATTAATGAGAGCATAGTAATAAAAGAGGGAGGTAATATTCTAGAGATGACAACATCTCAGAGATGTTTGCTTTGACAAGAAGAAAGACTGCCTCTTCATGTGAAATAGGTAAAGGAGGAAATAGTGGCAGAAGGTAACTGAGTGATTTGAGATGAAAAATAGGGGAAAAGAGGGAGCTTTTTGTCAGTAGTCTTATTTTTTTGTAGTGAAATATAAAACAGAATTCTCTGTTTTGAGGGGAGCACGATTGGGTAGCTATGCGAGACTTGAGGAGGGCTGAGAATATTCGGGAAGGCCACTGTGGTGAGATAGTGAATTGGTTAGGGAGGTATAAAAAGTTTGCCCAGTCACAGCAAGGACCCAGTTGAGATTATGGTAACTCTTGGTGGATCCAATCAGCATGATTTTATGATTTTTCCCAGCTTCATTCAGCAACAGAGGCATATGAGCAAAGGCAATAAGCAGATGGTGATGGTAATCCAAGCTGGGTTTAGGAGGCCAAGAGCTTCTAAAGGGTAAAGGTTAGAGCTAGAAGGAAACTTAAAAGGTCATCTAATCTGAAGTCCTTGTTTTACAGGTGAGAGAACTGAGGCCCAGACAAGTTAAATGATAGGGTCATATAAGTAATACCTGGCAGAGATTGGATTCAGATACAGGTTTTCCTCTAGTACTTGTTACTCATATAATGAGATACTTGTAATAATTTTTGTTGTTTTGTTGTTGGGGTTGTTTCGGTCATGTCCAACTCTTTGTGACCCCATTTTGCGGTTTTCTTGCAAAGATACTGGAGTGGTTTGCGATTTCCTCGCTTATTTTTACAGATGAAGAACTGAGGCAAACAGGGTTAAATGATTTGCCAAGGGTCACACATGTAGTAAGTGTCTAAGGCCAAATTTGAACTCATAAAGATGAGCCACAGTTGGACACACTGTACCTTGACCCAGACATAGTGATGTCGTCTTGGTCCTCTTTGAACATGAAGGACAACAACCAATCATTCATTACTCACATAATCTTGGATAAGTCACTAAATGTCTCTGGGCTTCCAATTCCTCATCTACAAAATGAGAATATTGAACTAGTGAACTCTTACTTTTCCTTACAACTGATATACTATGATTTTTTCATATCTCTAATTAGAAAGTGCTATGATTTAGTCTGTGTGGGTATTCCAACCACCAATGAAGACTGAAACTTCTTTAGGGCAGGAGTTCTTAATCTGATGTCATTAAACTAGTTTCTTGTATTAAAATTAAAAAAAAAACCATTTCAATATAATTGTTTTTAGGGTAATTCTTTGTTGTATTCCATACATTTAAAAACATTATTCCAAAATGGGGTCCACAGGCTTTACCAGAGGGCCAAAGGGGCACATGAACTCCTCAAAACAGGTTAAGAATGTCTGACTAAGGGGGTCACACATTTGTACATGGCAGCAATGGGAAATTGTTATCATCAGATGGTCAACTTCTTGGTGATGAACTTCTCATTCACACAGGCTCGTCTATAGATTTTAGGCACAATCCATTGTGTAGTCCATCCTTAAAGTCTTTTGGCTGAACTTGCCTCCCAGTGGTCATTGTAAGCTCTTTGAGGACAGGAATTGTTTTCTTTGTATCTCCAACATTTATCACAGTGCCTGGCATAGTATGCTTGTAAATACTTGTTGACTTTATTTGACCAGAGAACTTAACTCATGTTAAGATGAGGCATCATTGGAGGAAGATATTTGTGAAGGGTAAGTTATGTGAATGATGCAGCCTGCAGCTCATCCATGCTTGCCCATCTTGTATGACTTCTAGCCATGTGTTTCCATAATTACTGCCCTCTGGGGTCCAGCTTGCTAGAGCTCTTCCTTGATTTCTCCTAGAATCATGAAGCTTTCTGCTTTGCGTTGTGATTGGCACATTTTCTTTTCTTCTCATACATTTCTCTCATGACATAGTCTTCAAAGCTCTTCATGGTTCACTCTTGCTCTTCAGAGTCCCTCCATACGATGCAGCCTGCTCACTCCTGCTGTGTGCCTCTGCATTGCCTTTTGTGTTGCAAAAATTTACTCTAAATGTTTTGTCATAAATTAAGAGAACAAGACAGTGTTTTTGGTTTGTCTGTAAAGGAGATTAATATATTAAGTCACTGACAACTTTTTAACCTTACCAGCTTATTTTCTTACTTATTTTCCAAGTCCTGGTCAAACATTACAGAGTAGGGGGAGAAAAAGATTGAACTTTTTAAAAGTAAAAATGCCTTGGCAGAGGGTGACAGAGATACTTAAAGAATTAATTCAGGGACTCACTTACTAAAGAAATGTATGGACTTATCCCCCAGAATATATATTGTGTCAATACATTTTTAGATAATTTTAATTCTCTCTAATTCCCACATTTAAACTATGTAGGAATGAATCAGCTGTTGGTAACTATGTAATTTATGAGATGAAATGTTTTCTTTTATTCTATGAAAAGTAGAAATGGGCTTGATGGGCAGGGAATTTACACTTGCTCACCTCAGTGCAGGGTTCCAAGCATTACATTGCAGTTGTGATTTGGAAATGGAGGAAGAGAGTCGGTGAAAGGAGATAAATTTGGAATTATGATATTATGAACTAAACATTCCCACCAAGGGTCACTGCTTCTATACAGGACCTATGCAATGGTTAAATCACAACTAATCAGGTGAGAGGATTCATAGTAATGAGCTATGGGGAAAATACATATAACAACAACACATTTCTATAGAATTTCATGTATCCATGTGATTCCCTTATATCAACCTATGAAGTAGATAATGCAAGAAATGTCTTTTTCTAGTTGAATAAGCTGCTATTCAGAATAGTTAAGTAACTTGTATAAGGTCTCACAGCTAGTAAGGATCTGAGCCATAATTCACACACACATGTTTTTTTTCTTACTGTACCACATAGCCTTTCCAATAACTACCATGCTTAAAAAATGTTGCCTAGTACAGATTTTAGAGTATCTAATTCGATGGTATTATTGATATTTAATTCTCAGGTCTTTTAAAACTATTTTTGTGCTGTTCTCTTAAGTAGTTTAAACATTTGCCTAGTCATTTTACTTTTCCTCTGAATTTGCTTAAATACTTCCCCTTGTACATAGAGCTGTATGTAAAAGAGGGTGAAATGTAATCCTGTTGACTTGTAATATGTAAATTGAATGGAATCCTAATTAATGATGATTTATAATTCCTGTTTTCTCATTGAGGTACATGTAGGACTCTTGTTTAGATTATTGGTGATTCCTAAATTTACTTATTTGTAAACCTATCAGAGACAGAATTTAATGGGACAGTAATCAAGTACCTATTATATGCATAGTGTTATGCCAAACCATGAGGGAGATAGAGTTAAATAGGACACAATTCTTTTAATTATTATTCTCACCATTTAGTAGAGATGAGGTATACACATATTTTTGTAGTGAACATTGTACTACAAAATGTGATACAGTAAGGAGGTCCTACGTGGCACAGTGGATGGGGTGCTGGGCCTGGAGTCAGGAAGACCTGAGTTCAAATATGGCTTCAGATGTTTACTAGCAGTGTGACCTGGGCAAATCACTTAACATCTGTTTGCCTTAATCCACTGGTGAAGGAAAAGGCAAATCACTCCAGTATCTTTGCCAAGAAAACCTCATGAACAGTATGGTCCATGGGGTCATGAAGTATTAGACACAACTGAATGGACTGGATGAAAACAAGAAGTGCATAAAAAGATGTAGCATAATATAATTTGAGGAATAGCATGATAGAGAACTAGAAAGAGAAGCTGACACAAGATTATGGAGATACTTCTCTGACAGGCTAATGACATTAGATTTATTCACTAATGCTTAGGAGTAGTTTGGCATGGAAGAAAAAAAATGTTTTGAATTTGAAATGACTCAGAGGGCCTGGATTTAAATCCCAACTCTGTTGCTCAGTGGCGAATTCAGTTGTGGGCTTTTGTGACTTTAGGCAGGTCATTTAATCTTCCCTGGGTCTTACTTTCCCTAATGACAAAATAAGGGAGTTGTACTAGATGACCTCTAATGGTCCCCTCTTGCTCTAAACTTATGATGGAATAACAACTCTTCCATGTCTGTGGAGATTTAACATACTTTTCTTACAACAGCCCTGTGAGGTGGGTAGGGCAGGTATTACTGTTTCTAATAGGGACCAGTGGATTTTGGTAGGTTAAGTAGCATGATCAGTTCTATACATTAGGAATATTAATCTGTTAGCAGCACAACGGATGGAGAGAAATGGGAAGTGGGAAAACTGGTTAGTGAATTATTGTAGGAGTCTTAGTAAGGGGTAATGTGGACCTGAATTCTGGTGTAGCACATTTGGAGAGGAGGTAATGGGTGCAGGACACATTGAAAAAATTGGATTGATGATACTTGGCAGTTGATTGGATGTTTACGGGGTTTGCTACAGAAAGAATCATAGAATTTTAGAACTAGAAGGGGTCATAACGATCCAATCCAACCCCCTAATTAAACAGAAAGGGGAGTCAAAGACAACTTGAGATTTTGAGCTCAGAGGACTGGGAGGATAGTGATGCCATTAAAAGATACAGAAACAAGGTATGTAACTTAGATCCAATTTAGATAGTTGTCACGTCTAGAATGAAGGTGATGATGGTCAAGAATTACTTTCAGTTCTAGGCTCAGCATCTTAGAAAGGCTATTGATAAACTGGAGCATGTGCAGAGGAGGGTGACCGACAGAGACCAGTAATTAGTCATTCTGGTTCCATGGGCAATCAATCTCAGTGGACTGGAGGTTGCTACTAGGGGAGGCTGGCATTAGGAACAGGGAATGGTCAGACTGGAAAGGAATTCATTCGGCATGTGGGAGTGCCTACTGATGCCAACTCTAGTGTGTGCTCTGGTTTTTACCTTCATTGTACCATGGTTGGCCTTCTTGTGAGCCATCATAGTCATGTCAGGGAAAGAGTAACCCATCTCCCAGAGAGTTTGGCTAGCATCCTAGCACAGCTAAGAACCACCAAAGCTCCAGCCCCTGGGAGGGAGGTGGGACCATTGTAGGTGAAGGGCATGGTAATGGATGAGTGTGGCAGAAGTTATGTTCTTTGACCCTGGGATGTGGTGAGGTTGTGTAGAAGCAATAGTGGACTACCTCCTAGTAGTGACTCACATTGTGTTTTAGTGTGGAGACCTAGCTTTGAGTGAGGAACTTGGGGAAATTAGTTGCCTTATAGGTAGACAGGCTATGTATGACCTGTGCTGGTCGAAGACTTTGAGTCATGTACTGTCAAGGAAGCATGTTTTCTTTCCTTCCTTCCTTCCTTCCTTCCTTCCTTCCTTCCTTCCTTCCTTCCTTCCTTCCTTCCTTCCTTCCTTCCTTCCTTCCTTCCTTCTTCCCTCCCTTCCTTTCCTTTTCACTTTCTCCCAGTATCACTATTCATTTAACTTTCAGTCTACACAAAAATTGAAGATCTCTCTTTTAATAAATAAGTATAACCAAGATAAAGTCATTGACTTTTTCTGAAAACATACTTCTTACTCTTCAGCTGTAGTCCATTATATCTCTGCCAAATGGTGGGGAGGATGATTCATCTTCTGAAGTCATGATTCATCATTGCATTCATCAGAGTTTTGAAGTGTTTTTAAGTTGTTTTCTTTTGCATCACTTATCATTTTTCATTAATTGTTCTCCTGATTCTGCTTACTTGATTTTGTACCAGTTCAAACAAATATCCCCAGGTTTCTCTGAATCTGTCTATTTAGGCATTAATCATGCTACAGTGATATTTTATTAAATTATATACCATAATCTGTTCAGCCTTGCCTCAGCTGGAGGTTATCTGCTTTGTTTCTAGTTCTTTTCTATAATTAAAAAAGCAGCTATAAACATTTTAGTCAGCTAAATGGTATGTTGCAGAGGTGTCAAACTTTATTTCTGGAACCAGAATAAATTGTAATTGTGAAATGTTTAACAAAATACATAAAATATAGCCCAACATAACATTAATATGTAGTTTTCTAATTCAACATGTGGCTTTAGGGATCATTTCTTTTTTAGTTTGACACTACACTGGTGTAGTGGATTGAGTGCTGAACTTGGAATCAGGACAATCTGAGTTTTTGAATCCTGTCACAGACACTTGCCAAAAGTGGGACTTTGGGCAAATTAGTCAGTATCTCTTGTCCTCATTTTCATCGTCTGTAAATGTAATAATAGCACCTACCTGACAGGGTTGTGGTGAAGATCAAGGCTTTGTAAACCTTAAAATGCTAAATAAATGCTATCATCATCATCATCATCATCGTCATCATCATCATCCCTTCTACGATCTGTTTGTCACGAATGCTTAATATTAGGTTCTAGTAGTAGTTTAATTCAGTTGAAGGGTATGCACTGTTTCATAACTTTGGGGATACAGTTCCAAATTGCTTTTCAGACTGGTTAGACCAATTCATAATGCCTCCAAAAATTCATTAGTGTGTCTCTCTCCCACAGTTTCTCTAATTATTTATCATTTGCCTTTTAGTTATCTTTGAAAATCTGGTAGGTAGAATGTTATTTTAATTTTAATTTTAATTCATCATATTATTAGTTATTTGGAATATTTTCTGTGGTTTCTGATAGCTTATATTTTTAGTGGAAAACAGTCCATTTATATTCTCTGCCCATTTATCTATGGAGAAATGTCTCTGTTCTAATGTATTTGTGTCTGTTCCTGTGTATCTTAGCTATCAGATCTTTATCAGAGAAATGGGCTGCAAAGATTTTTCCCCACTATTTCTCTTTTAAATAAATTCATTTTAAAAGCTTTTATATTTATGTAATTAGAATTATTGATTTTGTCTTTTAGGATCATCTTTGTCATTGTTCAAGACTCTTCCTCTATCCCATAGTTGTGAAAGGTATCACCTTCTTTTCTATAATTTTTTTATAATATTGCCTTTAATGACCATGTATCTGTTTGGAATTTATTGTGGTTTATGATGTGAGATGTTAGCATAGACCTATATCCTGCCAGATTGCTTTCCAATTTTCCCAGCAACTAAAAAAATAAAAAGATTTTGCTTAATTTTATCACAGGAATCCTTTCTTTGGTAGCTGACATGCTTGGATTCATATAATACTTTGCTGCTATGGTTAAGTATTTCTGGATCTTGTTGGTCCAGTCTATTCCACTGGTTAGCTTTCAGTTTTTCAGTAGGTACCAATAACTCTGATGGTTATTGCTTTTTGGTACAATTTGATATCAGGTACTGCTCAACTCCTTTTATTCCTACTTTTCTTTTTCTCATTATTTCTCTTGAGGTTCTTGACCTTATATTCCACTGGATGGATATTGTTATAGAATTTTATCTTGTTCTACAAAAATAACTCTGTATAAGTTTGACTGATATGACAATATATCGCTAAGTTAATTATTATGATTTTTATGATATTGTCATGGCTCAACCATGAGCACTTAATGTCTTTAAGTATTTAAGGCTTCCTTTATTTCTGTTAAGAGTGTTTTGCAACTGAATTAATATAATTCCTGAGATTGTCTTAATAGATTGACTCCCAAATATTGGCTATATTTTCTAGTTATTTTGAATGTAATTGCTTTTTAAAAATCTCTTCCTGCTGGGTTTTACTGGCAGTATATAGAAGGGCTAATACTTTTCATGGATTCATTTTATAGCCTGTTATTTTACTGATATTGTTTATTTCTATAATTAATTGTTTTTAATTGACCCTAAGGTTCTCTAAATAAATTATGGTATCATCTCGAAATAATGATAACTTTATTTTTTCATTGACTGTGCTTATTCTCTCAAATTCTTGATCTTATGTTATTGCAATAGCAATAAATATGTCAAATAATAGGGAAGGCAATAGACATCTGTGCTTTACCTTTGATCTTACTGGAAAGGCCTCTCTCTAGTCTTTTCCCATTACAGATAAAGATAATATTTGATTTTAGATACTGGCTAACATTTTAATGAAAGCTCTACCCATTTTCTTCTTTTATTTTTAGTATTTTAAAGTAAAATGGGGTTGTATATTTTCAAAAGGATTCTGCACCTATTGCTATAATGATAGAACCTTTCATTGTTATACAATATGGCCTGTTATATTTATAATATTCCTAATATTGAGCCAACCCTGGTTCAATTTAAATTTTAATTCAATCTGATCATATTGTATAATATTTTAGATGTGTTTCTGGAGCTTCTTTGCTAATGTCTGATTTGATAATTTCACATCTATCAACATTAGAGATATTGTCCTATAGTTTTCTTTCTCTCCTTTATCTTTCCTTGGTTTAGGTATAAGGACCATACTTGTCTCACTGAAGGACTTTGGTAGGATGTCTTCTTTCTCTATTTTGGCAAAAACAAAACAAAACAAAAAAACAAACCTTGTGATAGAGTCATCAATATTTATTTGAATGTTTGATAGAATCTATAAATATATCAGCCTCTCCCCTTTTTTCCTTTCTTAATTCGTTCATGGCTTGTTAAATTTATTTTTCTGAGATTAGGTCATTTAAATTCTCTTGTTCTGTTAATCTTTATATTTTCTGCTTTCATAAGTGATCTGTTCCATTTGTTAGCAATTTTGTTGGCTTATAATTAGGCAAAAAGTTCCAATAATTTCCTTTATGTAGTTTTATCTGTTAAAAAATTCTCCTTTTTCAATTTTTATTTTGTCAACTTAGATTTTCTCTTTCCTTTTTCAGATTAGCTAATGGTTTACTATTAGTTTAAAAAAGTCTCTGAGTTTTATTTATGAACTCAGTGATTTTATTTTTGTTTTTCAATTTTGTCTCTTTGATTTCCAGAATTTTTATTGTGTTTAGTTGAGGATTTTTGATTGGTTGCTTTTCAAGTTTTCTTTTTAGTTGCACACCAGATTCATCAATCTGTTCTTTCTTTTGTTGATGAAAGTATTTAGAGAATAAATTTTCCTCCAAGGACTGTTTTGGCTGCATCCCAAAAATTTTGGTACATTGTCTCATGTGTAACTATTGAAAATGATCTGTTTCTATGATTTATTATTTGATCAACCTATTCTTGAGGATTGTATTATTTAGTCTCTAAATTTGAATGCTCTCTTCAGACATACTTTATTAAATATGTTTTTATTGTATTGTGATGAGTAAAGAATGTATTTCTATTTCTGCTTATGAGTTTTTTATCCTTTAGCAAATGGTCAGTTTTTATGTAGGTGTCATGCAAAACTGAGAAACATGCATTTCTTTGATTCCATTTAGTTATCACCATAGATCTATAATATCTAACTTTTCTAAAATTCTGCTCAGGTTCTTATCTTTTTTTCCAATTTATCTTCTGTTAGATTTATCTAGATCTGAAGGGGCATGTTGAGGTCCCTAAGTATTATAATTTTGTTATCTATTTCACTATCTTTAGTAGCTTTTCCTTTATGTACATAAGTGTTATGCTTTTTTGTTCATAGATATTAAACATTGATATTTTTTGTTACCAATGCTTCCTTTAGACATAATATAGTTTTCCTGTTTATCTCTTTTAAGCACATTTCTTTTTAGTTTCATTTTGCCTGAGATCATGCTTTCTATCTCTATTTTTTTTTTTTGAATCGTGCAGCATAATAAATTCTTTTCTAGGCACTCATTTTAGGGCTGTGTGACTATGGAGGGCTGTGTGAATGTTTCAAATGAGGTTTTTTTTTTTATAAGCTAGAGGTTGTTGGAATCTGCTTTGTAATTCATTTTGCTATCCTCCTATATTTTATGGGCAAGTTCATCCTCTCCATATTCATGGTTTAATTTTTAATTATGTTTCTCCATCATATTTTTTATTTTATTTTCCTTTCCCTTTTCTTTACAGAGAAGATTAATGTGGGGGAATGAAAAGGAAGGGGATTGATAGTAGTCATCTCTAATGAAAGTGGTATGATCTTACTCATTTTCCACCCCTTTCACCAAATCTAGACCCCAAACATTGGTTCTTACACTTCCTCACTTTTTAGACCCTGCTTTATAATCTGCCCTTTGTAGTTATATTTTGTTATTCTTGTTTCTTTTCCCTCACCAATTCAGTCCCTGCTGCTTAAATCTTTTTTTCCTACTTCCTGACATGAAATTCTGTGTGTGTGTGTGTGTGTGTGTGTGTGTGTGTGTGTGTGTGTTTGAACAAGCTGCCTTCCTTTACTAAGTTCAGGTAAGAATGAGATTCTTGAGATGCCTGTTTTTCCAAACCCCACTTCCATATTTTCATATTCTTCTAACATATCTTACTGGTAAGAAATAGGGAATTCCTTCCCCTTTTTCTTCATTTTTCCATCTTCATTCTTTGTTCTATCTCTTTTTTTTTTTCATTTCCTTTAAACCAGACATGAAATACACTAGTTTTCTGGTCCTGAGTTGATCTTCATTTACTATGACCCAATACTGAAGGGACACTTACCTCTTCTCCTCTATTTGGCTATCAACAGTTGATCATCATTTGTTCTTTCAAAATTTTCCCAATGTACTTAGTTGCCTTTCTGGGTTTCTCATGTCTGTTCTGAGTTTCTAAGGTTGTTTGCAGCACTGCTATTTTTTCCCAGGAGTTTTGAAAGTCTTTTGATGGTTTAAAAAGTATATTTTTCCCCCTGGGTAATTATAACCAGCTTTTCAAGGTATTATTCTTGGTTTTAGTCTTTTTCTTTTGCCTTTTGGCATATTATATTCTAAGATTTCCTCTCCTTTATAATAGTTGCAGCATAGGCTTGTGTGATCTTGACTCTAGCTTTTTGATACTTAAATTCTTTTTGATTGTTTTCATTATTTTTTCTTTGACCTGGAAGCATTGGATTTTGACTGATATTTTTATGTGCTTTTAATTCACAATTTCTTTCGGGAGATAATTGATAATAGATTCTTTCTGTTCACTTTGATCTCTAGTTTTAAGCGATTAGAGCAATTTTCTTGAAAGCTATCTAGGTTTTTTTTTTAACCTGCTTATCATTTTTAATTTTAAAATGATCATTAAGGAATAACTTTCCAATTTAGTTGTTTTTGATAGTAGTTATCTTCATAGTTTCTTCTAAATTTTCAGTCTTCCTTATAGTGGGATAGGATATATACCCATATTTGGCCCTCGTAGGTCCTGACTACATATTGTAGATTACTGACATTAAGACCCTTGGTGATCCCCAAGCACCTCTTCCTGACTATGCCATCTATTGAAGCCATTGAATGTGGATTTCAGTATTTTCAGGGACTGCTTGAACATTTCTGGCTCCATCTGTTTGGACAGTCTCTTACTAGAAGCCAGTTTTGTTTCTGACAAGGCCAAGATCCTGTCAGCTTCAGACCCTATTTATTGAAGATCAGTGATTTCACTTTTGTATCAAATAGTCAGACAAATTTCTCTATTGGTAATGTACAAAAATGTGTATCTCATTCTGCCATTTGAGCCTGTCGCCTCTCTCTGTCTCTCTCAAGAGTTTGTTAGCATGCTTCATCATTTACCTTCTGGAATTGTGGTGTGTCACTTCACTGATTGTTCTTAAGTCTATTAAGTATCCTTATTGCATTTAGGAAGAAACTGGGGATTCCAAAGTAGAGTGAAATTCAATTCTAGCTACCTGAGCTCCTGACACAGATGTTAAGTAGTAACAGCTTCCATTTTCCCGTCTTTTAACTTATTGATCTTTATTGATTGCATGTGTTTTTACATCATATTCATGGAGCTGCATTTTCTTAACTCTTCTATAGGGCATTCCATTTGTGATTGTAATTGGTCATTACAATTACAAAACATTCAGGTTTTTTTTCCCCCTCCCTTCCTCTTCCTCTTTTCTTCCCCCTTTCCCTTCTTCCCATATTTTCCCTTTCACCTTCTCTTTTTCTTTTCCCCTTTCCTTTCCACTTCTCTTCTTTCCCCTTCTCTTTCCCCCCTTCCTTATCATACCTTTCATTTTTTAGCATCTTTATGCTAACAAAATACTCATCTCATTACAACTGTATGGTGGTAGTTAGTTCAGGTAACTAAATAAAATGAGAGTTGAAGAAGCAGGCAACCTTCTCAAGGTCACACAACTGGCATTGGTAGTTAAAGATTTGATTCAGATTTGAGATATACCAAGTCTGTTTTTACTTGTGCAGTACAATGCGCTCTCTTATTTTGTAGCTTCTCACCCTACACTTGAACAGCTAACTCTTTACAGCTTGGGGATGTTTGTTCTGCTTGTCTCCAATTTTTGGTCCAATGAAATATCAGTTTCTTGTGCAGTTCAGACCTAAGAGTCTAAAGGCAATAAAAAATAACTGATGCTGATTTTGTAATATTTTCATTGCATGATTTCTTTCATTCCATGATACTTTCACTCCCCAATGATTTGAGCATTTATTCTTAGCTCAGATTCCAGTAATTCTGAAATAGTTTCAGAATCATAAGAGAGTAATCTCTGGTTCCCCACCCCCCCACAAAAACAAAACAAAACAAGAGTTCTTAGTACAACTTACAACATAGATCCCTCTAGCTCCACACTGCAGTGAGTTTTGACTATAGCTTGTTCTAGAAGTGACTTTGTAAGATTAATTTTTAAATGGAAAATGATATTGATATAAGTGAAAGTTTGGGTAGAGGACAAATTTTGCTTTGGCAGGGTTTTAGCATCTGTCAAAGTATAATACTTTTCTGCTTGCCTCGTACGAATATGTGATTAGCCAATATACCTCTATATCAAGGGTCATTTATAGAACCAATAAAAAATTTTAAAATATCATCTAATTCTTTACTGTTATTGAGTTTCTGATTTTAGAAAAATAAGAATTTTTATTTTTTTTAGTGAGAACAGGTAAGTATAAAAACCAGGGTCTTGGTGCTATGGCAGATGAGATTACTAAAAAAATAAAATCCATAATCACCACTTTTTTTCCCCATTATGTTCCCTGGTCCTTGAGTTTTTTGTATCTATTTAGACTTTTTAAAAAAATTTGTATGCTGCCTTATAAACTGGGAATTTTGGCCAGTGCTTGCTCATATTTTCTATAAGCTTCTTGATTGTTTGTTCTAGCCTTGATGAAAAGTAATGTTTAGGACTTTTTAATTAAAGCAGAACTGAAAGATTTGTGCAACATCCCTTGCCAATGAACTTGACTTTCAGTCAGAACTGTGTTAAAAATCTCAGTTCTGTTTGTTACTAACTGTGCTAGCACAAGAACACAGCCCCTGTCTAGGCCTTCATTTCTACATCTATAAAATTGAGGGATTTAATTAGATAACCTCAATTGACCTTTCCAGTTTTTAAAGTCCTATCTTCCTAAAAAGGAGATTATTACGAGGTAGAATGGTCAGAGAAATCTTCCATCAGTTCCTCTTTTTGACCACATACCTTTAATCTTTTCCTTTACTTCCACCAAACCTATTATTTTCCCCACCTTGGCCTGCAATCCCTCTATTTCTTAGTGTTCCTCTAGGCCATCATGCCTACTCTGCCTTAGCTTTCCTACGTTCCAAATTTTGGTCCTATTGTTAACTTTCAACTATACACTGCATTTGACACTCACTCATACCCTTACTCCCCTATTCTATTTCCACTCATACCTCACCAAAAGACAATCTTGAGTTACCTCCTGTCCTGCCCCCTCTAAAGAACTATCATGATTGGATCCAGTGCAATCTTGATATCCTATCTCTGTGAGACTGACTTCAACAAGACAATCTGATTACTCTTTTCTAATTGATTATTTCATATCCCCCTTCGATGACTGTTCCAAATATTCTCTTCATTCCTTAGGCCTCCCTTGCTGCCTCCTTTCTCTTTCCCTTTTAGCTGAAAACTGTCTTATACTTTATTGAGGAAAAAAGTGGCCATCACCATGAGTTCCCTTTTTTCCTAAAGAATGCTGAACTTAGGGTCAGAGGAACCGAGTTCAAATCTTGGCTCTGATTCTTATTACCCTATGTGACATTGGGCAGGTCATTTCACCTTTTTGTCCTCAGTTTGTCCATTTTTAAAAATTAGGATGTTGGACCATATGACCTCTGAGGTAGGTCCCTTCTGGTTTTAGTTCTGTGTTCCTATGATATCACTCCTAGCCCATTCTGTCCCCATTCTCTTTAGTCTTTGATGAAGAAGTGGCAAAGACCAGTCCTGTTACTATACCGAACTCTTACCATCTCTTCCAGGGGCACTTGTCCCTACTTTCTCTAATTTTCAGTCTTTCCCTATCAACTGGTTATTTCCTTTTTGCCAAATTTATCCATGTCTACCCATCCACAAAAAAATGTTTGCTTTACTCTTTCAACCTCTTAAATTATCGTATGACATTTTCATCTGTTTTCCAGCCATACTCATAGAAAAGGCTGTCTACTCTCCTCTGTTTCCTCTCTTCTCACTTTTCACCCCCTTGTAATTTGCCTCATGACCTCATCATTCAGATAAACTCTTTCCCAAGTTACCAGTAACCTTCTAATGATCAAGCCCTCTTCTTTGATACTCTTGTCTGACATTGTGGAACACCTGCTTCTCTTGGTTATTATCTTTGGCCTGGAATTTCATGATACTGCTTTTTTTTTTTTTTAGTTTTCCTCTTACCTGTCTGACTGCTCCATCTCATTCTCCTTTGCTTATGTAACCATTTATGTCCAACTCTCTAACTATGATTTTCTGAGTGTACCCCCAAGGTTCTTTTCTGGGCTCTGTTCTTTCGCTACACTCAGCTGTCATATGGTTCAACTATCATTTCTATCTAGATGACTGTCATATCTATATATCGACCTTTCATCTCTTTTCTGAGTCTGTTTACCAACTACCTGTTTTACGCATCAGACTGAATGTGCCATAAACATCTCAAACTCATCAAGGCCAGAACAAACTTTGATATCTTTCCAAACCTCCTCCCACAAATCTGTTTCTTTCCTCCCCCCACCCCCCCCAATCCTTTCCCATTTTAGTTTGGACCTTGTGTAGAACAGAGGTGTCAAACAGGCCTGACTGTACTTCTGGAAGTTCCCTGAACCAAATTAAAATGTAATGGGGAAATAATCAAGTAAATTAAAAATACAGTTGACCATAGATAATGTTAATATCTGTTTTTCTAAGTCACTCTGCAGCCTACAGGGGGTTTAGTGGCTTCCATTTCTGTTTAAGTTTGACATTACTAATGTCAGGTGCTGCATCAGCAACCTTGAAGTCATGTTCCCTCTCTCATCTCCTCCTCTCACCCTAATATTCACTTTGTTGCCAAGTCTTATTCAATCTATTCCTGCACAATCTCTCCTTCCCTCACTTACAAAGTTTTCTGGAGCTCATCACCTCTCAGAATATTGCAATAGCTTCTTAATTGCTCTTCCTCTGTAAAGCCACAACATTGTTTTTCCTGAAATACATGTTTAACCTGCTAATTTCCCTTTTTAAGAAGCTCCTTCTGGAGCTGGAGGACAAAACTTCTAGTTCA
This sequence comes from Phascolarctos cinereus, assembly GCF_003287225.1. Classification (NCBI taxonomy): domain Eukaryota; kingdom Metazoa; phylum Chordata; class Mammalia; order Diprotodontia; family Phascolarctidae; genus Phascolarctos; species Phascolarctos cinereus. Next base: position 197,393,888 of record NW_027555625.1, read on the forward strand.
TTTAAAGTCCTTCACTATAGGACTCCAGCCTTTACTTTCAGGCTCATTGTCTAATAGTCTTCGCACAGTCTGCCTTCCATCTGAACTGGCCTGCCTGTTCTTCCCTGTACACTTTCCATTTCTATCTGTGTGCCTTTGCTTTGGTTGTCCCCCATACATGGAACAGATTTCCCAGTAACCTTCACTTGCTTCTTTCAGCTTACAGCGCAAGCACCCTCTTCTGCCAGGAGACCTTTATTGATTCCCAGAGTGACTAATGTCTTTCTCGTGGGAAATTAATTTGTATTTTATTTATAAGTATCATATATTTGTCCATGGAACATAAGCTTCTGAGTGCAGGTACTGTCTCACTTGATCTTTGTATTCTATTCCTAAGTACTTAGTAGGTGCTTAATATAAACGTTTGAATGAGTGGCAGAAGCATTAGTTGAGATAAGCTCATGAACACTGTAATGGTTAATATTTAGAGGGGTTGGAGAGCAGGGGGAATGGTATAAGCAAAGACATATCTGGAAAGCCCAGGGTCAGTCTGAGTCATTGAGTCAGTAATGACTATGATGGAACAGTGTTTGTTAGGAAAGAAGTAGAGAGATATAAAAGGATGTAAAATAATTTGGCACCAGTTTGTGGAGACTGAAGACTTAAGATTCTTGACTTTATCTCATAGGCAATTAGGAGCCTTTGATGTTTTTCTGATGGGAGTGATGTGATCAGAGCTTTGCTTTGGGGAGATTAATTTGGGGAAAGCTGGGGACAGAGAAGCAGCATGGCTCTGTGGAAGGTGTGCTGTATTTACAGTCAGAGAACCTAGATTCAAATGCTGGCTCTGCCACTTGCTCCCTGTGTGATCTTATTCAATTTGCTTAACTTGTTTGGGCCTCAGTTTCCTTAAATGTAAAGAAGGAATTTCTACTAAAGACCTTGATGGTGCTTTCTAGGCTGTAAATCTATGAAAAGGAGACTTTTGAATTAATCCAGGCACAAAGTAGTGAAGACTTCAAACTAGGCTGATAGCTTTAGAAATAGAGAGTAAGTGAGCAATATGAGAGATATTTTGAAGCACAAATTGACAAATTATGTGATGTGGGAGTGGAGAGTCTGTACCAAATGAGGGTATTGGTCAACTAGCATCTATTAAGCACCTGCTATGTTCCAGGTGTCATATTAAGTACTGGGGATAAAGTGAAAGGCAGAAGATAGTACCTGCTCTGAGGGAGCTTACAGTCTAATGGGGAAAACAACATGCAAACTATTGTATATAAATAATATAGAGACAAGATAAATTTAATCTAAATCTTAGAGGAAAGGCACTAGCATTAGGGAGGAATGGTAAAGATTTCCCATAGCAGTTTAAGAACAAAAATAAAACACAGGGGGCAGCCAGATGGCGCAGTGGATAGAGCACGGGCCCTGGATTCAGGAAGACCTGAGCTCAAATCTGGCCTCAGACACTTGACACTTACTAGCTGTGTGACCCTGGGCAAGTCACTTCACCCCATTGCCTCACAAAACCAAAACTAAACAAAAACAAAACACGAAGAATCAAAAGTGGACTTAATAATGAAGTGTCAAGTTAACTAGGGAGTCAAAGAACAAATCTTAGAAACAATAATTTTCTGAAAATTATTGTGATGAGACAACATAACACAATTTCTGGGATGTAGATAAAGCAGTCTTTATTGAAAAAAATAACATCCCTAAAACATGTATTAGCAAATAAGTAAAGGAGAGTTTTAATGAACTTAATGTTCATTTAAAGAAATCAGAAACTCAACAAAGAAACCCAAAACAAGCACAGAAGAGGAAATCTTGAAAATTAGAAGAGAAATAGCTAAATTGAAATAATAATAATAACAATAAATAGCCACATAGTACTTTGAGATTTACAAGTACTTTCCTTTTAACAACACTGTGAGAGAGGCAATGTACAGTTTTTTGAAGCAGAGTAAGGTGGTATATGGGCCAGTTAATTTATCATCAATGTAGCTTAAATAGCTTAAAACTATACCAAAACATTTGAAACAGTCTGTATTTGAACATAGCTTTGTTGCTGTAATCATTTTGTATGTTTTCTTCATTTTAAATTGCTTCATACAGTTCATCAAATTTTTCTCTGAATTCTTCATATTGGCCATTCCTTTACCATCACGTTACACTTATATGCCATAATTTATTCAGCCATTCCCAATCATTGCACACATATATTATTTATAGGATTGTAGATCAAGTGCTGAAAAGAACCTTAGATTCCAACCATTTTATCCATTTAAGTTTATAGATGAGGAATCTCAATCCCAAAGAAGTCTAGTGATTTGTGCAAAGTTGCAGTTAGTAAACATCAAAGGTAACCCTTGAACCTGGATTCTCTGCCTCAAGAATCATAACCACATTAGCTCCTTCCAGATTTTTATCATAAATAATGTTATTATCAGCACTTTCACAAATGTAAATCTTATAGTCAGAAACTTCCTTGCAATATAATCAGTCAATCAATAAACATTTATTGAGGGCATTCTTTGTACCAGGCACAAAGCTAAGGATAGACATCATAGTTTCTGGGTCAGAAGGTGTTAACATTTTAGCAGTCCTTCTGGCACAATTCCATATTGTTTTCCAGGATGCCTAATAATAGCTAACAATTTTATAGCACTCTAATGTATTTTACATGTATTATCTCATGTGATATTCACAACAACCCTGTAGATATAATTGTTATTACTGTTGTTATTATCAGTAGATGCTAATGTGTAATATTACATGATAATTATATAGTGTACATGTTATACATTATATAATGATTAAAGAATATGTAATGATTTCATCAAAGCTTTACCAGTTGTTAATTCTCGTGGCTCTTTCCATAGCCCTTCTAGCAATGCATCTTCACATCTAGGGTCAAGAAGTTGTTCAGGATTTCTTTAATTTTTATTTCTCTGATTACTGATGTTTGGAATATGTTTTCAGGTTTGATAGTTTGTAGTTCTTCTTTTGAAAGTTATTTATATCCTTTGTACAGTCTAATGATTTGCCTACAGTATCATTCAGTTCTCATAAGAACAAGATATCCAGAAAGGATTTTCTAGAACTGATTTAATGCTAGAAAAAGCCATTTGATTTTTAAAGGTACGTGAAGTTACTTGCTCTGTAACGTAAGGTTGTACAAAGGTCTGGTGCAATTAATGATCCCTAGACATAAGGAAGCGGATAGGAAAATCCTCTACCAATAAGAGACTGAAGATTTGGGGAGAACAATCTATACAAGGCTAATGGAAGCTCTGTAGGATGTAGTGGATCTCATAAACCACAGGGTTAACAAGGAAGAAAACTTCATGTGGTAAAAAGTTATGTAGTAATTCTTATTAGATGAATTGCTTCTCAAAGTTCTTGGAATGCTAACACATGGCCCACAGACTGAGAAAGTAGAAGAGGAAGCACTGTCATATCCTGTCAGGAAAAGGGCCACCAGATGCCAGTAATTAGTCAAACACCTAATTTAGGGACAATGGGTTATGGGCTTAATTGGGATCCAGGCAAGACTCAAGTAGAAGACCAAACCTGGTTGTGACCCAGGCCTCTTTTTTTGAGTTCCTTGTTTTGGGGGTTTGAGAAAAGCAGGAAATCTGCTTGAAAGTGTCAGGTTAGGAGGTGAGTACTGAATAAGGAAATGAGCTACAAGGAATACTTGAGGATTATGACTATCTTTCCAAAAGCCAGATTGTTGAAGAAAGCTGTCTAATCCCCTCTTCTCTGCTTAGTCTTCTCTCCTCTAGGCTCAACATTCTTGGTTTTATCAGTCACTCTTAATGGTTAGGTCTCCAGACTTTTTAGCTTAGCACAGTGCCCTGGCACGTAGGAAGCTCTTATAAATGCTTGTTTGTTGACATCACCACCTTGTCAGTGTCCTTGAATTGTGACACCTTGTTTTTTTTTTTTTCTCTCTCTCAAAGACCAGCCTTAACACCAAATCACTCTGGTCCCAGACCAAGCCCTATTTGGTCACTGTTTGGGCCCTGATTGGCTCAGGATGAATGCAAATAAAAACTGTTTCTTTCTTGACCAGAAATCCTGAGGGTTTTTCCCTCTCAGATCTTTTTTTTTTTTCCCCTTAAAGAGGCCATTCTTTGCCTTATTTTATTAAGCCTTAATCACAGAATGGACACTGCCTCGGTCAAACTGAGACCTGTTAAAGACCTTAGCTTGGGACAGCTAGGTGGCACAGTGGATAGAACATGAGCCCTGGAGTCAGGAGGACCAGAGTTCAAATGTGGCCTCAGACATAACACTCACTAGCTGTGTGACTCTGGGCAAGTCACTTAACCCCAATTGCCTCACTAAAAAAAAAAAAAAAGGACCTTAGCTTGAAAAGGCCAAGGTTGTCCGCTGTATCCTGGGGCACCTCCGGTTGTCCTGAAACGTAGCTGGCCACTGGACCCAGATGGCTCTGGGGGAAAAAGTGAGGCTGGTGACTTTGCACAGCCCTCCCTCACTTAAATCCACAGTTATCTGGATGCCACCATAAACAGGCACACAACCACACAATTTCAGACCTGGAAGAGACCATAGAAATCATGAGTTCAGGAATCAGTAAACCGTAGCCTGTGATCCATATCTTTCCCATCACCTGTTTTTGTGTGGCTTATAAGTCAAGTATGGTTTTTACGTTATATTATTTCAGCCTCATCATTTTACAGATGAGGAGATGGGGGTGGGGTAGGTATAGGGACAGTCCAAGATTATACCAGATACAGTTAGAAGTGGAATCCTGATCTTCTGATCCCATATCACATATTCTTCTTACTATAGCATTGGGGCAGGTAGGTGGTGCAGTGGATAAAGTGCTGAGACACAAATCAGGAAAGCTCATGTTCATGAATTCAAATCTGGCTTGAGACATTTACTAGCTATGTGACCATGGGCAAGTCACTTAACCTGTTTGCCTCAGTTTCCTGTTTTGTAACATGAGCTGGAGAAGGAAATGGCAAATTGCTCAATGTCTTTGCCAAGAAAACTCAAATGGGGCAGGAAAGGTCAGACCCAACTGAAAAACAACTAAACAACAACAAAACCACCCCAGAGCTTGCTAAAGGTGACAGACCTAGTTAGTGACAGGCCTACTAACTACTAACATCTAAGGTCTGCTAACATCTCTTTTTTTGTCCACTACTTTTCCTCTAACAGCAGCCTTTCTCATACCATTCTAGCCAAACTTATGTTGTATTCCTTCACATACTAGTTGTCAAACAGTATCCTGCTTCTATTTAAAATAATTTGCTTAAATTGAACAGCATCTTTATCTCTGAAAAGTTTTTGCTTGCTACTCCCCTCACCCCACTTCTCCCTATTCCTGGTTAACTATGGCTGTTAGTATGTAAATTTCTGGTACTGTCTGTGCTTTCCCACCCAGGAGTTACTGTTACCAATGGGAAAGTCTCTTGGTTGTCTTGTATTGGGTGCCAGGGTTGAGAGGGTTTGTAAAAAGCACAGCTTTGTTGAGTGTCTTCTCTGTGGAGAACTGCCTTCTCTGCAGGACACACTGTTTGGTCACAGGGGATTGATTCTTGTCAAAGAGGCAAACCACAGGTTATTTTTATGCCAAAAAATTTCCTACATTTCTTGTCCGTCCACTTCTCTAACCACATGCTGGAACAGAACTGTGTTTGCAGCTATAATCGGCATGCTTAAACGCTGGTTAGGTGTGGAGTCCAAGAGTCCTCAAGTCTTCTAAAATAATATTACATTACTATTGACCTTCTGGAACTTGTACAGAATGAGATGCTTTTAGAAGAGTGTTCCCTCCTTTTTCTTTTTTTAAAAGCCTATCAAGTATTCAAAAATATCCCCAATTACATGTTATGGGGATGTCTGATTCATGAGGGATGATGTATGACAGTGAAGCATTGTGGCTGCTAACCCTCAAACAAAATGTCTGGTTTCTGGAACAAAATGCATCTTCAATGATATGCCTACTGTATGTAACTTGGAATGGTCTTGCTTTGAACATCCCCTTGAAGTCATAACTATATTTTTAAAAATAGGCATTGCACTTGCATATTCTGCCTGCTGTGGTTCCTCTCTGGCTCCTGAAATTTGTATTGTCTTGTATATCCTCCCTCCCTCTTCTAAGCAGTGATTGCCACTAATGTTCCCTGGAAAAAGATGGCTGTGTGAGGGGGCAGTTTTCTTTCCCAGAATAGCTCATCTCCCTAATACGTCCCTATTCTCTCTCTCTCTCTCTCTCTCTCTCTCTCTCTCTCTCTTCTCTCTCTCTCTCTCTCTCTCTCTCTCTTTTTAGGCAATTGAGGTTAAGTGACTTGCCCAGTAAGTGTCAAGTGTTTGGTCTGAGGCTGGATTTGAATTCAGGTCCTCCTGACTTCAGGGCTGATGCTCTATCTACTGTACCACCTAGCTGCCCCTCCTATTCTCTTTAGTACTCTAGCTATTATAACATGGAACCAAGGTGGCAGATGTTTTAGAATCAATAGACTTGGGTACAAATCTCAGCTTTGTAAGTTAGAACAAGATATATAACCTTTATGGGACTCAGTTTCCTTTTCTGCAAAATTGGGGATAATGTTTGCATTGTGCTTAATAATTGTTGAATTATTGATTTACTGGGTTATCATAAAGAGCAAAATAGGAATTGTTAATGTTGTGATCATAGGTTGTTTTGTTTTTGTTTTTTTTCCATGGATAGAAGGGGCTGGAACAGATATAGGAAGGCTAGTATACTGTTGTGAAGGTGTTGCATGAGATTGTCATGAGCATTTGATTTAGCATGAGAACACCTGGATATGAGCTCTACCTCTGAATCATGTAGGATCTCAGAATGTAGATCTGGAAAGACCATCATAAGTCATCAATGCCCTCATTTTGCCGATGAGGAAAATGAGCAAATTGTACTAGAATAATCCATAGGATTATAATCTAGAGCTAGAAGGCAACTCAGAGTCCATCTAATCCAACTCTCAAATTACAGAAAAAGGAATTGGAGGCCCATGGAATGTAAGTAAGGTCATACAGGTAATAAAGCTCAGTGGTGGGATTTGAACCCAAGTCCACTGATTTTAGAACCCAGGGCTTTTTTTCACTTTTCTCTGTAGCATGAAATGCTACAGACAATCAATAATAAACCATATATTTTTCTAAGCTTGCCTATCTTACTTGGCCATAATTTATGTGTTCTGTCATCTGCTTTTCTAACATCCTTTTAAATTAAAAAAAATCCATTAGTCTTATTTTCCTTTTGCAACAATAGCTAATTCTAAAATTAAAAGATACTCCTTGATGTATTTTTGAGGAGGACCTCTCTTGTAGCATCCTAATAGCAAGGATGGCAATGAGACAACTTCTCTGCCTCATTCTGCCCACTCTCCCTTCCCACTGTCCTCAATGGTCCATTGTCAGCCTGGAGGAATAAGGAAGAGAAAATTCCCTAGAAATATCTTTTGTCTGTCAAATTCCATTGACAGATCGAAGCATAGCAATACTCTGGCTGTCAAACGAGGCACTCTTGTGGAGACTGAGAATAGTGTCTTTTCTAGGGGATTAGAACTTTGTTATTGCCCTCAGTCTTGGCTGTGTGATCCATTTTGTTAGCTTGCTAAAAAGCTTCTGCTGATCCATGTGTTGTAGCAGGACTGATCCCTTTCTCTCCCCTCCTGGTTTGGCGAGACCATAAATAATGTGTAACAAAAGTGAAAAGGTAGATTGGAATCTAGTTTATGAATAGCTTTAAAAGTCAAATAGAGGAGCTTGTATTGGATCTTACGGTTAATAGAGAGCCCTTGGAATTTATTGAGTGTGTGGGGGTGAGTGGGTGGTGATATGGTCATACTTGTACTTAATGAAAACCCCTTTGTCATCTGTGTGGAAAACATTGGCCAGAGGAGAGACTTGAGTCACAGAGACCAATTAAAAGTCTATTTTAATAGTCTGGGTGTGACAATGGCTTGAACCAGGGTGGGTGATGGAGATAAAGGGACACATTTGAGAAATGTTGAGGGAATAGGTTTGATGTGGTTTATTAACTCATTGGTAATGTTGGATGAGGGAAATGGAAGAGTTAAGGATGTAAATCTGAGTGACTAGAAGGATGGTGGTGCCCTTAATAGTAACGGGGAAGTTTAGAAAATGGGGGGGGATTTTGGGGGGAAGACAATGAGTTCTGTTTTAGACATGTTGAGTTTGAGATGCCTGTGGGAAATAAAATTTGAATTATTTTATTGTTATTTAATATATTTGTCTGCCCAGCTTTCTTAACCAGAGTGTAACCTTGAGGTCAAGTTTTATGTATTTTGGTATTTGTAATTTATGGTTCTCAATAAATGTTCATGAGGTCATCACTTTCTAGAGTTGGAAGGAACTTAGTTTTAGCTAGTTTAGCTCCTATCATTTTACAGATGAAGAAATACATCGAGTGAACATGACAATTCTCCTTCCTCCAAATCGACTGCCCTTCCCACTCTACCATAGATCAGAGGCAGGGAGTCCCAGATGGCTACTCTGTTCACGAGCTGTTAGTCAGTGCTTAGCCAGAGTTCCCCATTTTAATTTTTCACAGGTAGTTGACTGCTGCTGCTTCTGTTCAAGGAAGGATTCCCTCTTAGCCATATTATGCAAAAAATATTTCATACCATCTGACCATCACCCGAAAAACAGGTCCTACCCATTGGGGCACATTGCCATCTTTCTTACCACAGCGATTTAATAGATGCCACTGAGATTCTACAGACCACAATTCCCTTCTCTGGTCACTTCTCCCCTACGTGTGTTTTTTTTTTTTTTTTAGAAAGTGAGACCTTTGAAGGCAGGGACTCTTATGCTTGTTTGTTGTGTTTCATTGCCTAGCATAGTGCTGGGCACAGAGTGGATGCTTAATAAATACTAGTTCATTTATGTCACTACCCTGAGTCTTGGGATCTTTAGACCCCTACCTCACAGGGCTGTTGTGAGGAAAATGTTTTGTAAATATCAAGATGCTCTAGAAATATGAGCTATATTTGCTTTTCTTTCAGAGCCATAAATCGCAACCTTTCCACACCTCTTCTCTTGTGACTCTTGTTCTTGTACTCCCATAAACCTTAGGCAGGGGCTCAGCCTTCCTCTAGTTCTCTTAAGCATCAGGGCCCAGTTTATCCATCTCTTACCCTTTCCTCTCTCCATGATGGATATCTCTGGCATCTTTTACACCATTCGTTACACGTCCCTGGGTGGTCTTTTGGTTCACCTGTAATTTTGTGTTTTTTTATATTATCATATTCAATAATTTATAGATGGCATCAGAAGACTATTTCAGTTATTGCCATCTGCAGAATGAAGGGGTTGGGATAGATGACTGTTGAGGTCTTTTTTTTTTCTTTTTTGGCTGAAGCTTCTGAATCTACCATTATGATTTTCTTTTTCTTTTATGAGAAACAAGTCAGGGCTTCACATCCTAAAAAAGAAGCTATTTTTTTTTTTTAAATCTGAAGCTCAGTCACAGAGCTGCTTGAAAACATTGGTAGGGGCAAAGTATAAAGGGTTTTCTTTTGTCTATCATATCCCTAGTAGTAAAAACTTAACCTGTTTTTGTTGGTTTGTTTTCTGGAAGAGTTAGAGATGGTGATGAGCTAGAGTGTAGATTTTTAGTTGTCTTTGGGAAAAGGATCTGCAAAATAGTGTCATTGAATAGGTAATTCCAAAGCACACTAAAGTTTCAAGCCCAGTTTACAGAACTTGGCTTTCAGGTCAGTCCAACTAAATGGTTTCCTTCCTGCCCCAGAGGGGCATGGTGGGGCAAGGAAGTTAGTTATTGAACTTGTTTAGATAAAATGGTTACTTCACTTTAGTATCCTCATTATGTTTTTTACTCCTTTGTCTCTATCCCCAAGCAGTAGTTAATGTAGATAGCCAGAACTGGCCTGTAACTAACTGTAAGCTAGGTTGACCCAAAACCTTTAGGAGTACAAGGTTCCAGTCTTGATTCCCACTCTCTAGCCTAGTGGTATTCACTAAAGCAAATCCCCTCTCTGGACCTTTCTTTCCCTGGTAAGATGAATTAATTGGGCTAGATGATCTTGAAGGTTGCTTTCTCCTGTTTTGATTTTAAAAATTCAAAATATTCCATCATTCTCTATTGATATTCAGCACGGTTTTATTTTTTCCAAATCCTATATAATTGATTTGCAGTTGGAGGGGCAGTGGTGCAGAAAGTTATTGTGGTTGGCGTAGCACACTGGCCTCCACATTTTCAAGTGGTTTGTTTACTGTCTCTAACGGAGAGGGAGAACTGAGTAATGTAATGGTCTTTTATTGTACTATGCAATTGGCAGCTGAGTAATCTGAAAGTGATTGGTCTGTATAATATCAGACGTTCTGGATTGAAAGTACTTGACATTAAGTACCTGGAGGGTTTTTTTGTTTTGTTTTGTTTTTGTTTTGTTTATTAATAAGACTACACTGGGAAAATGAAAACATAGCCACCTTTTCATGTTTGCAGTCAGATTTAAACTTCATGTATAACAATTGATTTCTTGTTTAAAATTTATGCAACATAGACTGTAAGATGCAGTTGATGTATTTGACTGGTTTTGCAGAATTGCTTCTTTTAATCTTTGACTCACTGGATAGAAGAGGAAAGATGAATATATTCAGAAATTAGATGATATTTAAAAAAAGAAATAAAATTTAATCAAAATGTGTATTGGAGTTAAATCTGGCAATGAGTTTTATAGTACCTTATAATGCATTGTGGTGGGATGGTTCTACTTACCAGACTTGTTCTAATATATCAGTCAATAATAAAACATATAAGTGCCTGACATGTATTTTGGACTATGGGGATACGAATACAAAAATAAGCCAGTCTGTGCCCCTTAAGGAACCTATATTCTACTAGGCTAAAGGTTCTTAACTTTTGTTTCATGGATCCCTTTGGCAGACTGGTGAAGCCTATATACCCCTTCTCAAATTACTATTTTAACTAAAGGAAATGCTACATTTCAATTAAAGTAAAGGTAAAGATATAATTTTTCACACCCAAATTCATGGACCACCTAAAATCTTTCCCAAAAAGGGTCAATGGACCCTAGGTTGAGAATGCCTATACTTAGGGAATAAAACATGTATGAGGGAACTATGGCCTCCTTTCCCAACTCAGTTTTTCTCTAGGTTATGAGTTTCATTCTTTAATTTTCAGGCAAAGTAATGATAATACAAGACCATTCATTTGCCCAAGGAGAAGTATACGATTATAGTTGATATTTGGATGGACTTGGGTAGAGAATTGCTGAGAGGAGGTATTTGGCTTTCTGACATACCAGGGATATTGTTATAATCCAGGTTTCTTTATACCATCCCATTGATTTTTGTAGGGATGCATGCCTTCCTGACTTGTGTTTGGTACTAGCAATGACAGTGTCATAAACCCAGTAGGCCTCAAATAGACGTTTGAAAGTTAGGAAGAAGCAATTCTGTCTCATCCCTTCTGACTTTGAAATCCTGAAAGGGGAGACTGATGATATGAATTGTCCTACACATATAACATTTCTGCTGGAATATTTACACCCTTTTATTAAAGCAGAACACCAAAACTAAAAATCACAGTTGGTATTCTTTATTGCATCTCCAAAGTTTATGGTAACAAGGCAGCTAGGTGGTGCGGTGGATAAAGCACTGGCCCTGGAGTCGGGAGCCAGACACTTGAAGCTTACTAGCTGTGTGACCCTGATTAAGTCACTTAACCCCAATTGCCTCGCCAAACAACAACAACAACCACAACAAGAAGTTCATGGTCAACAATAAAAATTGACAAGTTCTCCTTTGTGTTGGTAGCATGCCTGATTTTTGAATAATTATTTATTCTGTTTTGAAACTGTTGACATCTTGGCCCATCTCTTGTTGCATATAAACCCTCCCTGGGACTTGTTTGGTTTCCTATGTGATGAGATTTTAGCCCTCTTTTATTGTGATTTGTGTGTCTGGTTAGTGTGTTGAAGCAGACATTGTCTGGACTTTGTGGTATTTCCTATCTACTCCCATTAACCAGGGCTGTTCCCTAGGGGTCAGAAACCATTCATCAAAGAGAAACTTCTAATCCCACCCTAGGAGGGGTACCAATGTATAGGTGTGGTGAGACTCAATTGAAAAGGAAGAATTTACAAAAAAAGTACAGGGAGCAGAGGAATAAAAGAAAACCTTTGAAAAAAGAGAACTAGAAGTGTGGGACTATTTAAAGTGTTATAGATTTTGAACTGAAGGGTCTGGATTCATACTAGCTGTGCCATTTAATACTTGTACAAGTCTCTTCTCTGGAGATGAAAGGAACCTCAGAAGCTATCTAGTCAAACCCCTCCATTTTACAGATAAGGAAACAGAGACCCACTAAAGTTGATGGATATGGCCAAGGTCACATCTGCTAAGGGAAAGAAATGCAATTTAAGGTCAGTTTGGTTTCTTTATCTATAAAATGTGGGATAGAAATAACTAATCTCTTCTATTTCCTTTCATTTTGAAATCCTGTCCTGTAAATTATAAGATAGTGGACATTTTTAGCAATATTTTGGGGGAACAATCCATTTTTGTGAATTGCAAGTTTAACATGAATCTGAATCTTTGTCATGTCAGTCTAGTTTTATTTTGTGCTCCCTTTTCCTTTGGGTTGTTCAGTTGTGTCTGCCTCTTCTTGACCCCATTTGGGTTTTTTTTTGGGAAAGAGACTTGGAGTGGTTTTCCATGTCCTTTTCCAGCTCATTTTACAGATGAAGAAACTGGGACAAACAGGGTTAAGTGACTTTCCCAGGGTAACACAGCTAGTAATTGTCTGAGGCTGGATTTGAAATTAGGAAGATAAGCCTTTCTGACGCCAGGTCCAGCGCTCTATTCACTGAGCAACCTTGAGGGATCATAGTGATTATTTAATCTAACTTTTCATTTCTTGGATAAGGAAACCGAAGCTCAAAAGGGGGACTGTCTTTTCTAAGGTCACATTGCTAGTTTATGGTTTTTACAAGATATCTGATGAGGCGTCTCCTGGCAGACTTGTGGACGCGATATAGAAATGTAGCTCAATGAAAACACAGTTAATAAGATTTGATACTTATTAAATGACTCTATTCCAATTAATGTATGAATAAGATCCTGGAAGCGAGTCTATAGAGGTATTTCTCAGGACTCTCTCGTCTCTTTTGAATCCAAATTTGGTCGTTATAATTACACGATACTGAGTTTCAGTTTTGTTGTTGCCCTTTCCTTCATTGCATTAATTGTGTATACTCTTGGGCCTGCTTAGTTTGTGGCATTGTCCCCATGCCTCTCTGTGTTCTTATTTGTCATTTTTTATGACAGTAATACTCCCTTAGAGTCCTGTACCACCATTTGACTATTCCCTAGTAAATGGGCTCGTTTTGTTTCCAAGTTTGTGCTACTTCAAAAATTGTTGCTATAAATAACTTTTGTGTATATTGGACCATTCTATCTTTGATGTTCTTACACATACACATACATACATGCATGTGTATATATACACACACGCATACGTATGTATGTGTCTACACACATATATACATACATATATCCATATGTGTGTATGAATATGTATATATGCACATGCACAAACAATATATGTGTATATGTACACATATATGTATATGCATACACACACACACACACATATACATGCATACATACATACACATAATCTCCGGGACAAAAGAGATGGACGTTTTAATCACTGTAGCCTAGATTCCACAGTTACAGATTGCTTTTCAGAATGGTTAGACCAATTCATATCTCCTCCCAAAATATATTAATGAGCCTGTGTTTCTACCACTGATTATACCACTGACTATACGAACTGAATTCAATAATCCAGTGTCTGATAAACTTGATAATATAAATTGTCTGGGGAAGAATTACTTATTTGATATGGTAAGTTCTTTAAAAGAATTATTGACATCTATTGCTTTTTCAATCACTTAAATTTTCACCTGTGTTCCTTTCTTTTCTCCCCCTTCCAGAGAGTCATTCCTTATAACAAAGAATTTAAAAGGGGAAGAAGAAAAAATAATAAACAAAATGCACGAATACATTTTACTTTTTTTCTTTTTAAATTCAGTTTTATTTTCAGTTCTGAATTATTTTCTTCTCTTTTTCTCCTCCACCCACTGAGAAGTCAAGAAAAACAAAACCCATTACAGTTATATAGTTATATAGAACAATTCCTGTATTAGTAATATTTAAAAAGAAAGTGAACAAAAAAAGAAAATATGTTTCTATTTGCACTCTGATTCGTCTCTCTATCTGCAGGTAGATGGCATGTTTCATCATGAGTGCTTTGGAATTATGGTTGGTCATTGTGTCAATTCAGAGTTCCTAAGTCTTTTAAAACTGATTATTTTTACAATATTGTTGTTCTTGTATAAACTGTTCTCCTGCTTCTGTTTGCTTTGCATCAGTTCATGCAAGTCTTCCTAGTTTCTTTTTCCTAGAATCATCCCTTTGATGAACAAATTTTAATTGTCTGCCACTGTACGTAGTATTCCACATTTGTGGCTCTCCCACCTCTGCAAAGCTGTGGAGAGGAAGAGATATCATCTGTCTTTGTGACCGATCTTATTCTTTGTAAAATAGTAGGCTTTCATAAAAGTTAAAATTACATTTAACACAAAGATGTCATGCTCATTTCAGTTTTAGTCTGAGAGGGATGGCTAATTTAGTGGGTGACATAGTTGGGTTTAAAAAATGAACTGATGGTAGAGATATGGCTTAATAGCAATTTTTGTGAAAGTGACTCGGCAATTTTATTGAGCCTTAAGAATCAAGAGTATATTGGGGTTGTTCCACATGTATATTCATATAAAATGCTTCATTCAAAGTTTTCTTTAACTGCTTTACTCATTCCAGGACTAACTTTTATGCATTACTTATTTATTGATTTGTTTATTTTGCTAAATGCACCTCCTTTGAAAAAAAAGACAGCGCACTCAAGATTTGGAGGTTATAAACAGAGAGCTGTCAGATTAAGAGCTGGTTACAATTTTGGTGTTTGGTAAATCAGACTAATCGAGTTGTTTGCTTACCAGGTTGTTCTGAATTAAGAATAGGGTTGGGATGGAAAGCAAATATATGAATTCAGTAATTACTATGTTTGCTCACAGTGAAGCTTCATTTTTAGGCCATGAATTATCTTTAAATAAATAGGGGGGTCAGTTTAAGTAATAGTTTGGATATTTTATGTCTACTTTATTTCTCCTACCCCCAACTCCACCCCAGTGATGTTGCTGAAAATGGACTCCAGTGGACACTGGTTCATTTGGTCTTCCCAGAATCTGAAAAGACCAGTGGCCTGTGGTTTGCTTTGGGAAAAGCACAGATTGACCCTGGAGAAGTTTCCAATGCCCTCAATTATTCAAAAACAATATATTTTTTCTTTTTTATAAATCAGTTTTTTAAACAAAGACTTCAAAATTCAAACTCCACTGTTTCCTCCTCTATAAAGGTGGGGGTTAGAACAGAGTTCTTCTTCCCAATTTAAATCATAAGAGTTATGTATTCCTCTCCATCTGCCCACTGGGCTTTCCTACTTGGCAGTCTTTGTTTTATCTCAGCCTTCGCATATCTAAACTGGAACTTGTCATTCCTTCTTAAGCCCTACCTCCCTCTGCTCCACTTGGGTGCACCCTTATGCTTACCATTCTCAAATTTCTTTGGTCAGATGCTTTTTAGCAATGTTTTTATTTATGTTGCTGTACTCTGATTCTGTTTATTTCTCTCTGTATCAGTGCATACACATCTTTACATCTTTCTCTCATTTCCTAATATTTGTCATTTTGAAGATAAGCTCCTTTTATGAATCCAGATTACTTCATTCTTTGTACTTCTATCCCCAATGTCTAGCATAGTGTTTGGCACATAGTATGTACTTAGTAAAGTGCTTGTCATTTGGTTTCTTATGATGGCATTGTATTCCATTCTGTCAGTACACCACAATTTATTCAACCATTACCCAGTTGATGTATAATCACTTTGTATCCAGATTTCTTGATGATGGTGAGGGATAACCAATTTTAATCTAGGGTATTTTTTTTTAATTTTTAAAAATTCTTTGGCAAAGGGCATATAACCAGTTTGTATCCAGTATTTTGCTACTACAAGAAGGCTTGCAGAGCACATTAATAGGTTCATAGATTTAGAGCTGAAAGTGAACCTTAGAGGCCATCTAGTTTAACCAACTCATGTTACAGATGAAGGAACCGAGCATTAGGGAGGTTGTGACTTGGTAAAGGTTTCCAATTATCAGAAGTCAGATTTGAATGCAAGGTTCTTTTACTCTATAACTGGTAATCTTACCTTATCAAACCTATTACTTAGGATATTCTCAGATGAAGAAACAGAGTACAAAGAAATTAAGGGACTTGCCCAAGGTGACTCAAAACTTAGGATTTCTAACTCTTAGTAATGTAGGTCTTTCTTTTTAATTCTTTGTTCTGAATACTTAAAAAGAAAATGATGAACATTTCAGTATAGAAAAGAGATGTTTGTATATGAACTGTGAAGTTCTGCTATATGTACTTTAAATGCATGCACACACACAAACACACACATATTATAGCAGGAATAATTTGTATTCCTGATCTGTATCTCCTTTTAAAAGTTCCTTCTGTTCTCTTCTTTATAGTTTCTTAATGTTTTATTGTTTCGACTATTTAATACAAAGGTGGGACTAGGCCAGGTCACAACTGCCTCCTCAATAAATGTTGGTATCTTTTCCTTTTTCCTTTTTTTTTTTTGATCATTTTCCCCAATCTGATGAGGTTTTGTATTTTTCATTTGTGATTTGGAGCAGTTTTTCATCATTTGAAAAGTACCTATTCATATAATTTGGTTTTGTAGCAATTTCCTTTATATCTTGGCCATCAAAGCATTAAAAGAAAAAATATGCTCTAAGGATTTTCCCCAGTAACTATGGTTATTAATATAAGGCAGAAATTAGAAGGAGGGCTAATAGTTTGAACTTTATCTTTTGAAAAGAGCTTATGTATATTCTTTGACAACTTATTTATTGGGGGATGACTCATGGTCTTATATATTTGTGTTAGTTCTCTATGTATCTTGGATGTATAGACCTCTTTAGAGATATTTCATAGAAAGCTTCCCCTAACATTCTTGTTTTCCTCCACCCAACAAGATGCTATGTTCAATTGTTTCTTTTGTTACTGCTGGCAGATTTCAAGTGCTGTGATCACCCTCTAAATTTCCATATCCTAAGGACAGATTTCCAGTCACTCTGCAGTATGCAACGATGGTTGTTAAATCTTTCAGAGAGCTGGTTGTTAAATCTTCCCTTCCTTTCCCTTCCCTACAATCTTTCATGTGATTATGCCTCATCTTTCTACTCCTTTCACCTCCCACTTAAAATTCTCTATCCTCTCAAAGTGCTTATAGATATTCAATATTAATATTTGTTGAATAATGAATTGCTGAATAAACATAAGTTCTTTTTCAGATCTACACTGAAGAAACCTAAGTCAAAGACTAGAGTTCCCTAAATCTAGTTTCCACAAAATTGGACCAGAAATGAATAGTCAGAGTCAGTGCTGATTTTAGCTAATGAGCTACATGTTTTTTGGTTTTTTTCTAGCCTTGAACTGTATGGGAACATGCTCATTTTTATAAAGCAAAAATTGAATAGAAGACTTAATACCAGTAGGCAACTCTTCATCTGTGAAAACTTAGGGATTTTCACCCACCTCCATTGTTTAATTTAGATTGGAATATTAGTATCTTCTTGCTTCTTTAAACCCTCCTTCAAACTCCCATCTCCCTGGCTTTTAGTAATGCTTTCATTTTTGAGGCTGTCCCTTCCTCTGCCCTCACAGCGTTTGGCTGCATAAGGGTCGGGCATTGAACTGAAGTAAGAAACCCCTAGATGTAGGTTCCTGTAATGGGCCGATAGCGATTTCTTGGAAGGGTAATGTTGTGGTGTGAAGAAACCATCTCCAATGGCATTGACTTCCTAGCCTTTCCAGTATGTGTGCCATCTTAGCAAAGAGAATTATTGTTTACTGGACATACATCTTGAAAAGACAAGTGGGCCATCATCCACCATTAGAAGTAAACTTAATGACCGGGTAGCATCCAGAATCAATAGTTCTGTGTCTTGCTGTACTATTTTGGCTTTGGGCTCTTCTGTTGCTATAGGTTCTACTTTTTCCCTGAGTGTTGACCTTTTTGCAAATCCCTGGTTTTATTCTGGGATATGTAAAACAGGAAGAGGTAAGAGGTAACAAAGCACAAATTGGTTCATTTGCATATCCCAATATCAATAGAAAAAACAACACAGCCATATTCCCTACCTAAGGCAAGACAATAGACTTTCAGCCAGAAAGTATAGCTGATCATAGAGTTGAGAAATCTAGCTTAAGGTCCCACAGCTGCTACAGTAATTGTGAGAATCCAAGCCAGTTACTGTCCCTACTTTAATTGTTCACCTACAAAGTGGATGATAATACCTGTTATTATGAGACTAACATTATGTAAGATTTTATAGATTAAGTTGTAGTGGACTGAATGCTGGCTCTAGTTGTAAAAATGTGGGTTCAAGCCTTTCCTCTAATACTTACTATTTGTGTGGCCATGGGCAGAATGATTTCTCAAGAGTCCGAGTTCTATCTTTTTTAAAATGAGAATACTATCTCTAGCACTTACCTCACAGGGTTGTTGTGAGGCTCAGATGAGATAGTCTGTGTCAAGAGATTTTAAAAACTATCAGTTATTTTTTTATCCATCTCATTCTTTTCACGATTTTTGATAGAATTCTGATAGGAGTGGCCCTGAGACAAATCATTAACCTATTATTCTTTTATGTCTAATGTATTAGCAACATAAAATAATTGTTTTTTGTTAGATAGTAAAAGTATGATATTCAAGCTTGTCTTTTCCATAGGCTCACTGAAAGCATCTTCAAGACGGATACCTCCAGTGGCTGACAGCATGATCACGGGGATGTTAGTTCGTGAAAGATAGTGAGCTTCTGATGTTTAATATATCCACCAGGAGCTTGTTGTCTTTCATAAATTAATAGACGAAAAGTCCCCGTACTACAGTAGAGACCTCAAATATCCTGTTGGGACCTGGACTACTGTCACAGACTGCAGTTTGTCCACGATCGCCGGAAAATAACACTGAGCCATACAAATTTAAGAACAGTGTTTTTAGTATATGTTGCCATACAAAAAACATATAATCTTCAAGTTATGTGGAATGAAAACTTATAAAATATAGAATTCTAGAGGAAGAAATTAGAATCATGTATAGACAAGAAGATAGTTATCCCATCCTGTTTTTATTATTATATCATTTTTAGTAGTAGTAGTAGTACTGTTAACTTGTTCTATTTTTTAATGCAGTTCACGTAGAATTGGTCATAGGACACTTACTATCCTAATATATATATTTTTTCCATATTTATTGTTTTGTGGACTATTGTGTGGGTGAACCAGTTGACTGCTTTTTGCATTTGACTAAGAATAGTGGGCCTCCTTCAAGTTTAAGTTACTTAATTTCTGTTCATATTTGATCTAATCTGTGTTTAAGAATGAAGTTATTTCTTATGTCCTGCATGGATCTGCATGCAATGGATTATTAGTATAATCTGGAGCTAAAGATATCATTGACAAATAACAACAACAACAACAACAACAAAACCATATGAAGTCCTTGCCCACAACTTTTGGAATCTTTTTTTCAAATCTCATGATAAGGTGTTGGCACATAACCAACGTATTGCTATCTTCAGTCAGCTTCATGCACGCTGGTGGGTTTTCTGCTATAAGTAATCTGCACCCTTTGGTACCAAAGCATCTCAAGCAGGTGGGGTATGGGTATTTCTGGTTTGTTCCGATGTATCATGTACCAGGACGTGAAGGGGTGCCCCTCCCTCTGCTGTTCTCTCTGCCAAGATGATTATCACAGTGGTTTCAGATAGGGCCTGTCTATAATTCTGGGTTGGTTCATCTCTTTCTTATATTCACAGAAGCAGTCATATCCTAGTGGTGGCTGCTGTGCTGTGCCAATTGGCAATCTTGATAAAGTCCCATTGACCAGTGTCTAAAGATTTCTTCCAGACATCTTCACAGTTGGCTTAGCAGTCCCAACTTCTTTTCTCCCACCGCATGGATAATGGGTTTCTTTTAAGGGGTTATTGCTTTATTATTATTTATTATTATTAGCTTTAATTGGTTATTGTTGTTATAGTTGTTGCTGTTATTGTTACAACTGTTTTTAATGTTTATAAAGTTCTTCTCTGATACTTCTGTGTCCTTTTGTGGTAACTCAGGATCCTGTAAGACCAAAGCAGTGGAATATAAACTCTGGCAAGTTCTAACCTGGAAAGTCTTTGAACATGGTCCTGACAACAGGCTGCGCATGCTGTCTGAGGAATCACCTAGTCACACACAGACACATTCTTCAGCAGCTCATCAGCCCCTAAGAGACAAATTCTTTGGGCAGTGACCAAAAATTGTTTCTAGATGTTGCCTTAATAACCTAAGTGATACAATACATTTTATAGACTATTAAATCTTGGGGAGTTTTTCTGTAATGTCCCCAGTAGCTCATCAGTCACTCACACACTACAGAAGCTTGAAGGTCAGAGATCCTGTATCTCCAGGGACCAGGGTAATTTAAGATCTAGCCCAAACCCTTCCAGAATTGAGAAACATTACAGAGGGGACTCATGCTTCATATAAGATTAGACAAAGTGATTTTTGAACTCTTAAGATTATGGTCATCAGCACACATTAATATAGAGCTTTTTCGGTATACAGCATTATAGTAGATGTTGGGAACATAAAGCTGTACTTAGATATAATCTGGATCTTACAGTCCCAATAGTAGAGATCATGTGTAACAAATGTAACATATGTCAAGTACTAAATGAGAGGTGGGGAAAGTTTTACTGGGAGTTCTGAGGAGAGGAAGGGGAAAAGAAGGAAAGAGAGGAAGAAAGAAAAAGAAGCAGATGGACAGAGAGACAGAGAAAAAGAGAGAGAAGAGAGGAGAGAGAAAGAGAAAGAAAGAGAAATAAAATGGGTGAGAGAGAGAAAGAAAGAAAAGAGAGGGAGGGAGGGAAGGAGAGAGAGAGAAGAGAGAGAAAGAAAGAAAATGGGTGAGAGAGAAAAAGAAAAGGGAGAGAGAGAGACAGAGACAGACAGACAGAGAGAGAGAGAGAGAAAGATAGAGAGAGACAAAGAGTTAGTTACTCCACTGTGGTCTGGTCAATCAGTAAAATGAAGTGGTTCCCTTCTAACTCTAAAGCAGATTATCTGGGAATGTAGGAATTGACCTCTGTCTTGAAGGAAGGGCAGAATTTAAATCAGTTGGCATCCCAGGAGGGTATGGAAAAACATGAGTCAAGGCAGGTGGATGTGTACTCTGAAGTCAAAGAATTCTAAGTAGGCCAGATTGGTGGGAGTAGGGACTTTGGTTACAGAAGTTGTAGTTGTTTAAATAGATAGTATGACACCATCTTGTAGAAACCTTTGAATTCTAGGCTAAATAATTTGAATTTGTCTTGTAGACTCTGGGGGCGTTAAATATGTTTTTTTTGGTATGACAGAGTGTCAAATACTAAACCATGTTTAAGAAGATTAATCTGATAATAGCATTTAAGATTGGATGAATCAGGTGAAAGTATGAACAAATCAATTCAAATCTATCCCTATGATTAGGGTGAAATCGAATGTTCTCTAATTCCCCTTTCTGCTTTAACATCATGTGATTCTGTGAATGGATATGGAAATGCAAACATATGCCTTACTGATAGTAGTTTGGTCCAGTTTTAAATGAATGATAAATTATTCATCAGAGGACCACAACTTATCAGGGTTTAATAGTTTAATTGGGATATCTGACCACCCAGGTCCTGGTCCCACGTGGCCAAATAATTATGAAATCTTCACCTCATCAATTGGAGCCTTTCTGCCTCAGTTCCTGATCTCTAAAATAGAGCGACAGTATTTGACTCTAGTGGACCCCTAGAAAGATCTGCTAAATGTGGATATGGAGGAAGTGGATTAAAATGCAAGCTCTATTGTTTATTAGCTGTGAATCTTTGGAGAGGTTACTTCCCTCCCTGGCCCTCAGTTTCCTCACCTGTCAAAAATGAAAGGGTAGTATTTGATCTTCATTAAGATCCCTTTTAGCTATAAATTGTTTCAGTAAGGGTATGGTAGAAAGAGTACTATATATGGAGTTCAAAGACCTCTGATCCATTACCACTCTGACCTTGGAAAACAATTCACTTAACCTCTGTGGATCTCAGCTTCTTCATCTGTAAATGAGGGAGTTAGATTAGATGGTGTCTGAGGGGGAATTGTGAGTTGTAAGTCTGTAATATTGTGATCTTGTTGGGGAGGTACAGACATAGGATTTCATGGGTTTGGGAAACTCAGCGTGGAAACTCCTAACACTGATGCAGGTGTACAGTGCATCCTAAATTTATAATCCAGGAGAGTTGCCTGGGTTCACAGAGGTTAAGTTACTTTCCCAAAGTCACATGTGTCAAAAGCAGGACCTGATTCCATGTATTTCTGACTCCAAGACTGGCTCTCTATCCAATAGGCTTTAATGGGTGAAAATATTTAAATCTTCAGAATAGAGAGAGGAAGTTGTGTTGTAAATATGCACTGTTTTACCCGTTTTTCAGCTCCAAAAATATAGTGATAATTGTGATAACAATTCCTGTTTGCCTCTAAAGAACACATGCTTTCTAACGTCATTTTGGGAGTGTAATTAAAGATTTTGTTCAGTTTATTTGACAGTTTTTTCCCCGTGAAGAAAAGTGTCCTGAAGAAGTGCCCATGTGAAAGTGTTGTTCTGTCATCTGTCTTATTGACACCTTGTTTGGCTGATGTCTGGGTTCTGACAGAAAGCTGAATTGGCACGCAGAACCAGAATGGACATCCTTGGGGAGAGAACTACTGACACAAGCAATCTGGGCTATGCTCTTGAAATTAATTCTTGGTAACAAAAAATGAGACCAGAAAAAGTTTTAAATGCCACTTGGAATTTATTCCCTGAGTTTTTAATTTTTTATTTTTGGATACTAAGATGACATATGCAGTGTGACTCATTAGTATTCTTGGCTAGAGTCCTGGAACAGTAGCATAGGAAAGGACCTTTAAATATGTATATGGATAGTAAGTACTAGCACTACTTGTCTCATGGGGCTATTAGGGGCAAAAATTTATCATGAAACCTTAAAGCATCATTAAAATGGGGGACTATTATTATTAGCTAACCTGAGACTTTCATTTTACAATTAAAACAAAAACAAACTGCTGCTCATAAAGGAGCAACAAATGGCTTAAGATCCCATAGCTAATTAGTAACAGAAGCAAGGCTATGATAATCCAGGTTTCCTTACTTCAGGTCAATCATTCTTTTTGTTATTCTATGTTTGTGAAACTGCTTACTGCCTCAGTGGAAATGTAACTGACAGTCAGCTTTATCATTGATTCACATGGCATAAAAAGACCCAGGGAAGTGAGACGTGAAGTTCTTCTCCCCCAGGCAGTATTATATCTAATTATCATTCCTCCATGTATTCTATGATATAGCTACACTGATCTTACTATTTATCATAATCTTGATCTCCCAATTCTGCACCTTTGAACCTACTATCCTCCATCCATGGAATACTCCATCTTTACCTTCATCTCCTGGAATTCTTGGGTCTCCCTCAAGACTCAAGTCAAGGGTCACTTTCTACATGAGGCCCTCCTGCTCCCTCCCTCAGCTGCCAATGACTTCAACTTCAAGGTTTAATGGGATCTTTTTTGTAGCAGTTACCTTGTATCTAAGCTCCATTTTGGGTTCAGCCTCCTTATTATGCCACCTAACTGTGGGTGTACCCCAAATCTCTGTCCTGGGGCCCTCTTCTGTCCTCTCTCTACCCTCTTACTCAGTAACCTCCAAAACTTTGGACAGTGCCTGCCACTTAGTAGACACCTAACAACTGGTTATCTATTGATTGATTGATTGCTCCTATGGATTTAACTATCACCTTTATGCAAATGACTCCCAAATTTATGTATAAACCCCCTACTTTATCTCCTGAGTTCCATTTACATATATCTACATACCTATCAGATAGCTTAAACTGATTGTTTCATAGGCATCTCAAACTCAGCCTTTCTGAAACTTAACTCATTACTTTTCCCCTTCAAACCAGCCCTCTTCTGATATAAAAGTATAAATTCACTAAATCTTACCTGAGCAATAAGCTTTATTTTGAAGATGCAACGTATGACCTCAGAAATTCAAAAGCCTAAGTTTAAAAGGTCTCCCTGGTTCTAACTGTCTTTGGGAAGCCTTGAGGGTAAACAAAGAAAAAAAATAATTCAAAGATGGGACACCTGCCCCTTCTTTGATATTCCTTTGCTTTCATGATAGCCTGTATATATATTTTTTCTAACAAGCTGTAAATTATCTTAATTAATAACAATTTTTTCTCTTTGTGATGTATAAGAATGTTTGTATGCATCTTAAATCTTTGAGAAGACAAATCAATGTTTGAAATTTGGCTTAGTTCTCCCCTCCCTCTCTCTCCTTCTCTCCCTTTCCCTCTGTCCCTCTCCCTTTCCCTCTCTCAGTCTCCCTCTCTTTCTGTCTCTGTCATGGAAATAAAGATAGTACTTGTTTCTGAGCATAATTTGCTTTGTTAGAGGAATTATTTTATTTTCCTTAACATACATGCCTTCCCTCCCTCTATGGTGCGACCTAACCGGCCTTATCACAATTCCTCAGACACAGTAAATACTTCTATCTTCCATATTTACGTGTTTCCACTGTCTGTTCTTCATGGCTATAATGCAATAATGCATTCTCAACTCACTTCCACTTCCTACTTCCCTTGTTTCCTTCATACTTGCTTTAGTGCTGCCTTCTAAATGAGGCCTTTCTTGATACGTCCTCCCCATTTGATAGTATTTCTCTATAACTTACTATATGTGTAATTTTTTGTTTGTAGTTTGCAATACTGATATATATATATATATATGTATATGTATGTATGTATGTATGTATGTATGTATGTATGTATGTATATTCTCTCTTCCATAAAAGGTAAGGTAAGACGCTTTAGAGTATAGACTGTCTCATTATTGTCTTTGGATCCCTAGTTCCTAGCTTAGTGCCTTTCCTTTAGTGCTTGGCATTTAACAAAGGCTTAATGATTAATTGACTGATTTGTATGTTGTGCATACACATATATATGTGCATGTTGTCTTCTACTAGAATGTAATGTCCTTGAAGGCAGGGGCTGTTGTTTATTTTTATCTTTGTGTCCCAGTGATGAGGTAGAAAGAGTCAGGGAGCAAGCAGGATGCAGGATGTGAGATATAAGATAAGAATGCAGGGTGTGACCAGCCAGAAAAGTGATCAAAGAAGACTATGCATTGAAGCCCTCACCATGGACTTACCTCTGTGCTTTCACAAAGCACCCCCATTCCAGAACAACTCTTCCCCTCCCCTCTCCTGTTGGCTCATCTGTAGATAAAGACACCTCCTGACTACCTGATACCACAGGCATTTCCTAGCCATGCTTGCTCCCATTCTCTTGTCCCCTTTCCCCCATTCCATAAAATTGTATTTAAACCAGATTTAACCAGGCCAATTGCCTTTTCCTCTTGCAGGAAGGAGGACCTGCCGCCTATGTCTGTCTTACCCACGTGGGAGCAGGTCCTCTTGGGTTCATTACCCCAATAAATGCCTTTCTCTAACTTGGAGACTGTCCAAGTGAATTTCTTTCAGGACAATAGAACCCATGTCTATTCCTCATCATTTCAGGTGGCACCTGAACATTTTTGGTATATACCTTGAACTCATCACCAGAATTTACCACAGAACCTGAGATTAGGCACTTAAATATCTATTGATCCATTGATTCAAAATTGATTGCTGCCACTTTCATTTTTCAAATACATTTTTACTTTGTTTCACATGCATAATCATTTTGTCCAAATCTCTTCTTTTTACTTGACTTATTCTCTCATGGGTCATAGTTATTTAAGTACTTGCCTTCTTCTCCACTGGACCTTGAGCTCCTTGAGTACAGAGTCCTTGTTATTTCTGTATCCACGTACCAGACACAAGGCTGAACACATACTAAACATTTAGATATTCAACTCATGCCCAACAGTACTATAGTCAGGGTAAGAACAAGGCAAGTCAGTAGATGTTTATCAAGATCCTACTACGGGCAAAGTAAAGCAGTCCTGTGACTGCAAGCTGTTCACTCACTTCATTAGAAAGATGAGCCCATCTTGTGAAAATGTTTTTTTGTTATTTTTTCTTGTTCTATAAAGTAATCCTCTGGTAATTTGGTATTTTGCTGAATAAGTAAATTAATCAGATTGCATTACCATTTTTATTATATTGGCTGGCCTCTTGGTGAGAAATTAATATTTCTCCAGTCATTTAGGCCTCTCTGTGCTATAAACAGTGTTTTGTAATTATATTTATATAGTTCTTGGTTGTATCTTGGTTGGTAGACTCCCTAGTATTTTATAGATTCTGTAGTTATTT
Source organism: Phascolarctos cinereus (assembly GCF_003287225.1). Lineage (NCBI taxonomy): Eukaryota > Metazoa > Chordata > Mammalia > Diprotodontia > Phascolarctidae > Phascolarctos > Phascolarctos cinereus. Next base: position 197,420,453 of record NW_027555625.1, read on the forward strand.
TTAACAGAATTTCTCTTTCTCTCTTTTCTTCCTGGCTTTTATTGGTATTGTGTTGATTTATCTTAAATCCTGCAACCTTGCTCATGTTATTGTTTAATTTTTTTGATTCTTCAGGGTTCTTTAATAACACCATGATATCATTTATAAAAGTGTTCATTTTCTTCTTTATGCTTATTACTTTTTTTTTTCTCATTGCTTTTGGCAACATTTCTAGTACTATGTCAAGTAAAATGGAAGGAATGGACATCTTGTTTCACCACCGATTTTATTGTAGAAGATTCTAGTTTATACTCATTACATAAAACGATGGTTCTTGGTTTTATGTACAAACTGTATATCATATTAAGTATGATATTCCTGTGTTTTGGAACAGGTGAATGAAATACAAAATTCCCCAAATTTTTTCCCCAAATTGTTTTGTTCCCAAATTCCCAAAAACCTTTTCTTGTGTTTTCTAAGTAGGATAGTCAATGACTGACAGATATAGGAGATCACTACTCTAGAATGGTCACTGGAGGAATAGGACTAGTACTAGACTATGCAATATAGACTATTGATAGGCAAACATTAATGGAAGGGAAGGATATTCTTGGTGGACTAAGTAAGGATGCAAGGTTGTATGTAAGGTTGAGAATGTATCTATGTTTAGAGAATAGTGAGCTGATGAGCATTTCTAGTGCAGAGGGCATATTAGAAGAACCGTAAGGTAAAGTAGGCTGGGGAACATTGTGGGGGACTTTGCAGTCCATCCTTATGAATATGGACTTTATTCAAGTAGAAGGTAATAGGGAGTGATTGAATGCTTTTGTGTTGAGAGCAAGGAATTGTTCAGTTATGCCCTTGGGAATGTTTTCCAGAAAGTAGTAATAATTAGGGAAGGAGATACCAGAAAGTCTTGTACTTAGGGTTGCATATTACCTGTGACAACAGTGAGCCAATGTTCATGCCACTGTTCTTTCTCATAAGGTGGTAGTGATTTAGTTCCTGCAGCTGTTAATCCAGACCTCATGAGATGATGGGAAGGCAATGTAGGAAGAAGTGATTTTTCTGTATAGATGGTCTGCACTTAGAAGACATTTTGTATACTACAATGTGATATAACAGATGAGAAGTAACATATTTAGAGAAGCAAGAACATTCAAGATCAAGGAGTTGATCATTTTGACAGCTTGACCTGCTAGGCCATATCTAGAATGTTGTATTCATCTCTAGGAGAGACGTTTTAGGAAGGACGTTAATAAATTGGAAAGCATCCAGAGTAAGGAAACTGAGATAGTGAAAGGACTCTAGCTCATTCCATTTGAGCATTGAAAGAACTGAAAATTATTAGGCTGGAAAAGAGAGAGGAGTTTGGGAGGATATCATATCTGTGTTCAGGTATTTGAAGGGCTATCCTGAGGATTGTTTGATATGGTTTCAGAATCAATGGATGGAAGTTGTGAAGAAGTAAGGTTAGGGTTAATAAAGCAATGAAAATGATACTAATGTACCCTAGTGGCTAAAAAGTGAGTTTTTCACTCTTTGGAGTAGTTTCCCCCCACTGGACTCATTATATACCAACCACTGTATACCCTTCATCAGAACCACAAAAATTTATTCCAAGTGTCCTATGTAGGTAGTAACTCATTGGTTGGATAACCATAGAATTGTTCTATGTGAGAAAGAATCTCAATTCTAAGTTATGAGGTCTATTATGTATTTAGAATGTGAACTCAGTCAAGTGCTTATTTTCATAGACTGTTCCCAGCATCCTGGGAAGCTTTCTTGGGAATATTTGTAGGTGCTTATTTAAATCTTATTTTCCCTTCAGGAAATATTGCATCACCATATTTAATTGCATCCAATTCCCACATGATGGAGTTTTATTCTCAGTGCTGAAGAAGAAGAAAACCCACTCCAGCTTGGATAACAGCTCTGTCCTCAATGTGAAATCTGTTTATTTGTTTGTTTTCTTTTGTCTTGTGTTTTGGCCTCAGAGTTACTTTTCTGCATCTTGGGAAATTGTGATCACCATGTCAGAACTTATTTTGAGTGAGTCATTTTCTTAAGTGTTGCATGGTTTCTTTGTTTACTTGTTTTTAATGCTTCCTATTAGTCTAGGTGGTGTTGGTTATGGTAGGAAAGCTTGCTTGTTATAGTCACACAAAGGAATGGCCCAGTTGTGTAGTGAAGAGTTCTGGGGAGTGAGTTATCTGGGGGAGAAGATCCAGTTTCCAACCTTATAATGATGGTCTCTCTCAGTTAGGACCTTCATTATGCCAAGTTTAATGTCAAGATTGTCAAGGGTTTGGAGTCTACTTAGTTGGTTTTCTTGATGTTCCATTTCTTCTGAGTCATGCCTCGCCACCCTCCGCCGTTTCTCCAGTGTCTTCTTCATGATGAGTGCTCAGGTTGTTGTTGTTGTTGTTGTTGAATTAATGGTTGGAAGAGAGCCGTTCCTACTCTATGGTGGACAATTTCGGAACATACGCTGGACTTTAAGACCAGTGATAATCTGCAATGTATGGTAAATGACTTGATTTTTGCTAATTCTCCCAGTTGTGAGTATGACCCTGAAATTAATTTGTGCATTTTGAATTTACTTGTTTATTTTATTTTTTATGATGAACTTAATAAACATGAATATTTCAATATAAAAAAGAACAGAAAAGAGGATTGTATATGAAACTGAATTTGTTATGAATTTTGCTTTTATGTGTGTGTTAAATTTAACATAGTAGTAATAAAACTACCATGTTTATCTTTGTCTCCTTTGGAACTTCTTTCTGCTTTCTTTTGTGTATTTACAAAAGTGTTTCATTAATTCTTTCCTGTATTTTCTTCTTTATTTTACTCTCATACAGTAAAAACACTTCCTTAGAATCAATCAGTATGGTTAAGCAAAGCATATCAGCACATTGTCTATGTCTCATTCTGCACCTCTAGTTCATCACCTCTTTACCAAAAGGTGGGAGTTCATCAGTTTCCTGCAGTAATGACTAGTTACTACACTCATCACAGTTCTGTAGTCTTTCAGAGTTTTTTTTTTTACTTTAAATTGTTGTGGTCCTTGTGAAAATTGTTTTCTACTTTGTACACTTCACTTTGCATCATTTTATCTAACTTTCTTTAGGTTTCTCTGAATTTAAATTTATTTCTTATGGTGCAATCATATACTTTTACATCCATAACACTATAGTATATTTAGTTATCCCCATATCATGAACACCCTCTTTATTTCAAGTTCTTTGCTTTAAAGTGGTGCTATTGATATTTTTTTATATATAGATCACTTCGGTCTGTCTTTGAACTCTTTGAAGTATGTGCCTCATGGTGTTTATCACTGGAAAAAGGGTTTGTAACAGTTGTTTTGGGATATAGTTTCAAATTGCCTTTCGGAATGGTTAAACTAATTCATAACTCATCTCTACTGCCAGCACATCAGGACACCTCTCTTCCCATGATCCTTTCTAGCCATTGCCATTTTTCTCTTTTGTTGTTTGTAATAGTTTCATAGATATGAGGTAGAGCCTCTGAGTTGTTTTGATTTGTATTTCTCTTACTATTAGTGATTTGGAGCAGTTTTTTAATGTTGTTGGTAGCTTGCATTTCTTCTTTTGAAAACTGCATGGTCAAATCCTTTGACAACTTATATTTATTTCTGTGTACATATATCAAGGCAGCTAGTGGCACAGTAGATAGAGGGCCAGGCCTGGAGTCCAAAAGTCATCTTCCTGAGTTTAAATTTGGCCTCAGACACTTAGCTGTGTGACCCTGGGCAAATCACTTAACTCTGTTTTCCTCCATCCTTCATCTGTAATATGAGCTGGAAAAGGAAATGACAAACGACTACAGTATCTTTGCCAAGAAAACCCCAAATGGGGTCACAAAGAATTGGACATGACTGAAAACTGAATAAACAACAATATATTATGTCCCACTCTCAGTAAAATGAAGCTCTATGAGGGTAGCAACTACCTTGTTTTGAAGTCTTTGTAACTACAGTGCCTCAAAAGTAGTAGGGACTTAATCAGTGCTTATTTAATTAAATTGTTCTGTGCCTCAGTTTCCTAATCAATAAAATGAGGATAATATATGTGCTACCCAATCTTACAGAGTTGTCAGGCTTAGAGGGAAAAATGTACCTGAAATTTTTTTATGAATGTTAGTTATTATTATTAGTTTTAAGTCTTCTTCTTAAAGGAAGAATGTGAGACCCACCATCTGCTCAATTGTTATTAATAAAAATAACAATAAGAGCATTTATGATGTACTTTACTTTGTGTATGTTAGCCCATTTGATCCTCACAATGGCCCTCTGAGATTAGCACTATTATCATCATCTCCATTTCACAGATAAGGAAACTGAGGCACAAGGATTAAGTTACTTACCCAGGCTCATACAACTAGTATCTGAGGCAAGATTCAAATACAGGTCCTCCTTACTCTAAGACTATCCACTGTGCGACCTAGCTGCTGGTACAAAGATTAGATTACCCTTAGACTAGAGATCATACAAGTGAAAAGTTGCTCAAGAGATTGCCTTGTGCATCCCCTTAAAGTTGTGGAGGTCAGAAATAATTATTTCTGTTTTACAGAGGAGGCAACTGAGATACAGAAAAATTGCGTTTTCCAAGTTCTCAGTTCATGATGGTGTAGTTTGTAACTCCAAATTATAAGTACTTTCTGTTTTATATTGAGCTTTCTTTTTTATACCAGCCTTGTGAGGTTGATTATCCAACTGTTATCTTCATTTTTTTAAAGCTGAGGAAGTTGAGACACAGAGAAGTACAATGACTTTTCCAAGGTTACACAGCTAGTATCAGAAAGATCACTGAAGCTAGAGTCGGAAGATATGTGGTAGAATCCTGGCTGTTGCTACTACTTATTTGCTGCATTATTTTTGACAAGACATTTGACCTCTCTGTGCCTCAGTGTCTTCCTTTGTTAAATGAGGGTATTGGACTAGATATTCCTCTAACATACCTTCTAGCTCTGAATAAATACTATTATCATAAGGGTCAGAGCTAGCTTAATCTTTATGTTGTAACTCTAAATCTAAGGTTCTTTCACTCCCTCCTTCACCTTTTCTCTCTCTTCCTTTTTCTTTTTTTCTTCCCACTATCACTTATCAATGACTACTCTAGCCTATTAGAACTGTGTCCATTTATAACATAAGTACAGATAGAGAGAACAAATAAAAATATTGGCTATATCTAAAAAAATGCAGGCCTTATTCCACAGCTTCTCTTTGCTTATGGATAGGGAGCTGTACTTCATCAAATCCTCTGAAGCTATTATTTGTCACTCTGGTATTCTTTCCACTCTACCAGGTCTCTAATGGCCTTCATTATTGTATAGAATCAATTCCAGTATGTTGGACTGCTCATCTAAATTGACAGGACTAGTGGTGGTTGCTAGGATCATTTTGGTGATCATTTATGGTAATGTTGTATGAGGGGTAGGGGAAGAGGATAATCTGTTGTCTCACTATTTTTTTTTACTATACTTCAGTTCTTTTCTTTTGATTTTGAAGAAAAGGTAGGCACTTTCTTGCCTCCACATGTTGTAGGTAAAGGTAGATTTGAAAAATGGCATGCTTACTGCAAAGCTGAACACCCCGATGATTATCCTCCCTCAGACTTGGATAGAAATACAGTTCCCATTGATTGTATGATTATTTAGGCCTATTTCAGTTGCTAACCCCAAATAGTAGGCCTGTATTAATCATTTAACAATAACTGAGATTATGATGAGTGAACATCTGGGGGAGTTTAACCTGAATATTATTGCTATCCCAGAGTCTAAATGATTCAGAATCTTTGACAATCAGAAATCAGGATATGACTGCAAAGGTCTTAAAAAAAAAAAAGGCTGCAGAGAGCAGAGGACTGAGTAAGGGTATATTTATTGCAGATCAATGAAAGTCATTTCTTGTTCGAATTTGTCTTGCTTTCCTCCTTGATTCAGGCCCTACCAGATGAATATAGCAATGTCAGATGTTCCTGCTTCCAAATTTAAAATTGGAGAGTCTTCATTTGGTCTAAATTGGTAGGTGGATTTCAGGCTTTTCATGTCTGTGTTCCAAACGTTAGCAGCTTTGCATTCCCCAAATAGAGCACTTGAAGTAAAGATCTCCTGCCTTCTCACAAGATATTTTCTGAGAAGCTGAAATATATATTTTTCTAAGCCTGTATAACTTAATTCACTGTGTAATGGTTACTGATTATAGAATTAAAATTTATGACTCTCAAGAACATTGGTATTCTAAGACCAGGGCTATGTAAAACTATCTTTTTGCCAAAGTAAGCTTTCTACTTTGATAAATTATACCTTCTTAAGCTGTGGGGAGATAGTTAGAAATGGCTGCAAAATCCCCATTCATTTCTCCTGGCTCTTGCTACTTTAAGAAGATAATTGAGGGGCTTACTCTTTCAAAAAAATTTGAATTATAATAAAATTGAATTTCTAGGATAGAGTTATCATCTTTGAATACTGCTTCAGCATTAAGGTCATTGCCTTCTCCTTAATGACAAATCCTCTCTTTTATTCAGAGAGTCTATTTGCTCCTCTGTCATCTCTCAGCAGCTTTCATCAGGAAAGAGACTTTTCCTTATTAGCCTTAAAATCATATATTGCAGAGACCTTTTGTTATCTTCTGAAGTGGATAGAGAATTATCATCCCCATCTTATAGATGTGGAAGTAACTGAGACCCAGAGCAATTAGAGACTTTCCCTATATATCGCTAGTCCGTAGGGAAGTGGGCAGTTGCAAGAACATAGATCTCCTTTGTCCAAATACATTAGTCCTAAGATAACAAAATCATCTTTTAAAATTTTTATTCATATCTTTCTTATTTACATAACCTTCATTTGCAAATCTATCTGTCCTTCTTCCCGTCCAGCCTGTGATCCCTTATAACCATGACATAGCAGGAAAGAAGAAACAGAGGGGGAGGGAGTAAAGGCAGCTCCATCATGATCACACACCAGCTGAATCTCAACAATATGCATGCATTGTTCCATACACACTGTCTCTTCTTTGTAGAGGAAGTAAAATGAGGAAAGTATGTGTTTTTTAAAACCTCTTCTTTGAGGCCAAGCTTGGTTATTGTCATCAGACATATTATTTGAAAGATTGTGCTATTGTTAGTGTTTCCATTTACATTGTTGTAGTCATTTTTATATTACTTTCTTCATTTTTTTATTTTGCATCATTTCACATATGTCTCTCTATGCTCCTTTGTCCTTCTTCTTTGTTTCTTATAGCATAGTACAATGTCATTACATTTATATGTTTCAGTTTGTTTGGACATTCCCTCATGAAATGGACATCTACTTTATTTCTGGTTATTCGCCACTCCAAAAATGCTGCTGTAAACATGTATATATTGGATGTTTCTTTCTGTTGTTGATGCCCTTGGGGGTGTATGCCTAGCAGTGGGCTTTTGGGATCAAAGGATATTTTAGTCATTTTCTTGGAATAATTCTAAATTGCTTTAAAAATAGATGATTTCACAGCTCTATCAAAAATGTATTATTTTTGCCTGTCTTTAAATAAGACCTCTGATACTGATGATCCTCCATTTTTTTTTCATCTTTGCCAATTTGCTGTGTGTCAGATGACATCCTTGGATTGTTTTTGTTTCCATTTCTCTTATTATTGGTGATTTGGAGCATTATGTCATGTGGTTATTAATAGTTTGCATGTCTTCTCTTGAGAACGGTCTGTTCATGTCCTATATCTTTCAAGAGAACTAAATGAAAAGATATGTGGAAAGGAATAGAGTAGCAATAACCAAGGTCCAAAGCAACGGTGAGTTATATTCTGATGGTATATTGTGCCTGTTTGTTTTTGCATGTTGGAAACATAAATGAATTTTAAAAAGGACTTACTAATCACTTACTCTGTGCAAAGCACTGTGCTAAGAATTGAGGATACAAATTACTGAAATGAGACAGTCCTTGCCCTCAAAGAGCTTACTGTCTAACGAGGAAGATATCACCTACAGGGAAGTGGTGGCCAGAGTACGATGATTTGGTTTGGAAAGCGGAACAATAAGGCCACGCATCCATTGCCACACTCTTTCCAGGGGCAATAGTAGTGATTATTTGGTACCAGTTCTCAACTTGAGAAGTGGAAAGTGAGGGTGGGGTAGTGAACATGTGTAGGACTGAAAAAAGTCAGGGTGAAGATGAGTGCACAAAGTCCCTTGAAAAGCAGAACTTTTGTCTTCTTCCTGGGAGTGGTTTCTGGTGGCCATTTGAAAGGTGCATCAACAGCAGTAGCAGAGTGGAGAATAAATTGAAAGGGCATTTCTAGTTCTGGTAGAAAGATGGTTTAAGTTTGGAAAGGGTCTTAGGAATCAGCTAGTCTGACTAAACTTTAAAATAAAGGCTTTTCTAGTGGAAAGAGCATTGGCGAAGTACAAATTCCATCTCTGATCTCTACAACCTGTATGATCTTGGACAGTTTACCAAACTGTCCCTGGGCCTCAGATTCCTTATCTGTAAAATAAGGAGGTTGGCCAAGATGTCTTCTCTGTACTATTTCAGCTTTAAATCTTTAGCCTATGTATGACTTCTCATCCATTTTGGAGATTACCTTCTACCATACTATGATGCCCACCCAGCCAGGTATGTTATTTTCTCTTCGTGTAAAGCCTACCAACACCTGACACCTAATATGTTAAAGACTAAGCTCCTAGACTTAACCTTCTCCATTGAGTCACCCTTTCCCATTTCCCCCAAAGTCTTTGAGGGGGAGGAAGCATGGAATAAGGAAAAAAAACACTGACTTGGGGACAAAGCAAAACTACATTAAAATTTTGCTTCTGATACATAAGTCCTATTGACCAGACACAAGTCATTTAACCTTTCTAAGCTTCTGTCATTTGATTTGTAAAATAATATTCATAGTACCTGACTTATAGATTAGTTGAATCTTCACTGGCTTCCCTTTCTAATCCCTGAATGCTAGCATTCCTCAAATTTCCATCCTTGGCTGTCTGTTTTTCCCTGTATATTGTTCCTTGTAATCTCCACTCCAAATGTTCATTTGGACTATCAGTGCCCGACCTGTGGTAGAGTCTTCTGAGTTCATATTGGTCTGATCAGCTACAGTTGGACACGATGTACCTTCACTCCAACATAGTGATGTCATTTTGGTCCTCTTTGAGCATTAAGAACACAACCAATCTTATTTACTACCATGGTTTTAGCCTAGGTACTAAGGATACAAACATACATATTCCCATTACACTGATGTGTTTTTTAAACATTTGTTGATCTGAAATAAACATGGCCCAAATCTGTATCTGTGGCCCTAACTTGCCTTGAAAGCTTTATACCTTCAGATCAGAGCACTTGCTGTACAGCAACCCCTGAAAGCCCCAGTAATAGCTGAAATTCCTCATGACAGAAAAGATGATCTGATCTCTTTCCCCAAACCTGCTTCCCTTTCCCTGTGAGTAAGTGGTACTGGTGGTCGCCCTAAAAGCCTTGATTTCATTTATGATTATTACCCTTCTTCTTCTTCCTACCAGTTTCCAAGTTGTGTCTTTCAATTACACTATCTCTTGCCTCTTCTGTTTCCTCCTCTCTGTTCTCATAGTCATCTATTTACCTAGTAGAAATCCTTATTACTGCAAATGTAGAATGTTTTGGTAGGTTTTGAAGAGCTTTTCCTGCCTTTAGTTCTCTTCCATGCAACCTGTCCTTCGTAGAGATTACAGAATTTTTGTTGTTGTTTTGCAGATCACTGTTTACTCCTCAAAAACCTTCAGTGGCTCCCTATTGCCTATAGAATAAAATTCGTTCTTTTTATCATTGCATTCCAAATCTTCCACTATCTGGCATGATCACTCTGGCTTTTCAGCCTTATGCTCCAGCTAGATTGGACTGCCTGCATAGATTCTGATTTCATACAACACAACACAATGTGATACGCATTTGTTAAGCACCTACTTTGTTCCAGGCACCATGCTATAAGCATTGGGAATACAAATAAGAAAGAAGACAGTCTTGCCCTCAAGGAACTTACCCTCCAGGAAGACAATACACAAAAGAAATATGAAAACTGTGGGGAGATGCCAAGGAACATGATGGTTATGATGGAGTAAAAACTAAATTGTAAATGAAGAAATGGATGGGATTCTGAGCCCTCTACAAAGAGAGGGTTTGGGAGGAGAGACTTTTTTTTTTAATATTTAAAAAAATTATTTATTTTTATTTTTTGCTTTACCCTCTAGTCAGAAGGTCAGAAGCAAATGAATTTACTGAAGAGGTGTGAGTAACAAGGCTGAAGCCATCTCTACACATATATGTGGATCTATAAAGTACTATCTCTCTCTCCGTATATATCTATATCTATATATATCTATATCTATATCTATATCTATCTATATCTATATCTATATCTATATCTATATCTATATATATCTATATCTATATCTATATCTATATCTATATCTATATCTATATCTATATCTATCTACATATATAGATATATATGATAAAAGGAAATAACAGAGAGAAAGCACTAGAATTTAGTTGAGACTTAAAGGATGAGATTTAACTGGCTAAGATTAAAGAAAAGTAGTAACATCAGTAGGTGAAGTTGAGGAGGGGAAAAGGCACCTGGGGGTGGTGGTGGTAGAGAGATACCTAGGGCAAAGTTGAGAAGGGAAAACTTTCCATACATGAGGCACAACCTGTGGACAAAAAGTCCATGCTATGTTTGAGAGAACAACCATTAGGCAGGTTTCACTAAGATGTGGAGTGCCAGAGGGAGAGTGATTTATAATTAGCCCTGAAATACTGGCTGGAGCTATATTGTAAAGGGTTTTGTAATTGTAAAGAGAGGAGTTTGCATTTTGTGTTGTGGCAATAGGGAGCTCATTGTGGTAATGAGCTTCTTCAGCAATAGTTACAAGTTTAGATTTGTGCTTTAGGAGCATCGATTTGACAACTGTTTAACCTGCTTTGGAGCAGGGAGAGACTGGATGCAGGGAGGTCCAGAAGGAGCCTATTGAAGTGCTGTGGGGGAGGGGTGATGATTTAAATTGGAGCCCCATGAGTAGAGAAGGGACAGATTTTAGAATTATTGTAGAGAAGAATCAAGAGGAACTAGCACCTGCTTGTATATGGGGATGGGGGTGGTGAAGTAGAGTAGAGGCTGTGAGCCCGGGAGACTGGAAGGGTGGAGGTACCCTGGACAGAAACGGGAACATTAGGAAGAAGAGCGAATGTGTTTTATTTTGGACTTGTTGAGTTTGAGATGCCTCTAGCACAGCCAGGTAGAAGTCTCCCACAGTCAGTTGGAGGTGGGGCTACTGGGACTCTGGAGAGAGATGAGAGCTAGTTGGGAAGATTTTGGAGTAATCTGCACATCAATAGGTGTAAGAATTGAGAGTACAGAGAAGATGTTGAGAAAGAAGAGGACCTGAGACAGAAACATAGTGTATATCCATGCCACCTTTATAGGAACATAGATGATGATTGAGCAGTGAAAACTCAAGGAGAAGTGAGAAGGAACAGCATCCCATGAACCTAACTGTTCTGCCATCTTGTGATTAATTTCTCTACTTGTAAGATTTCTCTTGCTTTTATTAGCTTACTAATCACTTTCCTTGTAAGTCTGTGATGGTTGTTGTAGGTGTTATTCCTATTTTACAGATGAGGAAACTGAGGCTTAGAGATGTTTTTAGCGACTTATATAAGGTCACATAGCCAGCAAATGGTAAGACCAGGATATGTAAAATCACAGACTTTAGAGCTCAGAGGGAGCCTTAGAGATCATTTGCTTCCATCCCTTTCATTAAAAACAAAACAAAACAAAACAAAAAAAAAGTAAAGGAAATTTAAGACCAAGTTAGGGGAAGTGATTTACATCCAGTTATACCAGGTAGGGCAGAACCGTCATTCAGCTAGCTCTGGTGTCCTGACTCTATGTTCAGGAAGTAAATATTATTTTCACAATATTCTATTTTCTGTTTCCTTGAGGCAGCTATTACAATTATTATTATGATGATTTTCCAAATGAGAATGCTAAGGCCCAGAGAATTTGAGTGGTTTACGTAAGATCATTTAGCTAACTACTGATAATTAGGATTAGAATTCAGGCTTCCTGGCTCTTCCCACCCCATCATACTGTTTGCCCTGTTGTATACTCTCCCACCAGTATGAGAGACTGATAAGAAGGATCCTAGACCAAAAATCATTTCTTTCCAAGCTGGTTGTCCTGGCAACAGAGCTATAATTTTCTGCCCAGTAGCTGTGGTGAGAAAAAATGTTTTTGTTGCCACCCAGGCCTAAGGTATTGAAAGATGAGCTCCTCAGCCTCTTTGGCCATTCCCCAGAATACTGGGTAAGAAAGCAAAGTGAAAGCAGATGAGGCCCTAAAGCCCTGTCTCTCTCCAAATCACTAAATTGTTCTTTGGTTAAACACAGTTTGATAAAAATTGGTTCTTTGATAGAATTAGGCTGGCATTCCTGCTGCTCTCTAGATTTTCAGAATTACTGTGGCTTATCCAGTGTCACAGATTTGGAATCTTGGAGAGACGATCTATTTCAATATCCTTGTATATGTGAAGAACAAGCACTGAGAGGGGGGAAGGACCTCAGATCACATGCCTACTAAATATCAGAACTAGTTTTTGAATCCAGGTCTTTTATTTCTCTTGCACCTAAACAATACTACCTTTCTGGGTGAGAAATAGCAGAATATGTATTTCAAACCATGCAGCATAACTGGATAAGTGTATGAGGGAAAGAATAGCCCAGGAAGATGGACTTTCATTCATTCAACTTAAGGTCAGAGGGAATGAAGGAAACATTTCTGAGTTGGACTTTCTGGTGCATCAGAGAATTTAGCAAAATTAAGTATGTGAGGAAAAATGGAGGGGGAGTGAGTGACTTTGTGTTTTACTTTGTATTTGATTCCTAGAGAATGGCTACAGAACACTGGTAAACCTTGCAAGAGGAACATTATGTTGAAACTAAATTGTAGCTTTCACCTCACAAGTATTTCAAGGTTAACATTGTATCTTGATCCAGGGGCAGGCTGGCCCAAACAGTTTCAAGTCTTGGAAAAAGAATTGAAATCTTGACTTGATTTCCAGTTGTTCAGTTGCCGGTAGGAAGGGGAGGGAATTCAAATTTATACAGCATCTGCTGCCATGTGCCAGGCACTATGCTAAGAACTTTACAAATATTACCTCCTTTGATCCTCACAACAAACCTGGGAGGCAGATATTATTTTATGTCCATTTTATAACTGAGGAAGCTGAAGGGAGCAGAGGTTAAGTGGCTTGCCCAGCCTCATAAAAATACTGAATGTCTGAAGCTGAGTTTTAATTTAGGTCTTCCTGATCCCAGGCTCAGTGCTCTATCCACTGTTCTGCCTAGCTGCCTTAGGATGCTAAAGAACCTGGAGGCAATGCCGTAGGATGATCTGAAGAGAATCTAGTTTATAGCAGAGAAGACTTCAGGGGGACATGATAGCTATCTTCTAGAATGTGAAGAACTCATTGTGTGGAAGAGAAATTAGTTTTACTCTCTGGTCCCAGAAAGCAGAGCTGGGAGATTAGGGTAGAAATTATATAGAGGCAAATTCACATGGAAAAACTTCCTAATGCTGAGGAACAATTTCCTGACAGAGTGAAATGAGCTACCACAGAATGCAGTTATTAACCTGTGTCTGGCTGGAGGTTTTAGAGCAAAAGCTGCATGGCAATCTGTTAAGAAATGCTGTAACTAGCAAGGATTCTTATTCAGCTTTGAGTAGGACTAGATGACCCTTGAGGTCCCTTCCAACTTTGAGATTCTGTTATCCTCTTTCATAGCCCCTCATGTCAGCATCAGAATTAAATTTTGGAATTTTATTGAAGTCCATTTTCATCTAATTGTTGGGGAGGAGAGAGGGAGGGAAGGAAAGGAGAGGGAAAGAGAGAGAGAGAGAGAGAGAGAGAGAGAGAGAGAGAGAGAGAGAGAGAGAGAGAGAGAGAGAGAGAGAGAGAAAGTGCTTCTTTCATACCTATGTCTTTTCTATTGCTAAAAATCCTCAGTGGTTTAAGAAATTATATCCTTCCTTTCAGTGGCCTACAGCAGGAAGTAACATATATTTTCTTCCTAATTTCCAGCTATTCAGTTTCTTCCTAATGTTCCTTAAAATAATAATAAAAAAGCATTATTTAGGAAAATGCATACTCATAGTGAGATATAAGAAGTTTCCAAGGATGTCCTACCTTTTTTCAGGGACTATTGCTTCAAGTCAAATGAGTACCTCATACATTTTCTACAAACAGAAAATGAAAGTATGCAGGCTTTGTGAACTATATTAGGTCCTCCTATAACTGGTGGTGGGTACATGGAAAAGTCATTATTTGGTATAAATCCAAATGGCCTTCACTTCCCTGAAATCCTGACTTGGTTTTTTTTTTTTGATCTTGTGACACTCCCATTGCAATGACTGAAATTCATTCATCAACCTTCAGCATGAAGCCCACATGTGGCACCACACTTCATCAAAATATGCTCAAAAAGGAGAGAATAGATGAGGTAGTGTTTTTTAGTTCATCAGAGCCTTCTCAGTATACCTAAAGCCCATACTATATAGGTGATCACCTGATCTAATCCTATTAGTAAGACTATTGTTGTTTGTCCTTTGTTCTTGAAGAGGACCATGACATCAGGAAGGTGATGCCTTGACTTGTAAGTGAATTGTATTTAAGTGAGGGAGGGCTGTGCAAGTCACCAGCCTTCACTTTCTCCTCCAGGGTCATCTGAGTCCAGTAGCAACGTCAGGACGACTGGGAGTGGCCCCCTAGAAAGACTCACCATGACAAAAGCATGGAGTATTAGAGGAAAAAGGAGATATAATGATCATGTATTATTCATCAGCCAATCAACAAACATTTATTAAATGCCTGCTATATGACAGGCACAGTGCTAAGTGTTAGAGATAAAAAGACAAAAATAAAATAGTCGCTGTCATCAAAGAGGTTACATTCTGTTGAAGGAGACAACATGTACAGATACAAGTATATGCATAATATATGCAAAGTAAATAGAATACAATTTGGGAGAGAAGGGGGGATGGGACATCATGAAAAGTCTCATAGGAAGTGACACTGGAGCTGTGTATTTACTCTTAACCATTTTTTTTAATGAAAGAAGAAAAGAAGCCTGAGAAAAGGAAGGGGCTTGCTCAAGATTACACTGCAGGGATATGACAGAGCCAGAATCATCATCATTATTCAGATTGTTGAATATTCTAGAAATGGCACAATCTGAAACTTCTGTCAGCCTTAGGGTGTTTTAGTTGTATAATGTATGAGTTTAGTGAGGTTTGATGCTAGAGGTAGGACTATGTCTTTTTGGGTTTTCTCAGTCCTGGAACTGTGCCATGCTCGATCATTCGATCATCATGCATCTTGCCATGTGTTAGATGCTGTGCAAATGTAGATTGAGTTGTAGTCTCTGCCCTCAGTGAACTTAGGAGAAAGAATCAATGTTTAAACAGTTACTTTAGTACTTCAATGAATCTCTGACCTTAATGATGTCAGCAAGCCCTCTGCTGGTAGAGATAGCAACATGACCATGTTTGTTCCTCCTGGGCAACTCTTGCGGTGTCATCCCAGACATCTTCCACATGCAGTCTCATTAACATTCAGGGTTTTTGTTATTGTTTAGTCATTTCAGTCATGTTTTGTGACATCATTTGGAGTTTTCTGGGAGTGTTTTCCATTTCCGTTTTCATTTCCTTCTCCAGTAATATTTAGGAGATTTTTCTCCAAGTTTGGCATTAGTACCATTTGAAATCTGGGGAGTAGAATGTGTGTGTGTGTGTGTGTGTGTGTGTGTGTGTGTGTGTGTGTGTGTGTGTGTGAAGGGGCTGAGGAATATAGAGAAGCCTTTGTGGAGTGGGATTTCTAAAAAATGGATAAAAATTAGGTATTTAGAGAAGAACAAAAACAATTAGAGGTGGACATTTTAGTGGGAATTCATGAAGGTGACAACAAGAAGTGGGAATAATTCAGTCAACTGTGAAGAGACTGGCCCATCCCTATTGAAGACAATGTTAGGAGAGATAATCTTTAGGGATTCTTCTTTTCAAATTCTGTTAGTTTTTTGAGTAGTTGAAGAATCTGAGAATTGGAAGGGATTTTGAATGTCATCTAATCCACCTCATGCTGGAACTGGAATCATCTGTAGTAGTTACCAAAAAATAAAAATAAACAAATAAAAGTTGCTCCATCTTCCATTTACAGATCTTTAGGGGTGGCAAATCATCATTTCCTGAGACAGCCTATTCCATTTTTCCCCTTTCCCCTTTTAGGCAACTGAAATCTGCTTCTCTTTCACTTTTATCTATTTCTTCCAGTTTCTCCACCTGGGGTCAAGTAGAAGAAATCTAGTCCCACTTGTATATGACTAGCTTTCAAATGATTGGACTGTTTAACTTAAAAACCAACATTCAAATAGCTAGACTATTTGACTCATTTATTAAATAAGCTATCCTTTCTCCAGGCCAAATATGTTAATTCTTTCTACTGATCCTTGTATCCTATGTTCTCCAGTATCCTCCTCACTCTGTTCACTCTCTTCTTAATTCTCTTTGGTTTAGCATGTCAATGTTATTTTTGAAGTACGGTGCCTAGAAGTGACTACAGATATGGTCTGACTATGTTAGGGTACAGCGGGACTCTCATCACCCCTCTTACGGACATTAGGCCTAAATTTACAGACAACTGATTCAGAAAACACTTTCACATTAATAATGAATCTTTTTCTTCTGGTTGAAATATGTTTAATGCCATTTAAGTTATGCAGTTATTCTGTCCTCCCAGGCCTAGTGCCTTCTGATTCTTTTCTTGAAGAAAGTATTTATGATGTGTTAGTTCATGGCTTCTGTGTAAGCGACAAATCTTTGGCTTCTTTCATTCCTTCTTCCTGATCCACATTTTCCAAAGCATTTTTTTTGTTTCTTTACCTCTTTCCACCTTTGCTTTGAACTTAGCAGTTAGTATAGAGATATTGATTTCATCTGAAGAGTTTTTTAACGACATGCTTTGTACAATTTCATAGATTCATAAACTAAGAGCTGGAAGGGAGAGACCGCTGCGGTCATCTCATCCAATCCTTACATTTTACAGATGAGGAAAGTAGGGCCCAGAGGTATTATGTGGACTTGCTCAAAGCCACACTGCTAGTAAGTACAAGAGCCAGTATTTGTAACGTGCTCCTCTGATTTTAAACTCTAGTGTTCTTTGGAACATAGAGAAAGACAAATTCTTCACCAGCAACAGATGGTAGTGTGTAAGCTCTGATTATTTTCATGGTGGGTGGTCTTTTTACAGAGACTTAATCATGGAGACTACAATACTGGAGAATCAAATTTCCCCATGAAATTATGTTTCTTGCAGCCTTTGGACATATTGTGAAAACAGCTTTGCCAATTCATTTGTCTGCTTCTCCAAGAGAATGGTAACTCATCTTTCCATATAGCTGCAAATCCCTTCTATCTTCTGGTTTAATGTATGACAAAATGTCAACACTGACATGGCTCATTTCTTCCAAGTAGAATTCTTGCTTGTTGGCACTGGACAAAGATCTCACATGGTACCTGGAGTTTATAGATAAGGAAAGTTTATAGATGGTCTAACAACTGCATAATTCTTAGCACCCTTTGCTCCCCTTTCTTTTACTTTGCCACTGTCATTACAGAAATAGAAAGGAGTACCACAGGACTTAGGACCATTTTGCGTTATGCTTTGTTTTGTTTTATGGGTTTCCATGGCCAAAGAATTCATCAGGATTTCCCTCCTTAGCTAGACTGGTACCAGGAAAGCCAACTCAAAACCTTTTCCAGCTTTTTAAACCCTGCCAGAAGTTGTGGGTCACTACTATGCCGTTATGAGCCATCAATTTTTACTATATATTTTGTTCAAAAGACCTTCTTTAGGAAATAAAATTTAGTTACCATGAAGATAAAGTTCAGTGATTTGGGTCAACAGAAATATTTTGACCTCTAAAAGAAAATCAAAGGGAGAGAGGAAGAGTGGTGGTAGCGGACTCAGGAAAGGAATAGGAGGAGCAGGGAGGGGACAGGGAACTCTTACTACAACAAGTATAAGGAGAAGAACCAGTGACTGCTCAGTTGAGGAATGGATAGTGGTGGGGGAGGGGTGGAAAGAAGTTGAAAGGAACTGTTAACAGAAACAGTGTGGCTGAGGAGTTAAATAGAATTCCAAGCTTGGAGTCTGCTGAAATAGGAGTTCCAGTCCCTGCTGTTGCCATTTCTAAATCTCAGTTTCCTCATCAGTGCAATAACACTAAAAATTACCTACTTTACAGGTTTGGTGTGACATTCTTTGCAAAAACTATTATTTTTCCACCTGTTTGAGTTGAGAATTGAGATCTAATTCCTGGGATTGGGACACTAGGGCTTCCACACATAATATTTAGGCCTAGAAAGTACTGTACCCTGACCACATATGTTCAGTTCCTTTTTTTTGATCATTTCTTGAGTACCCTTTTAAAACCTTTATGTAGGGAGTCCTTCTCTCCCCACCCCAAATGCTTATGTTTACTTCCTATAGAAGTATTCTTGTACTAAAATATTGAGATGGTAAAGTGCTATGACCTTATAGGCTGTGTGACTTTGGGTACTTCAGTTTACTCCACAAAATTATGACTTCTAAGGTCCCTTCAAGCTCTAAGCCTATGATCCTGTAAGTCCTATGAACCACATACTTCATAATTTCGAGTCACTCCCCTGGAAATCTGATGTCTTTTTGAAACTTCATTGAATTGATCAATGGGTAGAGGTGGGCAGGTAGTAGTGCAGAACATGCTTGAGAACAAGGCTGTTCTTTAGAAATGGATCTAACAGTACTTCAGCTGAGGCAACCATAATTCCCACTATCTGGATCTTCCAGTTGGTTAGAATATTCCTTATTTCTCCCAGAAAACTCTGTACTCCTTGCTCATGGTTTCCATCAGTCTGGACCATCTTCTTTTTTCCCCTTTCCATTACCTAATTCTGTTATCTTCCATTATCCTTCTTTCAAGGCTCAGCTTATATCCTTCCTTCTCTCAGCCCACCGTGCATTCCCTTTTCAGAGCTGCCTTGCCACTTAAGCTCATACTACATGATTTAGCTCTTAATGGGCCAGTTATGTCTTCCCAATGAGATTAGAAGCCCTGTGTAAAGAAGGCAGGTCCCATGTCTTGATCCTTTTTGTGACCTAGCACTTTATCTATGAAGAGAGAATAAAAATGTGGTATAATAGAAAGAACATTGAATTGAATGAAACCTAGCTCTGCTATGTTAATCACCACTCTGGGCCTCAGTTTGCCTTAGCAGTAAAATAAGGGGGTTTAACTATAGACAGGCCTACATGGCTTCTCAGTTCCCTTCTAGCTCTATATCCGTGGTCCTAAGATCCTAATAACAGTGTTTTGCATTTTAACATATACTCAAAGATTCATGGAATGAAGGAATGAATGACTTTTTTTTTTTACTCTTAAGTTTCAAGTTCAGTCCTAGGCACAAGGAATACATTAAATATTTATTTGAGCATCAACCAATATTGCAGTTCAGAGGATAATTTGATTATAAATATAACTTTTGATGTGTCTAACATATTTAAGTTGTTGTTACTCACATTGAATTATAATTGCCCTTAATATAAGCTTTCACTTATGGCACTTTGATTAACTGTACAAGTGAATCTCACTTTATGCAATAGATACAACTCTGAAACATTGTACCTAAATAGAATTGGCTTGGTGGACAGTGCTGGACTTGGAGTCAGGAAGGCCTGGGTTCGAACCTTGCCTCTGACACTTCCTAGCTGTGTGACCATGGGTAAGTCACTTAACCTCTCTTGAATCTCAGTATCCTCATCTATAATATGGGTATAATAATACCTGTAGTACTTGCCTCCCAGGGTTGTTGTGAGGTTCAAATGAGATAATGTGTGTGAAGCACTCTAAGGCTTTAAAGCACTATGTACATGGAAATAAGCTATTATTGTTATTATTGTCATCTTATTCTTCTCTTATTATCAGTCTTTTTCTCATCTTTTTCTGTGGAGGTCAGATAGAAACAGTCCTGGGACAAGTTACTATCATGCTATTATTCTTTTATATTTAATGTTCTGCAAACTATTGCAAAGGCATATAAAATAACTGCTTTTTTATAATTGAATTTAAAAAAAAGTATTGAGATATAAGTTCATCTTCTGTAGGCTTGTTAAAAGTGTCTTGGGATAGCTCTAGTAGCAGCCAGGATTATGGGGATGATGATGATGTTGATGGTATTGTTGTTGATGATGATAATTGCTATTATTAACAATTTAAGTGTACTGTGGAAATACTTGTGTGATTCTTTGAACTTTCTGCCTCCTTTCCTGCCACCTTGCTGCTGCCCTTACAGAAGCAGGTGACTGCTGCCTGAATGACTGAAAGTCATTTTGTGTTTCTTCTTCTGTTTCTTATATTGTGTAGTCAATTCATCACCTAATGGCCAGCCAACTGGTGATGACCCTCTTCCATTCTTAGCCTCCTTCCCTAATACTCTCCTATTGCCTCTGCTGAAAGCAGATGGCTGCTGCATGGTACTGAAGGCCATTTTGTGTTTTCTTCATTGATTTCTTGCATTTCCATGGCTAGAGAATTCATCATCTAGTGGCCAGCCAACTGGTGATGAGCCTTTTCCATGCTTAGCTAGATTGGTCCTCAGATAGTAGGTATTATCTATCCTTGGAATTGTTCTGAAAACCCTTTGAGTTTAGTAGAATCTGCCAGAGTTTGAATTCTTCTTCCATAGATGTCAAGAATCCAAGGTCACCTCCATGCCACAGTGAGGACTAGGACTTGCTCAGAGTATGCTGAATGGGACATCCTCCATGATGGTGCCAAACACTGATGTGGAGTATGCGTGTCCCGTTCCATTCCTCAATTGACAGTGCTTATTACAGGCAGCACATTCTAGTGGATAGACAGCTGGAATACTTGGACTTTGACAGATGCTGGCTGTGTGACCCTGAGTCACTTAGCCTTTTAGTGCTGTAGACAAATCTCTAAGAATATAGGTTGCAAAGAAGTTGATGACCTACATTGTTAGAGGGAGTTTCCTCATCTGAGAGTTCCCTATTACCAAAGAAATTACAGATCTAATCCTTATCCCTTACCCTAATCAGAGTATCACCAAATGAAGTAGTATCTTTCAAGGAATCAAGTATGCTCTCAACCTTTGCGTGGGAGACCTTGTTGAGAACCTTTAAGCCTGCATTCTGCTTTCCAGAGTCCAAGGCTTCAAAAAAAATTAACGAAACTCTATAGGATTCTTATATTCTATAGACCTTTCATTTGTGTTAATGTGCCTGCTGGAGGAAATTGTAAAGGTCTGTCTATTCCTTTTTTCATATTTTTATTAAGAATCCCCTCCATAGATGTAAAGAACTTTCTCCAAAAGACTTTATAGGCCTGGGAAAGGACTCATATGAACTGAAGCCATCTCCCTTGCCTCTATGACCCACTGAGACGTTGGAGGAGGACTTGTGTAGAGGCCACGGTCACTTACGTTAGATAGAAAACTGCCGTCGCTGATAAATATTTGCTTAGTGGTGGTGGTTGAGCTTTGGTCTGAAGGCCGTGTGCGGTGCTGACCTTTCATTTCACTCGTTTTAGGTGGCTCAGCGATGACTATGGCAAGATACAGGCCTACGTGGGACTTGGCCCTGGATCCCTTGGTGTCTTGTAAACTCTGTCTTGGGGAATATCCTTTGGAGCAGATGACAACAATAGCCCAGTGCCAATGCATCTTCTGTACCCTGGTTGGTTCTTTTGAAACATATCTTCTGAAATTATTTCAAGTAGATGGCTAGGCTTTCTTTGGGGACAGAAAGCTCTCCTGCCTTTAATACACACACACACACACACACACACACACACACACACACACACACACACACCCACACATGAGTATGAGATTCCTGTTTGCTCATTTAATTCCACAGTCATCTCTTTGGAATTTTTATCTGAAGACACTGGAGCTCTTAAGTTCAAACTTTTTAATTCATTACTCCTTATGATGCCAAGGACATCACACAGAAAAAAAAAATTCAAGCACAGTTTAAAAAACCTCAGCCAGACATAGGTTCATCTATTAAAAAAATAAATTTCATGATACTGATTCATAACTCAATTTGACAACTACTGGGCTCATTTCTAAATCTAGCTCCAGAATGATGCCTCTGTAAAAATAGGTATACACATTTCAGTCTCTGAGGTTGGCATCATCTCAGTGCCAGATCAGAATGATTTTATCATGAGATCGTAGTGAAGCTTCTGTAGAATTAATTGAAACTTTACATTTTTGAGGCACTTGCTCACTGGATCAGTTTTCTTTTACTTCAATGACATAAAGAGAGTCACCTAATAATTATTACAATTGGGAGGTAGTGAGCTTTACTGGAGGTCAGAGTACGACTTGGGGATGTTGGAGAGGGCATACCTAATTCAGGTAGGAGTTAAATTAAATGGCCTCTGAGGGCCCTGATGTTTCTAAGAGTCTGCAGTTCTTTCATTGACCCCCAAACCTAAAGAGCTCTTTTTGTTTCTGTCCTGGAGAAAAGAAAAACTTGTTTTCAGCTAATTTCATCTAAGTGTCTTTCTCCTTCCTTGTTTGTTTCTTGGATATTATTTTAATCATGTTTTTATTGCATGATACACCAAGCTCTTTAAGAACCAAATGAAATAACAAACATGAAATGATTTTTTTTCCTGTATCTTCTTCCAAGCCAGTCCATTCTGTACATTTGGCCTTATGTTTCCTTTTCTTTTTTTTTCCTCCTTTTGAAATAGTTTTAGTCAATATGTTTGTAGAGCTGATTCTTCTCATTTTTGCTCTGCATTACTTCTTCAACATCTTTTCATATTCATTAAAGGCTTCCTACTTATTGTATGGCACTATCATATTCTATTGCTTTAGAGTACCACAATTTATTCACTTAAAAACTAATTATTTGATTCTACTTCCTTTGCTGTTGTAAATAGAGCAGACATACATATAAATATACATATATAAATATGTATATTACATACATGCACATACATAATACATATGTATATTCTTATTCAGATAGTTCTTTTTTTTCTTTTTAACATGTATTGGGGATAGGGTCCGGCAATAGAATAATGTGATGAAAAGGCATGCTTGATTGTATGACTCATTCATGTATATCATATTGCTCTCCAAAAGGTTTGCACAATTTCCCAGTCCCAGTGTGTTAATGATTGTTTTTCCATAGCCCTGCCAACAATGAATTTTATTATTTTTTGCTATGTTTATAATTCTAGTGGGTCTAAAATGACATCTTAAGGTTGTTTTTTATACCTATAATTTTGAGAGTATTGAGCATCCTTTTAGTGTAATGTATTTAACCCTTAAAAAGTTGTCTATTCATTTATTTTAACCAGTCTTCATAATATGTTATTCAGTTAAATGATTCCTTATAGATTTTGGATGTCATACTTAGATCTGATTTGTATGTTTGTACGTATACAAGTTTTAGTCCATATTTGTAGTTTTGTTAGTGTACAGAACTCTTAGTATGGAAATTCCCATCTATTGAGGCAAGTCGTCAATCCTTCCGTAACTTATTAAAGAATTATCTGGGGTACTGGTCAAGTTACTTTTCAGCGTTTAAATAACCAATATATAATATAGTCAGGATTTGCATCCAAGTTTTCCTAACCCTAAAATCAGCTTTCTATTACAAATGAGGGAATATTTGCAAAACGCTATATAAATATCAGTTGTTATTACTTTTACAGTTATTATTTCAGTGGTATGTGAATTACACGGAAGAAGCAATCATTTTGACTTCATTTAATTTTGTAATTACAATGTTCATGCTAGAATACTTCTACTGATACTACTAGGATGACTCAGAATATTTTATCTTGGCCATATTAGGGCCAGCTGAATTGTGCAGTGGATAGAGCACCATGTCTAAAACCAAGATGACTTGAGTTCAAATCCAGCCATGCATTTTTCTAGTTGTGTGACCCTGGGCAAGTCACTTAACCTCTATTTGCCTCAGTTTCCTGATCTGTGAAATGGAGATAATAACAGCAACTACCTCTGAGGATTGTTGTGAGAATCAAATTAAATAATAATCATAAAGTGCTGGCATAGTGTCTGAAACATAATAAGTGTCATGTAAATGCTAGCTATTATTAGTAGTATTAATTATTATTATAATTGTTATACAAAGTCACATTGAGCTAGCTTCCCTGCCTTTACTGTTCCAAAGTTCATGCCATAGGCTCATATTCCATTGTGTTTTCTCAATCTCTCTCTCTCTCTCTCTCTCTCTCCTCTCTCTCTCTCTCTCTCTCTCTCTCTCTCAAATTTTATGGTTTTTAAGACTGGATATAACTCCAAGGAAATATGCAAAAGTTTTAGCTCTTTAAAGATGCACAATAATGACTTTTAGAGATATGGTACTGACTGCTGGTGGGGAGAAGTCAAGTGTTTCAAAGGTCACCCAAACACACAATGAAGTAAGATGCCACACCAAAGTGTAAAGGAAATTACGGTAAAAAAAAAAAAAGTAATGCCATGAACTGACAAATGATTGCTGTGGAATAGTCTGATTAATCCGCAGAAACTAAGCAAAGACCTTTAGAGAGATCTGGTAGGAGGAGGGATTGCTATTGATTCCTCTGTAGTACAACTTAAGAGGCAAGAACAATGAGTAGACCATTAAAAACAAACACAATCAGCAGTGGTTACATTGCTATGAAGAAAAAGTGCTTGTTGTGGGCAAAGCAGTACAAAGACCGGAGTACTAAAGACTGTTAAAAAGAAAAAAGGGGATTTTTATTGATGAACCACACGTTTTATTCAAGGCTTTATGTCAAAATCATTATCAGAAGAGAACAAGGTGAGCCCATAATATTTGAGCATCTTTATCAGATTGTAAAAGTATCCTCCCGTCAAAATGTTTGTGGATTAAAAAAAAAATCCGCTGGGCCTACAAGTCCTCCTCCCATGGAGGAAATGACAAAATCAGATAAATATACTGAAATATGTATGGAAAAGCATAATTGTTCTAGAATTCCAAAGATTCCCACATGGAGTAGTAGTGCAATAAGTGTGTCATGTATCATGACAGATTAGCCATGCTGCTAACTCAAGCCTTGACTGACACTACTGCCTCCCTCAACCTCTTCTCCCCTCTAATTGGAGGAATGGAGGGTACAGTGACAAATTTCTTCCAATGCCTTCCTTTATATAGGGCAGAAATTGGACTTCTGGGCTCATTCTATTCTACATCTGCTGCTTGGAGTGGTTTTCAGCTCCATGGAACCAAATACCTCCCATACTGGTACCCCTTGGTGCCTCCCTCCCATGAGATTTTAAGCTCCTTGAGGACAAGGACTGTCGTTAATTGTATCCTCTGAAACATTGTAGGTGCTTAATAAAAGTTTATTGGATTGCCTTTATTTTATTTCTTAAAAAGTTTCTTTCCAAAGTAGAGATAACCATACTTAAATGGTCTGGGAAATTGCTTGATTTAAATGTCTTTGATATAATTAAAGCTGCATTTGGAAAAAAACGGATGGTTTGTTTTTCAGATATATTCTTCATATCCAATATGATAAAAATGTACTTTCATAATGACAAAGGATATATACATATATAAGTTTTAAACTCAGTACAAAATCATGTAAAACAAGAAATTACAGGAAAAAGAAAACATATTGCTTATGAAAAGTATTTTAAGTTGGTAAATTTGTAAATTGATTTGCACACTATTGTACTACTACCATGTTTTCTTAACTGATGTATTTACTGCATACATACCAATTTTTTTCTCCTCTTTTTCTGGGGGGAGGGAGACAATTGGTGCTAAATGACTTGTCCAAGTCATTTACACACGCAGCTAGTAAGCATCTGAGGCTGGATTTGAACTCAGGTCCCCTTGACTCCAGGGCTTGTATTCTATCTACTGCACCACCTAGCTGCTCCCCCTTTTTTCTTCTCTTGTTATCATTTTTCACTTTTCCTTTACAAACAACAACAAAAATGTTTTGTTTTGTTTTGTTTTTTAACTTACAAAGGACCTTTTGAGGAAGCATATTTAACTAGTTTAGGTGAAGTTTTAGACGTCAGAATGTTAACCAATAAAAGTAAAGCCCTACATGAGTTGGTTCAAAAAATCAGCTCCACAAGTACACAATGGGGGGTAAAAGTATGATCAGCATTATGAAGCTACTGGAAACCAAACCAAATGAAGGAACTGTAGATGTTTCATTTGTGGAAGAGAAATGTTGGGGATAAAAGTTGAAAGGAGTTAAGTTCTCCTTAGCTCCTGAGAGCGGAATTGGAGATCATGGGGAGCAAGATTCAGAAGAGGAAGATTTTGGATTGATATATAAAGCCCATCATTTTAATACAGGTATTCTCCAAATGATGTTCTGTGCTTTGAGACTTAGGGACCCTACAGTCTTTGAAGAAGTATTGAAAATATCTATCACTCAGAGGATCATGGAAACCTCAGGATGGGTGTGAGGCATCTGCAACACATTACAAACTAGGAATTATAATGGAGAAATGGATTAAAAAGTGTTATCACCAGAGAAATGTATTGCTGAAACAGAACCTGAACTGGGCGTGTGGCAAGAGTGAGGAATAATAGATACGTAGTCATGCTCATCCAGGATCCTTTTTCTGATGTCAAGAGAAAACAAGGAAGTCCTTCTTGCTCATTGGATGGATTCATTGTCGTAATACTTGTAAAACATGGACGTGGGCAAGAAACATATGTGATGGGCAGGCATGGATGGGTTATGACCTCCATCTTGGAGGAAATTATCAACTTGGTGAGATCTCAGGTTCATTTGATTATTTGAGCAAAACCAAAGGTGTTCTAGCAGTTAGAGCTGTACAAAAGTGAAATGTTGCCTGTGGAGGGTAGTGAGTTTCCCATAACTAGAGAGTTTGAAGTAGAGACTTCATGACTGCTTCTAGGGGGTGTTCTAGAGTGAGTTCCTATTCAGACGTGGGTTAAATTAGGTGATCTTGGCTGTTCCTTCCAAATCTGCGATTCTGTAATTCAATGTTGATTACTGATATGCAGGAAATATCCTCCCAACGACATTAAAGCCACAGTTAAAAATCTTCAACCCAAAGGAAAGGAAATTGCTTGTGACATTTTTCCTGAGTTGGGAGGGAGGTGTAGGAGTAGAACAGAAGTGTTGGAAGAAACTAGAGGGGAAAAGAAACACTCTATCATTCAGTTAGAAAATCAGAATGAATTCATAGATTTCTGGAGAAATATGCCATTATGGTCAAGCATGTTGACATGGACTAAATAATTAGTTTCACATTAAATTATATTTTTGTCCAAAAAGCCCTCTCTCTACTTGAAACTAATGGCATATGGTTCTATTTGCTAAATGTTTGTTTTATCTGTCTGTACAAGCAAATTGTACCCTGGGAATTAAATATGGGAGGTTATGTGGTTGTGGTGGGGAGTGGAGGGAGAAATGCCCTTCAATACATTCCTCACTTTACTCTCTTGATCTCTTAGAAAAACGTTTGGATTTTTCCCTCCTATTTCTGGAGATTTCTTATAAAAATGAGCTCTTCTAAGTCAGACCAACAGAATAGATAAAGATAGTGAATATGAAGGCAGCAAAATATCCTGGTTCCAGCAAGAGGTTTTCTTAAGCTCAACACTGAACAGTTTAAAGTGAGGTTGATTCTTCAGAACATTTTTGGTAAATGCAAAATGTTGGCCAAAAATATTTGAACGTTGGTCTGTGAATCAGTGGAGTGTGGAGAAGAGGAAGTATCTGAGTGTTGGCAATTAAGGGGGAGGGAGCACATATGCATGTCCTTGCTCTGAGGGTCTATGCTATTTTTAGTTATGCCCTATTACACTGGTTTCCAATGTTTCTGAGTAGGGGGACCCCTCTTTAATGTCAAACAAAATTTATGGCTTGCCAAATTATGAGGGCAGCACTATCAGATTAAATATGCAGATTACATAGCAGTTTTTCATCATAAATACTTTAAAAGTTCCTCTGTATTATATTTGTCACAATATATATTTGAAAATAGTAATACATATAGATATACCAAAAGTCTTAGTGCAATCTTAAACTATTAAAACTTAAATGATAGCCTTTTATGTTATTAAAACTTGAGACTTCACTAAGGCTCTCCAGACATCCTACAGATGTATTTATGTTAGATATATAGGGTGAGACAGGTGGTGTGGAGGTGGAGAGTGAGGGCAGGTGTGTCAGAGTGGATAAAGGAATCTGGAAGACCTAGCTTCAAGGCTTGCCCCTGAAAACTAAGACTCTGTGACCACAGGCCACTTATCCTCTCAGTAAACCAAAAATCTTTCTGAAGAGATCAGCCACAGATTTATATTATTTTGTTTCCATATAGGAATTCCTGAGTAAAGCCACAATTGCAAAAAAAAAAAAAAAAGTATACGTGCAAGATATTATTAATTCCCTTCTAAGAAGCTGTTTTAAAAATTCTTATGGTTTTTTGGGGCTTTTGCAAAAATTCTGTGGCTATCTCAAGGTATGAGGACCACAGGTTAAAAATTAGTGGTATAACGTAAACAGCAATGGATTTGGAACCCAGAGGATTTAAGTCCAAATTCTGTTTAGGACATCACTTCCAAGACGCCTTGCAGAAAGTGACCTGTGCCTCAGTTCCCCCACCTATAAAATGGGAGGGTTGGACTAGGTGGTCTATGAGATCCTTTCCAACTCAAATTCCTGGGTTGCTGTGAAAGAACAGAGGAGAGAACCTGATGATGGGTTTGTGACAAGGGGTAAGGTTAGTCAGGATTCAAGGGCTAGGGAAGGAGCAATAAAAGAAGGAGAGAAGATGGTACAAGTCCAATGGCTAATAACCATAAATGCAGAGGACACACAGGCAGGTACCTAAGTGAATTCATCTCAGTGCTTAGAAGAAGAAGAAGACCTCTAAGACTGTATTGATTGTAAATGCAGTGTTAGCCAGTGATCCATTTCAGATAACCATAAACCTAAATTGATTTTTAGACTATAGCAATATGGTCACTGTATTTAGAATATAACATAGGCAATAATAACCCTGCTGTTCCTTGGGGCCAGGGCTAGACCACACCTTAAATATTGTGTACAGATTTGAGAAAATAGTATGCTTTTATCTGCATTCAGGCTCCATAGCTCTTTCTCTGCATGTGGATAGCGTTTTCCATCACGAGTCTTTTGGAATTGTCTTATATCCTTGTATTGCTGAGAAGAGTTAAGTCTGTCAAAGTTGGTCATTGCACAATGTTACTGTTACTACGTACGATGTTCTCCTGGTTCTGCTCACTTCACTCAGCATCAGTTCATGTAAGTCTTTCCAGGCTTTTCTGAAGTCCGCCTACTCATCATTTCTTATGAAACAATAATATTCCATTACATTCGCATACTACAACTTGTTTAGCCATTCCCCAAATGATAGGGGAATTCCCCTCAATTTCCAATTCTTTGACACCACAAAAAGAACTATAAATATTTTTGTACATGTGGGTCCTTTTCCATTTTTGTGATCTCTTTGGGATACAGACCAAGAAGTAGTATTGCTAAGTCAAAGGATATGCACAATTTTATAGCCCTTTGGGCATAGTTCCAAATTGCTCTCCAGAGTGGTTGGATCAGTTTACAACTCCACCACTGGTGTTCCAATTTTCCCACATCTTCTCCAACATTTATCATTTTCCCCTTTTGTCATGTTAGACAATCTGATAGGTGTGATGTGGCACTTCAGAGTTGTGTAAGCCCCTTTCTTGCGATAATATAATTCTATGAAATCATCTTGTTTTTGGCCCAGAAAACAGAATAAAGAAACCCTTTAGGACCAGATGGGTACATGAGGAAGATTAATAGGTCATAACTTTTGCTGTCCTACTGACTGAAACTCACCTGGGATGATGATAATAATAGTGATAGCTGATATTGTACTGCTTTAAGATTAAAAAAAGAACTTTATTATATGTTATTTCATATGATCCTCATGACCACCCTGTGAGGTAGGTAGGTGTTATTATTATCACTAATTTTATAGGTGATGAAACTGAGGTAGCAAGTGGTTAAGTAATTTGTCCAGAGTCACAAAACTATTAAGTGTCTGAGCAGGATTCAAACTCAACTGTTCCTAACTCCAAGAGCAGCATTTTAAGCATTGCTCCATCTAGCTATTGATTGCAGTAATTTCCCAATCATCATGAAATGCCATCACTGTTTGAAGTTCTACATTACGGTCATTATTTTCTCCTGCTTATGGAATTACTGTGTTTCAGGTAAGATGATGATAGAAATCTATGATGATCTCATTAGTGGATAATAAAGCAGAAAGGCCCAGTTTTTGTACCTGTGTGGTAGCCCAGTTGCCAAGGTAAAGGATGCTCTGAGGTCTCAAGATAAGCTTGACCATTCCTAATGACCCTTTTATTCCTTAATTATGGGAATTCTTGGGATGACCTCCCCTATTCTTCCAGCATACTTAAATTGGACTTCTCTAAAACATACTTCCTCCATGAAGCCTTCTTTGCATGTGCTAGCCTATATTCCCTCCCCTGAACCCCTAGAATTCAATCAATACTTACTTTATGTTGCCTTCTGACTTATTTAACAAAAATGAAGAATCTACTATGTAAAGAGAACTGTGATGGGGCCTATGGGAGATGTGTAATTTAATTTAGACATGATCCCTATCCTCATGGAGCTTGCAATCTGGTGGGAGGAGGAGAATAACACACAAACGCAGATGCCAGTAAGGCACAATATTGGATGATAAATGAATCAGAGAGGTGCACAGCAGCATTGAATTAAGACCAAGGGGAAAGGTTGTTCCCAATAGGCAGTGGCATCTGGGTGGGATTTTAAAGGAAGAATAACAATTCAGTAGGCTAAAGGAGTGGAGAGACAGCATCCAAAGTAGCTCAGAATCTCGGAGCCGGAAGGAACCTCAGAGTTAACTGTTCATTAAGTCCAAATTATACCTGACCGAGAATTTCCTCTTCGTCTGACCTGACAAGCAAAATGTAATCAGAAAGCCTTTGGAGAAAGTCCTGGTGTGTGTGTTGGGGATAGGAGAAGGGCTGTGCTTCCAAGACAAT
The DNA here is from genome assembly GCF_003287225.1 of Phascolarctos cinereus. Taxonomy (NCBI): domain Eukaryota; kingdom Metazoa; phylum Chordata; class Mammalia; order Diprotodontia; family Phascolarctidae; genus Phascolarctos; species Phascolarctos cinereus. The sequence goes on from NW_027555625.1 coordinate 197,451,631, forward strand.
TTATTCCATTGTGGGATAGCTCCATTTATTAGAAATGCTTTTCTTCTGTTAAGCCAAAATTTGCTTCCAGGCAACTTGAATCCATTGGTCTGCTGCTTAGTCCCCAGAGGCAGACCCAACAAGCCTAAAGCCTCTCCCAAGAGACAGTCTTTGAGATGCGTGAAGAGGAGTCAGGCAGTGAGAGCGCTGCCGACCAATAGACATGGAGGTATGGTAGTGCAGGGGGTCTCTTATCCACAATATTGAATGTTTAGAGAAGTGTAGCAGGAAAGAAAAGTAGAAGGATGAGAGAGTTTGTTCTTCATGCCATAGGAAGCCACTGATCATTCAAAGTGTATGTGTTTCTATGAAGGCATACTCCGGTAATGATTCCACTTGAGTTACTAACCGTGATTCGGAACGTAAGACAGGAAATATGACATAAAAAGGAGTGAGAATAGTGAGATATAGTGAGAATCTGGAGTCTTAAGTTATAGCATCAGTGTCACCACTGGATTTCTGTGTCACCATAGGCAAACTACTTTATATCCCTGTGTGTCAGCTGCTTTACCAATAAAAATGATGCTAGGACTAGATGATCTCAAAGGCCCTTTCCTGCTGTCATCATGTATGATCATGTATGGTTGTTTGATAATGTAGCAATGGCAAAGTAAGATAGTAGATAATGTTAGATAACGTAGTAGGACAGTTTGCAATGGAAGGTACAAAGTTGAAAGCATTTACTGAACTGATTAGAGTTTTTAAAGTATGATCCAACTTGTAATTCCAGAAATGAACAGCTAAGGCAGTGTTTGATAATGAAAAGGGCCAGCATGGATAACAGAAGCTCTGGGTCTATGCCCCAGCTCTGCCATTTGTTGGCAATGTGACCTTAAGTAAAGTCACTTTACCTGACTGAGCCTCAGTTTCCTTCACTATAAAATGGATATAATACTTGCACTGCCTACCTATACGTCACAGGGGTGATGTGAGGAAGTGCTTTGTAAACACCAAAATGCTGTATGAATGCAAGATTGTTGATATTGTGATTGTTAATTATAATCCCATTATTTCTACTTTACATGAAAATTAGAAAAGGCAATTGTGGGTCAGTGAATAGAATGCTAGTTTTGGAATCAGAGGAGTTGGGTTCAGATTCTGGAATACCTATATGGCCATGGGCAAGTCAGTCACTTAATCTGTTTAAGCCTCAGTTTCCTAATCTGTCAAATGGGGAAGTTTGACTAGGTGTTTACTTATGATTTCTTTTAGCTGCAAATCTGTGATCCTATAATTCTGTGAAAGGGTCATACAAATAAATCTAATAAAACTAAGATTAACATGGAAATTACTAACTGGGAATTTTTTACAGCAAGTTTCACTGATAAAGGTCTCATTTTCAAAATGTATATATAAATATATATGGAATTGATTCAGATTTATAAGAATAAAGCCATTCCTCAATTAATAAATATAATCTATGGATGAGAACATGAAGTTCTCAGGGGAAGAAACTCAGCCTATCTATAGTCACATGAAGAAATGTTCCAAATTACTGTTAATTAGGGAAATTAGAGCAGGTCTGAGATTTCACTTCATACCATCAATGTGAAAAAGAAAAAAAAAGGAAAATGATAAACGCTGGAGGGGCAGTGTGAAATATAGGCACATTAATGTGCTGACTGTTGGTGAACCTATTAATGGGTTCAATAATTCAAGAAATCAATGTGTAATTATACACAAAAAGTTACCAAACAGGATGTGCCCTTTGACTCAGCTATAATACTTAGGGCTATACCCAAAATTGATCAAAGAAAGAGGAAAAGGTTCTATACATACAAAGATATTTATATCAACCCTTTTTGTAGTGGCAAAATACTGGGAACTAACAATTAAGATGTCTATCAATTGAAGAATGGCTGAATAAGTTGTGTATGAATATGATGAACTATTGTTACTAAAAATGAGGAAGTAGATGATTTCAAAGAGATATGGAAAGACTTATGTGAACTGGTACAGAGTGAAGTGAGCAGAACTCAAAGAGCAATTTATACTATAATATCAATATTATAAAAATGAACCTGGAGAACAGTTTATACAATAATAATGCTGTAGAAACAAACTTTGAAAGCTCTAAGAACTATGATCATTAAAATGATCATTCTTGATTCCAGAGGATGAATCATGAAATATGCTTTCTGTAACTGAAAGGTGAAAGATATAGGGTGCAGATTGTGACATGTATGGGGAGAGAGAGAGAGAGACAGACAGACAGACATTGGTTTTGTATAGTCATTGAAACAATTGTTTTGTTTTACTATGCACATTTGTGAAATTAAAATGATTTCTTTTCTTTTTTTCCTCTCATTGGAATGGGAGGGAGAGAAAACAGAGGTTGGAGGAGTGCTACAGATCTGGAATGTTGCATGTACTTTAAGATGAGGTCACCTTATTATATTAATTTGACTTAATTGTTTTACTTTGTTAAAATAGACCTCACAAAGTGGGAGTGATCTGTAAATGTTTTTCATGTAAAAGCAAAATCCAGTAATAAAATTTCCAAAAAAAAAATATTCAATGTCAGAGAGAAGAGTGGTGTTAGAGAGATGTGACAAGGCTAGCATTTGTTTTTAGGAGTATTAAATATCAGGTGGATTCTGTTCAATCCCACACAATAATATGTAGAGTATCTCAAATGTATCTAATACTGTGTGGAAGTCTGCCCTAAAAGCCATCATGTTCAACAGATATATGAAATGAAACCTTAATGATCTCCCAGCTAATGATCAGACTAGCCCTAATGAAGTTTGGTAGATAGCAGTTTAAAAATGTGTGCCTGCCTTCCAACATTCCATCCCCTTTCAGAATCATAGAAATATCATCCCATTTAGCTACTTTTTAGCCTAATGAGTTTGTTGCATTATTCATGTGTTCCTTTTTCAGACAGTAGAAAAGCAAAACTTCCTGTTAAAATAGTTTGCCTTTAGAGCCCAGAGTTCCAGAGCTAAGAAAGCCGTAGTAGTGATTTTTTTTTAGTTCTCTACAATAGCCACAATATAAATACTTGCCCCCTTCAATTGCTTCCCATGTATTCTGTATATAAAGCCATCTCCTTAAGACATCCCTTTCCCAGACACCATGAATTCCTAAGAGTCAGAGTCGGTTCTGCACAGGCAGTGACCACAACCAGCTTAGTTTGTCAATGATGACTAGGGAAGCAAATCTCTTTCCCTTTTTCATTGTAGAAAAAAGGCAGTATTTTAGAAAGAACTGGACTGGAGACCTGGATGCAGTGTCCAGCTCTGACATTTACTAGCTGTGTGACTTTGCACGAGTCATTTAACTTCTCTGAGACTCTGTTTCCTTAGTAGTGAAATGAAAATGATGCTTATCCTACCTATCTTGCAAGAGGGTTGGGAGGAAGATGCTTTATAAACCTTCACGTGCTATGTATGTGTAATTTATATATGTCTGTAGTGGTTGGGGGGGGAGGGCAGTGATATAGGATGTGGAATGAAAGATGGAGGTAGGTCCAGTCTAGTATTTCATTGGTATAGAAAACGTCTTAAGTTAAGAAAGTTCCTGTTCCACTGTAATCAATGATTGTTCTGCAAATTGAGGTCTTGGAGTGTTGCCTAGAAGAGGTGAGAGGTTAAGTATCTTGTCTACACAGCCTGTATGTGTCTAAGAACAGGTCTCTGTCCACTATTCTACACTTACTGTATAAATTCTGCTGGTATTATTTTTCAAAACAATTAAGCTTAAACTTTAGATTTTATAAAAGATGTCCATGTTTTTTTTAATATGGATACATGTTTACATGTGTATTATCCTGCATAATTCCACAACCTATAGTATTTTGCACATGCATTTTGCATATATAGCATGTATGACATATATGTGCACCATGTATACATACGTGTAATATTAGCTCACATTTATGTGAGCTTTAAGATTTACGAAGTGCTTTCCCTGTAACAACTTTGTGAGATTAGTAGTGCAAAAAAACAATATCCCTATTTTCTAGATAAGGCACCTGAGGCTTGTAGAGGATCTCTCTATGTTAAGATACCTGTAGGTCCATGTTTTTTTCCTTCTCTCCTCCTCCTCCTCCTTCTTTCTTTTTCTTCATCTTCTCTCTTCTTCTTCTTCTCCTCTCTTCTCTCTCCTCTCTTTCCTCTTCACTTCTTTTCCCTTTTATCTCTCTCCCATTATGTATGGTATTTCCTATCACTAATTGGAGTTGTTCTTTTGTTTAGTGTCATAGAGGTCATAGAATTTAGGATTTAGAAGGCATATTAGATATCATAGTTATTGCAATCCCTTTAGTTGACAGATGAGGAAACCAAAGACCCAGAAGAATCTGATTGGTCACAATAGGCAGAAACTAGTGGAACTCTAGGTTTCAATATCAGGTCTTGTGTCTCTAGACAGCATCATTCAGTGAAAAGACCTTGGGATGTGGAGTAAGACAGAGTAGGAGAGAGTTGGCTTTGAATGCTAGCTCTGCTATTTCTTGCCAATTTGACCTTTTTAATTTTCCTGGTCCTCAGTTTCCTCATCTGTAAAATGAAGGGATCAAACTATCTGACCTATCAGATTCCTTCAGCTCTAAATCTTATGCTTTTTCTGCTTCCCAGCCCCCCACTTTCTTCTACCACAAACTCAATTCTTTGATTTGATTTCTCGTGATGCTGTCATGCAATCACCAAAACCAGCCTGTAGTCCATTATAAGGACATATTTTTCCAAGGTTTGGCTAGTCTAAGCTTGGATTGTAATCTCCTTTAACCCAGGGTCTAAAACATCACCAAACTTGCCAATGGTTGTTAAGGGCTTACAGGGAGGCAGGGAGGATAGAGATGGAGAAAACATGTGGAGCTGGGATTTTTCCACTTTTTCCAAGTCCTCTTGAATCATGTCCCTTCAACCAGCTCCAGCAATGGCAGCCAGGAACCCATAGGAAAGTGATTTTTTTTTTTTTTGTGACAGGACATTAGCATTAGAACCAATTTCATTCCAAATACTTGCATCAAAATCTGCTACTGGTGATGAGCATAGATTTAGAATTGGAAGAGCCCTTAGACACCAGTGAATTCAAATACATCATTTTACTGATGAAAAAAAAACTGAGTCAGAGAGGTTTAGCAACTTTCCCAAGTACACATAGGTAGTAAATAGCAGAGCTAGGATTCTAACTCTCATCATCTGATTCAAAACCCAGCCCTCTTTCCACTGCATTATGCTGACTTCCTAAGCCTGGAAGAGAAACTTTAAACCTTTTATGTTGAAAGATGCTATTTAATCAACAGTTTACTTCAGAACTATGGAGCATTGACTGTGTCCAAGGCATTTGATAGGTACTGTGTTTCATTTAAGTGTGAAAAGCAAGAGACTCAAAATCATAATCTTAATTTGAATCTCAGTCCTGCTGCTTGCTAGATATGTAACTTTAGGATGATGCTTCCCCGCTTTGGGCCATCTCAGGATCCACATCTCTAAAATGAGAGGATAACCCAGCTCCATGATACAATCAATTGTTAAGGAAACATAGATATTAAGATGTTACACAAAACCTGTTCTAAAGGAGGTTAGGGATGGGGGACAGGGAGTGGGCAAACACTTCTTTCTTTCCTTTAATAGTTTAAGTGCTAAGAATTGGAATGATATATGGTGATTTGGCGGGGTGAAGGGAGCAAAGAAAGCCGTAGAGCAATCTATTCTAGATATGGAAGGTAATGAGAACAAAAGCTGACACGGGATATGGAGGATGAAATCAAGAGATTGGTATAAAAATAGCATCTTTTCCAGTTGGGATGCTGGGCAGGCAACTAAGGCAATGATGGGGGCCTATGGAAATAGGACTTTTGTGAGCAGAGCAGAAATTCACTTACTAAAACAGAGACATAAAGTCACAGTGGGACCACCAAGGAATAACAATTCCCATGTATATATAGCTTCAGGGTTTATAAAACCCAGTCCTTATACTATAATCATTCATGGTTCTAGTATGAATATTTATAGGCTTTCCCTGGGTTTCTAAGTTTTTAAGTTTAAGAGCTGGATTTGAACTCGAGTTTCTTAATTTTAATTCCTTTGCTATTTCCACAGGTCAGTGCCTCAGGACTGTGACTCTTAGTGAACTCTTTGTGGAGGGCTTAACTTCCAGGAAGGAGTTAAATGCCTCCAGTTTTGGGGCCCAGAGAACTGTAAGGGTCCAGAAGAAGACTATGAAGGCTATGAGTGTTGAGTAGGATAGATCATTGTGAACAACTGGAGCAGTAATTAAGTTGGTGTCCAGACCTTAGAAGAGAAACTTGAGCTAGATCTTCAAGAAGGAGTAGTCTCTGACAAAGGAGGAAAAGATCCTTCTAGGTAGGGGAAACCATGTGAACAAAGGTTTTGGGTCACCAACCTTTACCTTAGAATTTTCAGGGGACTCTAAATAGATGTCTCGGCCAGAGTAGAGAGAGATTGTGCAGTGACTCAAAGAGAGTCACTCTGGTTGGGTGCCCTGGAGTCCTAGGTTTATATCCTGGCTTGTTCATCCTGCATTTTCAAAGAGGACCAATGACATCATGAGTGATTTTCCTGGCTTAGCTCTTTTGTTACTTGACTTTGAGTCTCAGTTTTCTCAAGCGAAAAATGGGGATTGTACCCCTCACTCACACTACTTACTATGTGGAACTGTGAGGAAAATGCTTTGGAAATTCTAAAGGGCTGTAAAAACATAAATGGTAATGATGATGTTGGAAAGACCAAATTTTCTCTGGGAAGAAAAATGTTGATATCATCTCATTTTTTAAAGCAAACATCTTTGTGTAATCCATTCTGTGGCTTGTCAGCAAAATGGAGTCCCTGCAGTATGGAAAAAGTGTAATGCCTTCAGTGAAAGGCACTGCAGAGGTTCCTATGTGTTGGCAAGGTTTGTTACAAGTTGTTATGCCTGCTAAGCAAGCTTAGAGAACTAGTAGGAAGCTCGGTGTAATGCAGCATTGCTGAGTTTTGCACATTCCATCGGTCCCCTTGAAAAACAGCTGCTTTAGGAAAGGCTCCGAATGTCACCATACGGTTAGAATCCAGGATTGCTGGTTATCATAGCCTATGGCTTTGTGTTAAACAATGAATTTCAGTTTTGTTTCCAAAGCAAATCAAAAGATAACACTTTGAACCCATTCATTTTATAAACTGAGTAATAAATGATAAGTGTCAAAGTCAGGATTTGAAACCAGATCCTTTGACTCTATCAACATAGTTCTTCCCATTATTTCATACTCCTCTCTCCTGTTGAAATGGATGGTTTTTTTCCCCCTAATATATGCTTCTGCACTATATATCTTAGACAGCATGTCCATTCAATATGCTATCAAGTGTATGAAATGCTGAAGTGGTAGGACCAGTGTCAGAAGACAAACAAACAAACAAAAAAATGGGTTGAATCCTGATTCAGGTGTTTTTAAGTTGTATGAGCCTAGGTAAGACACTTAAAAGCTTGTTTACTCATCTGGACAGTTGTTATGAAGATCAAATGATATGTGTAAGACATTTTGCGAACTCTAAATAACTTATAAGAGCTGGCTGTTACCACCTTCAAGGAGATGATGCCCTGAATAGTCTAGTAATATTTTAATGAAATATCAGGTCTATTTCACCACTTCTGTTCTTCCCCTCTCCCCCAAAGTACTTAGCAGATTAAGCACTTCAAAATCTATAGAGGACAAGCCTCAATCCAGGTATTGGGTAACTTAGAGTATTGGGTTCATAGGTTCTAGAGTTAGAAGCTGGATCATCTAGTCTACCTCGCTGCCATCCTCCACTTCCACATTACAGGTGAGGAAACTGGGTCCTATAAAGGAATGCTTAACCCAAGGTCACATAGCTAGAAGAAGATAGAACTGAGATTTAAACCAAAGTAGCCTGGGGGGGGGGGTGGTTCTTAAAACTCTTCTGTGGAAATTTATGTTGGATGGCAGAAGTCCATATACAAAGATCCAGGTATGTTGATTAGTTTCTGGTCTAGGTATTATTTCACACTTTGATATATTGTTATCTTGTCATCATTTTGCTAGCCCAGATATGAGGAAGCCTTCAGTTAATATTTGTTGAAATGAAATTGTCCTCTGACTTCCATGGATATATAGATTATAAGATTTAAAGTTGGAAGGGGCTTGACTTCTGAATTTTATAGGCAAGGAAATTAAGACCTATGGAGAAGATGTTACTTATCCAAGGGACCTAGTTGCTTAGCTGGGATTCAAATCCAAGGTCTTTGACTGAATTTTTTTATTTTTCTATTATGCCACACTGCTTGACAAAAAAGAAAAAAAGGCCTGCTAGCTTCTATCCCGTTGATCCTCCAACTTTCCATATGTTCTAAAATGCCATCATATCTCATAGAAGGTATTTATTTCCATCCTTTAGGAACTTGTGATTTCATCAGCATGGATACTCCCTCCATTGCTGCATACTGCAGTACCTCTAAGTCTCCATAGATCACAGTCATGATTTCCATAGCCAAAGAAATTAATTATTGAGTGGTAAACCTGGTAATGAATCTCTCTGAATTCTGATCCTCACATAACACATCCAATCTGTCATTGAGCCTGCACCTCAAGTTTTCCCGGCATGTCAGATAGCATTTTCCAAAGAATGCAAGGTCATCCACAATGTGATCATAAGGCAACACTGTAAAACTTTGGTGAAGGATTTATACAAGATTTTCAAATTTAAAATAAATAATATTATTTTGATTAATGTGAATATCACTTTTAGAAGGAAGAATCAGAGTTGCATTTAGACTGTAAGCTCCTTGATCACTTTTGCATTGCTTTGTAACCCCAGTGCTTAACACAGGACTTGGCACATAGTAGGTGCTTAATAAATGCTTTGACTGAAGAGTCAAAGGAAAAAACAGTGTTATATGACTAGAAGGACTGGGAGTGACATTGCTTCTTAAAATCTCATTAATTTTGACTATTACATGATTTCAGGAGGAAAATATACCTCCATCTGCCATATCTTGTTTATCATCTTATCTGCAGAGTACCTTTAATAGTTCACTCTTACCACATGTGAGGCCCAGTGAAGGTTATGATAAAGGATTTCAATGTTCTAAGTAGATGTTAATCTTGTTTCTTTAGAACTTCTTTGTTTCAGGAACTTCCTTATTTTCCTTCTTATTTGAACAACATGTGCACATAATAGTGTTCCCTTAGCTAAAACAATCATGCATATCGTATTGAATAAATATTAGATCAGGGGCTCTGATTTTGTCTGAATTAATTTGTTAATTAATTCATAAGTTTCTTAAGCATGCATTAAGTCAGCCAAAACAGGGCCTGGCCAGCTGAGTCTTGCTACTTGCTCTGCCACAGCTCACCTCTCCTAACAAGTATAGTGAACCTTAGAACTGGACCTGCATCCATGACCCCCATCCCTAACTCCCACCCACAGCAGACAGTCTCCTTAGCTTTGGGGTGCTTCGTGAAGCAGAACTGACTGGATTTGAGGGTGTCAGTCAATCCTCATTTCAGTCTGCTGTATTTGATTAGTTTCAGAACATATTTCATCCCATCCAACCATCCGTCAGACACTAGGGCCCTAAACAGCAAGGGCATTTTGTCATTTGCCCTGCTACCTCCCATGTACCATTCCCTGCTTTTCACCTTTTCCATGGGGAACAGTAATGCAATCAATATTTGAATTTTACCATGGCTACTGGAAATATTGTTACAGCCTAGTGTTCCACTCACCACCCATGAGTGCCTAGAACAAAACTTCCTCTCCTGACCACTACTTCCTGATATAAGTTATATCCCCTAATAGAATTTAAGCTTTGTGGCAGCAGATATGGTTATACTTTTTTTTTGTTTCGTTTTGTTTTATCCTCAGTGCCAAATAAGAGTGTGTGATTCATGATAGATACTTAAATACTTGTCGATTGATAAGGGAGGTGCCATGGTGTTAGATAAAGGACACCTAATTTGGAGTCAGAAGATTTTGATTTGAACCTCAGCTCTACCACATGCTACCAGTGTTACCCAGGGCAATTCACTTTGCATTTCTGGATGTTCTCATCTGTAAAGTGAGGGGGTCAGACTGGGTGATCTCTAAAGTCCCTTCCAGTCCACAATCTTATGTTCCTACTATGAATATACTGTACTAGGAAATATTGTAATGGAAACAGTTCTCTCATGTAGAAGGGTAATGATTTATTAGGGCTATTGGAGGTGTTAAGATGAAGAAACTCTTCCTGTTCTCCCCCCTCTCATCTCAAAGCCTCATGGTCTTTGTGGACTGTGTTCTCAATACAACACAAACATGCACAACATGCACTCCGTGCCTTGGCTGTTGACAGAGCAGAGCTTATCACCGATGCTGGGATACTTAACCCAGTTGTATTAGATAGTGCAACAACTGGCATGTACAGAAGCTAACTAAGGGAAACACGACGACTTCTAGGAAGTCCTGCCTGACATGATGCACTTCTTTTTGTATTTGTAGCAAACTACTGCCCGCAATTGTTCAATGTTGTAAGTTGAGACTTTCTTGTGAACCTCTTGGAAGATGAAGTGAGAAATACACAACTTTTGCAACTAATGTCCTGATCACTGGGTTCCTCTGTCATTATTAAGAAGGGCACCTCTATCAGTTGCTTGAACTGTGTTCCTGTTAATTCCAGAGGGAGCCGCTTTGTTGGACCAGAGATGTGCTGAGATGTACAGAGAACATGAGCTCCCAACTTGCTTAAGTTAGGCCAGACTAATAACATATAACATAATGGTTCATATAACCATTTACACAGCTTGCTGCTCACAAAATCTATACGAGGAAACAGCATTATTTCTACTTTACAGATGAGGAAAATGTAGGTAAAGTGACTTGCTCATAGTTACACAGTTAAGTGATGAACCAGTGTCGGAAAGAGTGCTGGATTGTGGCATCAGAAAACATTGCTGTGAATTCCAATGTGGAATTTTACTGTGTGACCTCAGACAAATATTAGTACCTCAGTGGGCTTCAGATCCTCATTTGTAAAATCAAAAGTTTTGACTAAATGGCTTTTGAAGTCCATTCATGAAGCTATGAGCCCTGTCTTTGGATTCTAACTCCAGTCCTCTTTTTCTCCATGCCATGCTGCTTCTGAAAGTCAGGACAGGGAAGTTTTCATGGCATTTTTGATCCAATCAATGATCTCTCTGGCATCAAGTCTCAACTAAAATTGTACCTTCTTCAGGAAGCCTTCCCTAACCCCTTTTAATTCCAGTGATTTATCCCTTTTAATCATTTATATTTATCTTGTATATACCTGTCCTCACCATTAGAGTGTAAGCTCCTTGAGGGGAAGAGCTGTCTTTTGCCTCTTTTTGTATCTGTAGTGCTTAGCAAAGTGTCTGACACATTTTATTGATTGATTAATACCTTTATACTTTATCATCATGTTAAAGGTAAGAAGGTTTTATTTTTCATAATTTTAGCTCATGGAAAAGTGAGAATGCAGATAGAACATATCAATAGCAAGAGAATAAGACCCATTCACAACCAGTTTTTCAGTGCTGAGAATGTCTGAATTATTTATCCATAATTATTATTTTTATGATTAATTTAATTATCTACTAATTCAGCAGATATTGATTCAATTCAGCAAACGTCTGGACAAATGGTCTGTATAAAAGAATAGTTAAAATTTGGAAAGGTAGAGTGGAACAAATTGCATAGGTCCTTAAATGCAGGTTTATGAATTTGGATTTTATCCAGTGGTTAAGGAGGATTCATTGATGTTTTTTGAATGGGAGAATGACATAGAGAAATCAGTATTTTGAGAGGATTAATCTGTTAGAGGTATGAAAAATAGAGTGAATTTAATGACATTTTTATGGCTGGAAATAAGTAGTAGCAGTACTAAAGCACTAAGTCCTGGGTGAGTTGGATTGCCCACTTATGATTCTTTTGGTGAACATGGTGGCAGTCTTGAAGGTACAAAACCATAAACTAGACATTTCGTTTGATTGACAGCATGAGAACTATGAACCACAGCAGTATATATATTTAGAAAAGCATATATCTTTCCAATATCCCCTTCTCCTTTTTTTGGAGGAATGGAAAAAGCGGAGCCAAAAAATGGTTGTGCTTTATCATACTTACAAAGAAATGCATCTTATAATTGTGTTACAGGGCTTTACTGTGAACTTTTGTTGCTCTTCAAAATATTCAAATTCCTTACAACATCAGGTTGTTGAATCATACTGAGTCATTCACTCAGAGCCTGCTAGGAGCTTAACTAGAGCTTGCTGGGATGTGCCTTCGTTATAAAAGGCAGCAGATTGCCATGGGCAGAGGAAGGGTGCCTTAGGCTCTTCTTGAAGACTGAGACCGGAGACTAGCTATTCTGGGAATGAACAAAGTATAAGATCAAATGGATTCAAGGCATGGTGGCTGTTAGTAACCTAGTGAGCAGCAAAATTATGTTAGCATGTCATAAACAATGGCACCTTGAGAATAAGCTGAGAGAACCAAAATTGAATAATCACAGTCAAATTAAGAGACGATATTAATACATTTTATATTTTTTTCCTTTTCTTCATATCATTTAGTGTGTTTTGTAAATCAATCTATTTTTATTCAGTGATCATTTTTGTTATGTAAATTAAAAGTGCATCTCTTTCTTGTCTCTCGTGTCTCTGGCACAGTGAATACAGTACTGGGTTAGAGTCAGAAAGACCAGAGTTCAAATCCTGTCTTGCTATTAGTGTGACCCTGGGCAAATCACTTAACCTCTCTGAGCCTCAGTTTCCTCATTTGAAAAATGAGAGGGTTGGACCCAGCACTAAATCTAAAGCCATGTGAACTACCTTAACCTTCTCTCAAAACCAAACAAGGAGCAAATCATGGGATCACAAGTTCTGAAAGTCTGGAGGAAGACATCAAAAGCCTCATTTTATTTTGCTTGACCGTCAAGTTGTCAAAAACAACAGGAGAATAATAACAACTAATTAATAATAGCTAACTAATATATTGCTTACTATGAGGACACAGTTCCGATTGCTCTGAAGTTCTGGTTTTGGCACATTGGCCAGTTTTCCCACTTGAAGCATTCCTTGGTATACTGGCTGTCATGAATTTCATAGCGGGAAGTAGCATCATAGGATTTAGAGTTGGAAGGGACTTGAGGTGATCTTATCCAATCCTAGTCACCGTGGCTTGCCACCTTGGTGTCATCCTTAACTTCTTGCTCATCCCACATAGCCGATCCATTGTCACATCTTGCTGTTTCTGCCTTTACGAGATCATTGGGGTACATCTCCTTCTCTCAACTAATGTCACTGAACCCCTGGTTCAGACCATCACTTCTTGCTTTTACTGTTGCAATAGTCTTCTAACTGTTCTTCCTGCCACAGATCTCTCACCATTCCAGTCGAGCTGCCAAGGTGATTTTTCTGAGATATTTGTGAAAATGGGGCCCACTTTATTAAAATATGAGACTATTACTAATAATCAGAATGAAAGGGAAGGGGGAGGGAAGAAGTATTGAAGCACCTACTGTGTGCTAAGCACTTTACAAATATTATCTCATTTGCTTCTCAAAACAGAATAAAATGAGAAGGTGCTGTTATTTTCCCCAATTTACAGTTCAGGAAACTGTGGCAAACAGAGGTTAAGTGACTGGCCTGTGGTCACACGACTACTAAATATCCGAGGCCATATTTGAACTCGGGGTCTCCTGACTCCAGGCCCAGAACTCTCTTCTCTGCACCACCTAGCTGACCATGTCATCACCTTGATTAAGGAGCCCAGGGGCTCCTTATTTCTTCCATATCAAATGTAAAGTCCTTGGGCATTTAAAGCTCTTTATAACCTGCCCCCTTTCTGCTTCTCTAGCCTTCTTAAGCCTTATTTCTCGCCACATGCTCTCTGATCCAGCTACATTGTCCTGTTTATAATTCCTTAAACAGACCACTTGACTTGCCATCTTAGAACCTTCTCACTGACTGTCCTCTGTGCCTAGAATGCTCTGTCTTCTTGTGTCTGTCTTCGAGACTGAGCTCAAAATTCCACCTGCTGGAAGAGGCCTTTATTGGGCTTCACAGCTGCTAGAACTTTCCCCTTTCACATTACTTTCACTTACCCTGTCTATGCCTTATGTGTACAGAGATATTTATATGTTCTCTTTCCCATTAGAATATACTCCTTGAGAGCAGAAACTGTTGTTAATTGCTTTACTTTATATCATTAGAACTTAACAGTGTCTGGCACATGGTAAATGCTATATATACCTTATCTGTACTGAGATGTTTATACTTTCTCTCTCCCCCATTAGAATATGCTCCTTGAAAGCAGACTGTTTTTAGTCACCTCTCTTTATTTCCCTGGAGCTTAACAATATCTGGCGTATAGTAAATGCTTAATTAATAAATGCTTATTGATTAACTGACCCCCTCCCTCATTTTTTCAGGTGGAGACCTTGAGATATAGATGAGGGAAGTGACCTGTCCAAAGGCATGTAGCTAGAAAGCAGTATAGACATGATTTGGATACTTTTTTCCTTCAAATTTGGCTTTATTTCCACTATACCAAATTGGTATAGAGTTTATAAAGAGCAAAGCTGTTAAATCAATTGCTAAAATGCCAAGTGGGCAGTTAGATGGTCTTTTAACAATGGTACACAGATGCCCACAATGATGTCCAGGGAGGTAGGGAAGCAGGACAAGGGATTTTGAGTGGTCAAAAATCTTTCCTTTATCCCAGTTTTCTGTTACTGTTTTTTTACATACTTGGTTACCTTCTATTTTGTATTAGTGTCATCATAGACTCTTATTCAGAGTTGTAAAGGACTTTAAGGGGTAAAACTAGATGATTTTTCATTTTGCATGTGATAAAAATGAGGCCCGGATAGAGATTTGACTTGACCAGGGACACACCAATGCTCTTTCTCCTACTCAATCTTTCTCCAACGCAGTCTGGCTTGTCCCCATGCAGTAGCAAGCTTCTTAAAGCCATGTCCACTGTATCTAGCACATTCTAACCTGCAGACCTTCTCTCTGGAATAATTGTATACTAGAATCAAGTGCTGAATCAGGGAGCTGGCTCCAGCTGGGATTGGGTAGAGAACTGACCCTCCCATGAAATTCCAGCGCAGTCTTTGGGAATCTGAGTTCAAAAAAAACCAGAACTTTGTCAAGGGCCTGTACCCCTCTAAACTTGGAAGGGCCTGCATTGACATCAAAAGGTGCCCTGTTCTTGGCTAGAGGGCACCCAGCACAGTCTGGCATTTGGCAGGCTCTCCTGAGAGTAATAGACCATGGTGGTCTGTGGCCCACCCATTTAAGTCTGAGGCTGGTCAGCCCTTTCCAGCTTTGCCACATTGGCCCAGCCTACCCATATTCCCCATTGCTAGTAAGGCAGCCCCCTCCTTGTCGGGAGATATAAAGGACCAAGCAGCTCCTGTCTGAGAAACACCAGGAAGAATAATTAATGTGCCTCCTGAGCTATAGACTGATTGTTCTGTGAGTCAAACACAGGAACAGGTTGGCTTGATACTGTGTAAGAAGCCAATAAAGCAAGCCACAGTTCCACTGTAGCGGATAGCACATCTTTCCTAACCCAGGTTGTCTTCACCTGTGTCAGTAGTCAGGCCGGCCAATCTTATCACACCTTGAGCTGCCTCTTCTCTATTGTGGAGATATGTTCTCCTCCATCATCAGCCTGAGTTATCCAACTCCCCAGCTCAACAGTGACACTCCTATGGGTCTGGCCACTCTGGGACATAGTCGTACTCACAGCTGATGCAGTTGTGAGTCAAGTCCCCGATGCTGATGGATGCTGATGGACATGGAGAACAAGAGGATCTATTAACTCCTTACTGTGTACTTAATGCCATGTGAGATACTGTAGGGTAGCAATGGGAAGGCATCCATGAGGGGTTTAACATCTAGTTAGGCAAACACAATAAAGACCTGAATTGATTTTGTGAACAAGACAGTATTTTTTCAAGAATCACATTATATATTGATATAAGACAGTGTTAAATTATGAAATGCAGACAAGTACAGAAGGATTTAAGAGAAGAGAGAGTCACTGGCAGCGGCATCATCAAGGAAGGCTTCCTTGAGGAACTAGGATGAATCCGATATCAGTAAGAAAACATGGAAAATGACACACAGGCACAGAGATCACAATAAGGAAATTGTGTAGTGGTGAGCAGATTTACTTAGAAACCCAGTTCATTAGTATCTCAGTGTTTCACTTTAGAGGGAAGAGAGAAAAAAAAAACAACACATCATCAACAACAATTTTCCATGTAGTAGAGCTTTAAAATAAATCTGTGTTACTTTCCAGTATCCTGCTCTGAACTTTCCCTTGTAACAGAGAGAGATAGCTTACACAAAACAAATAACAGTTTAACATCTGGTGGTATATATAGCTTCTATATCATAGTTTATCTCCTCTCTGTTGATAGGAATTAAATAGATTGTGATGTCAGTCCTTGAAAATCAAGATTGGTCATTGCATTGATCTAAATTTGAATATCTTTTAATATGATTTGCCTTTACATTATGATCATTTTATTTTTTTTCCCCTGGTTTTGCTTTCTTTCTTTATTCACCCAGGTCTTTCCTCTAACTCCCTTATATTCATAATTTCTTATGACTTAGTAATACTATTTAATAGTCATATACCACAGTTCATTCATTTCTCAATGGATGGGTACCCACTTTGTTTCTTTTTTTTTTCCTTTACCACTTAAAGTGATCATATGTACACACATACATACATAGATACATACATATATATGCATATACATATGCATATACATATATACATATATATATTATATATATGTATGGATTTGAGGCAGCTAGGATATTGTTAATGTTTTGGCATCATGGATAAGGAGAATATGCATTTTACTGATAGCAGTAAATGTACCTTTGTACATTTATAGTCTGTACAGTAGAGTCTGTGTGGGTTTGCGTAGAATATATATGAGTTTGACCAATTTTATTTGGTCCTTTAAAAATAATTTTCTGCTTTTAGATTTTTAAACATAACATGTAAATCATGTGAATCTGTGAATCATGTATTACCTCTGGAGTTGAGATTCTCATTTTTAATGGATGCTGAGGTCAGTTACTTCAGTTCTCATCAGCCTTTATATAGTTGAAAAAAATGGATATATCTTTCTCTTCCCCACTGTAATCATCCAGTTGATGGTGCAAAGGGACTCTAATTGCAAGGAGTTTTCAAATCTTTTTTTTAGCCAAAGGTGACTCCCATCACCTTTTCCTGACCATCCCCCCACCCCCTTTAATGATGGTGCTTTCCTCTTTAGGATTATCTCCAATTTACTCTATCTCTTATTGATTCATAGTTGTTTACATGTTTCCCTCATTAGACTATGAGCTCTTTAAGAATGGAGACTTTTTTATGCTTTTTACCTTTATTTGTAGCTCTACTGCTTAGCATATAGTAGGGGCTTAATAAATGCTTGTTTGTTGATTTCACTATCTTGTCAGTGTCCTCAAACTGTGGTAATTTGAACAAAGGCGAATTAAAGCTTGATAGTTTTAGATTAAAAAATGTGAGACTGACTATCCAGGAAATGTTGAATTGAATTATTTGTATTTCATTGTTTATTGGTGTAGTCCCACTTATTTAGAATTTAAATTTTATGAAAACCAAAAACTAACCTCATTTATAGACATTTCCATTATCATTTCATTGTGAATTAACCTACTCTTTGGTCTGGCTAGTAGGATACATGCCACTTATAGGGAGAGCTGTCAACAATGGTCCTGCTAGCACTTGAACATCTTTAATTAACAGTGGGAAAATGGATCTGAAAAAGCTATTATTTTGGTTCCCAGAACAGGAATATGTGGGGTTTAGCTCTTCTGAGCCACACCTCATAGAATGTGTAACTGCTAAGTCATCACCACAGTGGCCATCTAATCCAGACCCTTCATTTAGAAGATGGGGAAGCTGATAGAGGTGTAGTATGGGGAATCATTTGTCTAAGACCGTACAACAAGTTATTGCAGAACAAGGACTGAAACTGAGGTCTCTTGACCCTGAGTTCTGTGCTCTTTCCATTACACCATCCTGTTTTCATTTCATTTCCTCTTCCTCTCAAGCTGCTCTCTTGCTCAATATGAATAAGCACAGAGGAAGATATTTCTCAAGGCTATGACATTCAGTACCTGTTACAGGCCCCAGAGTTCATCTCAAACACAGAGGTATCCTGGTACCTAGTTCCATAAACTGCGGGGTAGCAGAGGATACCAGTGACCTGTGAAAATTGTAGTGTCATAGAATTAGAGCTAGGAGGGTCCTTGGAGGCCATCATGTCCAATTCCCTCATTGTACAGATGGGCAAACTGAAGCTAACATAAGTTAAAGAACTTTCCTAGAATCACACAGCTAGTAAGTGTTGGAAATAGGACTAGAATTCAGGTCTTCTTAACATTAAGTACAGAGCTCTATCCACTGTGCTAGTTAGCTGCCTCAAGATGTCAAGTCTTTGGGGGCTATTTAATCACATATGTTCCAATCCAGCCTCTAGCTAGAAGACTGAAATACAGACTGATTTGTTTTTTTTTTTAAGAAAGAAAGAAAAGATGCCATCTGTGATCCATTGGGGCTGACATCACTATTTGCTCATTCTTTTTAAAAAATTATTTTTTGCTTGAACCTCTGATTTCTTTGGCATAGGGAACCTAATTGGGAAACTACATCAACCAAATTAGATTTGCAACTACTGTGTATTGTATTGTGGTAGAAAACTTTCTAGGAGTACTGAGAGATTAAGGGACTTGCCCAAGGTCATACAGCTAGTACATATTGGAGGAGAGACTTGAACTCAGGCCTTTCTGATTCTGAGTGCAGCACTCAGCCGCTGTGCCAGCTGCTTCTTCACAATTAGACATATTTTAACTTTGACATGTTGTCATCATCATTATTACCATCATCATAGCTAACATTTATATAGTGCTTACCCTATAGGCACTTTGCTTTACAATTATTATCTTATTTGAGCCTCAGAACAACCCAAAAAGGTAGGTGCTGTTATTATCCTCATTTTACAAATGAGGAACCTGAGACTAACGGGTTAAATGACTTACCCAGGGCCATGCAGCTAATAAACATCTGAGGTTAGATTTGAACTCAGGTCTTCCTGACTTCGGGTGCAGTGCTCTACACACTATTCTTAGAGATTATGCAGTCCAACTTTGTCATTTCACAGTTCTGTCCCAAAGAGGCCCAAGGATATATCCAAAGCTTTATGACTCTGATGTCTTATTTATTATATTTGAGAATAACTATTTGGAAGCTTGATGTCTGCAGACACTAGGAATGTGTCATTCTTGATAGGGCTTTTTTTAAAAGTATCTGAGGCATCTCAACATGTCCAAAACAGAACTTATTTCTGGAATTATTTTTTTTTCTCTTTGTATCCTTAGTGCCTGGAACTTATTAGGCACTCAATAAATACTTGATTGGTTATGTACCAGAACTCTTAAAACAAACAAGACTTGGATTATTTTAGATAGATATCTTTCTGTGATGGGTGATATGTGCCCTTACCTTCCTAAATAGGGGTTTAATAAACTTAATTTATGTATTTCTTGACAACTTGTGGTCATCATCTTGAAGACCTATGGGTCTGCTTTTTTTTTTTTCATTAATGGCTATTATGTTGATAGCACAATAGAAGAATGTTTACATATCTTTTCTTTGCTTTTCTTACAGTGCCTGAAACAGTATGTTGAGCTGTTGATCAAAGAAGGACTAGAAACTGCGATTAGCTGCCCAGATGCAGCTTGCCCAAAACGAGGTCATCTGCAAGAGAATGAGGCATGTTAATAATACAAATGAGTCTCTTAATGCATGAAAATTTATTCCAATTAGATTACCTGGTTGGTTTGCTCTGGCCTATATATTAGAAGCTCTTAAAAGTCATACATATTTAAATATGCTTTTGGTTTTCCTCTAGCCTTAAGCTTATTTCTGTTCTTCATGTTTTTAATTAGATTGAATGTATGGTTGCATCTGAAATTATGCAAAGATATAAAAAGCTGCAGTTTGAAAGAGGTATGTAATTGTCCTTGTACTTGCCTGCTCTACTTGCTGATTTGTTGTTGTGTTGTTGTTGTTGTTGTTGTTGTTGTTTGAGGGGGAGGGTGCAGAGGGAAATAGCAATTTTTTGAAATAAAAATGTTATTTTTCTTAAAAAGCTGAATATTAACAATAACAACATCATAAATTTATATAGTATTTTAACATTTTCTTTTTTTATAATTAATTTATTTTTAATTTTGAAAATTCATTTCCATAAGATTTTGAGTTTTAAATTTTCTCCTTCTCCTTGCCCCTCCCCAAGACTGCATGCAATCTGATATAGGCTCTACTTATATACATTCATATGAAACATATTTTCACATTAGTCATGATGTAAAGAAGAATTAGAACTAATGGGAGGAACTGTGTAATTTAACATTTTCAAAGCCCTTTCCCTACAACAACTCAATGTGATGGGTACTACAAGTATTATTTTACAGATGAGGAAACTGAGGCTTAGAAAGGTAAAGTCACCTGTCCATTGACATTAATTTCAGTTAATCCAGGCCTTCTCCAAATCCAAGGCTCTTTGGATTATATGACTTTATCTATAAAATGAACCTTTATAAATCAAATCATATTTTAAATCAACCGCAGTGAACCCACGATCTAAAGGAATCTAAAATTATTTTTGTAAAACAAATCTGTATCATAGCCATTGTCATAATAGCTAACATTTATAGAGCACATTAAAGCTTGCTAAGTGTTTTGTATCTATATTATCTCTTGTGATCATCCTTCAGTTTGTTTTGTACAGGTTAAAAAACTCACATGAGAATGAAGGGATTACATTGTATAATCTGTGATTCCATAATGCCTTTGAAGCTCTATTATTCAGTTTTTTGAGTTCTCATGGAGATTTACTGTTCTGTGGTTCTTAGGCTTCTATCAGCCCCAAGATTCTATGATCCCTAAATTGGAATTTTGATGTATTGAATAAGCTAAAGTGAAATTTATCTAGAATTATCTGCCCCTTAGAGGATATATCCTCTAGCCAAAAGATGATAGATTTAGAGAAGAAAGCAATTTTAGAGAACATCTAGTTCAATCCACTAGAGATAGGTAAAATGAGGTCCACAGAAAGTAAGTGCTTTGCTTGAGGTCATGCCAGCACAAAGAATTGGAAGTGGAATGTCTCCGATGGCCTTGTTTCTATACTGTCCAAACATTAACAAAAAGAGCACTGGAATTGGAATCAGAAGACCTAGGTTGTAATTCTGACACTCTTGCTTATCTTGGGTAAATCATTCCCTCTCTTTGGGCTTCAGTGGCCTCATATATAAATTATATAGTTGGCCTAGATTTACTCCAAGTACCTGTTTTAATTTGTGTGATCTGCTAGAAAAGGTCCCATAATCACTTGTTCTGTATAACTAGCAACCATAGATCACCAGTACAGGGCCTTAGATGGTGAGTTTTAAAATCAATCGCCCGATAACCTTAGTACCCTAAGAATTGAAATACAACATGGTTATCCTCTAAAAGACTATTTTTAAACTCTATTATATGGCACTTTCTTGACTAAAAAAAATTCAATTCTCTTTTTTCAAAACAAACAAAAAAATTGTCATATCTTGGATTTTGAACCCATCCATCATATAAGACAATGAACCGCCATCCACAATTACTTATTTACTCCAAACTTGTCTGTACAAAGATTCCCCGAGTCACTTGAAATTTCAGAAGTTCTGTTTGGTTGTGCATGTTATAAGATGTGCATACTTGATTCTTCTTCATATCCTCAGAACCTTGCCTATCTTCTTTATCTCCTATTAGTATTCAACACTGAATGGTGTTTTTAAATCAAAAAACACTTTCAAATATAAGTGGAATACATAATCAGAAAGGAAGCAAATCCCAACTCGTTCATTTGCCTGGTTAGAAGACACAGATCAGACTCTTGTGAATCTTTTTTTAAATGCTAAAGGGAACATCATTGCCTGTCACAGCTTTCTTCCAAAAACAGTGTTTTCTGCATTTTTTTCTTTTAAAAAATGGTGTTAGAATGTGCTTTTAGACGTCTATACATTTAGATGACATCTGTTTTTTTTTTGAAGTTCATCACACGCAACACTTTATATAAAGTGGCACACGCTATAAAAAGCAAATATGTTAAATATAAAATTAGTTAATCCAGATTCCAAAACATTTTAAAGCTCTTGTGCAGTCATTCCTGAGAGAGAATTTTTCACCAAAATTGCCAGACTTGGGGTTACAAGTAAATAAACTCTTCAGGTCACTGCTTTGTTAGACAAGAGGGCTGGATAATTTTTCCTGTCCAAGAATCTTTTTGAACTATTTAAAAATTAAAAAAAAAGTGAGGCCATTCACTTTAACTTAAAAGAAAACAAAGAGCTTTCCTCCTCAACACCTAAGACAAAATCACTGCTTTTTTATTTTTAAACAGTTCAATAAGCATTTATTAAGCACTTACTGTGTCTGAGCCTATGCTGCAAGTACCTGAGGTTACAAAGATTTAAAAAAATGTAGTTCCTGTCCTCTACAAGTTTATGTCCTGAGGTGGGGGATGGGGAGGGGGAAGCACACCATAGATAAATACAAAATATTGGCAGTGATTATCTCTTCAATTTATCTTGTGTATATCTTGTTTGTATATAATAGTTATCATGTTGCCTACTCCATTAGGACTGGTTTTCTTCTTTCTTTTTTAAAACATTAAAACTATTTCTAGCTGTCTAAATGTCATTTTATTAAAAGCTAATAAATTCAGAATTCATCAAACCAAAAGGCAAGCTAACCAGGTTAAAAAAACAAAACAAAACCCTGAATTCCTAGGAATATTTAAAAGAAATTCAGCTTGGTTACTTTTTAAAACCAGGTGAAGAGCTCTCATTAGAACATCAAAGTTTTAGAAGGTAAAGATCCCTAGGAACCTTGTTTTAATAAATAAATGAATATTATTCGTAATTACCTTACCAGTAATTTATTTTTCCTTTCCTTTTTCCCTTTATTCCCCTTCCCTTTCCCCTTCCCCTTCCCTTTCCCCTCTTTTCCTTTCCCTTTTTTCCCTTTCCTTTCCTTTCTTTTCTTTTATTGGTAGCTCTTTCTCAACTGTTATTTTCCACCAAAGATTAGGCCTAAGCCCTGAAATCTTATTTTACAACTCTCAATTTGCTTAGAAAATTATCCTACCTAATAAGGCCTGACTTTTTATAAGTTGAGAATCCTTGAGTTATGTCTTAAAAATCTTATCATTGAATGCTGCCCACCTCCTCATAGAGAAATGATGGATTCAGAGCACACATTGAAATTATTTTCTTTGTTTTCCTTTTTGGACATGGCCTATGTGACAATTTGTTTTGCTTGACTATACATATTTGTAACAGGAGTTTTGTTTTTTCTTGTGTCACTGGAGCGTGAGAGAGAGAAAGAGAGAGAATGTGGACCTTAGTAAAAATAAGACAAAATGGAATTTTAAAAAATGTCCTTGTTAGGATACAAGAAGATTCAGTCAGACATCTGAAATCTTGCTTGGTTAAAAACAACTGGGCCAGAGCTTCCAATATTACCAACATGAAATTGGTGAATTTTGCCTAATGTGTCCTTTTTGATTCAGTCCTGCATTGTATGTGCAGTGTGACCCACTGAAGCCTGGGGAATGTGTGAAAATGTTAGTGGAATTCATAACCCAGAGGCCACAAGCAATATGTTCACGATGTTAAGTGCCTCCTGGAGATGAAGCCAGTGTGGCAGGTGAACTGGACTAGAATCCCTTTCTCTCTCTATGTCTCCCAATGAGAATCTGGCCCACCAGGCATAAGGCAGCAAGCCCAGTGTTACCATTGTAGAAACACAAGAAGTCAGAAAATTAAATTAGTTTCCATGGGAACTTCAGCTATGTCTCCTTTCCTTCACAATCCCATTGATAATAGGGCCTGTCATTATGTGATAGCATAATGAACAATGCTATCTATTTTGGCTAGTTCTTTGTTCCTGTTGAAAGACGCTGGACTAACATATCCCTGTGTAATACACACACTCAAGGAAATACAAGCTGGGCTGAAAAAACAAAAAAACAAACAAACAAAGAAGAAACGTGGTCCACTCATGTTCTCTGGGGCATTGGAAATTGAATGGAAAATGGAATGGATTTGAAATAGTAGCCCTAGGTCCAATTTATGGTTCTGCTGCTTTTTACTGGTGTGATCCTGGGCAAATCACCTGATTAGACCTCAGTTTCCTCATGTGTAAAATGAGGGAGTCATTTTAGTTATCTTCTAAGGTCTTTTGCAGCACTGTGATAATATTTCTAAGTTAGTTCTAGAGGCTAAAGTGGGGAGTCAGTCATGGGAAACGGTGTGACATTATCCTATTTCTGACTCACTTGATTCTGTCTCCTGATGGTGAAGTTTTGTCCTTTAAAGATATGATCCTGGACTAAACATAGGGACAGGAAAAGAGGAGTAAGAGAATTCATGGAAGGGGAAAGCTGAATGTCAGATCTAGGTGGGACCTTAGCAGTTAGTTAGCTGATGAGAAAATGGAAGCTTAGAAAGTGACAGACTCAGCCAAGGTCACTCAAATCCTAAGTACCAGAGCCAGGATTTGAACCCAAGTCTTCTGATTCTGTGGACTTTCTTTTATGCCACTCTGCCTCCCAAGAGCCATCCTGTTTCTCCTGGCACTTCTCTCTGGGGTGTCTGAGATTTGTGGCTATCAAGAACTGGTGGGAGGTAGAAATGAACATAATTTTGCAGTTGCTTTTAGTTCAGGCCATTCATTCTATTTCCCTGGAATCTAGCAGTCATGTCCATAAAGGGATACAGGGTTACTTTTAGACAGAATTGTCAAATTTTATTTAAAATTTCTCTGTAGTGCTCTTTTGCTCTGACTTTCCAATGCCAACCTAAAGTCAATTTGTCAAAGAGCCAAGAAGGTATTCAGAGATTACCTAGGCCAACGCCATCATCTTATACATGAGAAAATTAAGCCTTAGACAAGTGGTGGCTTGGCCAAGGTCATAACAAGGTGAGAAGGAATAGAAGGAATAGAATTAGGATTCAGACTCTAAAACCCACTACTCTTTCCAACTACTTCATGTTGCTGAATAATTAGGGCTTTTCAAGGTGGCAGTGTTTTTTAGCCTATGCATTTCCAATCTGTAGAGATGTCATGGAGTAGCAGAAAGGACATTGGAAGTCTGAAGACCTAAGTTCAAATCCCCATTAACTATTTGTGTGATCATGGGAAAGTCACTCCTCGTCCTTGGTTTCCTTCTATGTAGAATGAAAGGTTTACACTCAGTTATCTCTAATACTCACTTCGGCTCCAAATCCTGTGACCTTATAACAGTACTTCTTTTTCTCCATTACTTTCTACCCTCCACCTTCATTACCTTTGTTGCATCTGATTTTCTCATGGGCCCTGCTCTCAACCAGGCTTCCATGACTTGAGAAAAATTAAATTAGTGCTTGAAAAATTAAATGAAGGGCTTTAGGTGAAGGGCTCAGTCCCCTAATTTAAGATTCAGATTCCCCTCTACCCCCAGTTTTTTAAGGAAATAAAAGTGGAAGGATGGGGAAGGGGAGGAAGGGAGCCTGTTCTCTTACCCCAATATTTATAAGACTTTAATCAAGTTGATAACAGGGCTCAGAAGTGGGAAAGTTGTATTTATCTTAAAAAGTGCAGTTTTGGAATAAAACTTGGGAGTGGAGTAGAGCAGCCTCTAAATACCATTCTGTAGATTTGGGTCATTGTTTTAAATTAAGTATAAACCTTCAGCTCCAATAATCTTTGCAGTCATGTGATGTTGATACTCAAGAGACAGTTTTTTTGTTTTTTTTTTTTGTTCCCCTCTGCCAAATTAGTCCATGATTGAAATGAAAATTTTAGGACAAGAAGGGTAATGTAGCCACCAGTCATTTGAATGATTTGATTCATGGTATATCAGTGCTAATAATTTTCAGAAAGGAATCTTTCCTCTGTCCACCCTTCTCCTGTTGAGATCTTTTCCCATCCTTTAAGGAGTAGCATAAATGTCATCTCAACCATAGCCTGCTATTTCTACTTCTCATGTGTACTTAGCCTATGTTATTTGGTATTATCGTTATTTGTCTGCTTCAGAATCCTCTCCTTCTACTACACTAAACTCTGTGAGGGCAAGAATTCTATATTATTTACTTCTCTGCCAATACGTAACACAGCGGTTCCCTGAACCCAAAGAGTGATCAATTCCAACCTGGAAATAGGTCCTTCAGTACTATGTGCTCTGTTAATTGTTTGTTGGATTGAAGGTAGAGTGTCCTGTAATTCTAACTGGATGTTTCACATTCCTACACTAGAAGTACTGCTGGATCCCTGCCGGACATGGTGCCCATCTTCTTCTTGCCAGGCTGTTTGCCAGCTTCAAGATATGGGGCCGCAAACGCCACAGCTGGTGCAGTGTAAGGCATGCAACATGGAATTCTGTTCTTCTTGCAAAGCCAATTGGCATCCTGGGCAAGGCTGCCAAGAAACAATGCCAGTCACCTTCCTCCCCGGAGAAACAAGGTAGCCTCTTTTTACAGGATGCTTCTGGCTTATACCAGTCATGTGAGGCTCTAGCAAGGAGGGTGGGTCAGAAGGCTTCTGTCTTCCCCTAGGAGAAGGGTGTTTAGGACATGAGGAACGTCTTGGAGGTATTTGCCACATGACACAACACATCCCCTGAGTTACTTGGTTCGTTGTAACTTCTATCTGTAGTGAGGGGGGAGAGAGAATGCGACACCTTATTCATCAAAATATGCCGCCTCACTCACACTAGACTGCAGTTCCAGGTCTCAGAAAGATAGTCCAAAACATGGCCAAAGTACTGTGTTCTAGCCCAGTGTGGGCCTTAGAATCAGAAAATTTACATTCAAGCCGTACCTCTCCCACTAACTTCCTGTGTGATCTTCAGAAAGTTAGGTCACTTCTCTGAATTTGCTCAGTGACATTGGTTTAGTGAGCCTAGAGTCAGAAAGATCTGAATTCAGTCTGTCCTCAGACACTATCTTTATGACGCTGGGCAAATCATGTAACCTCCGTCTGCCTCAGTTTCCTCAACTAAAAATGGTGATAAAATAGCACTTACTTCCAAAGGTTGTTGTGAGGATGAAATGGCACATTAAATGTTCTCTTTTCTTCTCTTCTGTTCCCTTCCCTTCCCTTCCCTTCCCTAATTACAGTTATGATGATGATGAGGATGATGATGGTGATGATAGCTAATATTTATAAATTGCTTTAAGATTTGCAAAGTACTTTACATATGCAGAGTATCCCAAAAAGTCTTTTTTTTAAGCTCTGATAGCTTAAAACAGTATTGAGACTTCTGAGATACCCAGTATGTTCTGATTTGATCCTCACAATAATCCTGTGAGGTAGGTGTATGGTAGATGAAAAAACTGAGGCTCAGAGAGGCTAAGTGTCTTTCTTGCCAAGGGGTATCAGTCCTCTCAGTCAGGATTTGGCCTTAGTTCTTCCTAAGTACTAACCCAGACTCTATTTACACTCTCTTTCTAAAATCATAATCATCTATGAGATGGTGGTAATAATACACTATGTACCCTTGGGGGTTGTTGTGAAGTGTGAATAAATAGAAGTAAAGACCTTGATGAAATGTAAAATTTTATTTTAAATTTCAAGGCATTAATAATAGTAATTCTGATGATAATAAATTCTGATGTGTGTTTCTTTATCCCAAGGCCTGATAGAATAGGGTCAAACATCACATTTCCCTATGTGTTGAGGGTCCTTTAGATCGTAGTCCTAGACAAAGCCCTTTATAACCAGGTCTATAGAGAAATAAATTAATTGTGAAAGTTAGAGGGAAATAAAGAGATTTAAGATCACTGAGTAGATGATGAAAAAACAAAACAAAATCTAGCTGCCCTTGATGAAATCCAATTACCAGGCCCAGGTGAACCACATCCTAGAATACTGAAAGAATTGGCAGATGGGATTACTGAACCACTATTACTGACCTTTGAAAGAATGGGTAGAACAGATTGAACAGTCCTGGAAAAGAGCAAATATCCAGATTTTCCAGAAAAGAAAGAAGGTTATTTTTCAAATTATAGGCTAATAGCCTTGACTTTGATTCTTGGCAAATTTTTGAATGGAGTATTAAAGGGTCGGTTTATGAGAATTAAGAAAAAGGTAAACACCTCTAAAACACAATAGGCTTCATTAAGAATAAGCAATGCTGG
The DNA here is from genome assembly GCF_003287225.1 of Phascolarctos cinereus. NCBI lineage: Eukaryota > Metazoa > Chordata > Mammalia > Diprotodontia > Phascolarctidae > Phascolarctos > Phascolarctos cinereus. The sequence goes on from NW_027555625.1 coordinate 197,479,910, forward strand.
AGTCTCGCTCTTTTCTGATCTGACAGGGCAGCTAGGTGAACAGATCAAGATATTGCCATAGACATGGCTTATCAGAATCTCAGTAAGGCATTTGATAGTTTCCAATAATATCCTTGTGGACAAGATAGAGATATTTGGGATAGATGGTAGTAAAGTAGACTCACAACTGGTGGGAAGATTGGACCCAAATAATAGGATACATGATCTCCCTTGGCATGCCCTACAGTGGTATCTTTGACCCTTTCTTGTTTGACAGATTTATCTGTAACTTAGAGGAAAGCAAAGATATGTTATGCTTATCATTTTTAGGCCTTATGGAGCTAAGGACAGTGTTATTTATTGAATGACAAATCCATAAATCTCACATCACATTAGAATAATGGGCCTAATCTATTAAAATGAAATTTAAAAGGGAAAAAATACCATGTCTTGCATTTGTCTTCAAGAAATCTGCTTTATCTTCCCTACAGGATAGGAAGCGACCATTTGTGTGAAAAAGAAATGGAGGGGTTAGGGAATTGCTGCTACAGGCTTATTGACACACTGATCTCAATCATTCTCCAAGCTCAGCGTATACTGACATCTCCCTGGGTTTTCTTTTCTCCCTCAGACACTACTAGGGATGCAGAACTGTGCCATGCAGATGTAGCATCTGTTAGCACTCCCTCCTCATCACTCCCCAAATCAGTCCATGGGATAGCACTCACTTTCAGAGCCTCACACTCTCTGTACTTGAAACACCAACAGAGTGTCAGCCTGCTCCTAGCCCCAGGATCCACTTTCAATTTTCCCACTAATCAAAATTTGCCCTAGGGTCAAAGCAGACTTCCTAATGATCCATAGTCAGACTCATGAACAAACGGCTGAGAATCCATAACCAGATATGCCCACAAACCATTTACAGTTCTTTATAACCTTCAAATGAGATAGTATTTATAAAGTGCTGAACATAGTGCCTGGAATATAGTTGGCACTTTACAAATGCTTATCCTCTCCACGCCCACCTTACCTCTCATTCACTGACTCATTCCATCACTCTTCGTCAATTCAATTTCTCCAGCTACAGCATTAGCTCTAGCTCTATCCATGGACTGTTTTCTGCATACTCTGTTACAGTCAATTGAATTCTTTCATCAGAACTACCCAAGGAATGTAAATTGTATCTACTCCTCACGTTAAAGAATGATCACTGGCCCCAAAGGGACCAGAGAATGTGTGGCCATAATAATAGCACTTTAAAGTTTGTGAAGGACTTCATTAATATTGTCCCATTTGATCCTCATAAAAACCTGTGAGGTAGGTGCTATTATCATTCTCATTGTATAGATACAGTGGTTTAGTGATTTGGACAAGATCACACAGCCAGTATATGTCTGACGCTGGATTCACACTCAGGTCTTCCTGACTTGTGTTTTGTCCACTGTACCATCTAGCTATCTAACATAGCGAATAGCTATAGGTGTCTGTCGTCCTGTACTGCTTTCTCCATACAAATAAATGCCTGGCTTTCACTTTGAGCATTCCCAGGATCTACACACCATGTGGCAGCCAAGAAAACTAATGTGATCTTAGGCTGCATTTAGGGAAATGTAAAGCCTAAAACAAGGGAAGGGATAGGTACTACTCTGCTCTGCCCTAGTTGCACAACATCTAGAGTGTGGCCCTGAGTTCTTGCTAATTAGGAGGCACATTTATAAGCTATTATATATCTAGATGTTATAGCCAGGATGATGACCATGTCTTATGAAGGACAGTTGGAGGACACGGTGATGTTTAGTCTGGAGAAATGAAAACTTAGTTTAGTTATGGGGGCAGAGAAGAGTGCAGAAAAGGAAGATAGCTGTACTCAAATATTCATAGCCCTCTCATATAGCAGAAGGGTTAGATTTGTTGTCCTTGTGTCTAGGCAGATGAATTTAGGGCAGTGGTATAAATTTGCAGAGTTTGATTTCAGCTTGATATGAGGGAAATTTTCCTGAAAGTTAGACCTATCCAAAAGAGTAATAGGCCTCCTTATGGAGTGCTGAGCCCTCCCTCAAAGAAGGTCTTTTAATGGACATTGAAACTGATCTTATAGGTGATATTTTCTAGGGAATTCCAGCATACTGGACCATATGATCTCTGAGATCCCTTCCAACTATGGTAAATTTCATTTAAATATTAATATATAGGATCATAGAACTTGAAGGAACCTTAGAGACCCATCTAGTGTGACTTCTTCATTTTATAGATTTTAAAAAATGAGGCTCAGGCAAGTTAGGTGACTTGCTTAAAGTCATACAGGTCCAAAGCAGTAAGAAAGGGTGGACCTCATGTCCTTTTACTCCAAAGCTAGTATCCTTTCTAATTAACTGTATAATTGTGCTCCTTCCCTTTCAGTGTAGGTGACTCATGTCTCTATTAATACTGTCATTTACAGAATCTTGAATTATAAAGACTCAAGGAACTTCCTAAGGTTACCTGTTTTAGTTCGTTTCCTTTGGAGTTATGGTGGTATTATCCCCATTTTACAGATATGACTCCAAGAAATGAAGTAATTTGCTCCTGCATCTAGGTCAAAGGTGGAGGCAGGGCTGGAAGCCTGAACTCCTTGTTGCTTCTTGTTAAGTTTTCTTTCCGTTCCTCCATGTTGCTTCTCATTATGATTTCTCACAAATACATGTTGATAGGTGAACTGGAGAGAATACGAAGTAGCCTTAGTAAGACCTTATCCTGTTTAACTTTTCCATAGGATTTTCTTACAAGGTGATTGTGGACAGTCTCCCCAGGTGTCTACTTTGGAGAATGTTGGATGGCAAAGTGTTTGTGTGTATATGTTTGATATTAACATTAGAAAGACCATGGGATTTGTAGTCTAAGGATCTGGCTTCAGATACTGCTTTATAACCCATGGGATTTCATACAAGTCACTTAACCTTTCTAGCCTCGACTTCCCCATCTATAAAAATACAGTTTGGACTAGATAATCTCTAAGGTTGCTTTCCCCTCTTAACTATAAGTGCCTAAGAACCACATAGTCATACCTCATATGCTTCCAGGTATTATTCCATCTTACGTAATCAGCCCTGGGGAGGTGAGTGGCTTCTTGTAAATACAGTGCTTTAAACAGGAAAAAGAAGAAAAAAAAACATTCTGGAATTTATATTAAGGAAACTGGTATTGCTGAAGATGTAGAATGCTAATGAGTAAAGAGTAAGATTGAGATGCCAATGCAGAGTAAAACTAACAAAGTGTCTCCCACAGCTCATCTTTCAAAATAGACGAGGAAGACGCACCAATCAAACGCTGCCCAAAGTGCCGAGTGTACATTGAACGGGATGAAGGCTGTGCCCAAATGATGTGCAAAAACTGCAAACATGCATTCTGCTGGTACTGCCTGGAGTCCTTAGATGTGAGTATGCCCCACCCCACAGTCTTGGAACTTGGCTACTTAGCCTTGGTTTCCATAGTCATCACTGAATGAAGACAAGTGCAATGATACCATGAATAGCTTTTTTATTTCAAGGTAGTGGATTGAGGAGGAAGGAGGTAACATTTTCGTTACCAGTACCTAGTTTTTTGGGGGCTTTTTGGTGTTGTTGTTGTTGTTGTTTTGTTTTTGAGGCATGGTGAAATTGATGAAATGGGACAGACTTTCTTTTTTTTAAAGACCTCTAACCCACTCCTTTCATTGAGGATTTAATGTGTAAGACATCAGGCCTACAAAAAAAAATACAAGATACAATACTTTCCCTCTAGGATCTGATAGTTAGTGTACATGAAACTGTCAAATAACCATTGAATGATTCAAATAATCTTTTAGTCATCCTTGAAATAACAGTTCATATATGCAAGAGAACAGATGCCGTAAGCCAATACATGATTAATAGGCAAATGAGACACTGATTAGTTTTGGAGTTTAGAAGAAAGAGCAGAGCAGAGAGAGAGAGAGAGAGAAAGAGAGAGCGCACAATGTGGGCTGCTCTGGTTAGGGAAAGCTTTATGGATAAGGAGGAATTTGGCCCAGAATACTCTTTGGAATATTTATATAGGTAAATGAACTATAATATAGGATCGGAGGATTCCATTTAAGGCCGATGGACTATAATGCAGGATCCTAGAAATTAGAGTCAAAAGGACCTTAAAGATAGTCTAGTGCTATTTTCTTAATATACTGATGGGAAATTGAGGCCAAGAGAGGGGTGACTTATCCAAACTCACACAGATAGAGTAAGAGCTTTGAGGTGAAGCAGCTTAATTTTGGGGGGGTAGATAGTTTGGATGGATAAAAACCCATTTATCCAAAGTCAAAAAATTTGGAACTGGAAAGGACCTGAGATGTCATTTGGTTCAGTTCCTTCAAATTATACATGAAGAAATTAAATTAAAAGACAGAAAGCACTGTGCCTATGGTCACATTGACCCAATTAGCCAGAATTTGTATTAATCTTTTGTGGTGAGAATGATAATCAGTCATGACTCTGTAGTGCCATAGACTATTAAAATGCCTTCTGAATCTTCAAATTGATCTATGTTTAGTTAAATATTTTCTAGTGTATTCTATTTTATAAAATTTAAATCAATAAGCATGTATTGAATGCTAGCAGTATGTGGAGTACTGTGCTAGGCACTGACTGACAGAAAGTTTAGATAAGGTACAGGAAGATATGAACTCAGGTCTTATAACTCCAGATCTAGTATATTTAGATGGGCAGCTGGGTATCATAGTAGATGGAATGTCAAGTCCAGAGTCAGGAAGAATCATCTTTGTGAGTTCAAATCTTACCTCAGATACTTAATAGCTGTGGAACCCTGTTTTCCTCAGTTTCCCCATCTGTAAAATTAGCTGAAGGAAATGACAAACTAGTATCTTTGTGAAGAAAACCCCAAATGGGGTCATGGAGAGTCAGATATGACTGACATGACTGAACAGCATTAAGTATGTTCAGTCCCTACCCTCATAAAACCTACACCTACTTAAAAAGATTAGGACCAACGTAAAAATAACTTTAATCATAGGACTATTATTCTTGAGGGATCTCAGAGGCATTCTTGAGCCAAGAGGAATCTCAGAGGTCATCTAGCCTAACCCTGTTTTACATATGAGTGTGTGGGATGAGGACTACCAAAATCAAGAGTTTGAAGTCTGAATCCGAGATCAGAAAAGGTCTTTATTCTTTCTCCTGAGAAAGGTCACGGCCCTAGTCCCTTAATCAGTGGCAGCCAGGTAGTGCGCCTGCTGTCTGTGAGAAGCAAAGTTTTATAGCCCTAACGCGTGCCCCCTCCCACTCTCTTACCTCTTTTCCCCATTGGCTGGGTACTCAAGGCATACAATCTAATACCCAATAGAAGCAAACATACCCATATTTGGGAGCTACATGCATGCCTGTGCCAGGAGGCAGAAGCAACCAGGAACTGCCTGTGCTGACGTGGATTTGGAGACAGGGAAGCTTAACTCAGGGTTTTCTAGAAGGATGAAACTTAGGCCTGAGGGAACTGCACTTTAAGCCATCTCTCACATGAGGGAACTCTGACCCAGGTACTTTCCCATGGTACCCAGCAATAGTTTCCCATCGAGAAGTGATTTGTACCAAGGTTATCTGACTCCAAAGCCATGACTTTTCCCATTGTGTCATGCTGATAAGTGCACCAAAGAGAGGTAAACCAAATGCCCTACTGAGTCTATAGAGGGAAATTATTTCCTGGGACAGTCATGGAAAGGTTCATAGAGAAGTTGGCATTTCAGCCAGTTTTTTTAAAGGATCTATTACACTGAGAGGTCATGTTGCTTAGTGGAGAGTCCGCTTTAGAACCAAAACAACATGCGTTGAAGTCAACTTTCACACACACACAGGCTTTTGTGACCCTGGACATTCTCTTAGTGCAGTACAAACTCTCTTAGTTTGGAGTTGGCAGAAGAAGGTGCTGACTTACACTGGGGATGGCACTTTAGTGATTTGTGAGTTCTCTTCATCAATCAAATCACTTCCTATACTCTTAAAGGATGCTTAGGAATGCAGCAGGCAGATCATGCAAGAGGACATTCTAGCATAGGGTGGAGGCTTAGAGTCATTCATTGTGCATGGTGCTGGAAAACAAAGACAAAATTAAAAGTATTCTCTGCCCTCAAGGAATTTACTTTCTCTTTGGGAGCTGGGAGATGAGAAGACTTGTACGCAGATAAGTACATAATACAAAGGAATTTAAGGGGGCAGCGATCAGGAAAGGAATTATGTAAGTGGTAATACTTGAGCCAGGCCTTTAATAAATCTAAGGATTCCATGAGATGGGGGATGGGGGTACATTTCAGGCCTAGGAGAGATGGCCTGTACAAAGGCACAACCTGTGCAAAGGAGGTATGTTGAGTAAGCCATTTTGAATGCCATGTTGCGTGTGTATGGATAGTAACAAGAAGTCTGTCTAAACAGTTATTGGAGCAAGATTGTAAAGCAGAAAACTCTGATTTGGTCAGAGTAATAAAATACATGGACGAAAATAACATGATAAAGTGGCATCAAATTGTGGAGTTCCTTGAATGTCAAACATTTGAACTTTATTTGGTAAGAAATGAGGAATCCTTGAAAGATTTTGAGTGGAGGAGTGATAGGATCAGACAGGGAAAATAATATGATATGATATGATATGATATGATATAATATGTAATATTGTATGTTATGATAATATAAAGGTTGGATTTGGCAGGTAGAAAAGGAAATGGGAGGTTAATTCTGGTATAGTATATAAGGTAGTTATTTTATTTTTTATGATTTTGTTCATTGTATGATACAGAAAGGCACTTCATCTATAACTGATGACCTGTGTTGTCTGTGGCGTTGAGAGGTTTAGTGTCTTGCCTATGGTCACACAGTTAATGAAAGAAGAAAGACTCAGATCTGTAGTAGATCTTACTGACCCCAAGGCTCTCAATCCACTGTGCCTCAGTACTCCTCTAGGTAACCATATTAATCAAGATATTTAGTTGACCAGACTATCCAGTTCCCTCTCTCTTATCTTAAAAATAAGCAGTAGTTAGCTATACTTTGTTAATGGCATATGGGCTCCTCGCATAAGTTGTAAGTCCCTGTTCATGCAGGTGCTACTTGTCTAATGGCTAAATTATCTATAGGTTTATTTATTTTTCTACCTTTGCCAGCTTTCCACTATTATCAACTCATTAGAACTTCACCCAAAGTTGTCAGGGAAAGGGATGTGAATTGAACTGATTTGCTTTATCTTGGCAACTTTGTCCAAAAATTCCAAAGGGGAGAAGTTTGAAATAGACTAAAAGTCACATAGAACATCTATAGATTTCATGTATTCCTTCTCCTCCCCCTTCTACTATGCTGAATTGTCTAGCTCAGCGGTGCAGTGTCAAACTCAGGTTGTATATAAGGATCCCTGGCAGCCACATGTTGACTTAGAAAACCGTACCTAAAAAATCAAAACAAGAATAAAGAAAGAATAAAAAAGAAAACCAGACACACACACACACACACACACACACACACACACACAGATGTGTGTGTGTGTATTTTAATACACCAACACATTAACATCAGATACATCAAATAGGAGCTGCATTTTAATCTGGTTTGGGGCTGAACTTGTGAATGTTGTAAGCCACATGTTTGCTATCTCTACAGTTGGCTGTAAATGGGCAGGTGGCTGCTCTGGTTCTACATATTTTCATTTTCCCTCCGGAATGACCCAATTATATAGTGACAATGTCTGCATGCTCTCTGCTGCTCTAAAAGAATACTATCTGACAGACCTTGCAAACCAGCATTCAAATATTTGTTTAAAAAAATTGCAAAGACCTTTCAATGGCTTTGGTTTAAGCCTGAATTAATGCTAGTTAAGGAGAGGAGCAAAAACTACCAAGCTTTGATGACAGAATATTTTCTATTTAGCATTTTCAATCAATGTGCTGTTGAGGAGGCAATACAGAAAAGGAAAGACTATTTTAATTTGGTTGCCATAGAAAACAGATTCTAAAGCAAAAATATTTAGCTTTTATGTTTGGTTATTAGAGACATTCACATCAATTGAATACTAATTATTAAATTGTGAGGCACTAGACCAAGAATGCTCTTAAAAAGGCATATGAGAGTGTTTCGTTAGGCAATTGAATTTTGCTTGCCTATAATAGTCTGTGGAGAGAGAGAAAACCTCTTACTAATAGGTGCATCATATATTGTTTTTTGATTGAAAAATCATACATGATTTAAGACAGTTTCTCTCTGGTCATTTGCTTTGGCTTAGCATTCAAGGCTTTCCGTAATCTGGCTCCAGCCTATTTCTCCAACCCTATCTGCAATAGCTCCCCCATAAAAAATAAATAAATAAATAACATTTACATAGTACTTTAAGAGTTGAAAAGAGATAGATGTACGTGCATACATACATAAATATATATATATAGCCTACGCATGTGTGCATGCACATACATACACACACCACTTAACTCTCCACCTCATTAATCAGTCAATCAATGGACCTGCTGAAATTTTAAATGGTTTATGTCTTGTGATCTCTTTAGGAATTGTGAATCTCTAGTCCTGCCCATAGGACTTGGTCAATTCAGAAATGAGCTCCTTCCAGAGTGGATTAGCCTAACAGTGGAAGATTTCAGTTCTGAAGTTAAGGATTCCTAAATGAACTAAGCCCTCTTGGGGGCTGGGGTGAAGAGGAAAAGAGCTTCTGCCTCTTTACCCCACGCCCATCCCCACCTATCACTGACTGTCATCAAAGAGAAGGGACCAATTAGAGAGACAACACATATAACCCAGAGCAGACTGACAACCAAGGAGGGATACTGAAACAAAAGACAAATAGAGAAAGTTAGCCTGTAGAAAGAAGCAGCTTCGAGGCATGTGACTCCCTTGAACCAGAAAAGAATGTTGGCTAAAGAAAGGAAGTTTACCCTTTGGACACACATGTCCTCTACTTGTATGCTTCGCTACCCAAGTTTAATGCAAGTTTATAATCTAAGTTTAAGCCCACTATTAACCCTAGAGACTTTGTGTTCTTGTGAGAGAAAGTCCCTAGGCTTTTGTGGGAAAATATTGTATACCAACTGTTCATAGTAAATAACCACTTTCTAAATGCTTATTAACTCTGCCTGAAACTCAATAGGGAGCATAGCAGATGGGGGCTTGTGAGCAACAATAAGAGAAACCCTAGTGATTACTTAAAGAACCCTTAGAAACATCACCCTCCCTTTGGGGACTGAGACTGCCAATGTGAAGCCAAGTTGGAAGAGTGAGCCCAGATGGAATACTATACATATATTATCCAGCATTTGATCTTTATAACAACCCTGTGAGGTAATGCCATTATTCTTGCCATTTTACATGAGACAAGAGGTGTAAGTGACTAATTGAGAGTCACATAGCTAATAAATGTCTGAGGCAGTTTTCAGAGTCAAGCCTTCCTGACTCCAAGTCCAGAACTCTAGTCATTAGATTGCTAGCTAAGTACCTGGCTGCCTGTGTGAACATTCTATGCTAGCCAAATGGATAACGGTCCCCTGAGACTTCAGCATATTATTACATCCTGTTTGATCTACCTAGAATATCTGTTTCTCCCATATCTGCATGCTGAAATCTTAGCCATAAGGTCTAACCTCATGAAATCTTCTCTACTAATAGCCTCCACCTTTATTAGAAGTGATTTCTGCCTCTTCTTAATTTTGTTTCCATAGCTGGCTCTAATCAGAGTCAATCTTGTCATATTTATATACTTGTCGTAGCTCTTCTACTAGATTCAGTGGGAATAAGGATTGTGTTTTGTTTGGGACAGAGGTAATGTAAAGAAATTGGAGGCCTTCCCATACTGCTGGGCTCCTTCCAGTCAAACATGCACTCTGGCATCTTACTAAAAGATATAGCCTACTGGAAGGAAACTCCTTGGGAAGGCCTCTTATCCAATTTCCCCTTACAAGAGAATCATAGGTTTCATAGAATTTAGAACTGGAAGGGACCTCAGACATCATCTCACCTAATCTCATTTTATTGATGAAACTGATGTTCACAGATCTTAAATAGCTTGCCTAAAATCATCAAATAGATAGAGACAGCTAGCTAACACAGTAGATTGAGCTCTGGGACTGAGTCAGGAAGACCTGAGTACAAATCCAGCCTGAGAAGCCTGTCAATGAACCATTCTGAATCTCAAATTTGTTTGCGTATTGTGAAGAAAATGCTTTGTAAACTTTCCTGACTTTCCCTGTTTTGACCTCCCACTAGCTTAAGGTATTCTCACCCTTCTCAGATTTACATTATTCTAGAATATTTTACATAGATTTCTCCCATACCTTTATCATACCCTTCTTCATATGATATTTATTTTCTTGTGTCTCTCTATTCTCTGCCCCTTCTCCATGCCATGGCCTAATTTAAGCTCCTTAGAGGTATCTAGTTGGCACAATAGATACAACAGTGAACTTGGAGGCAGGAAGATCTGAATTCAAATCCTGCCTCAGACACTCACTAATTATATGGATCAGTCCTTTTGCAACTTTCAGCCTCAGTTTTCTTATCTACAAAAGAGGGAATGTAATAGCACTTGTCATAGAGGCTATTGTGAGAATTAAATGTGATGAAATATGTAAAGCTTTCCAAACCTTAAAGTCCTATACAGATGCTATGTGCTACTATTATTATTATCATTATCATGGTGATATCATTTCTCAGCTTTTTATCTCCCACTGTGAACATTGCTTTTCACGTAATAGGTGTTTAATGACTGTGTGTTGAAAGAAATTTTAAAATTGAAAAGTGCCGTAGAAATGGGAATTGTTGCTGTTATTTCTCTCTGTGGCCCCCATGGTGCCATTCTTGTAGCAGATAGCCTAAAAATATTGGTTAGTGATGATGACCTCATGTGCATTGTAATTATTAAAATTTGGGAAATTTGGGATTTTTGACCAGGACTAAAATCAATGGTGTTAAAGTACAAACCTCAAGTCATGAATTTTTAAGAGGAGTAAAATTGAAAAAAAAAATAGGAGAATATAAACAAATTTAAACTCTTGAGATGGCTGGCAAACACAAAGGATTTTATTTTTAACCTTGACTGTCTTGCTGATTGTGACTTTTTAAAATTTGTCCCATTGTTTCTGCTTCTAACTGCCAGCTTACTGAAACTCTCTTTAACACAATGGTGAAGGAAATGTGGCATCCTAAACAAATAGACCAAGACTCCAGTCAAATCCTGCCATTGTTAGATCTAAAAGCCTTGTTAGTTAAACTGTAGTGGGGCATGGGACAAGGTCGTAACTGATCTTAATATAGCAAAATGCTTTTTACAAAGCCTATGTCATAAGATGAGGATAGAAACATGTGTTACAAACTTTTATTCATTTGATAAATATTTACTGAGTGACTGATGTATGCACTGGGTCCTATATAAAATGGGGAGGAGGGAAGAGGAATAAAGATGCTAATAATATAACAATTAAATTAATAGCTAAAATGTATGTAATATATGTGTGTGTGTGTGTGTGTGTGTGTGTGTGTATATATATATGTATATATATATGTAACATAGTATTTGTATAGTATATAAAATTTATATGGTACAACATGCTAGGTACTCAGTGTTTTATAAGTTTTACCATCATTTAATCATCATGACAACCCTGGGAGGAGGGACTATTATTATTCCCATTTTACAGATAAGGAAACTGAGGCAAATGGCAGCTTGAGACACTTGTATAGTGTCACACTGCTCGTCGGTGTCTGAAGCTGAATTTGAACTCAGGATTTTTTTGACTCCAGGCCCTGCATTCAATCTATAGTACCACTCAGCTGCCCCCATCTTTTGTTCCTAGCTGGATAAAAATATAAGGAGAAAAAAATAATCCCTATCCTAAAAGAACTGACATTCTAATGAGGGAAGACAACACATATATAAGAAATGGGGATTATATTAATACTGCCTATCTCGCAGGACTGTTCTTAGTATAAAATGAGATAACATACGTATTGTGCTTTGTTAACCATGAAGTATTATGTAGATACTAAAAACAATCATCAAGGAAGGCTGCAAAGAGGGTAGGAGATACCACACATTTGGGGCAAAGCTGCTAGTGAGGTGATGGAGAGGACTGGAGAATCAGAAGTCGAGTCAGGAGTGAAGGGACCGTGGCCTAGGCAAATCATGAAATGTTGGCGTAGCTCACAAAGTCACCCAATCAGAATAGAGGATCACAGGGCAGAGTCCTGTCTAGAGTGAGAAGACTGCTGGTGGCCAGTACGTGTCAGAGATAAGATTCAGACTTAAACTTTCAGACTGTAGGTCCAGCTCACCTTTCTGTTATACCACACCAAAAGAAAGGCGTCCAAGGAACTGGTTTTCTCTCTAGCAATGTTTTGAATGACTCTTTTTTTTTTTTCAATTGAACAACCATGTGTTTTCTTTAATGACTAGGCTGAGATTTGCAGAGTAAGTAATTTTGGGTTGCATCTGGAGGCCCTTACTCTCCAGAATACATTATTCTATTCCCTTCTGTGGTTTCTAGTAAGGACAAAATAGTTTTGTTGTTTGAATTTCTTTTCCTTTATATTTAAAAATCTTTGTCCTCGTAGCTTGTAGAATTTGTTCTCAGTGTTAAATTTAACAACTATGTGTCCTGGAGTTTGCACAATAGTTTTTTGTTTGTTTCTGGAGGTGATCTGTGCATTTTTTAGATTGAGACTTTGTTTTCTGTATTCAGAAATTCTGGACAGTTTTCTTGTATTATTTCTTATATTATGGTGTTCGTGGTTTTTGGCATGTCATGTTCTTCTGGGGGACCTACAATCTTTAAGTTGTCTCTGAGCATTCTGTCCTTGAAATCAGTATGTTTTGCTTGTATGGAGATCATATTTTCTTTTAATGTTATTGCTTTTTGCTTCTGTTCTTCCACATTGTTCTTTACTTCCTTGTATTTGCATTCCCAAGCAGTTATCCTCTGTTTTGTTTCTTTAGTGGGACCTGCCACAGTGGGTTCAAGTTTTTCTATTCTGGCAATTACTTTCACTCTGCAGGTCACAAATTTTGCTTTCAAAATTCTTATTCTCTTTTAAACTATTTAAAAATATACTTTCTTTGGAATTCACAGGGTCCTCTGCCTTATCAGGCATTGATTCATTTTTCTTTGTCTTATAATATGTATTTAGAAATGTCTGAACTTTTTTCTCTGATCAGTAGTCCATATTTCTTTCTTTTATTATCTTATCTGCTGGTTCATGTGCTTTACGTTCAAGGTCTTTAAGTGAGTTTTTTTCTTCCTAAGATCTTTGGTAATTTCAGTCATTTTCCTTACATTTTCCTTTTGCTCACTTTCTAACTCCCTCCCCTTTAATAGTAATTTCTTTCAGGGCAGTATCTCAAAGATGTCTCAATTTTCTCTTACGATGGGCAATTCATAGTTTACCAACTGTGGTCTTTGCCCCAAGTGACTTGTGGGGGGACAGAAATGACCCCAGCTAGATACTTTTGCCTTTCCTTAGTGGGATGCCACAGAACCTCACACATGTGTTCTGCCTCAGTTTCCTCTGTTCCTCAGTTCTCTGGCTGAGCTCTGTTGTAGCATACAACATTGTTGTACTCTTAGCTTAGACTGAGCATATTTCTGCTTTTTGGATCTCTGACACCCCAGGAAGGAGTGAGGTTGTTGAATTGTGGTACAAGCCTGTGTATTAGCTTATTTGGGACGGGGTAGTGGGTGAGTAGATACTGAGAATGCATGTTAAAGATTAGGTAGTATTGTATTAGTTTATCAGATTTTTACCTTGTTTCTGTTTTGGGGTTCCTAAACTGTGGAGGCAGCTGAAATTGCTTTATCTCTCACTCATAACTTCTATTTTAGAGAAGTTTCAGAGAAGTTATGAGGATTAGAGAAAACGTTCAGTCCTCCATTTTCTAGGGAATTGTTTTTATTTTTATTTTTTATTTTTTATTTTTTTAGGCAATGGGGGTTAAGTGACTTTCCCAGAGTCACACAGCTAGTAAGTGTCACGTGTTTGGTCTGGGGCTGGATTTGAGCTCAGGTCCTCCTGACTTCAGGGCCAGGGAATTGTTTTTAAAAGAGTCCTGACACCAAAAAGAGCTAACTCCTCCAGCCCTGTTATAGCTGTCTTTAAGAACCACCTCTGAGAGCACAGGAATCCAGGTTCACCAGTTCTTATATTTAGAAAGGCCTGAGGTTTATTTACATTCATTTCAGAAGGAGGGCCTGAGTTTTTACAGTCACAGGGGAAGAATAAACTGTCTTCAGTTTTTCTTTGGAATATTCAATTTAAATAAGCAGTGACATTTCCTTTTTCAACCAGAACCTGTTAAAAAAATAACTTTTTCTTGCCAATGCAGCAACATAAGAGATTTTGTTGATTTCCTAGTATTAAGAAAATGGAAGTGAGTGTAGTCTCAGCCCATGAGTTGATAAACATCCCTATCTATAGTTGGGAGGATAAATAACAATTAGCATTGATAGACTATTGTAAAGTTTACAAAGGCCTTTCCTCACAACATTCCTGTGAGGTGGATGATTCCACTGTTATTATCTCCATTTAACAAGTGAGGTAGGTTGAGAAGTGCAATTGCTTCCCTAGGCTCACACTGCTAATAAAAAAAAAAACCAAGTTTCCTGGTCTACTGGTCTTCCTACTACCTAAGTCTGCCTTCTCTGATTTGACTGTCTCAATGAATAGAAATACATAAAAAGAAATCTAAGGAATATAAAAGTTAGACACATGCCATATCAAAGGTGTCTTTTTGTGTACAAAGTTAATATTACAACAGATTTTTCTGTTAAGCAAATGAGAGTCTACTGTCCCAAGTAATACTTGCCTTTTTTGAATCACAATGAAGATTTCTCCAGGACTCCTTCCCCAGGATCTGTGAATAAAAAAAAAAATGACAAATGCTTTTCAGTATAATTGTTTTCTTTTGTAATCCAGTGAATTTTATTTTATGCATTTAAAAAAATATATTCTGAGAATAAACACCTGCTCTGTTAACAAGCTCAACCATTTATTTGTAGGCCCAAAAGCTTAGTTGCCAGAGCAGGGGTTTCATGAAATGAATAGAATTCTCTCACTTACTATTTCTTGTTTGTTTTGTTTTTCTTCCCCTCTTGTTTTACAGGATGACTTCCTCTTAATACATTATGATAAAGGACCTTGTCGGAACAAGCTTGGTCACTCCAGAGCATCTGTAATCTGGCATAGAACGCAGGTGGGCACCAGGGTTTTTTCCCAAACTGGAATACTGTGATTTCTGGCTGTGTGTTAGTGTGTGTATTATTTATTAATGATATCATGAGTTCATAGTAAGTGGCTAGTTGGATGCATTGGACAGGAAGTTGAAGTGTTCTCCTGAGCCTGGTTATTGGTCGTAGACTTGATTTCAGGAGCCCTAAGCTAGTCTTATAGTGAAGATATTCCTCTTAAGATATTGTATGAATTTTTTTTAAATCCACCTAAATTTATAATTGCTTAAGTTTTAATTGGTGATGAGATTTCCGTAGAAGACACTAGCAGAATCTAAGTTAGCAATGAAGTAACAGTCTGAAAAAAAAGTGAGAAAATCCGCATAAGATCATTAGGTTTAAAGGGACTTTAGAGAAGCATCCAGTTCACCTGATGCCCCACCCCCCTAATATCACCAGTGAAGAAACTAAGTTTCAAAAAGGAAAACTGACTTATCTAAGGTTACACAAGGGCTATCCAGGGGTAATCTCACTGTGCCTACTTCTTCATTTGTAAATTGAGGTGAATGCCTTCACTACCAACCTCACATAAGGAGGGCTATTTAGAACCGAAAGGGAATTTAGAGGTAATGTGATTTAATCTCACATGCCTAATTATAGAGGAAGAATCTGAAACTTAAAGGCAAAGAAATGATTTGGCCAATCTCTATCTACTTAGATACAAAATAGCAGAAATGGGATTTGGATCCAGTTATTCTAAAACCAAATCAAGGGTTCTTCCCACTGCATTTCAGAGCTTGAAGGGAGAAGGCATGATGGTCAAGGGGTGGCCTGTTGGTTTGCAACTATGATAGCACTAGGTATACATATGGATGATAAGCCTGGAGGGAGGGAAGGTTCAGTATCTTCATGTGTAAAATTCGGGATTAGGACCAAATGACCTTCAAGGTCTTTTTCAGCTCGAAAAAATCTTTTAATTGTGTAACTTGTGAAAAGTTGTCACCTCTGAAACTTGTTACAGGAAAGGACTAGCTAGATGTGATAGAAAATTATTTTACTTTTCAAAACATTAAAAATACCTTCAGAATGAAGTGTAAACATAGGGTAGGCCCTGCTATGAAGTTCCTTCTTAGAACATTTTCTTATGCAGTTCCAAAAAAAAAAGTTATGGCATTTTAAGAATCTCAAAGATTCCTGTGATTTATTTGGGAAACAGCCCAAGAGTAGAGGGTAGGAAAACACACACACACACACACACACACACACACACACACACGTGTATATATGTATGTGTATATATGTATGTGTGTGTATATATATATATATATATATATATATATATAGATATATATATATATAGATATAGATAGAGAGAGAGAGAGAGAGAGAGAGAGAGAGAGAGAGAGAGAGAGAGAGATGTATATGTATATGTATATAGAGAGATTTAGGTATATAGATATATCACTACAATGGGCCTTCATTGCATCCTTTTTTTAACTTTTCACCCCACATATCAAATAGTCTTTACATGATTCCTTCCCAGATAAACATTCATTAAAAAGATATTCTTCATCTAGAGGACAACCAAATTTCAAGGCGCCATACTTGGGGTGTTTGTTAAGGCGTTCAGGCTTTAATATCTTCTTTAGTGTTACAGCGCCCCCTGGTGAAATAGCAATTTCTACAAGTAGTAATAAGAAACCATCCATAATTTGGAAAGACTGAAAAATTCTCCTGGGAGACCAATGTATTGATGATTTATTTTGCAAAATGGGAAGGATCTATGATTTGGAAAGCATTGAATGAATTTTTCTACCAGTGCAGATCTCAACCTTATCTAATACTTATCTAAGATAAGTCCTAGGGAAGCTGCCTGATGAGTGCAGAGGTTAAGTGAGTAATTTTCCACAGGTACAGTTAGAAGCAGAAATTGAACCCAGATCTTCTTGACTTCAAATCCTGAATTATATCCAATAGGTGTATGTGGATTATTAGAATGCCATTGGCTAATTTTAATACTACATCCTCTTAGACCTTTGATCTGTCTTCTTTGATTCCATAATTAAAAAACAACTATTTTCACCTTTAACAGGGGGTAGGGTAGGGAACAGGCATTTATTAAGTGCATACTATGTGCCAGGCACCACGTGCTAAGTGCTTTACAAATATCTCATTTGATTCACCTTTGATGATAACTTACATTTCTATAATGTCTCCACCAGTAGCTTTTTGATGCTTTTCAGTGGCTTTCAAAAGCTCTACCTCCCCAATTTCCATAAGTTTTGGCAAGTAATACCAAGCCAGAGAGGCCTCAAAACAGTATCAGTGGCAGAGGATGTAGTCTTCTGAGCATTAGTCATTTTTTTTCTTTTAAAGCAATAGCAAGCTATCAAACCTCCTGCTAAGGTATGGAGGGGTTGTGCTCTGCAGAAATGCAGGAGATAACTAAATTAAAAAAAAAAAAACACTCACATCTTGAGTGGGCCCATTATACTTTAGTGTATTTCACAATGACTCCATTGGTGATTATGTGGCCAGAATTGGATAATGGCCAGCCAGGCTGTTCCTGATTGGTGAAATAAATTATTGGTGAAATTGGTGAACCAGTTGATGAAACTCATTTTAACTAGTCAGCCTCAGGCCCAATTATGCTTTTTCTAGGTAGCCTTTTTTCAGCCTGTACCCCTGTGTGTGGGTGTATATACCATCTCCAACTCTACTAATCTCTGCCCCCCCCCACTCATTTCTTTTAACTTTTGCTCTGAGACCTGCAGTTAAACCAATAAGAACATTGCTTCTGGAAAAGCTATGTCGATTGACTGCTTTGTTGTGCCACTCTCCTTCTTTGTGATTTCATAAACTAAAATACCTCTCCCAGGCCACCACTCCCATTTATTTATGTATTTATGCATTGCTTCTCTGTATTGTGAGGGTTCTTCACCTTTTTTGTGTCATGGACCCTGTTGACAGTCTGGTGAAGCCCTTCTCAGAATAGTGTTTTTAAATGCATAAAAGAAAACACATGTCTTTACAAAGGAAACCATTTGCATTGAAATATAGTTATCAAAATATTTAAAAAATCACAAACTCCTTGAAATTATTTAGAGACCCCTTCTATAGATCCCCAGAATAAGAACCCCTGCCCTAATGGCATGTATGGTTGAAGGAAGGAACTGTTTCCCTTTTGTCTTTTTAGCACAATACCTTAAGTAAGTGCTTAATAAATGCTTTTTCATTCATTCACTATATTTGTTAGCATCCTTTAATAAAAAATAAAACTGAAACATACCAGAAGGCAAACCCCCAAGCTAAACAGAGAATCAGTTCTATGTGGACTGGACAGATTCCAGGGCAGATTTCTAAAACAATGATAACCCACCCAGTTGCTAGGTCTTCAGAATCAGGTATGTGGACTTTCATTTCCCTATGGACATTGAAAAAAGGGATTTCCTAGTCCCCAAGTGTACTAACTATTACTCTGCCTTACATTTAGAGGGGGCTGGGTCCTCTATTTGACATTGTGTCACATCAGATTATCAGTCACAGAATTTCAGAGCTTGGAGGGACCTTATAGAACATCTGGTTTTAACTTTTCCTTTTCTGGAGGAGAAAACTAAGGACCAGTGAAGTGAAGGGACAGAGCTGGGACTAGAACCCAGTTCTCTTGGCTTTCAGTCAAGAGCTCTTGTCACTATACTACTCCCATATAAACACAGTTAAAATGATGAGGTATAGGATACTTTATGTTTTTATATATTTATCATTTCCAAAGTGCTTTCATATACATGCTTTAATTTGCTCTCCTATGAAGCAAACAGAACAGATATTATTCCAATTTTACAAGTGTGGGAACACAAGGCATATATTGTTATTTCTGCTTTTATAAATAAGAAAACTAAAGCTCAGTACAGAAAAAGAGGACTTATTAGAGTTGGGAGAGATGTAGGTTCTAATCCCAGCTCTATCTCTTATTAAACAATCAGTCAACAAACATTTATTCAGCCTTTCTTACGTGTGAGGCACTCACTGTACTAAGTTCTGGGGATACAAAGACACAACCAAAATTGTTCCTGTACTCAAAGAGGTTATTTTCTACTGGAAGAGACAATATGTACATATATTGGTATATACAAGACATATACCAAGCAGACCTATGATAACCTTGTTCAGGAAGGCCCTAAATATAGGGCCTCAGACAGTCTGTGAACCCCATGTACTATAGTCTCTTCATCTGTAAAATAAGAGGATTAGATTATAATAGGAGCATAGCTCTAGAACTGAATGGAGCCTTACTGGTCATCTAATACAACTCCTTTGACAGATGAGGAAACTGAGGCTTTGGGAGGTTATGTGACTTGTCCAGCGTCACACAGGTGGTAAGCACCAGGGCCTTTCTGACTACTGAGGTCAATGAATTGTGTCAGTGACTCTGTGATTCTAAGGTGACTTGCCCAAGTTGGTCATGGCAGAGCCACGTCTAGAACTCAGGTGCCCTGACTCTCAGCTCAATGCAATTTTCACTGAGCAGTGCTACCTTTCATCTAAAATATAGACTCACCAAAATCCACCTCAGTCTATTCAGTACCAGCTCTCATAGTCCCCTATATTACAAGGCCTGCAGAGTACAGGTAAGGATTTAAATCAAGACATGCCTAGAAACCCACCTGCTAATAAAATAGACAGGAAAAGAAAATTGAGAAACAGCAAGATGCTAACCATGCTGAGACAGAAAGAACTATCCCTACAGGAAGATATCTTATATTGAATTTATGTAGAAATACCCATCCAGGGAAGAGTGAATTGGCTGTTTCCCTAGGGAAGGTAATGGCTTATAATACTGGGCTATTGGAGAGCTAAGGAGCCCCTAAACAGTTTTGGGTGATATAGATATCTCTCAGGCAAGAAAATGTGTGAATAGTTCTAATAAAGAGAAAGACGTGTCAAGTGAGAATAACACCCTGACTTAGTTTTTTTCCTCCATTCTTTCTCCTCTTTGCCTTCCTTATCCTGTTATAAGCCCCCAGTTGTAGAAGTTGATTTCAACTAGGTGATAATTTCAAGGTTGGCCCACTTGACTCTCTTGATGTTAGAATGTGCTCATGGCAGAATTTTTTTTTTTTTAACAAGGGGCTTTCTTGGCACCCTTAAGAGGCCTTAATCTTCATACCCAATCCCAAGGAGAACACCACATCTTCAAATAAAAAAACAGCATCTATTGAGGGAGTAAAATACACAGGATTAGCACTGTTGGGTAGCAAGCCAGCTGAAAACATCTACCTTCCCTTCCCCACATGTGTCTGCCCTCCAGAGTATCAGTCCAACAGACTTTTCAAGTCAAAGCTCTTTCCACTAAATCATGTTTTCTCATCTATCTTTGCCTTTAAAATAAACTTCCAGCAAAGGAAAGAACATTGGTTATGTAGACAGACAATCTGGCTTCTAATCCTGGTTCTGACCTGTGTGACACTGGACAAGTCAAAACTTGTTTTGGGCCCCAGCTTCCTCATTTGCAAAATGAGAGTGTTGAGTAGATGATCTTGATTGCCACCCCCTCCCACTATGAACCTTATGTGTGCCTTGAGTCTAGGCACTACTTCCTTCAGAGCCTTAGTTTCCCTATCTGTAAAATAAAGCAGTTGGCCTAGATAATGCCAAAGCTAACTTCTAAGTCCAGACTGTGATTTTCTGTAAAACAACTGACTGGTTTCACTGAACAAGCTTTATTGAAGGCTAATGGTGAGTTAAGAGTTCACTCACCTGGTTGAGACTTTGCCTTTGCCTCTCCCCCAAACTGCTTTTGTATCCTTAAAATATCCTTTGTTGTTCTTTTACTCATCAACCCTAGATTTTATTCCTGATCTTGAGACTGGAACCTATTTATTCATTAATGGTAATCATAGAATGAACTCATAAGACCAAAGATGACCTAGAGATAGCATGTAATCCATCCATTTGTTTTCAAGCCAGAACATACCTATATGAGATTAGATAGAAGAGAACCTGCAATATATACAGTAACACCTAATTTATCCTACATCTTCAGCACTGGAGTATTCCACAAACTGAATTTTACAGATGCTTATGCCTTTAAATATAGAATGCATTTTTAAAAATACCTCTTCTTGATAGAAGTTTTTCTAAAATGGAATATAATGTTGTTTTAGAAAGCTGAGGTTATTAAATACAACTTCACCTTTCCTTGAAGGTAGCTAGGTGGTATAGTATATAGAGTGCTGCGTTTGCAGTCAGGAAGATCTGAGTTCAAATGTGACCTCAGACACATGCTAGCTGTGTGACCCTGAGCAAGTCACTTAATCTCTGTTTGCCTCAGCTTCCTCATCCGTAAAGTAAGGATAATAGCAGAGCCTAATATGAAGTAAGTGCTATATAAATGTTAGCTTTTTTTTTTTTTAAAGAAACAATGGATTTCAAGACAGGACCTGAGTTCAAATCCCAATTCTGTTACTTATTTCTTTTATGTCCAAGAAAAGCACTTAACCTCTCTGATACTCATTTTTTTTTCATTCATAAAATCAGTGGGTTGCTCTAGATCAGGGGTTCTTAAACTTTTTTTGTAGATTTTCATCTTTTCCTTCACTATCAGGCTGGCCAGCATCACCGTTTAATGCCATCAGTGTACCATTCTTTAGCATCCTTTCTTACCTTTCATTAACCTTCTCCTCTTCTGTGGGCTGGGAAACCAGATTACCACCTTTGTTTAGAAATATATGTTAATTAAGAATAAGTGATTTTAAGGTATAGAGTCTATAGAATCTCTTGACCATCCCTTTTTATTTTCTATTACTTGTGTTTTTCAGAAAAGTGAGGGATACACTACATTTGCTTTTCATATAATTTTATATTTGAAAGGGACATTTGAAGGTCACTTTGTCCAACCATCTCCTTATACATTAAACTCCTCTACAAAATCTCTGAAAAAGTTTCCATGCAGCATCTTTTTGACCTCCTTAAATTTCAGTTTCACTTTTGGATAGCTCTCATTTTCAGGAAGTGTTTCCTTATATCAGTCTGAAATCTGAATCTTGGTAACTTGTGCTCATTGCTCCTGGTTGTGCTCAGTGCTACCAAGGAGAAAGAATCTGATCTCTCCTTTGGGTCATAGTTTTTCAAATACTTTAATAAACTAAAATTAAAAAAAAGACATGATTTAGATGCCACAAAGCTTAAAGTCAGGATAGAATAACAGAATCAGGCAACTGGAAGCAGGGATGAGAATTCTCTCATGGACAATGCATAAACTTTTATTCACCTGAATCAAACTTGACGAGTGAGTAGAGGAGGTGACATGGGGTAGCAGAGGAGGAGACATTGAGTGGCTCTGCAGAGAGAAGGAAGCAGCAATCCAAATTCTTCTTTTGCATATGCTTGAGATAGTTTATTCTCATGCTTTGGACAGCAGGTGGTGCACTTTCTCCTTTCTACAGAGCTCCAGGACCATATACTCAAATCCACAGGCATCAGCTGGCCACATACTATGTGCTCAGCCCTCTCCCTGCCAGGCGCTATGGAAGATAAGATTTCTGCCATTCCGTTGATATTCCCTTTACCGTCATGGATTGCAAGCCTCCCGTGCCACAGTGAGACAAAAACGGGAACCAGCTCTGGGCTGTGAGTCAGGATACTGAGGGTCATGTTCCAACTCTGCCGGTAATTGGACATGTGTCTTAGTGCCAGTTACTTCCTCTCTCTGACTTTCATGTTCTCCATCTGTAAAATGAGGGAACCTGAGGCCTTGAGTCCACACGTGGCCTGCTCCTGGGCCAGATTGTCTTTAAGGCCTTTTCCAACTCCAACAATCTCTGAATCTGTATCTGCGAAGAGATCTGCTATGATCAAAAAAGAATTGATTACTTTGTAACCACCCTGTTCAGAAGCTTCTCTCCCCCACCCGTCCCCACCACTGAAAATGGTTCTCAGGTGATACTCAAAGCCTGTTGCTGGGGTCATCCCCCAAATCTTTCCAGCTTGGTAAAACCTGCTACTGAATACTTCTCCGAGGAGGACTTCAGTAGAGGTGGGCTATTGCATATTCTAATTAATCTGAAACTCTGGCAAGACAGGTAAATTATCAGAAAACAAGGCTAGATCAAGAATATCCATTCAGTAAGTCAGCTTACTCAAAGTTTGCTGGAGTTGGGTCAGATTCAGGCACATACCTTGGGGCTTTCTGTATTGATTATACAGTGCTCTTTATTAATAAGCAGTCAGTAAGGCCTTTGTTCAGATACTGCCTCACACACTTCCTAGTTATGTGACCTCAAGTTAATGACTCCCTTCTCCCGGCTTCAGATTTTCCTCATCTCCAAAGTGGGATAATAGCATTTAACCTCACAGTCTTGTCTTAAATATCCCATATGGTTTTAAGCACATTGTAAACCTTAAAGTGCTATGTAAATGCTTGCTCATTCTTCCGAAAGACTCCCGCTCCAGGATCCATAACCATATACCATCCCCAGGAGGTTACTCTTATTAAGAACCAACAATAATAATATGGTACCTTATGGTTCCCTCACCACAACCCTGGGAGAGAGATAGTATTATTCCCCATTGTAAAGAAGAAGATATGAGTTCAGAAAAGTTAACTGATTGACCAAAGGTCACCAGCTATGAAGCAGGAGAGCGACAACTCAAACAAACCCTGAACTTCTAATTCTGCATCTAAGAAGTTTGTTTTTTAATGTTTATTTTTTTTAACACAATGCTGAGGCTTCTCAAACCCTCATGACAATGAAAAAACTTGATGTGAATGTAATACTTTATATCTTACAAAGGACTTCAGATATCTCCTCATTTGTTTCTCAACAGAAGCCTGTGAAATAGAGCAAGTTATTTTACTATAAAGAAACTAAGGCTCAGAAAGACTAGGTGATTTGCTTCAGACACTAATAACCTCTGTGACCCTATGCAAGTCACTTCACCTGTCTTTGCCTCAGTTCCCTCATCTGTAAAATGGGGATAATAATTACACCTATCTCCCAAGGTTGTTGTGAGGATCAAATGAGATAATATTTGTAGATTGCTTAGCACAGTACTTGACACATAGTAGGTACTATGTAAATGTTAGTTGTTATTATTACTTTGGAATGAAAACCTTAACAAACTAAAAACAGCTATGTAATTAAGAGTGTTTTAGGCCTGCATGGGAGCTATTCTGCTCACAAACTCATGAATCTCATGTTCTTCCTTTTTTTCCTGTCATTCCAGGTGGTGGGCATTTTCGCTGGCTTTGGCCTTTTGCTGTTAGTGGCCTCCCCTTTCCTGTTACTGGCGACACCCTTTGTCCTTTGCTGCAAATGCAAGTGTCATAAAGGTGATGATGATCCCCTACCGACCTAGACCCAGGGAAGACTGGACTGATGCCTTTGGGGAAACATGGTTCTCTCCTCCTCCCACTCCCTCCCCTGCCCTCACACTCCCCATTGTTACAGCCTCACGTGCCCCATCCTGCTTCCCAGCGACACATGGTGCCATGATTCTGGGGACTGATGTCAAGGCAGTTGCAAAGGCCCACTTACAGAGGTTCAGCAGGAATGTGGAAGATGAGTCAGGCATGGAGTGTCTGTTGTACAGGGAGAAACATGTCAGCGGATTTTCAAAGGGAGACGCAGCCGGTAAAATATGTGATAACTTTGTATGTCCAGAGACTATGGGGAGGGAGGCCAAACATGGCAGATCCATAGCCTAAAAGACATTCAATCACAAAGCATTGTCCCAATCGGCATCAAGATGGAATCCTCCTCTGTAGAGAAGGGATTTGAGAATCACTTGCCACTTCAAACAGAATCAGTGTGAGCAGATTTTGGAGACCTCTGTTGATGACACTCCATTTTATAGTTGGCATTGCCAAATCCTTCTCAGTAGGAGTCTTTTTTTTTCATCTGGATAGTAGAAATTGACCGGCTGCCTAGAAACCATTGCAGGCCCTTTTTGAAGGTGGAGGGGGGGAAGAGGATCGTGTGGGAGGAGAGGAAAATTGCTGCCTCAAGACTTGTCCAGCTTTGCTGCATTTTGAAGCATTTAGAAGGTCTCATGTGCTTTGTCTTGTTCTGATGTCTTTTGAAAAGCTGTTAGTTGGAGTAGGGAGGGACGCAAACCTCCCCCATGGATGTTCTTTGTGAAAATTACTGCCATGTTTGAAAGAGCATCCTTGTCAGTCTTTCTGAATTTATATGGCTGTTTCAGGATGCACCCCACACATAGGGCTCATAATTTCTTACACAGGTATCAGGATTCTTTTTATGTCTCTAAACCAAATGTGTAAATAGTTCAGTTCAGAATCGCTAGGGTTTAAGAAACCTGAAGCTGCTTGCTTCTGTCTTATTAAACAAGGAGAAAGAACAGTGCAGTATTACTGTCTCATTAGCTACCTGCAGACTCACTCATAGCCCAGCAGGGATATCTCCTTTAGAAAGCAAGAAAGTTCTCCTCTTTGTGAAACTAGAAGAGTTCCTGGAATTTGTATTTCACTTTCAAAAAGTTATTTAGCTATTTTAAAAAATTACTTTCTTGTCCCAGTGCTATTCGTAATGCCACTATGACCCACATCCCCCCACAAGAGTCATTCAATTCACTGTCTTTTGGGGTTTGGTTATGTTGTCAACTCTGGTGCTTTGTGATGGTTTCCAGGATTCAGAAGCTACCTGGAGGCCAATAGCACACAATCAACCATAAAATGCAAATTACTCTGCCTATGAGCTTCAAGAAGAACAGAAATTGTGCACTTTGAAAGTGGTTTGTGATAAAATGGGCTAAGAGCTACAAATGTTTTATGAAGGCAGACTGACTGCTCTGCTTATGTCACATAAATATAATAGGTCCTGTTACCATGAGGCTGGTTCTCAATACCATGCTACGTTCCCTGTCGCTTATGTGATCTACTGTCCATGTAAAAAAAAAATTAAACCATAGCTTTTATTAGAGATATTTTTCTTCTTCTTTAGAACTCGATGGACAAGAAACAATCTTCCAGATAGATTTAAGCAAAAAAATCCCCGCTTAGGATCAGAGTTGGCAAGAGCTTTCTAGATCATTTGAACAAATCCCTTCATTTTTCAAAGGAGGAGCTGGGCCAAGAGAAGGGCTGTGACTTGAACAAAGTCAGTTGAGCAGTAGTTAGCAGAGCCAGGGTTGGGATCATGGGGACCTAAGTCCCCAACACTAGAGAGGGAAAAGTGTGACTTTTCCCAGTCATTTCTGTCAGTTTTTCATTTTGAACTATTTGAATATTTATCTCACTTCTCGACTTGCCTTTCTGAGGGTAGAAATTTTACCCAAGTTGAAAATAGGGCACCATTCTGTTTCCTGCCACATTTCACCCATAGAGAATTACAAAATAAATTTTTTCTCTTTCACTCCTGTTCAAGTTTACTAGGGGAACTAAGTCTATTTTGAGAGCTAGTTGATATCCAATTTACATTATTTTTTACTTCCCCTCCAAGTGATTATTTAAAGTTTACCATTGATTAAATAATAAAGCCCTTGAGATAAACCCACTGAAGACTGAGACTCAAACTGTGGGTGTGTTGTGCATGGTTGTCAAGGAGGCCCCTGGGTAGAGTTCTTTGATAAATGGAAAAAGGGGATTAAAAAATCATCTTGGAGAGCATTATGTAAGAAGTAACTACTGACATAAATGCTAGGGACCTCAGCAGAGACTCCAGGAATTAAATAATCTAGAAGAATCATCAGCAAACTACCACACAATGCATGGCCGATGGCCAGCTTTCCATCACATTTGGGCTGATCGCAAGGCCTATGCCCTTCTCCCTACTGCTTACAACAGCCCCTGCTCATGTCAATAATTACAATCATTAATACTGTTCCTATCCTTCCAGTGTTAGCATACATGTACTCTGATCCTGGCTCATCAAGCTTAGGTTTTAGCACTTAGGAATTTTAGGATCTTAGAATAAGATTCACAGCAGTGACCTTTCAGGTCATCTAATTTAATCCTTATCCAGTAGAAGAGTCTCCCTCTGTTGTATTCCTAATGATTGGTCATTCAGCCTTTGCTTGAACACTTCCAATGTCAAGGAACCTACTGTCTCAACAAGGCAATCCATTCTGTTCATGGAACAATTTCATTGTAAGAAAATTCATCCTCATGCTAAAGGATTTTACATAACATAACATAATTTATATCATAACATTTTCAAAATGATTTATAGCTGCAAAGGTGAAGCCTCGGATGAATTTTATTCTTTGATCATTACAACTCTCTGAGGTAAGTAGTGTATTATTAGCCTTGTTTTGCAAATGAGGAAACAGAGGCTTAGAGAAATTAAACGATTTGCCCAATTCTCCACCATTAACTCGCAGTAATATTTGAACTTGAAGCAAAGCCTTCTGACTTCAGTCCAGTGCTCTTTTCACTTTGCCGTTTTGGAAACATTGCCAAAGGTCCAAACTCCATCAATTATTAAAAGATCAGGTTTCCCTATCAAGTGTAAGCTCCATTGCTTGAGGCATGGAGTCAGTTCCACCTGGGATAAGATGTCCATTTATGTCCACACTTAGAGTTGTACCTTGGACTCTGATTTTCAGTGGGCACTTAATTGATGGTGGTAATAACTTATTTTTTTCCATAATGCTTTGAAGTTTCCAAATAATTTTCATTACATTGTTACCGCCATTTTTCTGATGAGAAATCTGAGGCTTAAGGTTATGAAGTGACCCACCCATGGTCACATAGCTATGGAGTAGGCCATTTCAGACACCAACCTCAGGGACTTAAGTATAAAAGGGAATATTTCTAGGGAAAAAAAATAATTGTTGGCAGCCAGAAAAGTGTGTAATTGTTTCAGTGACTGGTGGGTCTTATGTTCTGCCCTGAGCATACCTTGGGGTCTGGGTTTGATTTCTGAGCAAATGTCATCTGCCTTACTTTGACATAACCATTTATGCTGACACATCTGTGGCATCATGTCACATCTGATTTACCGATACCTCGACAGTTTCCATTGAGCCAATTTTGTCTTTAGTGAGAAACAATGTTCCTTCTATGAGTCTCTGATGAAGAGGTGTCTTGGTATGATATAAAGAGTGCTAGACAGAGTCAAGAAGTTGTGGGTTCAAATCCCCCCTTCAGAACATTCTGGCTATGTGACTATGGGTAAGTTACATTCCTTTCTGAGGCTGAGTTTTCTCATCTGTAAAATGGGTATAATAATAATAATACCTCTAGTATCTACCTCATAGTGTTGCTGAGAGGCTCAAAATGGATAATGTATGTAAAATGTTTTGCAAACCTTAAAGCTGTGTATCAGAATTAGCTGTTGCGATTACTGCTATTCACTCTCATTAGCATATCACACTGGGTCAGAACATTGTTCTCTCCGGCAGCACCCCAGTGAACTCATCAATTAGGGCATTCTTTCCATTGATGCTGTAGATGCCTTCCCAGTCTGTGTGACTTTACATAAGCTCCACAGGGCATGATCTGCCTAGTTTTCCCAGGGTCTTTCTTGCCTTTTTGTGGCATCAAAGATAACAGTGGAGAAGGAAGGCTATGCAGAGGCTAGCCTCCCACTCTCTACATGCCCATCACACGTTGTTAACTGTATTTGTAGCTCTGACAACATAAGATACGTAAAACTGGAGATGAAACCCGTGATGAGATTTTTGAACCTGACACCCAACAGAAGCATTGGGAACAATCTCCTTGCTCGTTGATACCATGAACAATCACTCACATTCCTGTAACACTTCAGAGTTTACGAGTATTTCCCTCATAAAACCCCTTGAGAGTTAAGTGGTGTGAGTAATAACTATCCTTGTTTCCCACATGAGGAAATTGAGGCTCAGAGAGACCTTATGCTTGTGATCATAAGGCCAGTCAATGTAAGGGCAAAGACTTGAGCCCAGGTATCCTTCCTTAAAGCCCAACATTCTTTCATGAGATAATGGATTTAGAACTGGAAGATACCATAGACACTATGTAGTGCAGCCTCCTCATTTTAGAGAGGAAGCAGATCTAGAATGATGAAGTTACTTGCCCAAATCACGCTGGAATTAAATGACAGAATAGGAATTTGAACTCAGGTCCTTTGACTTTCCTATGACATCACCTCTACCGTACTGCAATGCCTCTTGCATAGATTGGCAACACCACATTAATTTCATGTTAGTCAATTCCACACTGTTCTCTTCATTTGCATTCTCTTAATCCTTCAACTTTATTATATCATTTGCCTTGTAAGATAATAATGTGACTGCTTTATAATGCTGGGGTGAGAAGGGACAAACTAACTGTGTTATTTACATCAATCCATCTTTCATGAATTGGTCTTGGCTGGGCGTGGGGTACATAGTGCAGTTTCTGGTATATCTAAATCACTACAATAAGCCAATTTAACTGAAATGAATCTGTGATCTCATGCTTTTGGAAGTCCCACCCTCCTCAGTCATACAGATTATAGCTGCCTCATCGAGTTGCTCCGGGATGCCTGCTCATCCTGGGCTACTCTTGTCTGTGTCCTCTCCAAAGTTCAACACCTTAACACACAGTTTTATCATACTTGAGAGATCCTCCTGCTTGGATTCATCCAGAAGGTGCTGTTACCCACCTGACTTGGCTTCAGTTTCTGTTGCCCAAGGCAGCTGCCCTCAGGGATGCTCTTGCCTCTGAAACAAGGGGTGAAACATTTGAAGTGAGAACCAAGCTGTTAAAGGACCTTATAAGGGACATTCAACTCCATTCCTTTTTTCCCCAATACCACAAAACTGAAAAAAAAATTTCTTCCCACTCCAAGAATGGGGTCAAGAATACGTTTTCCAGAACACCTGATTTTAGAACAGGTCAGATTTCCTGTTTGGAAACCTAGGTCCCTGGTAAAAAAAGCAATGCCTAGCAATGCACTAATTATATAAGAACTAAGATAATATTTTCTAATGGCATTACAGTGAAATCTCTTCCTATATCACAAAAGAATACTGCCCTTGGTCTACTTAAAAATTAAGGTCTCACACAGCAACGTATTTGTGGGTGGGATCTGTGTATGTTTCTCATTCTTTTTTTTTTTTACTGAAAACATGACAATTAAAATATCAAGAAAATACATATAGCATGTGTGAAAACCAAAGCTTGTGTACTTCCTATAACTAACCTAAGCCCTTATGAAAATGGACAAAATAATGAGTTTGCTGTAAACATTATGAATAATATCCAAGGGAGGCAAGAAGAGCAGCATTAATACAGAATTGTTAAAGTGCTTAAATAGAGCATGCCGTTTGTGTCTTAAGCCCTCCTGGATTTTATTCTGGCTTTGGTTTGTGAAACCTCTTCTTCCACAATTCCAGGAACATTAGGTGCAGGTATGTGCTATATGACCCAACCTTTTTTTTTTCCCTTGCTTATTTGCCGCGGACGTATTTTAACCCTATATAGAGATATGCATGAATGAGTCATGCAGTTGTATAAATTATATATTGCACCAGATGATGGTTTAAAAAAAGGAAAAAAAATGTTCGGTTTGTGTGTTTGAAATATAAGTACATTTTGTGCCACTAACACTGTGATGTATAAAATGAGCTGTTTGAATGCCTTTTAATGTTGTGTTTTGTACTTGGAATCATATTGAAAAGTTTAATTTGTAATTTCAATACATATTTTAAATGATTGTGTCTTTTGTAATTTTTTTTTTTACTTTTTAAAGGCGAAGTCTTTTTTTCCAGATTCTCTTTGTCTGATGTAAAATTTTGGAAATCTACCTCAAAAGAAACATGTACATAATAGATTGAGAGTGGACTCAGAGTTAAGAAGATCTGGGTTCAAGTTTGGCTTCTCACAAATACCAGCTCTGGGGCCCTAGGCAAGTCACTTAACCTCATAGTGCCCCAGGCACCTTTCTGAGAATGGAAATTGCACAGTGGTTGCTGTTATGCTTTGGCTGAGGGAATTCTGTTGCCCAGAATTACCTACATTGACACAATCAAATGTCCAGTCCAAAAAAAAAAGAAAGAAAAGAAAAAGAAACATGAAAAAATTATTTCCGTCAATTAGTCAATTTACTGAGTACCTGTTGTGCGCCCAGAGTAGTATTAAGTTCAGGAAAATAGTCTGTTTGTAAAGACTTCATTATTAATGTTGTTTTTGTAGGTAGTAAGGGGAAAATGGGCCTTACTGACAGAAAACAGACAGCTGATTAAAATATACTCAGAGAACCTTTTACATTCCAGGGAATGAAGTGTTGGTATTCTAAAGTTTCATCCTTTTTAGACTATTCCATTATCGTTTAATTCACAAATATCTTTATAGATGAAGAAACTAAGGCAGAGAAGTTACTGAAGAGTGACTTCACTGAGAGTCTTCTATGAGTGGGAGATGGGATTCAAATCCACCTCTCTCTTAACCAACTCTGATATCTTTCCCTTTACGTTATTGCTTATTTACTTTCACTTTTCATTGAGGCTAAATAGGGAAATAGATTTCAATTGCCATAAAAGGAAATGGACAGTTTTGGGAGGTAAGTTACTTAATCCAGAAAATAGTCTCTGCCTTTCTTTTTCATTTTCCCTTCCTTCCTTCCTTCCTTCCTTCCTTCCTTCCTTCCTTCCTTCCTTCCTTCCTTCCTTCCTTCCTTCCTGTCTTCCTTCCTGTCTTCCTGTCTTCCTTCCTGTCTTCCTCATCTATAATGTAAGGGGTATATATTAGAAGACCTCTAAGCTTCCTCCCAGGTCTAAATCTGTGCCACTAGGAAAAGAAAGGTATTACATTAAAAGACACCTTCCTTAAAGTTAAGGAATCTTGGGTTAGATCTGCATCAGATATATGATGGTCTGTGGCACCACGGGCACTTCTTAACCTCTCAGTGCCCACAGATCTCCAAGTAATTAAGTTACAGGTGGGTTATGGATCTGCATTGTGGGAGACCAGGGAATTTTCAACAAGGGTATTTCTTTATGCCTAGGAACTCCTAGGTCTAAAAGGCCTTCCCCTACCCAAAAACAAAGCAACAATCATAGTGCCAATACCTGTGTCTGTTCATCAATAGAATTGTGAAAATTTTTCCTGAAGGCAGAAAAAATATTATCTCTACAAAAGTCTTTGACAGTAGCATTACTTGCTAGTGTCAAGACAATATTGTATGTTCTTTATTCCTATTTAGATTAGGAAATGATCTGGATTTTCGTGAAATGCATCTTTTTGCCCTCCATAAATTCTCATCTAAGCCTGGCATTAGTAACTTTAAGGCACTTGCCCTACAGGGCGATGAAAATCTCTCTCTAACTTAATGAGTCAGACTTGAGTCAGATTAGCTTGTCATTTAAAAAAAAATTCTATATAGGTTATAGGTAGGAAAAAAAAATTAAGTGAATGAAAATTTTTTTCTGAAAAGCTTTTGTTCATACCTCCTATTCCAAAATTTAATTCAGTAAACGTTCATTAAGTAACTTTTTGACACTTCAAACCTTCAAAACCTTCATAGGTTTTAGCATAGACATTCCTCATAATGTTAAAAACTGAGCTACACCACTATCTTCAACTCCTCGACTGTGGAGGATGCTCTTCTTGCGCTAACCTTGCCCATGCCTCCTCCTCCTCCACCACCACCACCAAGTAACTCAAAGGAGTCCAAAAATTAAATTCAGTTGGTCCAACTTTAGGGATTCGAGTATCATTCCAGTCAAAGGACCTAGGTTTAAATCCCAGATTTACCATCAATGTTGCTTTAAGAAAGTCATGAGATCATAAATCTACAGGCCACCAGGTCCAATCATCTCCTTTTATAATTAAGGAACAAGATATTAAGATTGTTCAGGGTTATAAAAGTAGTAAGTAGCACAGCCAACATTTGAACCCAAGTTCAAGATATTGTGTGCAACCACACTGCTAAAACTCTGGCTCATGATCTCCTACCTTGCTCCTTTTGATAATCTGACAGAGGACACAATTAACTCAAAGCAAAGTTATTTGCTGAAATGGCATTGTAAGAAAAGTTGTAACACACACCTCTCCCATAATCCTGGGCCACACTCTCCACAAATATACATAGCATCAGTGGGAAGATGGATATTCATAAAGTTCATTAGTAGAGAGTCACACGTGGTAAGAATAGATGTGTCTGGGGCCACTTAACTCTCTAATGCTAGTAGGTTTGCTGATTTTGCTTAACCTCTTGGGTTTTTAGTTTCCTCTTCTAGGTAGGTGTTAGGGTAACCTAAATGACCTCTGAGGGCCTTTCTACATCTAAAGTCCTATAAGTTTCTCCCTTCCTTACTCCTTTCTACAGGTAGCATTCCTTGAGTTGGTATTGACCAGGGTCTACTAAATTTCTTCATTGGCATGAGATTTGCTAGTCTTATTATCTGCTTTCCCCCCAACATCTGGGGGTGAGACCACTCTTGGATTACCAGGCTTTCAAAATGAGCCCAGGTCCTTCTGAATGTCTGCTATTCTGACTAATAGTGCTGAAGAATTCCTAAGCATGCAGGATATACATGGCCCTTTGCTATGTGCTAGGGATACAAGTATTCAAAATACAGTTTGTCCCCAAAGATCTTACCTTATAATGGAAGCAAGTGTGTATGGTATAAGAGAGCGTTAAAAGGGCAAGGACATTTTCAAAGTGCTATTAGGCATTGAGAGAGAAGAGTGTGTTTTTAGCTGAGAGAACTACGGTTCTCTTCACAAAGAAAATAACACTTGAACTAGACATTGAAAGAAAGAGGATTTCACTAAGAGATATAGGGAGAGTTTGCTTCAGGCATGGAGTGGGGATGATGCAATGAGAAATACAACTGCATATTTGAAATAAAAACTTGCCAATGAGTGGTTTATGAAACAACTGAAAAAATGGATCAGGCAGGGTCATGTAATGGAACTGGAAGAAAATGGAATATTTGTATTGTAACTATAAGGTATCTGGCAGGATTTGTATTAAAAAACAAAACAAAAATAAAATATATTTACTCCTTCTTGTGTCCTGGATCACAGGCATTTGGCTAGTATTACTAGCCAGATGTAGGGGCAGCTAGATGGGACAATGTATAGAATGCTGGGCCTGCAGTCAGAAAAACTCATATTAATGAGTTCAATCTGTGTGACCCTGGGCAAGTCACTTAATCCTGTTTGCCTCATTTTCCTCATCTATAAAATGGGTTAGAGAAGGAAATGAAAAACCACGCCAGTATCTTTGCCAAGAAAATCCCACATGGGGTCACTAACAGTCAGACACATCTGAAAAACAACTGAACAATAGCAGTATAGATGTCAAGATAGATATGAAAATAAATATATAGATAGCTGATTAGATAGATAGACAGACATGTAAACATGGTACTCATTTAGCCTAGTACAAAGGGGAAAAACACCTGGATACAATTTAGCTTTTCTTTTCAGGGTGTTTTTAAAAATTATAAATCAAAAGCTTTGCGGCTCTGTCTACCTAGTTTAGATCCCTCCATAGGTAAAAACCCTAACGTTTGGAACAAGGTTTAGATCTCTGTCCTAGTTTAGTTCATTGGATTACAGGCTAGTTACTTACTTCCTCCTATGCAATTCCTCTATACTCAGTTACCAACATACATGAATCAAAAGTAATTAAAATAGATCAGATAACAAGAATAGGCTTTCTAAAGTACTGCTTAAAACAATAAATAACTTTAAAGAACTGAAAACTCTGTATTGTATATTCATCCTCTAAGGAAGAAAGGCCAATGATCAGACCCTCTTCCATGCTATAGTAAGTGCTGTTGCACCTACATAATGATTGAAAGCACCAGCAGCCTTGCTAGTCTTCCTTCACACTGCTCCTGTCTCCCCCTCAAGAAGGTCACTGCAACTTGCAACTGCCTCTGACTCCATTCAAGACTGAGCCCCACAGAATTCTGCTCCCCTCAACCCCTAAGTCATGGTACTACCCCTGTGTTCTCATAAATCTGTTTAGCCGTGCTCTGGAGCCTGGTTAGAGTGTCCATAAATGGTAGGATATCTCCTTTCACTATCCGATACATGTGTATATGTCAATGTATAAATCACCTTCCCCATCCAGGTCTTCATTTCCTCCTCTATTAAATAACAGTCTTGGATTAATTTTATCATAAAGGTCCCTCCCAGCTCTAACATTCTAGAATTCTGTGATTGTTTAGGCTATAAATTCCATGAGAGCAAGACTGAGCCATCTCTTTTATATCACTGTATTTCTCTTAGTGCTAATAAGATTGTAGAATAATAGATTTAAACTGGGAAGGGGCCTTAGAGATCACTTACTCTACATCTGACATGAACAAAATTGAAAAGTGAGTCTATAACAAGATTCAATAAAAATGTGTTGAATGAATAAATCTCATTCTAGGTAAGAAAGGTGGACTTTCCCCCCTTCTAGATTTTTATGAGTCCTAATAGAATATTTACTGCTTATAGATCACTAGAGCTTAAGGTTTATGTGGGCAGGGACCCTGCTACATTGATTCTTTTTATTTTAACTTCTGCCTACTACAGTGTTCTGCAAACTGTAAATATTTAACAAATGTATTTTAGTTGAATAAGGTTGGTTGAATAGAGGGAGGTTATAGACTTGAGAAATTAAAAATAGAATTTCAAAAGTTATCTTCAAGTTTATAGTAATAAATCCATTGAATTTCCTTCTCAAGTAATAATCAGCTAAGTAATTTTTCAAAGCAAGAACAAGTACCGAATCTTTCATTCCTATGAGACCTGCTGTAGGAATGAATCATAATGCTTGACTTAGGAAAGTTGAGTGTAGAAAGGATATTTCATGAATTAGATTTGCAAAGTTAGTGCCTTTTTCATCAGTGCCCCAAACAGCCAGCAGGGTGCACTCTCCCCACATACCACTTCAGCTTTAAGACTTGGTAAAGCCTTTATTTTCAATGAAAGCCCCAAAATAACAGGAATAAATCTAAGTAAAGAATGTTTTGTAAAATCTTCAAATGGGTGATATAAGCCAGATTGCAATATTTAGCTACTTTTTTCCTTTTTTTTTTTTTTTTTTACAAAATTACTCTTGTACAATCACTACAGAGGGAGGCTGAGATGACTCTGGAAGAATAACTATTTAATCTCATCTTTGTGGTTGTCCTTCTCAGTCTTTCTGTGTATGTCTAGGCTGGGCATCATACCTGGTAAGTATACCCTTCTCATCACCTAAATAAATTCTCTTCTGTCAAGGCCTTCTTCTGATTCTTCTTTCTTCAGGATGCCTCCTTTAATCTCCCAGATGAAAGTGATCTTTTCTTCCAATTTTCCTAAATCACTTTTTCAGAAACTCTCTTTTGTACCTTCAAGTCTTACTTATCATGGCTGTTTGCATTATCCCTCTCCCCCTATTATATTGTAAATTCTGAGGCCAAGTACTGCTTCATTTTTCATCTTTATATCTCTAGTGCCTAATGCAGTGTCCTGAATACAATACACACAATGAATATTTTATTTAAAATTTAATTAATGTATAAACCCTGGCTCAGGACTATGTGCTTCTGACTCAAGGTGGAAATTACCAGTTTCTGAGGGGGAAGAAGTACTTGCTTGTACAAGTTCTCTCCCACCTAGATTCAGGTCACAAAAAACAGCCCTACTCCAGAAGCCCAAGAAGCACAAAGGACACTAAAAAGAATGAGTTGGCCTATCAACTTGCTTTTCTAAAATATCAAGAGGAGTGAGTGGCTTCTCCAACAAGAATATTTTCTCCTAACTGCCATCCATCCATCTATGCACTCAGGTATCTTGGGCAAAACCTCAGTCCCAGAAGCTCAATCAGTACTTGATTTTGCCCTCTAGACAATACTGGGCATGGTCACGTTTTCTTATGTTGAGCTGCTTTCCTGACTCAGACAAAGGCTCATACATAACTTCACAAAAATTGATCAGGAAGTCACCAGACTAATTTCTCTTTATACTTTCCCTTTGGTTAAATTATGTTCCCCACAAAATCATGCTAGAGTACCTTTGGCTACAATGTTTCATGATTTCAATTCTGTAGAGTTTTCTTGAGACCTGGGAAAGTACCATCAATTGATCTTTTCCTGATTGCCTTGTCTAGTGCCTTGAACACAGAGTCTCAGCAATGTCTATTAAACACTTCCAAAATCAAACGAATTTATCTCTTTGAAACTAGAATTTACACTCATATATGGTCAACAATCAATGAAAGTTTTGTGCAGCTCTATATGTTTTTGTCTGCCTTGGTGCTTGAAAGGTTCTGTCCCAATCGAAAACTAATTAGAGAAGAGAACACAATATTAAAGCAAACAACTTAAAATCCTGGGGGTAAAATTGACAGAGGTAAGCAAAACATAATACATTCCCCTCAGTGCTTGATCTAGAAATTTTATATCTCCAAATGGTAAGGGATGTCAGAGACACACTAATATTATTCATACATGACCAAGAATCTTTTCTTTGAAAGATCATTGAAAAATGGTCTTCTAGCTTTGTCCTGAAAACCTCCAGGAAAGCAAAGCCTGATATCTCCCTAGGCACTTATTCTATTTTTTGATGGCTTTGTTAGTAAATGTTTCCTTTCATCAGGTCAAAATCATCCTAACAGCAATCTTTACCCTTGCTCTGGTTCAGCCCTCAGAGGACAAGATGAAAAGACCTACTCCCTCTTCCACAACCCTTCAAACACTTATGAAAAGCTGTCTTCTATTCTCTAGGGAAAACATACCCAGTTCATTTCACTGGATAAGCATTCCTTAGAAAGAGACCTCTAGTACAGTACCTCAAGGATCTGACCTTGGTTCTACATTTTTTTTTTAATCAATGATTTGGATAGGGGCATAGATGGTATACTTATTGAATTTACAGATGAAAGAAAGCTAGGTGAGAAAGCTAGCATATTAATAACAAGATCAGAGCTTCCCTACAATCTGCCCAATTAAAACAATCCCCTTTGGTCATCTGGCTAAACACCTATAAATCCTCAGAAACCATGACCACCTTGTTTGACACCCACCTGCTGAAAGAATCTGCTGCTTGGCCATAATCACCAATGCACAGTGGCATAAGTGATGAGAAGGCCAGCAAATGTTAAGGAGTCTTGGGCTCCAACATGGTAAGACAAAAATTAATTTTCAGAGTTGTGTGAGAGATGGAGTGCAAATTCCATTGGAGTGGAGATGGGTCAGATAATAGGGCCAGCATGAAGAGAGGGTTGAGAAGTGGCAGACCTCAGTAAGACCAGGTGAAAGTTCATCTATTAGAGTTGGGAGACCAAGAGGTGGAATCTAAGTTTTCAGTGGGGTTGAAAGGCAAGAAAATATTGGAATATGATATATCAAAAGGCAAAAGGGAAAGACCTTCATCTAAAAATATCTTTTTCTGAAAAGAATATAATCATAAGGGGAAAATCAATCAAAAAGGACTCTATAGTGATATAAAAAATAGCTAGGGCAAAGTAAAACAATGTAATTTGTTAACTTATACAATGAAACTCGTACTTTTATATCTAATTCATTTTTAATATCCAGTGTTTCCATTTTTTTGGTGTATTCACTTGTTACACTCCCTAGCATTGCATTCACAAGATTTTGACAGATATTCTTCAATTTTTCATCATGAAACCACACTTTGGTCAAATTGGATATTAAGTAAACCTTTAAGGAAGTCAAGTTACACAGGTGAAGCCTTGATAATACTCCATAAGTTTTCCGTGAGGTTTAAATCAGAGAAATTCCAAGGCCATTGAAACATATTTATTGCAATCTCTTGAATAGATTCCTTAACTTTTCATGACATACAGCATGGTGCAATTCCATTTACATTTAGAGAATTTTAGTAATTTTGGTATAATACTGCTTCTTTGTGCATCAGTATATTTATTAGAGTACAGGGCTTGGGGAAAAAAAAGCTTCCAGACTCACTGAAATTAAAAAAAATCTCTCAAAAAAATGAAGTAGATATTTTACAATCTTATCAATGTGGCCAGGTCTCAACAATGGTTTTAGTTTGCCCTTGAATTAAAAAGTGAGTTTCATTAGTAAAAATTAACTTCGTTGCCAATATTCAGTATACTACATTTCTCACGAAAAATGTATTTTTCCTCTATAGCAATAGTTACCTGCATTTTTTCTTGTTTTTGTTTCCTTATTTTTTTTTTAATTTTAAGAAAGAGTACTCCCTACTGTAGAAGAATCAGTAATTATCCCATCAGCTACCAGGTTTCCAAGAAGTTTTCTTCTTCATTTCTTAGATTTAAGTAGGCTATTTCACAGCTATAGTTGGTTAACTTTTGGTGTTCTATTTTATTTTTAATTGTACTCTCTTTGTGCTTTGGTGTGATTGATCCTGTTTCATTATGGGTTTGAATGATCCTTGAAATGCATGACCTCCATGCTCCAACTGCTGCTACAGTAGCTCAGATAGTCATTGAAGTTTGCTCTTTGAGAGCCACAGTTTTTACAAAGTATTTTGGAGAATTAGGCAATCTGAAAAAAAACCCACAGAATTAAAAACACAACAAAAGAGAGCAACAAAACAGCATGTGTGGTGCAAAATCTAGCAAATCTAGAAGATGAGAAATTTTTAATCAAGTTTGAGCAACTTGAAAAGATTAAATATTCTGGGTTTTTTTACCCTGAAAAGAGGAGAAGAGATTATTATCCCTTCAGAAGCTTAACATCTTTAAGGTAATGAAGGATAAAATATAATCAGGTCATAGGTGTTCAATTTTTAAAGAAAAGAAAAGAAGAAAAAAGAAAAAAGGAAAAGAAGGAAAAGAAAAACAAAGAAGAGTAAAGAAAGAAAAGAAAAAAGGGAAAAGAAAAAAGGAAAAGAAAGTTCTACTGAAAGAGGATGAAGTATTCACTGTTATTCATATTTGTGTCACCATAGAAGATTATACAATCATGGAGTTGGGACATGAGAGTAGAGTAGTCATATAACCCTTATTCCATCTGAGTTAAGAAAGAAAAGGCTGGAGTTTGGGAGAGGGTGTTGTAGAAATATAAAAGAAAGTAAATAGGGAAATAAGCTGGGGCAGGAAGAGAGAAGTTGAGGGGTGATTTAAGAAAAGATAGAATTGAAGAAGCATTGGTAAACCAAAATAAACTTTTATGGAGGACTGATTAAAAAATAGTGTGTGGGGGGAAACTGATATCTAAAGCAATTGGCTGAAGAGGAGGGGAGGTTTGGATCAGGCTATTTCAACTACAAATAAGTAGTGATATTTCAAAAGAGGAAATATAAGAGGTAAAGAGATGAAGATAATGGGAAAAGAGAGAATTTATGTAAATGGTCTTTTTTTTTTTTGTAAAGTAAGAGGTCAAGGTCCTTAGATGAAGGACTTGGGGGGAATGGGAGACAGTTGTGAAAGGATTGAGAAGGGAAAAGAAGGTTTGGAATAGCTTCTGTGGGGACCAAGATGGAGAATCATTTAAGGACAAGTAAAAAGACTGCCTTTTGCAGTAAGGACCCAAGTGAAATTGGACAAATTTTGGGCAGCTAGGTGGCACAATGGACAGAGTGACAGGCCTGGAGGTATTTTCCTCTGGCCTTAGACACTTATTAGCTGTGTGACCCTGGGTGAGTCACTTAACACCATTTGCCTCAGTTTCCTCATCTCTAAAATGAGCTGGATAAGGAAATGGCAAACCACTTCAGTATCTTTGTGAAGAAAACACCAAACAGGGTCATGAAGAGTTGGACATAACTGAAAAACAACTGAACAACAACATAAATTTGTAACATATCTGGGCAGTGCGGTTATGAAACTTGTTCCAGCTGCATTCAGTGACTGATAGTAAGTAGGAGTTGAGGAAGTAAGTGGTGGAAATAATTCAGGGCTGAGGGTTGGCAAGAGAAGAGCAGTGACATGACAAGGGAAGCAAGGGGTTCAGAGCAGAGCATAGGACAGAGTTGAAACAGTTGCCTATGGGTTGAGATAGGAGAGGGCAAAATGCAATCAGAACAGATGGCCTGAGAGAGTACTGAGGGGTAGGTGGATCAAAGCCTTGACGAGGGTGAGGCACAGGTTTAAGAGGAGTAAGGCCTAGAGAGAAGTAGAGGGATATGAGATGGTCATTGGTTAGGGAGTTGTCAAATGTTTAAATTAAAGAAATAGATAGCTTGTGGGTGATGGCAAGGTCTAGTATGTCACCATCCCACTCAGGGAGAGTGAAGGGTTGATTGGTTTTAAGAAGGCTGAGGAATTGGGAGAGTAGGGAATTTGAGTGAGCTTTTCTGAATATAATATACCCCCTTAGGATAGGAGCAGCATTTGGGGAGGAGAGAAAGATGATGTGCCAAATATTGAAGCCCTTGAGAAAGGTGGGAGAATGATCTGGGGGTTGGAACACTATATTTACCATGATTTTGATTAGGTAAAACATTTTGATTGAGTTTACATCAAAGGAAGAAAGTTTGCTGAGTAAAGAAGGTGAAATGTCAGTCTAGAATCGACAATGTGGAGCAAGGGGTATTTGGCCTTTCCCTCTAGGACCATTGTGTCACTGAGTATGAGAAAAAGTATAGCCAGTGCTGGAGAGCACCGGTAGCAGGAATCACTCCTCCTACATATGCACCATGGGTTAGGTTTGAGAATTGTGCCTTTTTTATATTACTACCCACTTGAGCTTTTGTACTTTTACTGTAACATAAGTGCTTTGACATTATTTACAAATCCTTGCATACCACGAAGGGACTATTCTGGTATTAAAAAATATATATTTATAAAAAACAATTTAGAAAGGCCTATCGTTGTCCCCAGGCACCTCCGAAATAGACATGCGTTTATTGAAACCCCTGGTTCTAGCTCTCAATCTAACCCATTTAATTTTACAACTGAGGAAACTGAGACTTACAGAATGGAAGCAACTTTTTCAAGATTATGGAACAAGCCTGCAAAGATTATGGAACAAGGCTGTCATATCATTTCTTATTGGCCCTAATCCCTGATTACTTCTCTACTCACTCTTCAATGTTTTACAATCTAACCTTCATACTCACCACTCTAGTGAGACTGCTCTTT
Organism: Phascolarctos cinereus; assembly: GCF_003287225.1. Classification (NCBI taxonomy): domain Eukaryota; kingdom Metazoa; phylum Chordata; class Mammalia; order Diprotodontia; family Phascolarctidae; genus Phascolarctos; species Phascolarctos cinereus. The sequence continues at coordinate 197,522,033 of NW_027555625.1, forward strand.
CAGGTCATTAACAACTTCCATATTTGAAAATCCCAATGGTATTTTATCAGAACTCATTTTTTACCACTCTGCAGAATTCACACTCCCTTTCAATGTCTTTTTTTTTTTTTTTGGTCTGCCACTGCCCCACCCTGCTGCTTGGAGCTTTGGTGATTTGGCTAGAGATTGTGACAGGAAGTGAGGAGGGAGATGGAGAGAAGCTATAGCATTCACCCAGAGAGGAATCCAGGGGCCATTGACATCTCTGTTCCTTTCTGAGGATGGCTGCTGGGCCACTTATTCTGCTCCTCCATTGGCTTTTGGAGGCCCAAAGCAGGCAAGGGTCCTTTCCTGAGATTAGATAGTTGAGAAAGAGGAAGAAACCACAACCTCCCCAAGTTCCTGTTTGCTCTGGATTCTGAATTCCCTGGTTCAGTCTGAGTTAAAACTCCAAATGCAAATTTTCTAACTTTCCATCTAATGGGTTGAACATCCAATGGAAACTTGAGTTTATAGTCCTTTGCCTTTGCAAAGGGACTCAGCAGTGGGGAACCAAACACACTCAAACTGGATATCTTAGACTTCATAGGTCCACACTGATCTAGAGGAGCTGACTGCTGCTGGGCAAACGTTTTGTTTAATCTTATACATTGTTCCATGGTTATCATATACTATGTATTTACTTTTTGATTAAATGCAAAGAGCAAATGCTATATGCCTAATTGAAGTCTGCTTGTCTGCTTCTGTGTAAAACTGACACCATATATCAAAGCTGCATAAGTAGTACTCTGTGAAATGTAGCAAATTCAAAGGAAGTAGATTTAACTAATATAGAGAGGCTCAGAGATTATTTTGACACGTCTACAAATCTACCCACCTCTTACCAATGTGATGCTCCATAGGGAGAGGCAGAGCTAAAGGATAAATAAGAAAGTATTGACATAACAGAGTGTAATTCTGGGGGAGGAGATGCACCAATTGCTAAGAAGAATGTAAAGTTTTGCCATCAATGCAACCTTGTGGCTATATCTTCTTGATGTTCCCTAATCTTTTGATTTCTATGACTTCTTTTTTCTTCTTCTTTTTTTGTTGGCATATCTTTAACTTTTTATCCACTTCAGGCAGTCATTCTGTTAAGTTGCTCATGCCCTCTTCCTTCTCCCTTCAAGTTTTTTATCCATTCTAGTTACTTTCATCATCACTTCCATTAAAAAATGCTGAGCTCTGTATTTTCAATCTGAGTCTCTCCCTTGAACTCCAGTTTCACATGCCCTCTGGTCTGATAAATATGTCTCATGGGCTTTTGTGGTAAGCAGCAGCTTAAGACCACCGAAAACACTGCAGTTTTTCAAATGCCATCAAGTCTTCTCTCCTTCTCTTAATTAATTTTGGACTCAGCTAATTGTCCATTTTCAGTTTCTCACCAAGTTATAGGTAAACTAGATAGGATGTCCACATAACTGCGAAAAGGTCTAGCACAGTGCCTGACTCATACTAAGAACTTAATGCTTATTGACTATTGACTGACAGAACAATATCAAATTCTTCATCTGTTTGTTTCCTAGGACAGATCTAATCTGTACTAAAGTTTCTTGTGTGTAGGCCTTATCTCCCTAAGAGATTCTAAGCTTCCTGAGGACGAGGACTTTTCCTAATTTTATTCTTGTATTCCCAGCTCCTGACACTGTGCTGTACTCTACAGTAATAGGCACTTCTAAGTTTTAAATTGAAATGATTACTACTTCTCTAATTTAAACAAATACCTTCCATTTCCTTCCATGGGAAAAAGGGCACCTGAAAATTTTGCTTGCCAGACTGATTCCTACAGACATTTATCAGAAGCCCCAGGAACCCACTCAAACTTTGACCACAAAGGGTATGAACTGGAGACACAGCACTTACTACAATACAGCTCCTTGAGAAGTTTTTAATGGGAGGAAAAGAAGATTGTTCTCTGGACTGAATCTATTTCTATTCTGTGCAGCTCCTAATACATTGTTAGTGCACAATGAATGTTAAATAATAATTTAATGTTTTTATTAATGACAAAGGAGTAATCAGTATGTTAATGAAACTTGCAGATGATACTAAATTGGGAGTTATTACAAACACCAATTAGGGGAAGCAGACAATGAAAAAGGACAGAAAAGAGAGAAAGTTACAACAAAGCAAGCCTCAGCTTTGCAAAATACAAGCAAATGCACCTGCAAATAAATCCACATTGTGGGGAAACCCAGAAGGCAATACTGCTGAAGCAAACTGAAGAGGGGGTGGGTTTCTAGTGTGATATTGAAAAGGCCACCATGATAAATATGTAGGGGGACATATATTACAGGGATGACAAACATGAATCTATTTTTAGCCAAATGGAAATATATTTCACTTGGCATTGGACTACCTCTATGATATTCATTCCTACATGTTTTACTCTCTAGCCTAGTCCAAAGACTAAATGATATCAAGCATGATAAGCCCAGAGTCCTAGAATCTATGGTTTAGCAAGATAATAAAATAAAGTGATTTTAAGTGCTGAAAGGTTATATAGAACATATGTCAGAACTGGAAGGGACCTTAGAACATAAAATGTCAGTACTCAAAGGGACCTCAGAGGTCAGATAGAATAGATCAAACCACTTACTTTAGGATGTCTAAAATAAAGACAAAGAGAGGTTATGAGATTAGGCAAGGTCCCATAGCTGGTTAATGTCAGAGTCAAAATTAGAACCCAAATTTCCTAACTCTGAGTCTTCATTTAAAAATTACTTTCTGGCTCCAAGTTTGATCCTCAGATTGACCCTAGTGGTCTGTATTTTGTAAAGGCCAAGTGGTGACTTTCTTCTGAAAGTTGCCATCTTATGTGTGCCCTGCCAGGACTAGGAAAGGGATCATTTAGTGGAGCTTCATTGGCAGCCACCTGGCTAGTGATGGATGTAGACCAGAGGAAATTAAAATAGCAGAGGAGTTGGTAGCAAAGAGTTGTTTCTCCCATTACATCAGATAGGCCCTAGGGTCCCCAACCAATTTCACCACCTATCAGTAGAAACAACTTGGTAGAAAGCAGAAGGCATTTCGACAGTCTCCATGAGAATAAAACTCACTCACGATATAATGAACCCAAATTCTTAAATCAAAGACATGCTTATAGCATGATTAATTAATGGACACACATATAGCATAATTTGCTAATGGATGAGATTCCCCCAGGGGAAATGAACCAATCAAAAGACCATAGGTGAACTTATTTCAGGTCATATAAAGGAATTTATGCTTACACGGACTCCAAAAGAGTCCCGAGACACGAAAATGGTAGCATATAGTTTGCACATTTATCTAAAATGGCTAATAATTTGAGAGATGGTTATAGATGAATTCATTGTTATATTCTAAGAACACCAAGGATACTAACTCAACTTTCCAAAACCCTTCTTGAAGGTACCAGACTAAATATGAGAATGAATCCAAAATTTTTGTAAATAACATGCTCATGCACTGAATACTGACAACTATTATTCACATTTCCATAGGATTTGATGGATTAAAGACTTTACTCACTATATAACTGCGATTATGTATAATATACATAGTGATTCCTCACTATATAACCATAATATTTTCAGAGGTAGAAAAAAATATTATTCCCATTTTACAATGGGTTTGAGATAGATGAATGCCTTACTTAGGGTCATCCAACCAATAAGTGGAAGAGCAGGATTTGTACATAGGGTTTTTGATCCCAAGCCCAATAGATTTTCCAATTCAGCATTTAATTTGTCTGAATTCAAAAAGGATTTATGTCCCCCTCCAATTTCTATATTTTTATTGCAGTTATTCTGTCTCAACACACTGTTTTTGTTTCATATTTTTGAAGATGCATGAGATACATGGCCTATTTTCTCAGTTGGTTTGACCTCTGCACTGAAGTCAAAATAGCCAGTGGCCAATTCTATTCAATTTCAGTATTCGTTCTAGGCTATTGATTCATGCAACTTTGCAGTCTGTGTCATAATATTATTATTAAAATCAAATTAAAAAGGAATTATATCATGAGATCCAGTCCTACTGAATGTCAAAGAAGGATGTTCCTAACACAATCACAAAAAGATCATGGAATTAGAGCTGGAAGAAATATTGGAAGGCATCTAGTCTAACTCTGTCTTTACAGATGAGGAAACTGAGACACTGAGGAGTTAAGTGATTTGCCTAAGGTAGTGATAGACACAGACAGGGATCAAACCCAGCACCAAAATCAATATACTTGCCACTGTACCACAATAAAGCGCTTCCTCCTATAGTGGACAGAAAGACAAAGAATCTCCAACACTGGCTGTGTGGTTCTTTTGTTTCTTCCCAGGAGTGATTTTTTAAAAAAATAGAATATTTATTTTTACAAGAAAGTATTATCTCTCTCTCTCCCTTTCCCATTGCCTACCCCCAAATTGAACAATTACAAAAAAGAAAAGGAACGCTTTCATAACAAATATACGTAGTCCAACAAAGCAAATTCCTACATCGACCACAGTCAAAAGCCTATGGCACGTTCAAGAGGGAACTGAGTTGTTTCTGACACAAGGGTATACCTTTGAAAAATACCAGCCTGAATGTAACACCGACCCATACTATCCTTATACTTATTGTATTTTGAAAGTATTAAACCTATTAAGAACCTGCTTCCTCCACTAAAGTGTTACTCGGATACCTCATTGTGCTGTGGAGGGAGTCCTGGGTTCTTTAAATCTATGCCATCAGAACACGAGCTCTGGCAGATCCTACCATGCAAGAAACATAGTGAGAGTCAGACACAGGCAGTCTGTTGCTTAAGAAGGAGCCCAATTATGTTCAAGGCAGGGTTATTATTGGAGGGATGACCACAAGGAATGCAATTTTTTGGTGATAGTAGCACATGAAGACTGTCTTCATATAGAGGTCTTGACTTGCATTAGTGGAGTTCCACAGAGGTGAAACCATGCATCTTTTGAAATGTCTGTGTATTAACTTGCTTTTTGTAAAACATTCATCTACCTCGTGAGGCTGTTTAGTGGGGGAGTGAGGAGGGAAGTTCCATTCCGCTGAGCACCTGAAAGAGCAGTAAATCTCCCACCCTTATCTTGGAATGTTCACTGCTATGAGGTCATGGTGAATAACAATTTGTGGTGGCCCAGGAATCTAGAGAGAGAAAACCTGTTGTTCGTATGGCCAAAACCAGTGTACTGCTCAGTGTCCTAAAATGTTTTTTCTGGAGTTTGGAGAAAAAAGGAGAACTAACACATTAAAAAATAACTTAAAAGCAAGAAAGGAATAAGGTTTTTACATATTTTAAAGATCATTATTTGGATGAATACACAAATAATGTACTTTTCATATCTGTAAATGTCACAGACTTGGGATGGATTGTTATACCCAAAAGCTCAAGAAAGTATCTCGGGAGGCCAAAACGATGGAGTGAATCTAACAGCATGAAATTTAGTTGTAATAAAGACAAAACTCCTATATTTGGATTTGAAAAGATCAACTGCATAAGTAGATATTGGAAAAATTTAAACTCCATGGTGAACTGTAAGCTTAGGTTGATATGACTGCCAAAATAAAGTTAATTGCATAATTTTGCTTTGAACCGTTGTTATTTCATCTGTGGAGGAGGTGTTTCAGGACAAAAGAAGGGAAATGTCTTGATTTACACAAAGGGAAAAATGCAGTCTGTAAACTAAAGGCAAATGAACTTGATTTAGATTCCTGGAAAAATTCTAGGCTGTATTATTAAAAAAGAATTGTGATCATTTAGGAAGGGAAGCAGTTGTTGAAAACAGCAGGAATGGCTTCATCAAAAATAAGGTATCCAGAGAAACTCCACTTTTTCTGTGAAAAGGCAAATTGAATGGTAAGATCAGGAAATGCTGTAGCCATGGTGTATTTAGATTTCAACAAAATGTATCAAAGTCTTTCATGTTATCCTTATGTCAAAAGGAAATATGTGGGCCAGATGATAGTATAATCAGGTGGATTCAAAACTTATTGAATGATCAGATCCAAAAAAGCAGTCATTAATGTGCCAATGTCAACTAAGAGAGAAAAGAAAGTGCCTCAAGAATCTGTCTTTGACCACAAGGATAAAGACATGGAGAGTATGCCTGTTAAACGTGCAGACATCACAAAGCTAGGAGGAGAAGTATATGTAGTGGATGACAGATTCACTTCCAAAAAGATCTTTACAGGTTACAATGGTGAATTAAATCTAATAAGATCTCAGTGATAAATGCTAAGTTCTACACTTGAATTCTCTCCACTCCCCCACCCCCAACTGCAAAGCAGCTTTGTGAATACATGACAGAATAAGCGTGGCTAGATATTGTTCCTATGGGGAAAGATTTGGGAAGTTTGTTGGAATGACTGCTCAATATGATTAGTAGTGTGATGTGGCAACCAAAAAATGATAATGGCAAATTAGGTTTCATTGAGATTCATAGTGTTCAGAGTGGTGAATCATACTCAATTCTGGAATACATATTTTAGGGTAGACTTTGACAATCTGGAGAGTATCCAGTGAAAACTATATTTTCTCTGTCTAAAATGCTACATCCCTGACCCCAGCCACAACCCATAGTTATACGCACATATATGTATGTACACATATATGTATGTGTACATATGCACACATATATGAGTATATATATAAATGTAGGGGTATGTGTGTATATATACAAATCCTCCTAATTATGCTATCATCTGGACCACATATTTCATTTTTGTTACAAGAATAGCTTGAGAGATGTAGACATACCTGTGTGTGTCTATACATATATATGAAATTATGTAATGAGACTATGGATCTATACATGTGTGTGCATATGTAAAATCTTATTTGTCCTTAAAAATCCAATTCAAATGCTGTCCTATCCAAGATTTTCCTGACTGATCTCACCAAAAGTGATTTCTTTGTCCTTGGAACTCTCATAGCACTTCTTCACTATTAAGATGATCTTTTATTTATCCTATATGTATTTTCTGTGTACAAATAGATTTCCACACAATATGTGTGTATATACATATGTAAATACATATGCATATATATTTACAATCAGACAGTAAAATATAAACTCCCCAAGAGTAAGGATTTTTAAATTTTTTTTTTCCTTTGCAGTACCTAGCACTATGCCTGGCACATAGTACGTACTTATCAATTTCTTGTAAGTAAGTATGTAGATGTTGTTGATTGATTGAATGGCTATCAGACACTTCAAAAATCAATTTAAGGCAAAGGCTATGGTTAGCCTGGATTGGAGAATAGGAGACTTAGGAGGAGGGCATGATAGTAGGCAAAGTACTTGAAGTATAAAAGAACTACAAATTTTCTGCTTGGCCATAGATGGCAAAACTAGAAGCAATGGGAGGAAGTTGAAGAGAGTTGGATTTACTCTCAAGGTAAGAAAAGAATTCTCCATACTTAACATTGTCTGAATGTAGAATGGGCTTCCTTAGGAAGCCATGCCTTTATGTGTTTGCGAGGTTGATTTTTTTGGAATTTAAGTGTGGAACTCTGCATTTATCATTCAAATTAATGACCTCTCACTGAAGGTCATTAAGCAGTGCTTGGATACCAAGTTACAAACAATATTTTGAAGGGTCTTCTGATTCAAGTGTAGACTAGACAAATTGACCTCTGAGGTCCTTTTCCAGTCCTGACATTCTCTGAATCTCATACCCAGCCTCCCAATTATGTATCTATTTCCTTATCCGTCTTGGTCTAAATGTATGGGATTCAGTGCCTTTTGGACTTTTACTTGTTGAAGGTCCTAGATTAAATCCAAATGTTCTGGCACAAAAATCCATATAATGCACCCCCCATCCCTATGGCAGCTGACACCAGTATCATTCTATGTAAATATTTTTCTGTAAAGTTTTATACCTCTAATTTAGTGTCTGATTTCCAATATAAAGAAAATGCTGATGAACAGTTTAAGATCCCCACATGACTGCTTTGTGAATATTTATAAGGGGTCTTTGGTAGCCTGCTTCTATTATTCCTGGCTGATCTTTATTATTTAGAGAGCAATTCATCATTTTCAGAGGCGAAAGCTGTATTGGTTTCCAACATCTCACTGCCTGACAAATGCTTTTCATAGCATTTTAATTCTAAAATGGACTCAAATAATAACCTTTGCTGGGGTGGTTTTCTGTAAGAATTGCTTATCTCGGGTATCTGTGGGTCCACATTTCTAGAGGACAAGATGGTGTTTTATTACAAAGAAGGGAGCTATAGAGCACATTTTGGGCAAAATCCGCATGCTGTCAGCATTCACAGATTGTTGGCAACTTCTCTTTTAGTAATATGTCAGCTAGTCGCTGAGCCTCATACTTGCATCTCAGTTCATTCTCTGGTTAGAGAACTGATTGTTAAAAGTGCCCAACTCATAAGGACTGAAATAATTCCTAGTAGTTAAGTGCCCCTTCTAGGGGAAGGAAGTTGGGGAACCTTCCATTCGCTTCCTCTTCCCCCCTAGCTCTTTCATCTTCAGCACCACATCTTTTGTTCATAAAATCAAAGGATTACAACTAGAATGAATCTAAGACATCATCAAACCCAATCTGCTAATTACCTTTTCTCCCAGGGCAGTGACTTCCTAAGGCTCAATCAACTAGTACTTATTTGAAGGTTTCTATGTGCTTAGCATTGTGCTTGAAGTCATGAAGGACATTATGGAATTGAAACCAGTCTCTGATATAAAGGAATTTATGGTCTAGCTAGAGATATAAGAATTAGAGGGCAATTCACGACAATATGTAATCAAGGGCTAATCTCTTGGTACAACCTAGAAGTGTCATTGCTGTTGAGAAATGAACTTGTAATATCTTGAAAAGGCTTCTTGGGTGAGACTGGACTGGATCTGTACCTTTTAGGAATGAATCGGCTCTAGTTAGGTAGGGTGTGCATCAAGGTCTTCATAGCTTTGGTACAGTGAGGATAGTACTGACCAAATTCAGTGGACCTAGGATAAAATCCTATCTCTGGTGATTACCACCTGTGTGACCTGGAAGAGGACACTTAATTTTCTCTGCGAGAGGTCTCTTTTATGTAAAATGTAAGAGTTGGACTACTTGGTCTCTGTGATCCCTAAAGCAGGTCAGTATTTCTTCTCTTGAGAATGACTTATGATGATAAATGAGATTATTAGAGAATATGCAGGAATGATACCCAAGAAACAATTGTTGCATCATTCATGATTTTGTAGTTTGTGTTCAGGATCCCTTTGTTCTAACTTAAATTAAGAATGGATTAGAAAAGATCATGTAAACAAAAATAAAATGTTATGTTGGGGGGGAAGGGAAATAAACATTTATTAAGCATCTATGTTCTAGACACTGGACTAAGAGCTTTATAAATATTGTCTTATTTGATCCTCATGATAGTTCTGGGAGGTAAGTATTGTTATTATTCCCCTTTTACAGCTGAGGGAACTGAGTCAGACAGAGGTTAGGTAATTTTCCCTGCGTCACACAGCTAGTATGTGGCTAAAATTCGATTTGAACTCAGCTATTCCTGATTCAATGCCTATCATTTCTATTCACTATAGCACCTTGCTGGCTCTTTTGGAACACTCCCTTTCCCTCTCTGACACCCCAGTTTTCCTCATATATAAACATAAATAAAAAATAAGTAATTTCTGTGGTATTTCCTAGTTCTAAATCTTAAAAATTATCCATAGCCTATGATTTTTGATGAACTTATTCTGTGATATAGAAGTATGCTCTGCTCATCTTGGTGCCCTCCATAAAAGGGGGCATGATCGCCTGAGACATTTGAGGAGTTTCATCCAGAGGATACATCCACAACTTTCTATTACAATGTCATGAAAGTAACTGCGGGTTCTCAAAGGTTATAGTACCATACCTTAACCTGTCAGGTTCTATTATATTATAAAGACAGTTAGGTACACAGTGGATAGAGCACTAGGCCTGGAGTCAGAAGACCTGAGTTTAAATTTGCCCTCAGATACTTAATAACTGTGTGACCCTAGGCAAGTCACTTAACCACTTTTTGCCTTAAGCTTCCTCAACTATAAAATGAGAATAATTATGGCATCTATCTCCCAGGGCTCTTGAGAAGATCAAATGAAATAACATTTGCAAACCACTTAGTCCAGTGCTTGGCACACAGTAAGTACTGTATAAATGTTAACTATTATTATTATAGTATAGTTGCATATAGTCTCAATGGACAAACTATGACTATTTTTATGAAGAATAGCCTAGCTGAGTAAAAAGAATCTCATTACTTATACAGGGGCCATGTGGCAATGAGTTAGTTGGCCAAGACAATCCCTGAAGCAGTAAAATAGAAAATGGCCCTTGGTCTTGCCCCTTCTACTTTGGAGTAACAGGAGCAGAATGGTGGAAAAGGGATCTGAGGTTGCTAATAATCACTTAGTTATCAGACCATCTATAAATTTTTAACTCTGATGTTAGTATTCTATATGTGAGATCCTTTTTCACGGATCAATAAATGGACAAAGTATTGGAATAATAGAATTACATCAATCTTGATGTCCTCACTATGAAGTAGAAAGCTAGAATAAAATTAAAACTAAATGGTAGACTAGTTCCCAGGGTCTCCTTGAAGAAGCAAATAAAGAAGCTGGTGGAATTCATATTACTATGCATTTCAAAATTACAAGAAATGCTATTTCGTAGGGGCATTTGGTCATTTGGGAGGGGGTTTGAGTCACTTGAACCTTTATTCCTTGGAGAAATCTTGGTGTTTCAAGATTTGTAACCATAGAGCATGACATTTGGTCATTTTGTATGACAGTGTTCATTGTAAATATTGGCAAAAAGACTGCCTTGAAAACAATTATAGCTCAGACACTAAAATTTATTTCAGAGAATAGAAGCATAGAGTAAATCTATGAACAACATAATAAGATCTTCCAAATTAAATCAGTATTCTTTGATAATCAGTGAATTCCATGCCAATGTAGGAATAAGACGGGGGCAAAAATATGTTAGGAAATATGGAGCAGGAGTAAAGAATGAGAGAGGTCAGACATGTAGGCTACACAGAGGCTCTACGCTTATCTATCATGAATACATGCTTTGAGAAAAGAATCAGGAAGAATTGGACACAGTGTGCACTATATAACCTTATGAAATGAATAACTGAAAAATAATTTTATTAGCGTGCATGTCATTCCTGAATCAATTGGCTGTGCAGTCAGAATGCCATCTTGTTAAAGATTTTTAAAAAATACAAAGCTAGAATGACAAAAAATGAGGAAAACATATAGCATACATTTAATGATAATAATACTAGCCTTTGTATAATGACTTAAGGTTTGTAAAGCACTTTACACATCCCATTTGATCCTCTCAACAACCCTTAGAGTATATTCTAATTTTATAGCCATTTTACAGATGAGGAAAGTAAAACAGGCAGCAACTTACTAAGTATCTGAGAAGGGGAATTGATTCCAGGTCATTCTGTCTCCAAGTCCAACACTCTACCCTTACTATTTAAAGAAGCTATTGATACCAAAAAAGGGAAACAGAGGAAAGGACATCAACACTCATTTCAACAAGTTAGTAAGAAGCTTATTATAATAAGAAGTTTAATAAATGTAAGTCAATTTTCATAATGAGGAGACTAAAAAGATCTGAAAAACCACCTTAATCAACAACACTTGACTTACTAGAGAAATATGGTGGCCAAAGGTAACTTGGATTCATGTAGTGGAAGTTTATGAGCAATATAACTCCCATAAAAGAGGAGTAGGAAAGGTTCATTTTAAAGAAAGTCTAACAAGAGACCCAGCTAAATATTTGACCCCATGGCATTTATAGATGATGCAAGAAAGAGGGAAAAAAAAGTAGGGAAAACATGGGGAAGATCTTCAAAAGCTCTTATAACAAACTTCTTTCACTGTTAAGGATAGTACAGATCAACACATTTCACCTCTAACATCACATTGCCGGGTATAACCCTCTACAGGAAGTGGAAATTTTATTGAAAAAAAAAAACAAAGATGGGAAAACCAACTGATTTAGACTGAGTATAAACAAAAGAAGTCTCTCCTAGAGGCAATATAGTTTTGAGTCTAATGAGGGATCAGTTTTTAAGGTATCTGAAGGCATGGGGAAAATATTGCACTTAATTACCAACAAGGGCAACTTAAATATATCAATAACTATGAATCCATATATCCATTTTCCAATTAATATGAAAATTTTATTAAGATAATTTATCTATCCATCTATCTGTCAATGCATAGAGGGCATCTTTGATGAGGACATTAGAAGATAACCAGTAGACTTTCACAAGTGATATTTCACAATAGATCACATTTTTACCATCACAAAATGGACTAAAAGATATAGATTACACTGCATTTTTTTCTTGTTCATTATAAGAATAAATGACTTAGTAGGGCAAAATTCTACTCTCGTGATTCTCTTTCAACAATATATCTCCTGTGAGCATGCCAAAATTATATAAAATTCCTCAGAACACATAACAGAGATAAACCATGTTCAATGAACCTCTGGCCATTAATAGAAAGCAAAATTTAAAACAGGGAGGAACATGAATGCCAAAGGTATTCATCATTATCAAAGAAGAATTTGAAGACAGAATCCAAGTCAAAAAGCGAATCTCTAAGGATAGTGAGGTCCTTCAGATGCTCATTTCTGAGAATGACATTGTGTTGATCTCATCTGCAGAGCCTCATAAATTTCCTGTCTGTCTCATTTATTTTACTTTCTCCTAGTCTAGGTGACCGAATAGCGACTCTGAGAAATGGGAGATTCCAGTCCTATTGGTAACCTATTGGGTTGGAGAGGCAGGGAGCTTGCTGTTTGGCAGGATGTGGTTTTTGCACCAACTTCTTGGAGGAGAAGGCTTCCATTAGCAGGAGTACTCTTCAGCTAAGATGACGAAAGAGCTAGTTATTATTGGTTGATATTATTAGCAGATATTCAGTGCTTGCTTTTTGACTGAGTATAGTATTAGGTAAGGCTTCTTTTTCCTGGAAGCTTTCCTTTCGCATCTCAAATATGGTTGATGTATGTGCTGTCAAGGTCACTCCTCATGGACCTCCTTATAAGAAGAAAAAAACACTTCTTCCTTTGTCTATTATCATTCAGCTAAAATTAAAGAAAAATATTCTATGGTGTTTTCACATTTCAGTGACCAAGATTCAGATGCTTTTAATTAAAGGACAATTAAAAAATCCAAATTTACTTCTTATAAATTCTGTTCCATTGACTATCTTTTGTTTGAAAGATGTTTTGGACTGGGCCTGACTCATGCCATCCCCTTGGATGTTGGAACAAAATGAGACACTTGTAAGTCACTTAATAGTTATCAAAAGGATTCAGGCATGATTTGCCAAACTCTTTGGACCCCTTTTGGGGTTTTCTTGGCAAAGATATTGGAGTACTTTGCCATTTCCTTTTCATTTTATAGATGACAGAAGTGAGGCAAACAGGATTAAGTGACTTGCTTAAGGTCAGACAGCTAGTAAATGTCTGAGGCCAGATTTGAACGCAGATCTTCCTAACTCCAAGCCTGACACTCTATTCACTGTGCTATCTAGCAGCCATACTAGGAGAAGGCTATTTCCCAAGTACATATCGAGGACACCATGAGTTAATTCAGCTGAGTGAAGCTCCCAGTTAAGCATTTGAGAGCCCTTTCAGGTCTTTGTGTCTGTTTTTACTCAGGTGGTGAGGAAACGACCTCACACAACCATATTTCAAGAAATATCTTAATATCTTTTAAGGAAAACTAAATAGAACAAAAGAGCCTAACCTGGGGGGAGGAAGTAGTTAGAATATTGCTCCTTTGATAAAAGACATGAGGTTGAAGTTTCATCTCTTTAACTCTAAACTATTCCTTTAATTACTAATTAACTATATGTCCTTGGACAAATCACTTTCCTTCTGTGGACCTCATTCTTAATCTTGAAAACAAGAATCAGGTCCTGAGAATAGAAGTGATTTGCTGAAGATCTCTAAGTCCAGTGCTCTATTATTAGTCTCCACTGCCTCTGCAGCATTCTTTTCTATCCCTTAATCTTCTAAGTCCACTGCTCTGACCATGGTCCTTTGGGAATGTTGTAAATGAAAAATGAAAATGAAAGAAATATCTTAAGTACACTTTTACAGGGTGACTTGAACTATCTTGAGGTCTGTCCCTCTTGAAACAGCAAGGGTACAAATCCTTTGAACACTGCCTAATCCACTGCCTAATCGTTTCACTGCTAATTTAAACAACCTAACATTAAATCTTGTATTTCTTCTTTTAGAGATAGACAGATTGAGGTAGATCATTTGCTTTTGATGGCCCTCAGTGATTTTTGATAATAGCAGTAAAATTTCTTATTAAATACAATACCACCAAATCACAGAATTTGAGAGTTGGTAAAAGGTAGCTTAGCATCCATCTAGTCCAACCCATACACAAAAGATATCCCTATTGTAACATACTCATATCCAGATTCTGATGGAAGACCTCCAAGAAAGGGGAGCCCACATCCCTTCAAGGCAAACAATTTCGCTTTTGGAATTTTCATTGTTATGAAGTTTTTCTTGACATCATGCCTAAATTTATCTCATTTATTTATTTATTTATTTAATTACTTACTTACTTATTTATTTATTCAATTATGCATTCATTTATTTATTTATTCATTCATTTATCTGTTTATTTATTTCTTCATTTATTCATTCATTCATTCATTTATTCATTCATTTATTTATTTATTCATTCATCCACTCATTTATTTATTTATTTGTTTGTTTGTTTGTTTGTTTGTTTAATTATTTAGTGACTTATAACCATTGATTCCTGTTCTGCCCTTTAGGGCTAAATAAGACAAGGTTAATGCCTGTTCTAAGTGACAGGTCTTCTAATACTTGAAAACAGCTATCATATCTCCCTAAGTCTTCTTTTCTCCAGGCTCCATATGCCCAGTTTCTGTTGTTTAAATTTGCATACAAGTCTATAATTGTTGAGTAAATCTACCTTTATTTATATTCCTAGTCCTAGTGTGACTCAGTACATAGCAGCTCATTCAAAATCACAACACATTTATCAAGTATTTCTTACAACTAAAGTGCCAATATATGAGGGACTTCCAAGGGGGCACATTTGGAGACTGATGTGGATATATCCAAACAGCTGTTTGCTATTGGCAGTAGTGACTGTATATAAAAATTAGACACTTGGCATTCTGGAAAGGAATCATTTTCAACTATCATGGAAAAAATGTAAACTCATCAATAACTTAAGGCTGTGTGATTTTATCAGTGCTGGTCCTCTATTGATGTAGATTACACCCTCTTCATGCCTTGATAGATGACTGTTATGAAATTCTCCATTTAAATAATTCATTGTCAGGTGACCTATCTTCCAGTAATGGTCCTCAAGCAGAAAGCTCATAGTCCAACAAGCACTAGGTCTACACTTGAGTTCTTTTCACTTATATAGTCTTTGAGAAGTCAGGGTCACCTCCAGTGTGGTCAGGCATTGAGAAACACTTTAATTGATCAGAGCATAATACATACAACATATCATAAAATAACCCCAGTTTATATATTCACTGACATAGACTTTGGATACTTTTTTTTTGGGGGGGGAGAAAGAAATATAAATCTTTATTATTGTCCTCAAAAGCAATTATAAGAACATCAACACATAACTATGTAAAATTTGTATAAAATAATTTACATACTCGTCAATGGCCTCCTTGATAAGGGTATTAGAAAAGAATAAGCAGGATTTCATAAGTTATGTTCCACAGTGGACCTCATAATTATTATCACACATTTGACTGAGATTCAGATAACACACGATCCTACTGTCCCTATTGTTTTTTGAATATAAAAGATATTTTTGATTCTATAAAAAATGCTATCTGAAAGACAACTTTCTGTGGAAAAAAAGTTTTTGACTTTGGATACTTTTAAGAAAACACAGAGAATCTTAGTCTTGATAGTTACCTGTGACCATTGGAGGAGTCTATATGAGGTATTGAGGGAGAACTAGCATAACTTCCTTCCTGAGAGTTGGACAGCTAAGTGTCATGAGAGAAGTAGGCTGAATGAGGAACTTCAAGAGAACTGAGTGTAAAAACTGCCATTCTGGAGGAGAACTGAAGGGAAACAGGGAATTTTAACTGACATTCTGACAAAAACTGAATGAGTTTAACCATTGTTCATTTCTGAGAAGAACTGAGCCAAGTTATCTTATTCAGTGGAGAAGACATCCTGTCAAAAATATATTCTGAGAATTCTTGTGAGACTTCAACTGTAATTCTCAGGTGAACTTAACTTATATTCAGAGAAGAGATGTTCAACTAGCATTTATGAGGAGAATCAAATAAAACATCATTCTGAGTTTTAGTTATATAAGAAGAGAACTGAGTTATAAGATTATAATTCCAGTGTTCTGTGAGGAGTTATTAGTGGCAATCATTAATGAGAAAATTGTAGTTAACAGCTCTTCCCCTGCTTTTCCAGACCTCAGAGTTGACTTGGAGTTACCAGTTTTAATGGAATAGGGGTTGTGAGCTAAATAATTAGATTATGAGAGACATTTTGGCATTTTAAGTGATATCTCAGGTAATTTCACATCATATCTGCTAGATTGCCTTTGAACCCAGTGAAAGAAAAATACTTTAAAAAGAAAAAAAAAAGAAACAAGTCAGTAGTACACAGAAAAAGGTATATTCATACTTGAGCACCTGAAAGTTATTGCTCATGTGTTACAACACACCCACACACCTGAAAGTAATTTCTACATCTGGATTCTCATCCTTGGGATTTGCTATATGTGGGTTAGCAAAAATTTTTGTGTAAGGAAGAGAATTTTGGATACCAAGAGTTAACGTGACTGAGAGAGTCTGTGTGTAGCAACGAAATAAAGTAAACAGAACTATCATTGCTGAGAAGACTGACAACGATGTTTGGAAGAAGTCTGTGAGAGAATGACAGCTAACCGTCAATGAAGACATTCTGTGAATACATCGTGAGGAAAATTTCTGAGGGAAACTAAGTGAGTTTAACTGTCTTTAATTCTTGTTGAGAAATGAACTTAGTTATATCTTTTGTGGTAGAGAAAAACAGTTACATGACATTTCTGATGAGAATTTAGTAAAATGTTTTTCTGAGAGGACCTGACTTGATGTTTTCTAAAGAGAACTGATTTGTTGCACTGTGAATCCAGTGTTTAGGAGAAATTGTCAGTGAGGTGACGATGGGTGAGAGGAATTCTTGTCAGCAACGTCTTCATTACCTTGTTTTACCAGAGCACCAAAGTGATTTTAGGATAGTCTCTATAAGCCATTAAAAAGTTTAAATAATGTTTATCTGTATGTCTGCATTATTGGTTACTTCTAATAGATTATATCACCAGTAACAGAGAGTGAGAAAGAAGAGATAATCTGTGAAAGAAGAGATTGTTCCAATTCTCCTGGGTGTGTGTGTGTGTGTGTGTGTGTGTGTGTGTGTGTGTGTGAGAGAGAGAGAGAGAGAGAGAGAGAGAGAGAGAGAGAGAGAGAGAGAGAGAGAGACATCTCAAGATAATTGATTAACAAGGTAATGAGAAAAATTTTGCATTTTAAGTAATTTGGGAATTAATTCCAGGACTCTCCTTCATCAAAAAGGGCCATAGGAGAAGAAATACAAGTCTTGGCTTGACTGTATAGGAATCTTTGAGTTGCCTCAGCTACATCATGTGGACAATCCTGAACTTATAAATTCAGTGGACCAGTTAGGGTTAGCTTAGCAATGGAGCAACTAGCAGCAAATAACATAGGCCTGACACAGGGAAGCAGTACGAGGCCCAGGATTCTATCCACTGAGCCACCTATCTGCCTCAGTTGAGAGGAGGTACCTTGCTTGTTAATGACAGGGAGAAGGTAAAGCTGTCTCTGGATAATGACTTAACCCCATCAGAAAAAAGGAGTAGTCCCTTAGCAAAGGGAGGCGTCTAAATATTCAAGAATCTGACTTTTTCCCCCTGCTCTTGGCTGTGGGTTGCCCAGAGAGGGAAGTCTTGGCTAGGGAACACTGAATGGGTGGTAGTACAGAGTGAGTTTCTGTGTTGACCCTAAAGATGAGGCAGGCTTCACATAGGGAGGTAACGACCTCTTAACCGCCTTACTGCAAATAATCTTGAAACATGACCAGGATCAGTAACTCTTATAGAAATGTCATCATCTTTACTGTAGCCTTGGTGTATCTGGTACTGCTCTTGATTATCATCACCACTTGACACTGGGTAGCCCATTTTGACCTGAAAAGATTTGGCATGACCCACCATATGGACTAGATTGTTAATATCTAGGAATTCGTCCTTCCCAAGGTTGAGGGAGGCAAAGTCTAGGAATTCTGATTTTCTCTCCTTCATGTTTGATCATTCTTTCATAGGACCATTAGTTACTTGTCTTTTTGTTGTGTTACTTTCTACTTTCCCCCTTGAGTGCTGCCTGTGCCAGTCTTATTCAATTCTTGAGGTCAGGGTTGTCCAATAACTGCTGACTAAGGACATTTAAGTGATAGAATTTCCTATATAAGACTTTAGTACTTTACCACCAAGATGAAGTACATGTTGTAAGATCAACTTTTCCCTTACATTCAGGTTGGACTATTTTCTTCCTAATAGGTAATGAAACTATCCTCAGGCCTTATTTGGTCTAAAGCTTAGGCCACTGACATAACTTGGGGGTTACCCAATTACAAAAACCCAGCCAATGAGAAGAGTCTCCCTCCTTAGGCTTGATACATACTTCTGGCTGGTATGCCATCATGGCAAAAATGGAGAGAGCAGTGTTGTGCTCAGATGAATCAATTTTGCATCCTTAACAAATACGTTTTCTATGCAATAACAATGATCAACCATTATAACAATGGGCTAGTCATTTCTACTCTAAGTACCATTTCTCTCCTTTGTCATTTGAGATGGTTGGGCTAGACCTGTAGTGTGAACCTCAGATTGTTTATTTATTTTATATTTATAGCATTAAGTATTTGTACTACTTTGTAGTACTTTGTACTACATCTTTCTTTCCCCTGAAACACACTAATCAGATTACAATTTGATTTGGACAAAGAAATGCAAGCGAGCTCTGAAGTAAATGATCTCAAAAGTCATTTCTAGATCTGAAAATTTATAATCATGATACAAACATAAGATGCCAAGATTGCTTAGCATGTCACAGTATCATAGACTTCTAGGGTTTCAAGATGGAAGTTACTTTATGTCTATTAATCTCTATGGACTGATGATCAGAATCAATGCCTTTCCTGTTTTCCAATCATATTTTGGCTTGTGTTGAAGCTGTTTTGATTTTATGCAATGTTTTATCTGTATCCTTTCTTCTAATTCGATATTGATTCTGACCTTTGCTCTAATTTGACTGCAAAAAGTAGCTGATTCTGAAATGACTCCTGCTTGGGTAACAGTCATTTCCTATCTGTTAAGATGTGGGCATTCTGCAGTTTGAATAACGACTGAAGAATATTTTTTTTTACTTTATTTTTCTTGGGTTTTCATTTTGGTCTATGTTTTCTTTTACAACACAACTCATATGGAAATATGTTTTACATGACCACATGTATAACATATATCAAATTGCTTGCCTTTTCAATGAGGGGGATGAGGGAGGAGGGAGAGAATTTGGAACTCAATTTAAAAAAAATGACTTGAAAATTATATTTTTCATGTACATGGGGGAAAATAAAATACTAAATAAAAAAGATATGAACATTTCATTTGTGTGTCATTTTTGTTTTCATCCTGAAAAATGTCTTCAAATTCTTTCTGAAGAAAGTTTTCATGATATAGAGGCATGTGGCTTCTCAGTGGTCTTCGGATTCTTTCATTCCTTAATGACTTGTGAATCTATTCCCTAGTGGCCAACCTGCTGGTAATCAGACTCTTTGGACTTAGCTAGGAAAATTCTGACCTAATCATATGAATGTAGGTTTGGTAAGTGAAACAAATGAAAGAGGGAGAAAAAATGGGGAGGAAGAAACTAATGCTACATCCCACCTTCCAAGCCACAGTGTTGGGGCTGATCCAGGATTTATTGAGGTGGCTGCTGCATTTATCAGGGAACAACTGGAGAGACTCAATATCTAGGATCTTATTGGATACTATAGTTTCACAGGGAGCCACTAGAGAAAAGAAAAAGTAGTTTTATTTTCAAAATAATGTGGTTTTGGTGTTTCGTTTTTATGTAATTTACATTCTTTGAATATTTACCTTATAGGTCCCTGAACTTATTACTAAATATAGAGGCAGATAGTAATGAAATACTCATTGTATCCCTAAAGCATTGGTGATAACAATGAAAACAGAGCCACACAGGGGACTATTCTTTAAAATATACCCTATGGCAGAATATAAAGGTATGCTACAAGATGGTTTTGATAATTTGAGAAATGTGTAGTCATCATTAAGCAGGACAAAGAGAAAAAAAAAATTCCACTTTTTTTTTGGATAATGTATCTGAGAATGAAAACCCTGCTAAAATTCCCAATGATATAGGGGTTTCCAATGGAAATTGGAACCTCATTACAAAGTCTCTCAAAGAAGACAAGGGAATATTACATAGAGTTTAAATGATATTAATTAATTGGGTAGGATGTGGAGACAAATTATGAGAATTCACTTAGTAGAAAAAGGAGCTAAAAATACCAAAAGTAGCTACCAATGCTGATAGGCCTTTCCGCTTCATAGCATGTAATGTGTAATCCAGTGGAACCATAGACTGAGGTTAGAGCTTTTTTGGGGAAGAATCCATGTCCCCCGAAGAAGAAACATAGAATGCATAGGTCAGATAGCTAATCACAGCACTGCAACTTTGGTAGGTATCCAAAGTGTAGAAAACAAACAAACATGGAGATAGAAAGGTCTTAAAGACATGGGATTTGGAATTATGCAGACTGAAGATGGCAAAATCTAGAATCATCAGATAAGGATTCTTGCAGAGATTAAATGTTAGGCTCATCCTGTTTACCATTTAGTGGATAGAGACTGATAGTGATAAGAGCAGTGAAATATGAGAAAACATGATTAGACTGGAGCAAAGGTGATATTATTATGGATTATTATGTATAAAGTTTACTTGATAATGAACTAAGCTAACATTTCTGGTATAAATCCAACCTAATCATAGTATAGAATAATTTTCTCTGTAGTCTCTTTGTTGATATCTTATTTAAAAGTTTTGTGTTGATATTCATTGGGGATATTTGTTTATGGTTTTGTTTGTTTTGACTTTCCCTTGTTTAGATATGAAGATCATATTTATGTCATAGAAGAAATTTGGTAGAATTCTTTTCATATTTTTGCAAATAAATTTTATAATATTGTAATAAATTGTTCTTTAAATGTTTGATAGACTTTTAATTCTATCTGGTCTCAGCTCTCCCTTCCCTCACTTTGAGAGTTTATTTATACCTTTCAAAATTTCTTTTTCTTAGATAAAATTATTTAAGTTGTCTATTTCTTATTCTGTTATATTCATGCATTTCATCTAAATTGTCAGTTTTAATAGCTTTTAGATGGGAAAATAGTTTCTGATTATTCTTTATATTTCTTCTTAAATTGTGAATTTTCCTTTGTTATTTTTGATACTGGCAGTTTGATTTTCTTTTTCTTTTCTTTTTTAAAATCAGCTTAATCGGAGTTTATATGTTTCATTGTTCCCCTTCCCCCAAAGCTCCTTTTTATTAATTCTTTTTTTTATTTCTGCTAATTTTTTTTTTATTTTCAGAATTACTCTTTTGGCTTGATTTTTAAAAACTTTTTGACTAAAAAAAATTTGCATGCCCAATTCACTGATTTGATATTTTCTCCTTTGATGATATGTTTAGAAATATAATTTTCCCCCAAGAACTTTGTTGATTATATCCCCCAAGTTTTATCATGTTGTATCATGATCTTTGATGATATTATGTTTCTATATTTTCTTCTTTGACCATTTATAATTAAGTTATTTACTGTCCAATTGATTTAGTATTTTCTTCAATAGTCCTTCATGGAATATAAATGTATATATATATTGCATTACATTGTCATCAATAAGTCTGATTTTCTGCATTTATTTATGAGGATTTTATGCTGTATTGCATGGTCAACCTCTGTCCTGAGCTCTCCTTTCTTCTCCCTCTGTATGGTTCTACTTGGTGATCTCATTCTTAAATTATCCCTCCTTCATCAATTTTCCAGGACAGTTGTTTTTGCTATCACATCTTACATTTTAATTTTGTGTATAGTCCGTCTGAGACCTCCATATCCCAACTACCACTGTGAGTGCAGATCAGGAGAGAGAGCCAATTCAGAAGGAGAGAGTATAGGGGGCAGGGAGGCATCAATGCCATACCCACTAATGCTGCACCTAGGTATTTGACATATCTTGTCAATATATTTCAAAATATATTCAAAATCATATTTTGAAGTCTTTCCAGATTATTAAACTCTACCAAATTGTATGGTCTATGAGAGTTGAACTCATCAGATTTAATGAGGTGGTGAGGTCAGAGAGAGAGAGACACAGAGAGAGAGAGAGAGAGAGAGACAGACAGACAGACAGACAGACAGACAGACAGAGACAGAGAAAGAGAGAGGAGAAGAAGAAGGAGAAGTGAGTATGGAGGGAGAAAAGAAAGGGCCTGGTAACTGTAGTGAGTGCCCACAGTTGTTAGGTGTGATGTAGATGATGATCTAGTGAAAGAGACTTAGAAAGAATGGTTGGACAGGCATGAGATGAACCAGGAGAGAGCAGTGACATGGAAATTCATGTTTTCTGCTTGGTGTTTTTCTCCCTGTGTCTCTCTTGACTTCCTCTTCTATTCACTATTTCTGTTGGTGGAAACCCCTACGTCTGCTACCGACTAGTTTTTAGCAGTAGATCTGTAGCTTCTTCACCTTCTCCTTCTATACAATCAGCAAGTCTGCTCCATGATCCTAATGTTACTTCATATCACTTATGTGATCCAGGATGGGGATATCTCCTTTTTCCTGTTTTCTCCTGTGTCACACACTCTCTGTGCCACCACTCTTTGACTTAGAGTTTAGTTCCAGGATCCTGCTTCTGGTAACAATTGTCTGGTCTGATGGACCAGCTTATCCATGCTTGAAAAGGTCCTTGTGATACATTGGATCAAGTGAAAATCTATTAGTCCAATTTCACTAGCACTGAAAAGCCATCCCTTATTTTTACAGCTGTTCTGTGATCTGGGGAATGCTTTGGGCCTCACTAATCAAAAGTTTATGGTGATAAGTAGCATCTTTCTTTAATATTTACTTGTTCTGCAGGGCCCCTCAGAGGAAAGTTATTTTATACTTTAAAGGAAGTCTTGATTTAAAAAAAATACTGGCTGTGACTCATGAAAATCTCCTGGGTCTTGTGCAAGGAACATCATGGGAAAGCAGAGGCTAGGGAAAACTTATGGCTTCTTATGTGTATTTGGGGACTGAAGAAGCTGAGAAGTTAATTCCTAAGAAACAGAAATTTAAGCACAAGTAAAATGTAAGCCATGGCTAACATAATTACATCAGCTTGCCTTGCCACCTGGAAAAATTTCAACTTGTGGCCCTATTATTCTGATTGGTGATGCCCTCCTCAGAGCTATAATTAGGGGAAGGAAACAAACCATGCTTTTTCTCATTCATGCCTAGAGTCACACTCCAGACTTTTCTTTCTCCTTGCCCAATGCTATGATACCTTGAAGAAATCTTCACTCTACAGCTCTATTATTCTGATTGATGACTCCCTTCGAAGCTACAATTCCCCTGATGCCTTTCAGCTCTAGTATATGTTGTCTTTACACCTTAAAATGCAAACTTCTTGAGAGTAGGAACTATGTGGCTTATATTTATATCTAGAATGCTTAGCACAGTACCTGGCACTTAATAATATTAAGTATTATTGTTACTTAATAAATTCTCTGTCTGACTGTCTTCTAATCTTCTCTTCAGGAGCTCTAGGAGCATAAGAAGAGTAATCTTTGCTTGTCATGCTAGTATTTAAGAAATCAGTACTAACTCCAATCAATCAATCAATTAACCAAATGAACAAATATTTCTTAAGTTTTAACTGTGAATAAGGCACTGTTCCAGATGCTGGGAGTACAAAGAAAACATTGAAATAGACCCTACCCTCAAATGGCTTAAATTCTACCAATTCTACATAATCCTATAACCAGTAGAAAGTAGGCAATGCACAGAATTTCTGATAAAGGCCTCATTTCTAAAACATATAGAGAATTGAATCAATTTTATAAGAATACAAGTCATTCCCTAATTGATAAAAGGTCAAAGGATATGAACAGGCAGTTTTCAGATGAAAAAATTAAAGCTATCTATAGTCGTGTAAAAATGCTCTAAATCACTATTGATTAAAGAAATGCAAATTCAGACAACTCTAAGGTACCACCATACACCTATGTGATTGACTAATATGACAAAAAAAGGAAAATGACAAATATTGGAGATGTAGGAAAATTAGAACACTAATGCATTGTTGATGGAGTTGTGAACTGATCAAACCATTTTGGAGAGCAATTTGCGACTATGCCCAAAGAGCTATAAAACTGTTCGTTTCCTTTGATCCAGCAATAGCATTACTAGGTCTGTATCCTAAAGAGATCATAAAAAATGGAAAAGGACACACATGTGCAAAAATATTTATAGCAGCTCTTTTCATGGTGTAAAGAATTGGAAGTTGAGGGGATCCCCATCAATTGGAGAATGTCTGAACAGTTGTGGTATATGAATATAATGGAATACTATTGTTCTATAAGAAAAGGTGAGCCAGGTAAATTCCAAAAAAAAAAAAACCCAAACAAACCCTGGAAAGACTTATGTGAACTGATGCTGAATGAAGTGAGCACGACCAGTAGAATACTGTATACGGTAATAGCAATATTATGTGATGGGCAACTTTGATAGACTTTCCTCTTCTTAGCAATATAATGTTCTAAGATAATTTCAAAAGACTCATGATGGAATATGCTATTTACATCCAGAGAAAGATCTATGGAGTCTGAATGCATATTGAAGCATACTGTTTTCTCTCTTTTTTTTTCTTTCTTGTGGTTTTTCCCTTTAGTTGTGATTCTTCTTTCACCACATGACTAATGTGGAAATATGTCTAATATGATTATGCATGTACAGCTTGCCATCTTGGGGAGGTGAGAGAGGACGGAGGGAGAAAAAAATTTGATACTTAAAATCTTATAAAAATGAATGTTGAAACTATCTTTACATGTAATTTTAAAAAATGCCATTAAGTGGGGGAAAAAGAAAGTAGGCAATGCAAAAAATATTATTTTCTTTGTCAGAGTACAGTGGCGGTCTTGTGGCAAAAATGCAGAGGGCCTAGGAGAATATCTCTCTTTGTAGAGAAACTACAAAGCCTGCTTCTGTGAGAATCATAAAGGTGTGTTAGGAAGAATATTGAAGAGATCATAGAGTATGCATAGATATCCTGTGATAGCTGAGGCAGCTAGGTGGCTTATAGATATAATTTTGGATTTGGAGGAAGGAAGAAGAGTTCAAATCCAGCCTCAGACACTTACTAGCTGTGTAACTCTGGGTGGGTCACTTAACCTCTGTTTGTCTCAGTTTCCTCATCTACAAAATGGGATAATAGCACCTACCTCCCAGGGTTGTTGTGAAGATCAAATGAGATGATAATTATGAAGTGTTTTGCACAGTACCTGGCACATAGTAAGAGCTATTTAAATATTAGTGGTTATCATTTTATTAGATGCAATTTCTTCTGCTAGAAATATATTTCTGCCGCTAGATACTGTGACTAATTGGGAGTGTGAGAGAATGAAGAAACAACCTCCAGTTCTCCTCTGGTAAAGGTTAAGAGATCACCTTTACAAAGGTGAACCCATCTTGAATGCCTCCAACTTTCAACCTTTTCAAGGGCTTGCCAAACTTAGATCATTAAAGGCCTCCAGGATTATGGCAAATTTCTGCCCAGGCAATGACCAGCTGCTCTTCTAATTCAATCAAAGTACTCCTTCAAACTTTGTAATGGAATGATGTAGAGTAGATGCCACTTTTCACTTCATCAGCATATTAAAACCTGCATAAATATATTACCTACTGCTTCCTTTCTATTAATTCATCAATTATTTGATGAGGAGAAAGGAGGCAAAGCCTCCTTTTCACTCCAAAAGGACATTATTACTGTGTTGCTAAGTTAGCAAATTTATTTTACCATAAAACCTTTTCATTTCACCCATAGAATATTTGAGTTGAAAAAGACCTTAGAGATCATCTAGTCCAACTCATTTTATACAACAAAGTATCCTAGATTTATACCTGGAGGAAATCTAGAGGTCATCTAATATAACATATAAAGAAAATAAGGCCTGAAAATTACACGTTCTGCCAATTTCACATAGTAAGTTAATGGCAGAAAGAACCCCATGCAAACCCATCTTTATGTCTTCCAATCCAATGTCTTAAAATACCTTTCTTCTTCCATGTTCTCCTGTTAGAAGTCTAGCAATGGTTCCAAAGACATTCACCTCCAAGAGCTATCCTAACCCTCACAATTTCTGATCTAAGTAGATTTTTCAGAAACCTGTTTTTTTTATTCCACTAAAACAGAAGACAGTCTTGAATTATTCTGCCCTCTGCCAAACCCACAAAGTTCTCAATAAATTGAAACTCAATTTCCCCTGCAAAGCAGCCTCCAATTCCTTCCTTGACCCAGGAATGTCATGTAATCTCTTCTATACAAACACACATTTGATTCCCTCTCAGCTGAATGAGGGTCTTGAGATTTTTATTTTTCCAGATGTCTCATAGTAACAAGTTTTCCATCTTTTAATACTGAAAGAGTCCTGTTATTAGAGAAGCAGCAGGAACTGAATGAATAGAGTACTTGGACCTCACAGTCCATATGCCAGGTTTGGTTGAAGCCATGATTATGTCACTATTTTCACACTTTTTATGAAAAGATGGGAAAAAAGAAACCTTGAAAAATTCATTCAAGATAACTGTTGACAACAGGATGAAAACTAAGCTGCCTTTGCCTGTAAAAATTAAACTTTAAAAATATTGACGAGAACCAACCACTTGGATATTTGAATTGATAGTTATAAAGAATTATGGTGTAGTTGGAATAGTACTGGACTTGGAATCAGAAGATAGGGATCCAGTCCTAGCTTTGTCACTGACTATCTGTAAGACTTGATGGACAAGTCCTTTTCTTTCTCTGGCCTCAGTTTCCTAATGTAGGAAACAGACACAGAGAGAGACAACATTCAAATCAGGAAGCTGCTATCCAGAGCCAGACCAGACTGGAAAAAAAGAAGAGCGCTGACTATTCTGAAATCAAGAAAGAACCAGCTCTGCCAGTTAATCATTAAACCGTGGAGGTGAACAGACCCCCCCGGAGAATTGCTGATTGACCCTCCCAGCAGAGTTGCCACAACCAAGAGGGAAAAGTGTGAGGACTCCAAAAGAAAAGAAAGAATACCAACTACCTCCAGTAACAGAAGCATGCATTGCTTTGTCCACTTGTGTTCCAGCATGAATGCCTCAGTATCACTGTACATTAATTTGGGACCAACTCTTCCCAAAGAATCTGTGTATCTGTTTGGGGAGTATGCTTCAGCTTTATGAGGAAGGGGGATTATTTTTTTAGCTATTTTTTACCATGTCAAATTAGTAAACTTTTTTTTAACTAATCATGTCTATTGTAGACTACTAACGTTTACCAAGAGGGATAGTGAGCTATAATTTTAGGAGTGGGGGTACGGAGAGTACAGACTTCCATTTGTGAGGGTAGTTGTTCACTCAAAACACTAGTGTGAACATGACTTCCAGGGGGAGTAAGCCCAGGAGAATACTGTACCCTGTTAACGTACCTTCTGCCCATGCTATTGGATTAGAGAGCACCTTCCCATGGGTATAGCATAGTTGTTAGTCTGTAGGTGTTAGCGGAAAAGTCTATACTAAGGTTTACCTACTAGAAGTCAATACAAAGCAGTCATGTTTCCATAGCAAGATAAATTAACCTGTGGGAACTTTGTAAACTGTAGTAGGTATATTATTTGACAAGTACATTGTTTATGATAATACTGCATTGTATTTATGCAGCAATATAATGCAGCTCAGGATTTCACAAATGCAGACCATGTTAACTTGCTCACATTTATAATTTTCCTGTGTAAGAAGGAGATGGTTAGTAGTGTCTTCTTTCATTAGATGGAGAAACTGAGATGCAAACATTTTCTCCTTATGTCAGAGATAGAAGCAGGTCAGAAATAGAAGCAGAAATCTAGGGTTTGTTTTTTTTACTATAATAATATTATAGCTGGAAGAAAATTCAGATAATACACATTAAAACACTAGAATTTTACAGAAAAGAAAACAGGTCCCACGGAGGTTGAAATGACTCCCTTATATAATATTTGGGTTTCTTTTAAACCACCCAAGCTCAGCTGAAATTCTTAGGTGACACAATAGATGGAGTACTGGGTTTGAAGTCAAGAAGGCCTGGGTTCAAATCTAGATTCAGACAACTTATTAGGTATGGGACTCTGGCCAAGTTACTTAAAATATCTCAACTATAAAACAGGAATGATAATAACAGTACTGACCTCCCAGAGTTGTTGAGAGGATTAAATGGGATAATAATTGCAAGACACTTAGCACAATGTCTAGCACATAACTGGGACAGCTAGCAGGTACAGTGAAAAGAGCACTGGGCTTGGAGTCAGGAAGACCTGAGTTCAAATTTGGCCTCCGACACTTATTAACTATATGACCCTAGGCAAGCCTGTTTGCCTCAGTTTCCTTATCTGTAAAATGGGCTGGAGAAGGAAATGGTAAGCCACTCTAGTAACTTTGCCAAGAAAACTCCAAATGGAATTATGAAGGCTTAAACACAACTGAAATGTCTGAACAACAACAACAAAGACAAAATTATCTCTAGGCTAAACTAGTAGCTCTCTGTGAACTGCCTGTTCCACTTGCATCTACTTACCAGCACTAAACTAATTTTTTCTCAAAAGTAATGAGGAAAAAGTTAAGCCATTTTTGCTGAGACTCGCATGGGCAGGTGACTCGTTAGTATGAGATATCTTGAGTAAATTATTTATTTATTTATAACAAAAAAAAGGCTTAAATGGTGTCACAACTGATAAGTTTTGAGGCATCTTTATACTGACTCCCACTCTCATTGTTGAACTAGTTTCCAAGAGCTAGGCTGGCTCTATCTCCATGTCAGGCTTCTAGGGGGTAGTGTTGACTCAAGCTTCCACTGGTGTACTTGCCCCTAAGATTATCAATTGAGAATCATTTTAGTCAAACAGACTTAAGTAATTTTAGGAAGGAGTATTTACCAAGATGACAATAAGAAGAGTTGATAGAAACTATTACCCCCCCCCCAACGTCCGTGAGAACTACTCACCTGTAAGAACATACATAGTCCAGGGAAAGCTGGTTCATGCTTAGGGAGCACATGTGGACAAAGTGTAACTCAGTCCTTGATTGCTAGAAGTTATTTTGTCCCATTCATGGGGTACTCAAGAAGTTACTCTTGAGCATTGTGTAATTTCTTTGCTGGACTCTCGGTAGGGCCATGAGTTCAGTCCGTCCTTGGCTTGTAATGATGCAAATAGTGCCACAAACTGATCCAGGTTTGCCTTTTAGTACACCAATGAGAATATGGAAATCCAATATCCTCTGTATACTTCAAAGCTGGAGAGAGGGGGAGTACTAACCAAGAATGAACACTGACACATGCTGAGCATACACCAGTCTTTCATTACAAGAGCATATATAATGTTTATAATCTGTTGCCAATCTAACATATGGGATTTTGGAAGCCAGTTTTGACCATAATGAGTCAGGGTTAGTATATGTGATGATGAAAAGGCTTTTCCTTGTCCAAGGATCTGGGAGGATTGATGACTAGGTAGAGTTTGAGCCAGAACTAAATACACCATGATGGATCCATGAATTCATGGCACCTCTGTTTCTTTTGCCTTTTTATTATTTATTCTTCCTTCATCTGAGATGAAGGAGTTTCATGGGATTGGAACACCCAGCAACATGTCGGGTATGGAAGACAATTAATATTCTTGAGAGAGACTTCTACCAGCACTTAAAGTTGGTGGACATAAAAGCCAAGTCTGATGGGGAACCCATGCAGCAGCACCTACCACAATAATGCATTGACCAGTCAGCTGAGACGATATGTCCTTGTAGAAGCTAGTGAAGTCAAGCATGGAAACAACTCATCCGCCATGACGCCATGTCCTGAAGTGCACTTAGTGGGGACATCTTGAAGGGAGAAAAATAATCCCAGAGCCAACAATTCTAAGACAATCATCCAATCGATGCATCGCTATCATCATACTGAAAGCTCATTAATAGGAGGGAATCTTATGAGTAACAGTTTTAGAAGCTATTCAGGGTTACCCTTACACTCCTCATGGGAGGAATAGTCAGATATACCCTTTAATTTGAGTAGGGTTTGGGAGAAAGTAGTCAAGAGGGGGTGCTATATAGTAATATTATACACATCAAACCATGCTAGTAAATACAAGATCTGAGCAACAAAAAAATTAACAATAATCTGGTAAATTTCAAGTTAGGGCCATTAATCACATAGAAAAACCAAAAAAACTGTATAAACTTCCTTTTCTCCTTTCTACAGTATGACCTTAATTAACCAAGATTAACAGAGAATAGGAAAATTTTACTAAGTTGGATTTTCTGAGGGTCAGCACACATTGTTTTACTCCAGCCTCTAAAGAAAAACTCTCTTCCCATTGGAAAGGCTTCCTCTCTCTCTTAAGCCTTCACCCCCTCCTGTCTTCTCACCTTTGTTATAATTCCATTTTCCTAAACTTCAGTCTTTCAGTATCTACTAAGTTCCTTCCCTGTTCCCTATAATCAAGGCCAAGGCTTCTTCATGTTGAAAAAAACCTATCGCTAGATCTCATCATTCCTGCTATCATGCTGTGACTCTCTTCTCTGTTTCTGCTACATTCTTTGAAAAATCTATCTATACTTAGTGTTTCCACTTCTACTCCCCTCTCTTTTTAACTACCAGCAATATGTCTTCTGGCCTCATCACTCAATGTGCAAAGTTACCAATGATCTCTTAATTGCTAACTTTAATGGACTTTTCTCATTGCTCATCTTTTTTGTTTTGTTTTGTTTTCTCTGCATTACTTGATTCTGTGGACCACCATCTCTTCCTGGATAGTCTTTCCTCTGTGATTTTGGGGCACTGTTTCTCTTCTTACCTGCATAGCTAGATCTTTTCTGTCTTCTTTGTGGATTCATCATCCATATTATGCCCACCAACTGTAGATATCCTGTAAGGTTCTCTCCTGGGTGTTTTTATCTCTCTACAATCTTCTCAGTTGGTGAACTTATCAGCTTCTAAGGGTTCAATTAAAAGCTCTATGCTGATGATTCTAAGCTCTACATACCCAGCTTTAATCTCTCCCTGAACTTCAGCCCTGAATCAAGAACTATTTATTGGAAATTTTGAATTGACTATATCATATTTGGTTTTTCAACTCTATATTTATGGTCCCATGATCCTAAGTTTAACACTTCTTCCACATGACAAATGTTCAAATACTTGAAGGTAACTACTATGTTGGTCTGAAGTCTTTCCTTCTCCAGATTAAGCTTCCTGAGTTCCTTTCTGGACACTGTCCCCTGGTCTCTCAGTTCTTGTAGGTTCATTCTTGCTTTATCTTACCAGAGTCCAGGCCTCAGAGCCACTTTCCACCAATATCTATGCCCTTTCCCTCCTTTCTAGCACCCATGTGTTGTCTTGCACTATTAGAATCATGAGAACATAAACTTCTTGAGGGCAAAGTATGTCTTACTCGCTTATATTTGTGTTGCTATTGCTTATCCCAGTGCCTCATATGTGATAAGCTCTTAATCGATTCTCTCTCTCTCTCTCTCTGTCTCTGTCTCTCTCTGTCTCTCACTTTCAACTAATCTATTATATGAAGACTGTAGGGATTTGAATCCAGGTTAATGATCTTTCCAGTGCCTGACATCATCACTCAAGAGACATGAAAACTCAGTGTGTCTTTTGTTTTTGTTTTTTGAAATCTTGAGGCTGAAATGATTTTTTTAAATTGACATTTCATGAAGACATGCCAATGGAGACCTGAAACCATTATTTTTCTTCTGGAGGCTTTCAGAAATCATACAGGTAGCCAGCAGTTATAGTGTTAATGCTGCTCTGATGTCCTCTTCCTGGCTCACCATGCAGCGGGCAGCCCCCTATGCTTGGACAGTGAAGTTATTGTCCATCTTCACTGAATAAACAGTATTTGGGGCCTATTATTTCACATAATGATTGTCATGTAACTCAATAAAACTAAATGCTTTATTTGTGCTGCTGCCTGACCGTGTATTTCCTTAACAACACAACATCATTGTGTGCTTGAGGAAACAGCTGCATGAGACAGGCAAGGGATGACACATACTTGGAATTTTCTCCCTCTCACAGCCATGTTTTTTGATGAATATCCCATGGAATGAATAAAAGCACTCTGCTGTAAATGGTGGGCAGGTGCTCTCCAGCTGCATTCCCAATGTGGCGAGCAAACCTTGGGACAGCCCATCTATTGCCCCATCGCAGCAGCAATTGAGTCAGGGCTAAGTTTGGTGAGATTAGGCCTGGGCCAGAGAGGAAATGCTCCAACAGATAGCTGATGCAACAGCTCCTGCCCCAACCCCCACCTATAAAAAAAGCCCATTCTATCTTTTTTTTTTCTTTTTTGGATAGAAAACCTCTAATAATTTCTTAGGAACAGTTTTATCTCAAAATACCTGGGTGTGGTATAACACTATCACTTTAAAATTCAGTGTTACCTGAACACAATCTGCTGTAAATATACATGGTTAAATTATAATAATAACTCATATTTTTATAGCCCATTAAACTTTACAAAGTATTTTTTTTTCATAACTACCTTGTCAGTCAGCAAGTATTTATAAAGCACTTTATGTATGTCAGTCACTGTGTTAAACTCTGGAATATAAAGAAAGGCAAAAATATGGTCTTTTTAATTAAGAAGTTTACATTCTAATGGAAAAGACAATATGCAAATAACTATTTCCGTATGAGATAGCATAATTTTACAGATGAAGAAACTGTGGCTAAGAGGTGGGTGGTTTGCCCAAAGTCAAAAGTCTCCATAGTGTCATAGACTTAGAGCTAGAAGAGTCTTTCAAAGTCAGCAAATACACACCCCTCTTTTTATAGAGGAGAAAGCTAAAGTCCAAACTGGTTAATGACTTGCTCAAGGTCATGAAGCTAGTTAAGTGGCTGTTGTGGGATTTGAATCCAGGTCTTCCTGACTCCAGGTCCAACACTCTATTTACTAGCCCATGCTTCCTTCTAACTCCAGATTTAGAATTCACAGTATAAGGAGGCAAGCCAGAACAGCCTTTGTTAAAAGCATATCAACTAGTGCTTAAATGATAAGATAAGATTTTCTAGCACTTTCCTTGTAGCATCCCCATTAGAAACAGCGTGTAAACATTTTTCATTGCCATTATACAAGACAACTCAGCCTGAGAGAAATGATGTGACTTGTGCAAAGTCATACTACTAAATGAGAATCTGATACAGGATTCCAACTAATCATATTCCAAATCCAGCTTTCCTCCCACACTAGCACATTGTCTCAAATCTTATCTATTGTGCCACCACATTGGCCTAACATGGCTATAACTTTGCCACCCACAGATGAAAATGCTTCTTTTTTATTTTATTTTATTTTCAATTTTTTTTTCTTTTATGCAATTGGGGTTAAGTGACTTGCCCAGGGCCACACAGCTAGTAAGTGTGGAGTATTTGGTCTGAGGCTAGATTTGAACTCAGGTCCTCCTGACTTCAGGGCCGGTGCTCTATCCATTACGCCACCTCGCTGCCCCCAAAATGCTTCTTTTTAGCAGCCAATTTCTGGGAGTGTAAAATGACCCCTATCCTTTACTGGTATGTTATGTTATGAATGACCCTTGCAAAAAGAATCCTGTCTCTAGATGTCACTTCTGGAAAATTTCTTCCAGTGCCTAAGGAATTCCACAAAAGTTCCAGGAAAGGTATCATTGAACATGGACATGAACTGGCAATAGAGATTCAGGACAAGTTTAGCTTACGTAGCTATGAGATATAACTAGCAATTTGAGTGTACTGGGCATGCAGCATGAAAGAAGTCTTCAAACCAACATTGTAATTAATGATGTCAAAATAATATAAGAAATATGACAAATTCAACTGAGTAAAACAGGTGTCCCTGGGACATTGTCCCTTTTGTGGAAAGAACACAGGAAACTACCTCTTTTGATAGAAGATCCTGACTTTGGTCCCAGGGGAGAGACCTGGGACATCTGGTAGTGGTTGGTGGGGAGTCCTTTGCTAGTAGTAATAGTAGTGAGGGTAACTAATTATTCTTGAAAATTAATTGCTAAACTAAGTTGTTTCTTTGTTGCTAAAGGAGTGGAAGTTTTGTCAAAATGCTAATGTAACAAAATTTTAAAATGTATAATATTTTAAAATCATTATTTTAAATATTTTAATATTTAATTTAATTTAATATTTTAAATATTTGTGTCAACTAAATTTTAACACATACATCTATTTGCAGCTCCAGTCCTAAAGACCATTGGTGTGGGTATCTTTCCTCATTGGTGGAGATCAATGTCCTGCACCTATGTGAAGGGTAGGGTGGATTTGACCAGAGTGGGAGAGAGGAGAGCTCCAGTGTATTCAGTCTCTTCAGTTTTTTTCAAGCTCCAAGTGTCTTCAGGTTTCTTTTTTTTTTTCCAGAAATTCAACCATTTAATTTAACCATGTGGTTGAATCCAGTTGAAACCTTAATGGGAATTGACACTGGGTATAGGAGATGAGTTTCCTCATAACTCTTGGTCTCCTTCTCCCCCATTGTCCAAGGGACGACACTGAGAATTTCAAACATTCTGAAAATCTGGAGTTTCCAGTTTTACCCGCTGCATTGGTCACAGTGTCCACCTAAATTCATAGCAACAGCCTCAAAACAGCACTGGTCAATTGGACTGTGGGGATCCAGCCAAACTTTGAGTGGAATTTCACAAAGTAGCTAAAGAGAATGCCACATATATACTAATTAAGGTTCAAACCTCACCAAAACTGACAAATATGACCATGCCAGATTAATGTGAATTATTCTTCAACACTATTACTCCCAGAACTGGAAGTATTAGGCTGTGCTCCAGAAAAAAAAAATCTTGCCTCTGGAATCTGCTGATTCTTGTTTTGCTTCTGGGTATTTCTGCCTGACATGGCCATATTTGTCAGTTTTGTGACTTTCCACTCAAAGACAAAAGATAGATGTTGCATAACAATAAAAAGAGAGAGTTTAAACATTTTAAGAAAGAAAAGCAGAACTAAAGAGGCTATTTGCCACCCTCAACAATAGAAATGCAGAAAGAGTGAATAAATAAATGCAGAAAACAAAGATAGTAACTGAATGACGACAGAGAGACCAGTAAGGGACTTCTTTCTAATTGTACACAAGGAGACAAAAGTGAAGGCAGAAATCTGGTAGAAGTAAAGTGAAAAGGCAGATAGGAGGCATTATGGACAGAACCTAGCTATTTTCTGCCTACAGCTTAATGCTTCTTTTGTGGGCCTACATTACAACATGGGAGAGTACATGAAAGCGGAGGAGGGAAGCGAGGGAATATAAAGGATCGAGAAATGCACTGGAGTTAAATCAAGGGCTGTCAATTAGGGGAAGGTGACATCCATGGTCTCGGAAAGAGAAGAACCTATGTGGGAGTAGGTGAAGAGAAGGGGGCAAAGATTAGAAATGTGGGAAGAAAGGAAAGGAAGAAAGCCTTACATTGGAAGTGAGAGGGATTTACACTGATTAATATTCCTGTAGGTGAAGAGAGATGGTCAGTGAAGAGAGACTAGTACTTTTCACTGGATGAAGTCTGAAGGATTTGAAAGATTTGAAAAGTCTACTTGTCCTGGGAACTGCATAGTCCCTGAGGACAACCAACATCTAGAGGAGTGGGAGAGCATGGACATAGTGAGGAGATTTCCAGGAAAATGAAAAAAAAAAAAAAGGTCAACAAGAAAGAGTACGGATCAGTGGTAGTCTGCATAATCAGGGACATGGTGGGGGAGGGGCATTACTATGCGGCAACAATCATCTCTGATGCCTGCAATAATTGGTATTATTCTGGAAGTGAGACACAATGGAAAAGGGAAAACCTAAAAAGAAGTGGCAGAAAGCACTTAGAGGGGAAAGCCTAGAACAGATACCTTGAAAGCTTTGATTGTATGAAGAACACAGAGAAGAGAGAGAGACCAGATAATAGTAGGGGTCACGAATCAAAGAATGAGAGTCTAGAATACACAGAAAGAAAGATGAATGACGAAGAGTGAGATAGATCCTTTTTGGGAAGGGGTCCAAAAATAACATTAAAAAAAACCCAAACAAACTAAGGAACAGGAATAGCTGAAGCAGAAGAGAAGAATGGGGAATATCAGACAAAAAGAGGGAATCTTAGGCAAAAGGAAGAAAGCTAGTGAGAAAGGGACACTCAAAAAAAATTAAAGTAACTGAAGGAATGTAATATTGACTGCAGCAGAAGAGGAAACTTGAAACTGAAAAGCTTCTGCACAGACATTATGCATCTAGGTTAAGCGCGGAAGTGTTAAAAAAGTTTTCTATCAAATTTCTCTAATAAAGGTTTAGTATTCAAGAGATAGAAATTATACACATGCATGTTTATATACAATATATTACTATATTATATAATATTTAACTGTATATAATATAGTATATTATATAATTACAATATTACATATACATACATATATACATATGTACACATACATGTGTGTATGTTTATATTCTCCACTAAATAAATAGTCAAATAATATGAATAAACTTCTCAAAAGAACTCATGTTCACAACCACATGAAAAAATGCCAAGTCACTAATAATAAGAGAAATGTAAATTAAAATATCTGTGAGATTTCACCACACACTCCAGAAACTGGCAAAAATTACAACATATTGGTAACAGTCAATGTTTTAGGGGTTGTAGGGAGATAAGTACACTAATACATTGTTGGTGGAGCTGTGAAATGGTACAACCATCTTGGAAAGCAATTTGGAGTGATGCAAATTAAGTGACTAAAATGTCTATACCCTTTGAATCAGAGACTCCATTACTGAGCTTATACTTCAAGGAAGCATTGATAAGAGAAAGGTCCTCATATACTCCAAAATATTTGTAGCAACACTTTTTGTGATACCTAAGTATTGAAAACATAATAGATGCCCATAAACTGGGGAATGGCTAAGCAAATTTTGATACATGAATATAATAGAATATTACTGTGAGGTAAGAAAATATATATGTTAATTGCACATGTATAACCTATATATGATTGCTTACCATCTTAGGGAAGGGGAGGGAAGGGAAGGAGGGAGGGATAGAATTAGGAACTCAAAACTGAAACAAAAGCCACAAATGTTTTAAAAAAATTGTTTTAAGATGTTATTGGGGAAAATAAAATATACATTTAAAAGAAGTTACGTATGTGGTTAATATATAGAAATATGGAAAGATCTATATGATCTGATTTGGAGTGAAGTAAGCAGGGCCAAGAAAACAATATATATAGTAACTACAACAAAACAAATGGAAATAAAAGGAACAGCAACAAATCAAGAGTAAATATAACAAAATCATAAAGACAAACGGCATTCAAATGAAGAGATATGATCTTATTCCTGGGATGATTTTCCCTGAAGAATTTTCATTCATGGGACTTAGTATTTCTTCTTTGATTTCTTTGAAATCATATGAAAAAACTCTGCCATTTTGTTACTAAAAATAGGGCACTAAAAATTTGCAAACTTCCCTTTCCCTATACTCACTCCTATACTCACACACAGTGTTCTGTGTTTTGATTTACCAAATAGGCCCTAAACTTCCTTAGGGCAGGGACTAAACTTTCTTTTTCTTGTACATCGACTATGTTGGAGTATTGTGATCAGTATTGGGTTTCACATTTTAGGAAAGAAATTGACAATCACAAGCTGTATTGTGTCCAAAGGAGAAAGACAAGGATGGTGGAGGGACATGTTCCATAGGAAGATCAGTTGGAGGAACTAGAGATATTCATTCAGGAGGAGAGAGATTCAATAGGGACATGAGGGCTGCTTTCATGTATTTGAAGGGTAGTGATATAAAAGGGAGATTGCTTGACTCTAAGTCAACTACTAAATGAATGTTACAGAGGCTAATTTTGTCTCCACATATGAATAAAGCCCCTAATAATTAGAGCTTTCCTTTCTCCCACCTGCCACAATGACTTCAGAACAGTATCAAAAACCTCTCTATGCTAAACCCATCCTAATCCTTGATATACCATGTGCCATATAAGATATAAACACGCACAAACACACATGCATATGTGTGTATGTATACATATATATTCTCATTAATTCAGTGAACATTATTCAATTCCCTCTTATGAGATATGCATTTTTCCTAACCCTCTTTTATCAAGCCTATATCCATTAGATTTTCAGTGTAGCAATGTTTCTGTTAGCAAGAATAACACTTGGATCAAGTGAGAAATGTACTACATGTCCCTAAGCACACTGGATATAGAATATAACTTGCTTAATAGAAAAATTTTTATTATTTGTCTTAAATACTTACCTTATAATTTACCTTTCAACCAATATTTTATCTGTATTTAGATTCTTGGCTACCTCACTTAATCACTTAATACATAAATGCTCATTTTTTAAATTATATACACATATGTGTGTGTGTGTGTGTGTGTATATATATATATACATATATATGTATGTATGTGTATATGTATGTGTACAAATATATGCACATATACATATATCACTTTGATTTTTTTTTTAAGTAAAAACAAAAGTTCCCCCTTAATGTGGGGAACTCCCAATTTGGAAACTCTCTCCATTATTGAAGACAGTGAAGTGTTACCTAAAGATACAGAATACTGAGAGGTTAAGTAACTTGTTCATTAATGCCACGATTTAATGGCAGGATTTGGACCTAGTCCTTTCTGACTCCAAGACCCACTAGCCATGTTTTCAGTATGGATGACATCTTATACACTGCTTCTAATGAACAATTATTTGTTGATAATATGTCATAACCTCTCCATTGCCCTTTGGGTGACCTGAAACTTTAATTCTTTCAAGACTATGATATTCTTTTACCAATAGCCATGTAGCCATCGGAAGGCTACAGATGCTTAAAAAAAAGATGAATCTTTGTTTCAAGGAGGAACTTAGTCATCAAAAATGCTGTAAAATTATCTATTTTCTACTGAGAATAGTGCTTTGAGTATCAGGAGACCTAGGTTAGAATCTAATATTTTGGAATTGAGTATCTAAGTTGCTATCTACATTTAATACCTGTCTTATAGGGTAGTTGTGAGTAAAGAACTTGGTAAAACTTAAAACACTCTAAAAATTTGAATTATTATAATTATAATCTTCTTTACAATGATACTAATGATATGGCAAAACAAGGCCCTTTTCCTCTCCTTTTGAGGCAGTGATCTCTAATTTCTTCTAAAAACTTCTCCAAATTGTTTTTCTTTTGTTCTCTAACTCCCTCCTCTCAAATACAACTTTCCTGTGATTTAGTAGTGGGATTTCTATTGTATATAGTCAGTGCTTTGATATTTCTCTATACCTATGATCAAACTGATTTCTATAATCCTTGTAATGGTGAAGAATACCACCCTTCCTCATCTCATTCTATATGTCTTTTGTCTTCTGTATCCTTCTGTAAATCCTCTTCTAGATTTTGTTACATTACATGAGTACTAGCTAATCGAGAAAGATATTCCTAATTTATTTCTTATTCTTGCTACATGATTACCATACCATCTTTCTCATTTATCTCCCTTATGATAGCTTTAGTGCTACTTATGCAAAATCTTTCATTAGTAATATGTAGCTCCCTACTCATGCCCACAATGCACTTTACCTTACTTCTTGGGTGACTGTTGATATTTACTCTCTGATGATCATGGTATTCCTTAACTGGCAGCCAGTATCAAGAAAAGATGGGCCTTTGTTTCAGGGAGTATCTTAGACTATTTAAAATCATGGAATGAAACTCAAAGTGTAGGAAAACAGAAACATGAAAAATGGAAAAAATCTGTGATTATATATAAACACTTTTCTTCATTAATGACAATAGAACCAGTGCCTTTGGACTCTAATATTATAGTCTCCAACACACTGCATTAGGAAGTATAATTATCAATAGTATGGACATAGTTGGGAAGAATAGGTAAACTAGACCTAGACTGTGCGACAGAGTTTTGAGGGTATGAGTAATCCATTCTCAATTTTAACAAATCTGGAAAAAAAGAACAATTTCTAGTGCTTTAAAAATGGTATATTATTACCTTCAAAAAGCAAGGGGTGGAATGTCTACTGACCCTTTGCCTGCTTTTCCCTCTGCATGAAGTCTTTATGAGAATAATATATATATATATATATATATATATATATATATATATATATATATATATATATATATATATATATATATATATATATATATACATATGTCAAGGGAATTTTTGATGAAAGTATGAGAAAAGGTCAGATTTTATGAATCATAAAGAGGATACCATTCTCAGAGTACTTCAAACTTTAAAATGATGCCTAACTTTTTTAACTAGGGTATTGCCAATACTTAATCTGTTGTTGGTGGTGGTGGTGATTGTTATTTGTTACAGAGACAGAATGGTGTAATGGAAAGACAGCTAGCAGGAAGAACTGGGTTCAAGTTCTGCCTCTGACATATAACTGGGTAATTCATTTAACCTCTCATTGTTTTAGGTAAGTCTAAGTCTAAAAGTTGCAAGAAGGCATTGACTTGCATTAATAGAGGAGGTTTCCTCAAATGGAATTTCCCTTTACCAACAAAATCACAGGTCAAGTCCCCGTTTTTTAAGCTTTCCATCCTCTAGGAAGAACAGCTAGGTGGCTCAGTGGATAAAGTGTTGGGCTTGAAGTCAGGAAGATTCATCTTCACAGATTCAAATCTGGCTTCAGACATTTACTAGCTGCATAATCCTGGGCAAGTCACTTACCCCTATTTGCCCTAATTTCCTCATCTGTACAATGAGTTGGAGAAGGAAATGGTAAACCACTCCAATATCTTTGCTGAAAACCAACAAATAAACAAGCAAAACAAAACACAAAGAGTCAGACATGACTGAACAATAACAACAATTCTCTAGGAATAGTTTGCTGCAGCTGGTATGGCACAAACCCCCTTCTGTAGGCCTTCTCCCTGGGCTACTTCAATAGAATTTAAGACTTCTGTAGCATATAAATGCTTGAGGGCAGGGACAATTTTGTTTTTTAGTCTTTCTGTCCTGTGTATCAAGCACAGGACCATTCACATAGTAGTAATAATAACATTTCTTTCATTATCATTGAATTTACCAAAGAGTTTTTATCCCTGACTTTTGGCTCTGCATTCAAGTAAATGACAGTTCACTTTAGGAAACAGGCTTAGGAGGGAATCATGACATTCAGATTTGGATGGGATCTTCTGAGTCCACCTCCCCATCTCAAGGAAGAGGAAACTTAGAGCCAGAGAGAGGAATTGACTTATTCATCTTAATTAGATTAGATGATAGAGCCAGGATGTGAACTCAAGCTCTCTAATGCTATATCCCTTGATTTTTTGACTACATAATACTCTCTCCTTGGGACTTCAGTTCTCTCATTTATAAATTGAGGGAGGTTGGCCTAAATGATCTCTAAAGTCACTTTCTACTCTCAATCCTTTGACCCTTTAAGGAAGTTAAAGAAGATCAGGAGGGAGGGACTCGTTGTAAGTTGCCTCTTCTTATAACCAGCACCATATTATAGAGGTAAAAATTAATTTCGAGGCAGGAGATTCAGGTTTGAATCCTGAATTTTAAATCCTGGATCTTTCACATATTAGCGTCTGTGTTCACCCAGAAGTAATCCATCTCTTTGGGCCTCAGTTTTTTCCCCTATAAAAATATGGGGCTGAACCTGATCAACTCTAAGGTTCTTTATAGCTTCGCAACCTATGATTTGAAGTTGAAGGTTTAACTACTACCTGTTCCAGCATGATTTTCATTATGTCATTTCTCCAGCAGGTGGAGCTGTAGTATTTTACTATCCTGTTTTCCAAACGTCAGAAAATAAAACATTTTTCTTTTTTGCTCTTTCATGTTTCCTTTTCCTTCCCTCCCTCCCTCCTTCCTTCCTTCCTTCCTTCCTTCCTTCCTTCCTTCCTTCCTTCCTTCCTTCCTTCCTTCCTTCCTTCCTTCCTTCCTTCCTCTCTCTTCCTTCTTCTCTCTTCCTTCCTCTCTCTTCCTTTCTCTCTTTCTCTCTCTCTCTTTCTTTCTCTTTCTCTCTTTCTCTCTTTCTGTCTGCCTGTCT
This sequence comes from Phascolarctos cinereus, assembly GCF_003287225.1. Lineage (NCBI taxonomy): Eukaryota > Metazoa > Chordata > Mammalia > Diprotodontia > Phascolarctidae > Phascolarctos > Phascolarctos cinereus. The sequence goes on from NW_027555625.1 coordinate 197,564,534, forward strand.
GTCTTTCTTTCTTTCTTTCTTTCTTTCTTTCTTTCTTTCTTTCTTTCTTTCTTTCTTTCTTTCTTTCTTTCTTTCTTTCTTTCTTTCTTTCTTACTTTCTTCAATGGAAGTCCTTTTCTTTCCAGAGGAACTCAGATTAGACAAACCAGTATAGAGAATACATACTCTACTTGAGAATTGTTTGTCTGGTCTCCATAATCTGGAAAGCCAAGGAAACAGTTGGGTTCAAATCTAACTGGCACCATCTATGTAACCATGAGCAAGTAACTTGTTTTCCTCATTGGTAAACTGGGGTTTAATTAGATGTCCTCAGAATTCTCTTATAGGATCTCTCTCTCTCTCTCTCTCTCTCTCTCTCTCTCTCTCTCTCTCTCTCTCTCTCTCTCTCTCCTCTCTTTCTCTCTCATACACACACACACACACACACACACACACACACTAAACTTATGGATCCTAGTGAAGAGATGGGCAACTACTTTTTAATTCATAACCATAAGCTAAAAATTTCCCTGGGAGGCACTGAGAGCTTGAACAAATGACTTGTCCAGGATGACATAGCATGCATGTGTCAGAAGAAGGCTGTTAACCCAGGTCTTACTGGGTTCTCCATCTGCTTACTTATTCACGCTATTTGCTGTACTAGTACTTTTTATGCTTTTTCATCCCAGGACTCCTTTATACTCTTAAATTAAATTTATCCTCCTCTTTGGCAGAAACATATATTGGTCTTGTCTGCAAAGTTCCTCTATGGACCTTGTGTTATTATTATAGGAAAAAAGCAATAAGGAAAACCTTGGACAAGCAATAGGTTTAGGAATAGGGTAGAAAGGTGAACTCTTTGCCCTCTCCCCTTTATAAAGAATCATCATGATCATCATCATAGACATTTGAAGAGCATTCAATTATTTACATGAGGCTTTTTATGTCCTTTATTGCACAAAGGGGCAACCATTTGCATTTATTTATCCCTTTTGGGGTTTACTCACAACTGTTACACATATCTTCCCTATTTCTGTCAAGGATATTGGCATCGTCTGAGATACACAAGTTATCCTTGATTCCTTATTCCTTCTCCACAACCCATTCCACACCCCTTCACAGCCAATCAATTCCCAAGTTCCCAAAATCTTATCTATTCATCTTTCTACTTCCATTCTCTCCCTTTTTGAATATATCTTCCATATAGTTGCCAATTTAAGATTCCAAAATCACAGGTCTGATCCCACTGTCTTGCACAAAAATCTTCAGTGCATTTATTTATCCCTTTTGGGGTTTACTCACAACTGTTACACATATCTTCCCTATTTCTGTCAAGGATATTGGCATCGTCTGAGATACACAAGTTATCCTTGATTCCTTATTCCTTCTCCATTCCACACCCCTTCACAGCCAATCAATTCCCAAGTTCCCAAAATCTTATCTATTCATCTTTCTACTTCCATTCTCTCCCTTTTTGAATATATCTTCCATATAGTTGCCAATTTAAGATTCCAAAATCACAGGTCTGACCCCACTGTCTTGCACAAAAATCTTCAGTGGCACCCTATTACCTCTAGAATAAAACAAAAACTCTTCCTCCATTCATATGAAGCTCTCCCATACCTGGTTCTTACCTAGTAAGATCAGGGAAAATCTACATGAGAGTTATGAAATTTAAAATGGATCTTGAGGGATGGATATGATACCAGAAAACAGGTAGAAGTGAGGAGCAAGGCATTCTAGGTAGGGGGAACAGAATCACTGAAAGCTCAGGGATATCACTTAACCCCAGTTGCCTCACAGAAAAAAAAAAGCTTAGAGGTGTTGAATTAGAAGAAAAGCAGAAAAAAAGTTTGGCTGGTATATACAGAATAGTAAGGGTAGGGTGTCCAATGAGATAAGATTGAGAAGTGAACTGGAGTAACATTACAGCTTAATTTGCCTTGCATATACTACTCCTGGAAAAAAAAAAGTGATTTGGAGTCCTAAGACTCTGCGACCATTTTGATTTAGTGCTTTTCCTGGAAAAGAAAGGTAAACAGAACATAAAATCTTAATCAATGTCATGCTGCCCTTTAGTATTCTTGGATACCAGAATCCCAAGACTATATCCAAGCTAAAATATTTACCACAAATATGGTAACATAGAATTTTTCCAAGATTTATCACATTGTAGGTAAAGCCAAGTAGGCCATGCCTGCTGTCTGAATAGTTTTTCATCAGGGTGTGGCCATACCCAGAACAAGATTTCATTTGCAGAAGGTGAGTTTCACCAGGTATCGTTCTAATTAGATCTGAGTGTTTAGAAGCCAATGACAAAAAAAAAAAAGAAAGAAAAGAAAAGAAAAAAGAAAAGAAAGAATTCTAGCAAAAGTTCTATAGCATCAGTGTCCAAAGCTGATAGAATCCAGTTTTGGATTACTCTAGGTTGGAAATAGATAAACATTATTATTCACAATTACAATCCACTAAACCAAGAATATGTCTAAAGGACAGAAATTAGAACACATTTCTAGAATAAGTGGGGAGGGAGGTAGAAATAAAATGTCATGGGTATTCTAAGGAGGGAGAGATTATTTCCATCTTGTGTGCGAAGGGGGGTGAAGGAAGTCTTCATAGAAAAGGTGGCATTTGATCTGGGCCTTGAAGAATGGCAGCCGCTGGGGGTGGGGAGTGTGGCTGGGATGGGGGTAGAGGGAGGCATTCTAAGCATTCTGTGAGTAAGTGCAGGATATTATTTTCGCAGGAAAGATAGAGTACAGTTACTGTCTAGTTTGCCTAGATTGTAGAATATATAAAGGATATTGTGCTTAAATAAAGTCATGCTAGATCATTCCTGTATGGTTTGCTGTACTATTCCTGAGATGGAAGAATTCTTCAGAGTTAAATTAGATTAGATAGACTCCAGGATCATATAATTCAGAGCCATAAGGCACCTTAGAACGTAAAATGTAATAATGCTATTAGCTCACAGGATTTCAGTGTATTAAGATATTCAAAGTGCTCTACATATATTATCTCCTTTGATTCTCATAACTATCCTGAGAGGTAGGTGTCATAATTGTCCCCATTTTACAGATGCAGAAACAATGCTCAGAGATGAGAAGTGACTTGCCTAGGGTTGACCGTTTAGTAAACGCCTGGGGAATTATTTGAACCCTGGACTTCCTGAGTCAAGGTTTGGTGGTCTAGCTGCTGCACCATTCTCCCTCTCCTTAAGATATAAGTGTAAGACTTATAGAAGACCCTTGGGATCCTACAATCCAAAGTCTTCATTTTCCAGAGGAAGAAACTGTGGCTTGATTTCTATGAAATTCTTTAAGATACATTTGCCACAAGTGAAGAATGAAATCCAGCTCTTTTATAGTTTATATGAGCCTGTGATGACAGTCACATGCTTCCCATAGACATTATCACAGAGGCAGGGAGATAGAACAAGGGATAAAGTGTTACCCTTGGAGTCAGGAAGATCTGAGTTCGAATCCTGCCTCAGAAACTTTCTGACTGTGTGACCCTGGGCAAGTTACCTCACCTCTCTGAATATCAGTGTCCTTATCTGTAAAATGAAGATAATAGTAACACCTCTTTCACAGGGTTATTGAATGATCCCTGCCCTCAGGGTGCGCACGAATCCTCTGTGCTCATGGTTTAGATCTTGCTTTGGCAAAGAACGTTTGTGTGGGCTTTTCTCTTCTTGCTCCTTGTTGGCAGACACTCAGGCAAACATTTGTGAAACACATAGTGTAAGAGAAACAGCTTAGAAGGCTGACTTTGAAATCTTATTACTAGCCATGTGACCATTGCCCAATCACTTATCTTTTCTGTGCCTCAGTTTCTTCCTCTTTAAAGAGGGGTCATGACATTTGTGTTCCCTTCCTTAAGAGATTAAGTGATAAGTTTTCTTTTTTTAAAATGTATTTTATTCTAAACTTAAGGAATAAAACAAGCATTTCCATAAGAGAGTACTAGAGATAAGTTTTCAAGTGGTAAATCAATTTATTATCTATTTATTCATGATGCAACTAGCACTTATTAAGCAGCTACCATCTACCAGGCACTGTGCTAGGTTGAGGACATATAAAGATAAAAATGGAACAGTCTCTGACCTCACGGAGCTTACATCTGTTTGGAAAGGAACTGGGAGTCTTCATTAGGAGGGACAAAGCTTTGTCTTAGGTTTTGGACTGGATGATTTCCAAGGACTCTTCTAGCTCCCAATCTGTGTAATCCATTCCTATATTTTTCAGGTAGCAGAAAGGGAAGTGATGGGGAAAGGATCACAGAAAGGGAACTTGTAGAGGAAGGGGGCTGGCTGAGCCTTGAGAAGATTGCAATTCAGGAAAAGTTCTAGGTAGCCAGGGAGTAGAATGAAAATATTTTGCTCACAGTGGGCTGAGTAATAATCCATGGGGGATGGAATAAATTAGCTGGGAACACAAAAGCAGGGGTGAAAGGCTTTCCAAGAGAGATAGACATTGCCCACTTCATCATTTTACCTAAATCTACACCAGACTTGCAGTCAAGGAACACTGGGTAGCAGCCCTTGGTGAAGGTCATTTTTTGGCAGTTCAAGTATTTTATTTAGCTCTTACCTGAAAGCAGTTTCACTCTGTGTGAATCTGTAGTGTGTGTGTGTGTGTGTGTGTGTGTGTGTGTGTGTGTGTGTGTGTGTGTGTGTGTGTGTGTGTTTTATGTGTGGCTGCTCATATGTGCACCTGGCTTAGTCTTAAGTAGACCAAGGGCTGTTCTCACACAGTAAAGAACATTGCCTTTGCTTCATAAGGTCCGTGACTGAGAGAGGTCAGGTCGTGTTGTCTGATGGTGCATAATCCTTTTTCATTAAACCTTGGAAACATCTGTTTTTCTTCAGTCTGCTTAAAGGTTTCACTTTATTAGATATTGGTTAATGATTACCAAGTAATTTGCCATTAAAAACAGGTGCTCCTCCCCACTGCTTAAAGCTATGAGCTTTTGCTAATGGGAGAATAACAGTGTCTAGATACAAATTGTAGCAATGTCCCTGAAAGGGAGGTTCAGTGGAATGGATGCCAGGGAGCCATCTGTGACCCCTGAGGTTTTTCCTATTGAAATGCTACTAAAATCTGTTCAAGATCAGTTGGGTTTTTAGGAGGGTGATGCTAGTCTCCAGTAATGTGGAATTTCCCATTTGGCTGACTAAAAGAGCTCGAACAATAAACTCAGTATGGTACACCAGAAGTGTGCTCTTAAATCCTCTGTTTGCTGTCAACATCAATAGGATAGATTGCTCTTGGACTGTGAGGGAGACAGTGAACTTTGTACCCTTAAATTTGACCTTGCATGAACAGTAGGCATTCCTATTTTATACTATGCCTCTGCAGTGACTTATGCTTTTAGGATAGTCTTGTAGCTAAGTTGCAAAAGAAAAAAAAAATACAACTTTTACCAGTTCACACTTCTATCTCCCCTACAAAAATATCTAGTTGTTAAATATCCATTACCTTATTCTAGCAGAGAAGTGAAGTTTCTATTGGCTGTTGATTGTTGCTTGTGAATATAGGTTTCATAATATGATTCCTTTTAGAATATAAGCTAGAATATAAGTCAGGTTTTTTTTTTTGTCTTTTTTTATTCCCAGCATCTAGCTCAGTACCTGTAACATAGGAACTAATTAGCAAATACTTGTTGATTTACTGATTTTGTAAAAAGAAAAATTTAGGGCTCTGTCACCATTCCTTCGTATTTCCTATGGTTTTGTTTTTCTAAATCTCTCATCTTATCCATGTGAGTCCTCCCTCTGTGTATATTGCAATCTCTTTCATGGCGTCTCATCCTCTGCAGTAGTTTTCCAAGTCTTCCATAATGCACTGCAGGTTTTCCTCCAATTTTTTTCAATACTTCATGGGCCCTAGTCCAACACCAAGGCTGTTCATTTGTTAGCTTTAGTTCTCACTACCTTACTTCTACAGTATACCGAAATAAAACTTGATGACCACAAGCAGAATCAAAGGATTTATGGGGGAAGGGGACCTCAGAGATTATTTAGTCCAGTCCCCTAATTTTATTGAAGAGCGGAGACTCAATGAGGTTCAATGACTTTTCCATGATCACAGGGTAATAAGAAGAGTAAAAACCCAGAATGGCTGGTCCTAGAGGCCAATATTCTTTCCATGGACCATGATGTCTTTGGAGTTTACATGAAAGAAATTATCATTTAACCTTTCTAAACCTGAATAAATTAAGTTGGGAAACAAACATTGGAAGACAAATCATAGAGGTCCATGATATGAAGTTGTCATTAGAAATTGATTGGGATCTTGTCTATGTAGTGTTCTTAGGATGGATGAAGAAGAGATGCAGACCTAAGGCCAATTGGAATTTGAGAACTCTCATTTTATCGCAAAAAGCAATGGGACGATGAACATTCCCAGAATCCAGATTTGTACTCGTATTCTGCTTCTCTCTGCTTTGGCCTGTCTGAAGTGTAGGAAGGAGCAGGTTGCAAGAGGGCAGGGACTGGATTGTTGCCTTTATTTTATCCCCGGGGCTTAGCACAGTGATAGGCATATAGCAAGTGCTTGATAAATGTTTGTTGTTGTTGTTGATGATGATGATGATTCTTGTAGCAAACATTGACAGTATTTGAGCTTTCAGTGAAAAGTTGGCTGGGAGGCCAAGGATAGAGAACTGAAAATAATTCTATTTAACAGTTTACGAATGGAACACCCCTTTCTGTTTAGTTAGAGGTAATCTATTAGTAACCTAAAATTTTGCCATCTCTTCTTCCTCCTCATCAGCTGATATTTAGAAAGTACTTTGGGTTTTACAAAAAGCTTTTTATGCATTATCTTGTTTCTTCCTCACAAAAATTTTTCTAGGTAAGAAATGTAATTATTACAAATTTTTTAAAATATTATGAAAACAATTTATTTTTTGTCCAGCTAACAACACCCCTTTGCAACCCCCAGAATCTTTACAGGGAAAACAATGCAATTCTGTGGTGTTCCACCATTGAGAAGGATTGCTATTGACATTGATATTAGTGATAATGAAAAAAGAGAAATTGTTCATCATTAAAACAGATTGTTATGAAATCATGATTTATAAGAGGAATACACTTATATTTGGAAAATGTTATATGAGCAATACTGAAGTACCTTATAAAAATAAAGCTTTTATATAAACTTAAGCAACAAAAACATTATAGATCTTACGAGTGTGTTTCTTTAACAGCAAAAATGTCATGTCTCTGAAGATTCACAGTGTCACACGGGCTCAGAGGGAACAAGTTTTCCAAACTTTTCTAATCACAACCTTGTCCCTCACCACACATTGAGCAAATAAGTCAAACCATCAGAGAGTAGCCAAAGAGAAAAATGGCTAAAGAAACTAGGCCAAGGCTGTTGCAGGCCTTTATGAAAATATTACTAGTTCTTACTATGAAGCCAAATGAAAAAGGCTCTCTTTACCTGTTTAGCAGACTGGTACCAGTTACAGAAAGTCTACCCATGCTCCATAATCTTTCCAAAATAATCCAGTTCCATTTATTTATAACTCTCCAAGAAGTATCTCCATGTGAAAAGACACCATCAGAGATGTTGTACAGGGGTCAGATTCTGTTACATTTTACTTAATGGACTGATCTAATGCTATTTTACTGACAATGTACTACATAGATAGATTCATGGAGAAAAAGATAATAATTATTTAGCCTAAAAGCTAGCATCCTTGAAACCAAACCCAGCGGCCATCTGGCTTTTGGCCCATGAGTGCATTATAAGGTATGTGGTCACTTATATTACCATTGATAATAAAAACAAAAACAGTGTTCAAAATTATCTCAGAGAAAAACACATTAACAATAAGTTAATGTTTGGAGTGAATTTGGGGAAAATCTTTAAGTAAAAATTGGAGAAATTACTTTAAGAAATAATTAAATATATAGGATTATATAAGGTTTTTGAAAAAACCCTGTAAGTTTAACATGGTCACAGGGAAAAGAGAGGGTTGATAGAAATCATCATCAGAGTGCTAAAGGGCTAGGATTATTTAGCATTTCGCATTCATCTGTTTAGTGCAGCAGCAATCCCTCAAACGCTAGAGATGGAAACCTACCAATGGCTTATCAGTAGTTCTATCCTATGGTGAAACACCTAGAAGATAAGTGACTTGCCCAGGGTTACAGAATTCATAAATGTGGAGGCAAGATTTGCACACAAGTCTTCCTGACTCTAAGCCCAACACTCAATCTGTTATACAATGCTGTTTTTATATTTGTTATTCATAAACTATTAAAGTTGAAAAAAGCTTCCCTTAAGCATAATCTAGTCTGAACATATTATATTACCGATGAGGAAATTGAGTTTCAGAAAGGTGAAATAGCTTGCCCACTCTAAAGCCATGAAGCTAGTGAGCATCAGAGTCTGAACTAAAAATGAGGATTAAAGTTGGAGTCTCACTGTATGATTACTGAATGAATATTGCATTGGAAGGCAACACCAAGATAGCAGAAAACACACTAAAGTAGAAAATGGGAGTCATGAGTTCTGTTACTGATTCTGTGACTTACTAATTATATGATGTTGGAAAAATAATTTAGCCTCTGAGCCTCTGTTTCCTCACCTGCAAAATGAAGATAATAATATTCATGCAATCCACTTCACAAGGTTGTTATGAGGATCAAAGGAGATGATGAATGTAAAATACCTTGTAATTCTTAGGTGCCATATACATTCATCATCATCATTGTCATTTTTCTACCCATCTTTTTCAGTGGATTTCAGATAAAAACGGTCCCAGGAAAAGACAATAGCCTACTATTCATTTTATATTCAATATCCTAACAATTATTTCAAGGCTAGATCAAATAACTGCTCTTTGTAATTGAGTAAAAATATTGAGACATAAGATCATCTTTTGTAGTCTCACTGAAAACATCTTTAGGGAAACTCCGATAGCAATATATACCTCAACCTACTCCCACATGGTTTTGATTTGTTCTACTAGGTCTCTATATTGGGAAAGCTTTTAATTCTACATAGCTCAGAGATTATGAATATTCAGTATGGTGATATCCATTGAAACATGGTTTTTACATTTTTTATGGATCAATGTTCTATCTGGGCAATTGTGGGCAATAATTTTGACTGATAATGCTTTTGTCTCAGTGCAGTTATTTGTTGAATGCTCAAGGACATTTAGAGGTCTGTACCGGGGGCATGGTGATTTTATTCTGCTAGCGTATGAAAAGTAGCATGCTTTTGACACGTAATTCTAACCACTACATCATACTTGCTTGATATTTTGTAGGTGTAAAATGTCAGCAGCCCACATTGTTATATGTGTTGAATACTTTCTCTTGGTTCCTTTCATAATTTGCGTTGACCAATATGTCTGGAATCTTTAAGAATAACCCTCTGTAATTTTTGGTGGTGATAACCTGATTCGGAATTACTATGATAAAACCTTTTACTTCTATAGATAAATATATATCACTCAAAATGCATTAAACTCAACTTAATTTGATCAATACTTCTTTGTCAACATATGTTATTCAGAGTTCACATGCATGGGGCCCACACTTGGATTTCAGCTTTTTTATAGGCTGTATCTATAAGTTATTTCTAGTTACCTTTGAATAATCTGCTGGCATCTATGCAATTTTATCCTTTAATATTATCATTAAAGTGATGTCTGTTTGTGACAAAAGTCTTTTTCTAAGTTTCTATTTATTATATGAACTGGTGTCATCCATCAGTTTTCCTCCTTTTTGTTTGGGTATTGTTTAGTGCATTAAAGTCTCTGACAGATTCGAATAATGGAGACAAATTAACACGTCTTTTGACAGATGTTGGGCTCATGTTTACGTTGTTATTCCTTGAAAGGTTTCTCTAAACAAAATAATAGTGCTACAGAAACTGACCAGTTATTTTTGATGATTTTAGAATCATTTATATTTCACTAATTATTACAAATCATTTTGATCTTAAAGCAGAAGAATCAAATTAGAATCTTAGCTCTGGTATTTACTGTTACTTATCACTTGTGTGACCTTGGGAAAGTCCTTTATCTTCTGTGTGTCTCAATTTTATCATCTATAAAATGAAAGGAATGGAGTAGATGATCTCTAAGATCACTTTGAACTGTGAATCTGTGATCCTGTGGCCTCTCTTTGGCAATGCTTTGTTAATGGAGTTAACTTTTGTTTCCTAAGTATTGTACTGTATGTACTTTGATAAAATAGCCTATATACATACATACATACACATGCATGTATGTATACACACATATATCCATACATATTTATGTATGTATACACACATATACATATACATATACATACATATACATATACATATACATATACATATATACATATACATATACATATACATATACATATACATATACATATACATACATACATACATACATACATACATACATACATACATACATACATCTATATCCTTTTCTTTTTTTAAAATTTCAGACTGGTTGGCTCTAGGTTGATAAAATCAGAGCAGTTGGTGACTTCACATGTGTCCATAGGAAAGCAGCAGATGTTATCAATATCTCTAAATATGGCATCAACTTCTCTCCCACTCCTAGGCTGTCTTAAGGCAACATATAAAAGCAGAGAGTCAAGGATTTTGGTTGATTTCCTAAATCAGCCCTTATATTATAATTCTATGTCAAGGCAAAGAAGGGTAGCTCTGGGGATTCTTGTGACCAAAAAGTCTATGATTATCTTCCCTTGTATCATGTGTTTCTTGGAAAAGTCATGGCATTGGGTTATACTGTACTCTGCCTGAGTTCTTAGACAATGTTGAACAAACAGTTGGGTGATGATGAAACTTTGACACAAAGTCACTAACAATTTTGTCCTTGACAAATGATTCTGAGTCCTGTTCTATCACAGTACCCATGTCAAAGGTGATAAAGTCTGGCATGTTTTAACTAATCTGTATCTCATATATGCTTATAAATTTAGATGTAGGTATTGTTAAATAGACTTCCATATAAACACAGTTCTGTTTATACCAAGTCATAAAACCCCATTTCCCCCCTGAACAGGCCCTTGTACTATGGTTCAGAGAAAATGGTGATGAGAAATACCATTCCCAGGACAAACAACATACTTGGCATTCCAATACCACATGCACATAGGATTCTCAACTTCCTGGAGATCATAATTTTTAAAGCTGAAACCTTAGAGTTCAGAAGAGAAGTTAGAGATCATCTCATTTAATATCTTTGTTTTTCAAATAAGGAAACTGAGGCCTTTCCAAAATTCACCGAGCTAGTAAGTGGAAGATCTAGCATATGACTCCAAATCTAAGGCTCTTTCCACTATATAATACTCCCTCTGGAAGAAACTTCTTTCTGCATCTGAGTGTAGCCTTTCTTCATTTTACTTGTCGTCTACAAACGTTGTCAGTTATGCAGGCATTCTGACGAGTTTTATAACTATAGAATGTTCTTAGGTGATTGTCTGATATGTATATGTGTGTGTATCCAAAAACAGTTGGGTAATTTTTTTTTTGGATTGGCATCTCTTTGCTTCGTAAATCTGGAGGGAAATGGAAAGGCAGGCTGGGGAGTGGATGTTACTGCTCTGTGCATCCTGAGCATGTGTGTGTGTGGGAGAGTCGGGAACAACACCTCTCTGGACCAGCTGCTTCATCCATCTGCAGCTGGGGCTAGGTACAGTGATCTACAGTCAAAGATCTGTACTGGGAGTATTTTTATAGAGGCTTCATAGCAGCTGGTGTGAATAGTAGTGGAAAAAATGAACTATCTGCTTCTCAAACATTAGTAAAAAGAGTCAGAAGAAAAAATGAACACCTTTACTCATATGTGTTGGGCTGTTACTCTTCACAGGCCTAGAGCTGGTAACCACTGTGGCCTAGAGTCCCTCAACATTGAACGAAGGAAGTAAATAAAACATTTATTAAGTTCTTATTACCAGTCAAGCACTATGCTAAATTATGGAGATATAAATATAAAAGGCAAAGATAGTCCCTGTCCTCAAGAAGCTTACATTCCAATTAGTATAAATAACACCCAAAGAGGACAGGTGAGCAGGGTGGAGTACTATAAGGCGATGATGATGAATGGGGCAGTCCGGGGAGTAGATTAACATATTTCCTCTAGGAACAACAACATAGTTGATTTGATGGTGATTCTTGCTTCTAGAACTGTGGAAGGTAGAATAAAGAGTGATGAAAGTATAACTGAGGGGAGTGAGGCAATAGATTGCCAGAGTCAGGACTGAAGTGAAGTAGGGCCTAGCATGGACAAACCCATTTCCTTGCTCGTCTGGGTTTGCTCCTTCCAGGACATTTCAGCGAACATGTCAATGTAGGGCTGGAATGGGTCCAATAGACTAGGCTGTTCACTGCTGCACTGGCCCTTTGTGAGACTCAGCTGCTATTGCTAAACACTTTGGGACTCTGGCTGTCCATAGGGCCTTGGATGGCTTTCATGAATCTCTAGGTTTCACTCTTATCTAAGAATACTCACTTAACTTAATATCAGGAAAGGAGAAATAGTCCTCAAACAGGAGTGCCCTGCCCAATGTGGGAGGTAGGGCAGCTTGCTCCTTCTCTACCCATCTGCTTGTTGCAATCATCCTTACTTGAAAGCTGCCAGGGAGGAGGGGGTTCTGAGGTGTCATTTCAGTGCACTCAGCAGTGGAGAATAGGCTAGAAGTCAGTGTGACTTTAATTCAATGCAAAGCAATAAAGAAAATTATGATCTCTTAGATTTCTATGGTTAGCAGTTTTCTATGCATGGGCTCAAATTTATTATTTATTCTGAGAAGCAGTGGGTTATAATAATAAAATATTTATGCACCACTTGAAGAACTGCAAAGGACTTTGCATACATTTTTTTCACTTGAGCCTCACAATAATTCAGTGGGGCAGACACTTCAGGTTAAATTAACACCTCCCTTTTACAGATGAGAAAACAAAGCTTCAGATAAATGGTTTGTTTACCCATAGTCACAGAACTGGTGTGCCAGAGGTAAGATTTGAACCCAGACCTTCCTGACTTCAGATTCAATGCTTGTTCTACTACATCACACTATCTTTCTGAGAATACTTCAAAACACAATAGAGTTAGAAGACTTGTCTTCGTTGGGAAACTGCTGCTTTTGAGTCTTGAGATCTCAGAACAGATACTTCTCTCTATGGACCTTTCTTACCTGTTCTGTTAAATTAGGGTTTGAAATGGATAATCTCTCTATGCTCATTTCCTACTCCAACTCCCATGAAGCTGAGACAACAATCCTCTTCATAATGTATACCCTCATATAGCTAACATAGAGTGGAAAAATTAGTGGAGCTGCAGTTAGGAGTCCTAGATTAGAATCGTACCTGTCATACTCAATGTAACTCAACAAGCATATTCACAGACATTTTGGGGGAAGGAGACACCTCTTTTTCTGGTTGCTGGAAATTGTACTTGTTCACTCTCTTCCTCTCAATCTAGAAAGTCCCTAATCTTTCCTCCAAATAGAAATCAGATTACTTAATGTTATATCCTGGTTAATTGTTTCCTTTTAATTAATTGGCCTTATTTGAGTAATTGTTTTTAATGTATAAAAGTCTGTCTCCCCTTGTATTTGGGGTCCAGGATGACCTGAGGAGGACTGATCCAGGTTTGTTGGACAATTGCCATGCATTGCTGAATAAATTGATTGAACCTTTGTTTCCTTAGTCATTTCATCTTTCACCTGCCACAGCAGATATAACATATATGCTGAATAGATAGGAGATATTCTGGAAGGAGAAGTCTTCTGCAGCTGGGAAGATGGGGAAGGTGTCTTGGTGTATGTGGGATTTGATCTGAGTCTGGATGGAAGTCAAGGAAACTAAAAGGGAAAGGTGGGGAGAGGAGCATTCTGGCACAAAGGACAACTAGAGCAAAGGCACAGAGATGGAATTTGGAGGCCATAGTCATAGACTAGCTCTGTGACCTTAGGCATTCCCTTGGACCTCAGTTTCCTCCCAGATACAATGGTAGGCTTGGGTTAGAGTTTTCTTTCACATCTAAACCCTATAATCTTTTAAGAAGTGATGGTTCTGACATTTAAAACCTGCACAGTGTCATGGACATGGTAGATATTTAAATGTTGAATGAAAGAGTGAGTGAGTGAATGAATATAGTACTTGACTTTGGGCAAATCATTCCTCATTCTGAACCTGTTTCCTCTTCTGTAAAAAGTGGATAATAATTCTTGTATAACAACTCTCATAGGGCTATGTTCTGTAAGTGCTACATAATTGCGAACTAATATTATTATTGTTATTGTTAAGTTGGTCTGAAATTAAAGCTTAAATTTGGCATGTTAGGTCTTAGCCTCTTTGATATTTGGGGGAGGGATATAGGGAGAATTTGCTAGTCTTAATTTAGAAGAGAAAAGTACCTTAACCTTCATTTATTGTGTACTGTAATTTCTGAAAAAGTAGTTTTAATGACAGATTGCAAACAGTTCTTATGTCAGATATTAATAGCATCATTTTTAAATTGGCCAGATGGGTAACTCAAGGGATTGGAAATGGACTCAAGGCAGTATGCCTTTAACTTAACATATAATGTAAAAGACAAAAATAATAACAAGAATCATTTATAATTATGTAGCACTTTCATTGCCAAAATGGTTTCATATCCATTATTTCATTTGATAACTCACTTGTACATACTATTGGGTCTGGAGTCATGAAGATCTGGGTTGGAAGTTTGCTAAGACTACTAGACCACACTAGCTGTGTGGCCCTGGTCAAGTCATGTAAAATCTCTGAATATAATTTTTGTCATATCTAAAATGAGGGAGTTGGACACAGGGACCTTTAATATACCTTTGAATTGTGAATGTATGATTTTATGATCCTGTAAGTGCTGAAGGAACTTAAAGTAAAGGAGTGATGAGAGTGATGTGGGACCTATAAAGGAATGTTTTCAGGGGAGATAAATTTTGAATAAAGTCCCATAGGAAAAGGCAGATGGAGACTGCCATGACACAATAAACACAGGATGAGAGGCAGCTAGGTGGCACAGTGGATAGAGCACTGGCCCTGAAGTCAGGAGGACCTGAATTCAAATCCAACCTCAGACCAAACACTTGACACTTACTAGCTGTGTGACCCTGGGCAAGTCACTTAACCCCAATTGCCTAAATAAATACATCCAGGTTGATTAGCTGCCTTTGTCAGCTTTGATTAAAGGATGTTTCTTATTTTGGAATGGGGAACTGTATGGTTCAGAAACCAAAAAGCATTAGTTTTAGTAGAAAATACATTTGTTCTTGGTTAATGTTATATTATTTGAGTAGTAATTAACTTTATCTAAATAAATAATAACAACATACATACAAGCTCATCCAAGGATCAAAGTTCAAGGTCAACCCATCCTCTGTGCTGTGGAGAGAAATCAATAGCAAAATAGGAAGAAATTAAGCAAGGTGATATACAATAGGTACTTCTTATGCCCTGAGCTCATTACAGTAGCTGTAAAGGTCTGGCCAGAAATCCTGGCAAACTGGGGCCTTATTATACTACTGATTGGGTTGACACCTTGGTCATTTTGATATAACTGCCCCTAAGACTCAAGGAATCAGGCAGTGCTGGAGAAGGTTGCATCCTGGCCCTGCCTGTAGCTGCTGTTATGATCAGTTTGTCATTTGGAGAATAGTGTAGCAAATATGCTGTTACCATAAGAAGGAAAAAATACATTTGAAAAAGTTAAAAATAACAATATCCCACTTGATAGAAATGTTTCAATGCAGATGGAGATGACCACTCAAGCAGGTAAACTATGAGTGCGTATAAAATAAACTGAAGATATTACTTTTATTATGTACATGTTCCATGATAACAAAACTGGAAATAGATCTTATTAATTATAGGCAAGGGTTTAATACTATTTTTTTTCCTAATAGCATTCTCAGATCAAGTCAAACAACAATATATTGCTGTCCAATTCAGGGTGATTGTAAGAAGTAACTGCCTCACTAAAACTAGATTAGATGAAATTTCAGAATTATTAAAATCTGAAGAAAAAAAGGTTGAGGAATATAAGGTTACTAAAAATCATTAACTAACATAAACTAATATATCTATATCTATATCTATATCTATATCTATATCTATATCTATATCTATATCTATATCTATATCTATATCTATATCTATATCTATATCTATATCTATATATCTGTATCTATCTATATCTATATCTATATCTATCTATCATCTATCTAGATGTTTAAAAATGAAGTATATGGAAAAAAGCACATTGTCTCAAATGACTTTAAAGGAGATGGACATACTTAGAATGGAATTTTCAAAAGCCATTTTGAGTATGATGTGAGTATGGTATAGCAGTTACAAAAAATAATGCTTTTAAAAGCTGGCATTCAATATGATCATCATGAATGAAAAATCAATCAATCAACAAGCATTTGTTGAATTCTTACTATGTACCAAACTTGTGCTAATCCTAGGGACACAAAGAAAAGCAAAAACATCCAGTGCCTCCAAGGATTTTACATTCCAGTGTAAGAGACAATGTGTATAATTAGGCAACATTACTTTATATATAGAAGAATTACATTGTAGAAGTTAACCTTAGAAGGGAAAGTTCTAGCATCCAGAGAGACTAGGAAAGGACTCCTTTCATAACATTTGACAGAAAGCATGAGCATATTTCAATATCTGCATGCAATAATATATGCGGTGCCTACTCCATGGTAAAAACCATAAGAATAAAGATGGAACTGCCATGGAATACTCCTAAGGACTGGCATCAAACACCACTATTTGTTGGTGAATCTACTTAAGAAACTATTAGAGAGCCTTTCCCAAGCCCTCTTAATTCTAGAACATTTTTTCTATTGATTATTTCCAATTTATCCTGTATATAGATTGTTTGTACTTATTTGTTTGTATGTTGTCACCCCCACTAAATTGTGAGATCCTAAAGGGCAGGGACCATATTTTATCTTTCTTTGTGTCTTTAGCACTAAAAATAGTTCCTGGTACATAGTAAGTGCTCGTGCTCTCTCTCTCTCTCTCTCTCTCTCTCTCTCTCTGTCTCTGTCTCTGTCTCTGTCTCTCTCTCTCTCTCTGTATATATATATATATATATATATATATATATATATATATATATATATATATATATATATATATATATATATAAATGTGTGTGTGTGTGTGTATGTATGTATATGGTTCTTACACATGATTGAATACTTGAATGGCACGTTGTCCAATTAAAGGCAGTGAAAAATAAACATATATAATGGAATAGGTGAAACAAAAGTGGATCATAAATTCTAGATTTCCATTAATAATTAGAACCAAAGGTGAAATGATTAAGACAAAATAAGGTGTCAATATAATGCAAAGAACAGAATTATTCAATATCAACCAAAAAACCTTACTTCAGGCTCTATGATTCTCTGTAAAACACATTAAGTATCTCCTTTTTCTCGTGGAAACTTTCTCCAGTGATATCAGAATGTTATTGGGACTCAATATGTATAAAATTCTTAATGTATGCCAAGGAAAGACAGAGACTGAAGACAAAGCTTGAATTCAGAAGTAAAATGGAACTAATGGACAATGATGATGCTTATAAATATTTTATTCTACTCCAGACAACGCTTTTTCAGAATAAGAAGAAGAAGAAGGAGAAGGAGGAGAAGAAGGAGAAGAAGAAAAAGATAATGGTGAAGAGAAATCCACAGAGCAAATAATAATCAGATTATTAAAAAGATTATAAAAATATTTTGAACAAGCCAACCTCAATTCCCTGAATAATAGGAAAGACTGAAGCAGGCACATACCCCTATAACACATGCTTCCAAAATGGCTAAGATTCCAAAATGGAACCAAAAATCTACACATGCATTAAATCAAGGAATGAAAAGTCCATAATAAAATACTGTGCAGAATATGTCAACAAAGACAAATAAAGATCTGTTGAAATGAAACATTTTCAAAATAAATTTCCATTCTGCACCATCCTGATTATATATTTCTTATGTGCGAGGTCCCTTCTGCTAGATTGTGAACTTCATGGGGGCAGAAACCATGTCTTATTTTTCTTTGTATTTATCTCAGGCCTGAAGATATTATTTTGCACATAGTAGGTACATAGTCATGGTTATTGTATGAATAGCACATGCTTGGCTCCAGGTGCTCTCCTCATTTAGATTCAGAGACTTATAGAATGTTATATGTGTAAATTACTTTAAAAACAATCTAGTCCAACCTCTTCCTCTTAGAGGCCAAAGGTGAGGAATGAGTTTCCCAAATAAAATCTATCTCCTAATGGTGAAATATGCGCTTCTTGCCTCTTGGCAGAAGACACATGCTGTGAAATAAATATGAGCAAAGTGATTTTTTTTTTCTAAAAATGGTTCAGCATCGATTTCATTTATTTAATGCACGTAACCCTTCTGCTCACCAAAAGTCTGTGTTCTAGCTCGAATGACATTTTATTAATTGGTTGTAGTGATTGTGGTTAATGGAATTCAGCTAGAAATGGTTCTGGGACAAATCACTGTCTGCTATTGCTTTTTTTATGTTTAAGGAGGTTTGAATTTCAGTAGACTATGAAGCAGATAGGAAGCAATGTCCACCATTATGATTTTGGGCAAGTTGACTCACCCTAACCTCTGGGTCTTGGTTTCATCATCTATCAAATGGGGAGAAATTGGATTAGATAATGTGTAGGGTCTTTTCCAGCTCTAAATTTGTGATACTGTGACTGTATGAATAGCTGTACTCAGTTCTACCCAAAGAAACTCCTTGGAATTTAAGAGCCATTTGGGGCAAAAATTGGGTCATTGTATCAAGCTTTCAAAATATTCACAAATACTCATTTGGGGAAGAGGCATTCAGACAAAGGCCTGAGGGAGAAAGATATTGATTTTGGAGTAACCAAATTTGAATCTTTGTGTCAGTGACTGAGACCTGTGCAGACCTAAAAGATGGGTTTTTATGATCATTGGGCAAATTTTAGTCAATACAGAGGTCAGAAAAAAGAATCCTAGAGATGTGATGCAAGGAAACTGCCTCCTAACAAAACAGGGAAACTCTGAAGTGTGTTTTCTTCTCGGCAGTAGCAGTACTGTGCACAGGACAGAGAAGGATTTTATTGGGAAAAATGTTAAGGCTACTACCTCTTTTTCCTCTAGCCTCCCCACTCTTTTTCCTGTTGTACTTATGTCTTCAGCACTAAGCATATGTGGTACTAGTAAAGGCTTGTTGATGGATTGAAGAGCTATGCTGTCATGTGCTGTCATGATAGGAAACCATACAATGACCTTTCCCTAGACGGGAGATGGAGGAGTCACATGGCAACACCATCTGCTAGGGAACTGTGAGGGGCAACACTTCTAGAAACCCTACACACAGCAGAGTATCATGCAAAAAAGCTGGCTGAGACTCTCTAGAATGCTTTGAGGCAAGGGTGCTCATTGGCTGGTAGCTTTCCTTTCCCTAAACTTCATCAGGTTTCTAATTTGTTTTCTTTGACCTGCCAGTATCTTTTTTCCTTCTTGGAGTCCTGTGAACTGTGTATTGGTGAAAGAGAGTTAGTGAGGACACACCACATGGCATCACATAGTAAATTTTCCAGATCTTCCGAGTAGAAGCTATGAGTCAGAAGAGTGAGAAGTCCCTCAGAGTTTATTTAGGCCTTTTGTGTCATACAAGAGCTTTGGACACGAGGGTCACATTGTACTAACAACTCATGTTTACAAAGTGCATTGAGGCTTACAAAGTCCTTTCTTCACAACCTCCCTGTAAGTAGAAGGTAAAAGAATCAGTGTCCCCAGTTCTTGGTGTGGAAACTGAGATCCAGAGAGGCCGAGGGATATGTCCATGGTCACACACAGATAACGAATTAGAGAGCTAATATTTGAACCCAAGGTCTCAACTCCTAATTCCATGACTTTTTTTTTTTTTGCTGCTACAAAACAACACTTACTCTGTGAACCTTAGCTTCCCCACATGACAAATGAAGGGGATGTGCGTGTGCCTTCCAGTTCTGACATTATGTGGTTCTGTATGTTAATTGTCCACTCCTGGAGCCGCATGGCTAGAGGGAGTAAAGAATGACCAGGGTTTCTTTGTTATTATTATTGCTACTCTTGTTGTTGTTGATTTTTGTTTTTCCTAGAGGCAAATCATGAGTTATGGTGAATCCATAGCTAGGACTAGGAGGAAAGTATTGATTTCGTAGTAGAACCAAATTAAAGATCAACAAACCAGGTCAATGTCAGGGCAAGATGTGGAGATTGTATCAATAGAGGTTCATAGGATCCTAGAGTTGAAAGGGACCTTATTTAGCTCAACCCTTTAGTTATCAGATGAGAAACTGAGGCTAGGGGAGTGGAAATGGTTTGCCCAAAGTTATACACATAGAAGAAGAGCCAAGATTCAGTCTCAGGTCATCTAACCCTCTGAGCTTTTGTTTCCTTTCCCTGCATCTCCCTTCCTCTTCTTCCTTTCATTCTTTCTGTCCTTTCTCTTCCTTTTGTAGTAAATACTTTCACTACTGAGTATGCCAAATAGATTTCCCTCTTTTCATTTTGTGTTTTGTAAAGTGGAATAATTTCAAAATGTTTAATTTTTTTTGATAGATTGAGCTATTTTTGGATCAAGCTGTCTAAAAGCTAAAAGAATGATTTATATAGAAGAAAATGTTTTCTGTATTCAACATAATAACCCACATAATCAAAGAATAGTTGTGAATAGAAATGCAGGCTGTTGGATGGTGTAACTAATAGACAATGGAGCATTCTATGTATAGGTATACATAGAACACAGAACATAGAAATAGAACATGAGTGAAGAAGGAGAACTGAACCACCACTTATTTGGAGTCAGGAAAGTTTTATTTTCAAAAGGGTCCTTACAGTCCAAGTCCTTCATTTCACAAAGGGGGAAATCGAGGTCCAGGAAAGGATACTGTTACTCGATAACCAATGTCGCCTCACCTAATCAGTAGTAGAGCTGAGCACAGAATACAGGCATTTTTACGGCCAGCCAGTACTGTTTCTACTATGCCACACTACTTCTCAAATTGTCTGCAAAATATCATTGGAAGAGCTAGAAGGATCCTCTGGAGTTGTCTAGTTCAATCCCCTCATTTTACAGATGAGAAAATTGAAATCCCATGACTTAAGCCTAAGTAAGCCTTAGTAAGTAGTAGAACTAGGATTTGAACCTAGGTCTGCTACTACCTGTGTGACCTTGGGCAAGTCATTTAATGCAGTGATGTCAAATTCAAATAGAAACAACTCTATGGACTGCTTATTGACTTAGAATACCACAAATTACCATTATCTATATTTTATTATATTTTTATTTATTTTGCTAAACATTTCCTAATTGCATTTTAATCTGGTTTGGACTACTGGGAAGTTTTGCTGGTCACATGAGCCTGTGAGTTTGACACCTCTTATTACATTTTTCCATGCTTCAGGTTTCTCCCCTCCAAAATGAAAGAGTAGGAGTAGATGGGCTCTGAGATATTTTATAGCTCTAGGTAGTATGTATGGTATAGAGAAGGTAGGTGACAGGACTTGGATTCAGGAAGATCTGGGTTCAAATGTTGTCTTACATACTTATTAAATATGTAATACCGGGTAAGTCACTTAACACCTCTTAGCTCTATTTTGCTTATCTGTAAATGTGGACAATAGTATCACCTACCTTATAGAGTTAGGATTAAATGTATATATGTGTATATGAGTGCACATATATGTATATTTGTATGTAAATACACATATATATCTAATCCTAGATATACACAATATACGTACATATATAACCACCATATATATCTACATATCCTCTCTACACACACACACACACACACACACACACATATCTATATCTATATATCTATATCTATATCTATCTATATATCTATATATCTCTATATCTATATCTATGTCTATGTCTATATCTATATCTATATCTATATCTATATCTATATCTATATCTATATCTATATCTATATCTATCTATCTATCTATCTATCTATCTATCTATCTATCTATCTATCTATCTATCTATCTATCTATCTATCTATCCTTCTGAGTGACTGCCTTGCATTGGTGGAGGGGCTTGAGTAGTTCAATGAAACTCTGAGCTATGCTGTGCAGGGTTATCTAAGATGGCCAGATCGTAGTGGGGAGCTCTGACAAAAGGTGATCCACTGGAGAAGAAAATGGCAAATCACGCCAGTAAATTGCCAAGAAATGCCCATGGACAGTATTAAAATGCTAAAAGATATGGCATTGAAAGAGGAGCCCCTCAGGTCAAAAGGGTCTGGTGTACTATGGTCCACGGAGTCATGAAGAATCAGACGCAACTGAATGACTGGATAACAATTATAGGGGCAGCTAGGTGGCACAGTGGATAGATTACCGGCCCTGGATTCAGGAGGACCTGAGTTCAAATCCAGCCTCAGACACATAATACTAGTTGTGTGACCCTTAATCCCATTGCTACCCCCCCAAAATATACAATTATATATGTATATATAATATATATATATATATGTATGTGTGTGTGTATATTTATATATTTGTAAGCATTAAAACACCATAAATATTAGCCATTGTTATGATGATGATGATGATTCTGTGACTTAAAATCCTTTGCTCTTTGCAAGCTCCCTTGGTATCTGGTCACATATACCCTAAAAAAGTCCTGAAAAAAAATGATTTCTCACCCAAAACTACAAAATAAGGGTTATGAGATTTGGAGCTGGAAGGGACCTTAGAGATTCTGTCTCCAATCCCTTCATTAGACAGATATAGAAACTGAGGCCCAGTAAAGTGACTCATCCAAGGTCATGCTGATAGTAAGTAGTAGAGCCAGAATTTGGACTGCATTCCTCTGACTCTAAAACCACTGTTGTCACCCCTCACCATGCTTTGTTGCCCACAAGCCCTTTGCTGCCCCTCCCTCTCCACCCTATCCTTTTCCTTTCTCAGAATCAGACACAACGAAACTCCGAGGTATTTAGACTTTAGAAATCACTTAGTTTAACCTCCTCATTTTATAGATGAGAAAGCTGAGAGTGAGAGAGTGGAACTGTTTTCTAGTAGGTTGTACCAGTAGAAGAATGAAAAGGCAAAGTGTTTGAAAGAATTCTGAATTGTCATGTGGGTTTGAAAGAATAAGATAATTTATTCTGGGATTTTAAGATTGTCCAATTCGATAAAATCAGGGGCCTCTTCTCTTCATGAACAGCACAGAGTGGATGAACTCCAAAATGTTACTGTATATTCTGTGGGAAAACAGGTCTCTTTAGTGTTTCCCAGTCAGTAGTGACAGTCTGTCTTCCCCTAGCTTGGTGCAGAGGGTCAATTTAAATCCTCTGAAGTGCCAAGAGCTCCATCTGCTACTCCATCTGAAATGGGAATATTTTTGCTCTTTTTTAATCTTGATTTGGACTTTCAGTGTTTATGTTACAGCCCCCAGCCCAGATGCCAATAATGAGGAAACTGTATTAAGTGATAAAGGGAAGAACATAGGCATGACAATGAAGGCTGGAGGAGATGGCAGATAGGAAAATGGAAGCCCTTGCTGGGAGCAATTCCCAACCCAGGTGTGGTGGTGAATGGCAGGCATTTTCCTAAGAGAGGCCAGCAGTTATCAACCCTAATCCCACACATCTGGGAAAGTGTGGGTCAAAGCAGCCCTGGAAGCTGTGCCAAAACACCTTAAAGATATTCCTCCCTCTTCTCACCCCCCCCACTCGAAGATTCAGATTGCTCTATGGCTACAGCTGCTGTTTATTAGCAATGCTCATATTTTATGTATGCTAGTCAGAGAGAGGAATGTTGGTGTAATGCACAAAATATTGGAATCCACTGATTGATTGCTTCATGTCCATGTGCAAAGCATTCCACAACAAGTGGAAAACATCAAACAGTATTTCATAGAACCTTAGAATGTCAGAGCTGGGAAGAATCTTAGAATGTATAATATAGATTGTAGAACATAAGAGCTGGAAGGAAACTTAGAACATAAAACAAGGAAGGTTAGAGGTGGAAGGAACCTTTTAGAGATAATCTAGCTTTGGTCTCATAGAAGAGGAAACTGAGACCCAGGGGAGGGCAATGATTTGCCCATTTTCTCATTTCTGTTTTCCAAAGCAATGAGGTCAAGGAATATTCATAGTTTGCCCATGTTTGGAATTTTTACTTTTCAAGTACTTTCAGGTAGTGTGGTCTAATGGAAAGAATACCAAATGGAAAGGAATTCTAAGTTTCTAGATTCAAATTCTCACTTTGCCACTTATAGTAATTACCTATATGTCCTTGACAATCATTTAACCTTTCTAGACTACTTTTATTATGTGTGATGTGAAGGGAAATAGGCTGGATCACCTTTAAGTTTCCTTATAACTCTAAATCTACTATCCTATGATCACATTAAGACACAGAATGTAAATAGCTGCCCAATGTTAGACTCCTAGATCCTGTCAAAGCCTCAAACTCAAGTCCCTTGACTTTCAAAGTACCTTTTTATGATACTATATAATTTTTCCCATATTAAAAATTAAAATTTGAATTTGGGGTCAGGGTCTTTGTTGAACCTAAGTTTAATTTTGTTTTTAAAAAGGGATATATTTTGAATCAATTAAATATGCATATGATTTCATAGCAATCCAAAACTTTTATACAAGACATGATGAGAATGTGTGAATGGGTTATGATCTGCAGTCTTGAGTGAGGGTGGGGGTAGGAACACTCAAATGGATGAAATGACAGATATATCAAAATATAAACTGGATTCTATACACAAAATTGTATAGAAAGCCTTGTATTGTCCTAACTAAAAACTAGTTAAGGTGGTAATTAGTTAAAGTGATGAAATAGGTGATAATTAGCTTAGCTAAAGTTGGTTGCAACTGAGCAAAGAGTATAAAAAAAGTGAAAATTTTATTTGGGCTGTATCCACCATACTTTTAACATGTGTGTTCCATCCTCTTGACATGATCAGAAGAATATATGTTTCTGAGAAATCACATTCACTTGAGACTGTTTCATTTTCTTTATGTTCAGGAACTTTTTCCAGTGCCTCATCTATACTCATTGAAATAGTTGCTAGAGCAGAGATTCTTAACTTTTTTGGTGTCATAGATGAGAAATTTTTAATGAAATATGTAAAAATATATTGGAGAAAAAGAATATTTTAAAATTTGTGAAATACATAGGATAACAAAGAACACAATTAAATTGAAAAATTATGAAGTAGCTAAGCAGTGCAGTGGATAGAGCACAAGCCCTGGAAGCAGAAGGACCTGAGTTCAAATGTGGCCTCAGACACATAACACTTGTTGGCTGTGTGACCCTGAGCAAGTCACTTAACCCCATTGCCTAGACAAAAAAAAGAAACATTATCAAAATATATATATTTTTAAAATTTTAACCCTTGTGAGAGAAGACACAAAGAACTGGGAGTGAATTGCTTGCTTGCTCTTTGATTTCATAATCTGGAATGGAGAACAATATCGGACATGATACTGTTCTCTCCTCATACTTTTGATACTTTCAAAGGTCTGTGATTTCATTCTTGTCAGTACTGTGATCGTCATACCCTAACCTCTCCATTCCTCAGAAGATGCCTACAAGGGTTTTTGTAGCTGATCATATTAATTTTGGGATTTCTAGACATCTGGTAACAGGTCTCTCCATACTATTTTAAGTTAGTTTTGGGAAAATAGACACTCAGTCAGTCAATGGGTCTACCCTTAAAGACTTTTAAGCTTGGCAGGGCCTGCTAGAGCTTATGCTCCATCAATAAAGCCTTTGAGGAAGAAGAATTATCTCTATGCTATGATGAGGTATCGAAGAGGGACTTTACTAGAGGAGTCCTTAGGGAGAAACAAATAGAACATAGCAAATGACTTTGTTCCTTCTTGATGTTAGACTTTCAGTCCGTAATTCTTAGCCTGACATTCAAGGTCTTCCACAATCAGGACACAACCTACCTTTCTAACTTGGTAGGGTCAAGTTATCTTGTTTCATACTATTCCCCTTCACCTGCTTAATGCCTTTGCCAACCTGGACTATTTTCAGTTTTCTAAACACATTTAGTGTTTTCCCACCTATATGTATTCACTTACACAATTCCCTATGCCTATAATATTGTTGGTCCCCCCCTCATTTTAGTCTTTTGAAATACTCCAAAATTCAAATCTAATGCCATTTCCTCTTTGTAGCCTTCCCTTATCCTCCTAGTTAGAAATGATTTCTCCCTTCTCAGAACTTTCATTGCATGTTGAATCTCATTGTACTTTTCTAAGCCACATGCTTCTCCTCCTCTTCCTCCTTCTGCAATGACTAGTTAGCTAATACCTACTAGGTGCCAGACACCATGCTAAGTACTTTGCAAATATTATCTCATTTGGTCTTCACAACAGCCCTGGGAGGTAGGTGCTGTTATTGTCCCCATTTTACTGAAGCAAAAGGTTAAATGACTTGCCCAAGGTCACGCAGATAATAAGTATCTGAGGTAGGATTTAGACTCATCTTCCTGATTGAAGGATCAGTGCTATTATATAATACTTTAAATCTTATCAATTTCTTTTCATAATTGATGCCCTTTATTGTATTATAAGCCTCTTGAGGGCAGGAACTCTGTCTTATTCATCTTTATCTCCTTCTCAATGTCCAGCACAGTGTCTTGCCCATTATAATGCTTAATGAATATTTGTTGAGTGACTAAGTTTGATTTTTTTTTAAGATAGAGGCAGACATTCCTGTATGTGAGATAGAAGACAACAAATGCACTTATATTGTTAGTAACTGAATATCAGATATTAAAAGAGTAAAACTTAACAAACATCAGCACAATTTCATAATGAAGAAATCTACATTATTACTTTGCACTAACAATTGCAAGATGTTCATCCAGTTTAAAATTGTATTTGTATGTGACTTTTTGAAGTCTTCACTTGCCTCTAGTAAAAGATGTAGCTGAAAAAGAAAAGATAGAGGCTGTATGCCTTTTAGTTCAAGATAAGTCCTTCCTGGCAGCCTTAACCAATCAAACCAGGTCTCGGCCTAAAAAGGCTTCTTTGTTATCGATCCTTCTCCAACAGACCTAGATAGTAGCCAAACATTTTTATATCGTGCCAATAATGTCATTTTCTTTTATTCCTTTTTATTGAATCCAATGAATTCCTTTCTTCCTTCTTTTCTCTTTTCCTTCCTTCCTCCCTCACTCCCTTCCTTTCTTCCATCTTTCTTCTCCCACCTTCACTTTCTTTGTCTCCTCTTTTTTTCTCTCCTTTCTCCTTGTTGCTTCTCTTTCTCTTTCTCCTTTTTTCCCTCCTTTCTCCCTTCCCCTGCCTCTCATTTCATTTCTCTACTTCAGCCCTGAACTTATCCCCACAAAATAAATCAGCTTTTACACCCAGATGTTGGCTGTCTGTAAGCAATCTTTGCCCCACAGAGACTTTCTCTGAGAAATGACTAACTTTGTTTTCAACAGCAGGTGTCACTGCAGTAATAGAAAATCCTGCCGATTCCAGGGGATTAGGCCAGGGAGGCAGATTTTTCCTGAAAGAAGAAAAGAAGCAACATTAGACACAAACTTGGCAAAAGCCACTTCGAAATGAATGCGAAATTCAATAAAACACCGTAAATTATCTGCATGACTTTAAAAGCTGGGCTGACAGATTCTAGCACCCTTCCCCCTGGAAAAAGCACAGCTTAACTGATCGCGTTTGGTAATTGCTAACAATCTCTCCATAATCCTGTAACATAAATAACTTCTTTTCAAATATTAAAAAGAGCAAGGAATTCACCGCAGGCCGAGGCTGCTGCCCTGGGCTAGGCAGACTGAAGGGAGCTGGGTTACCACCTGGCCATGTCAGCTGCTGAATTGCCAGAGAACACTTTGGAAAATTGTTAAGGGTGTAGCTCTGTGGCTGGGTGGTCAGACTGAGGACTGTCAAGACTGAAATGGCCTCAACAGTCACTGAAATATGCACACGAGAGGCCAGGATTCATTCTGAGATACTTTGACAACACCCACTAAAAGCACATGGTAGGAAAAACCAAGGGTGGATTTTACATGGATGACTGATGTAGAAAAGAGAAGCAGAGAGGTAGGACAGACAGAGAGAGAGAGAGAGAGAGAGAGAGAGAGAGAGAGAGAGAGAGAGAGAGAGAGAGAGAGACACACAGAGAGACAGAGAGACAGAGAGACAGAGAGACAGAGAGAGAGACACAGAGAGAATGAGAGAAAGATTCATACAAATAATTTTCCCTTAATGACTTGTGCAGTTTCCTGGCAAAACACATAGTAGTGATGACTTTTAGTTATATTTAGTTAAATCTAAATATGTGGGTCTAGAAGAACCATCTCCTGTCTCCAGGCCTTTGTAATGACTGTCCCTTATGCCTTGAATGAACTGCCTCTCTCTTTTGTACCTCTTAAAACACCTTGGTTCTTTCCCCCCCCTAAAACTCTCCTCTGCACCACCTTCCATATGAAGTCTTTCCTGATCTCACTAGCTGCTAATGACTCTTCCCTCCAAATTTACTTTGTATTTATTTTGTTTACATATCTATATGTACGTGTTGTCTTCCTGATGGAAATGTTGGAAAATCTGTTCATTTTTTATGTCTGTTGTCTGTTGTCCTAATTTAATCTATAAATATCTTGAGACTATCTATCTTAATTGGTTTAAAAACCAAGCTTCCTATAGACTCATTTTCTCCTCCATTATTTCTTGCTATTTTATTAAGTGATACTTTTCTTAATCTTCCATTATTATTGTTTGAAGGGTTTTGTAGAGTTTATATTCTGAAGTATATAAGGATCTTATATGAATGGTAATTATAGGGCAACATGTGAAGGGCAAAATTTTAAGAAATATTGCTTTTGGCTTCCATACCTCTCCTCTTTGCAAGGGAATATTGTTTCTATTTCTATAACATCTCCTATGTATCCCTTTATCTCCACTCTCATTGTCACCACCCTAGTTCATGCCTTCATCACTTCTTGCCTGGATTGATAAACAAAAAAATTAAATGATACATAGTATTGATCCCAGAAAGCTCCAGAATCCCTCACTATCCCCAGGTTTTAGTATGAGCTATTTTGAGTAATCTTAATTATACAAATATGATAAACCTCTATCTAGTACATTCTCTCCTGACAGACCATGAGACATAAATCTAATATTAAAGCATATAATCAAGTCAGAATAGCAAAGTAAATATCAAGAGAAAATACCACTGAATATAAACTGCTATATTCTCCCTTTGAGATGCACATAACTACTATGAGAGGCAGCACAGACAGCTGTCTCCAGACAGCTCGCATTCCTGGGGGTGCAACTCTCCTGGCTCTATCTCCCAGCAGACATCTATGTTCCATTACTACTCCATTTTATGTCCGCAGTTACCATACACTTCTATCTTCAAACCTACCACTCCCACTCATTGCTACTTTATACAGCTACTGCTGTCATTTATTGACAGATTACATCTCTGTGAGATGTTACTACCTCCTGAAGCTATCTATATTTAGCGATTGGATAATCTTCTCGCTCCAGGGGAGTATTCTCTCTGTCTGTCTCTGTCTCTCTCCCCACCTCTCTCTCCCTCTTTCTCTCTGCCTACCCAGGGAAAAGACCCTTAGAGCTTATCACTACACATTTAGTTCTTTTGTCAGTCAGGTCCACTGTTGTATCTGGCACAGTAAAGGTTCTCTCAGGTCAAGAGCTCTTCCTCTCTCTCCCTCTCCCTTTCTCCCATACCACAGTCTTCATGCCATTGAGAATTCCCTCAAGCTCATGTGACACGTACATTGGGGCCTTTAAATTTGTTTTAATGCCACCTTGTTCTTCCGGCTACTGACACTGGAGCCATGAAAATTGTCTTGGAGTTTTGACAACCCTCCAGAAGCACCTAGTTAGGCCTTAGTGGGTAACTTTTGCCTGTATTCTTATAGCTAACACCAAGTTGCTCCCTCTTATATTCTTCCCCCAAGATAAATTGGTAGTCTCTAGAAATCACAGTCAGAGAACAGATACAGTATGTAGATAAATATCAAACACCTATTAATTTACATATAAATGAATTTGAAGTTAAGGACTGCTGATAATACAGATTTGGAGAAACCAAAGGTGAGAGGATAGCGTCAGAATTACCTTCCTTGTTTTGTGTACCTGACACAACACAAACACACACACACACACACACACACACACACACACACTAAACATTAATTCAATTTGATTAAACATTTATTAAGCATACAATATGTACAAAACTCAATGCCAAGTGCTACAAATTATAAAATGATAAACAATATAGTCTCTGCTTTCATAATATGTGACAGTTGTACATTACCTGTTCTTGGAGGTCCTTTAGCAGAGGCTGCACAACCACTTGTGAGGTATGTTATAATGGGGATTCCTTTCGTGGTGGACTAGATGGCCACTGAGATCTCTTTCAAATCTCAAATTTTGCAATTCTATGATTACTTATAACTCTAATTTTCAGAGTATTTTACATACGTTATCTTATTTGAACCTTATAATGACACTTAATGTATTGTCCCCATTTTTTAGATAAGGAAACTGAGTCTGAGAAAGGATGCTGTCCACGGTCACACAGCTCCTCAGTGTCAAAGAGGAGAATTAAATCCAAGCCTTCCTGACTCCAAGTCCAACACATTATCCATTACACCATGCCAAGCTATTGATGCAGAAAGAGGTATTTGACATACGCACACATGGAAGCAGTTTAGTGTAGTACAAACAGCTGGAGTTTGAGGCAGAGGACCTGAGTCTGATTCCCAACTTTGACATTTGTTATTTACAGAAACTTGGGAAAGTTACTTTTCCTCTTTGGGTCTCCATTTTCTCATCTGTAAGAATAGGAGGTAGGACTAGATACAGCAGTCAAACGTGTGGCCCAATGTGGCTGCAATGCTCTCAAATGTGGCCTGAACTAGATTAAAATGTAAGTGGGAAATATTTAACCAAATAAATAAAAATACAACAGAGCATGGATAATGTAAATGTGGTTTTCTAAGTCACTATGTCATCTGCAGGTATCCTTATGTACTGTTTAGTGTCTTCCTTTCTATTTGAGTTTGACATCCCTGGACTAGATAATACCTTACGTACTTTCCAGTTTTGAAAAATTATGATCTTATCTACTTCTAGGCAAGCTTTCTAGAAATGGTCCTCAAAATAGCACCCTAGTTTCTATCACAGAGTTAAAGGATTGGGTGACTCTCTTCCATGTGGTGGTAACACTGGGAATTGAGGGAAGGAATACGAATTTATTAAATACCTTCTATGTACCAGGAACTGTGCTCAGCCCTTCACAAACATATTCTGGTTTGATTCTCATAACAATTCTGTGAGGTTTGTTGTTGTTGTTGAATTGTTTCGGTCATGTCTGACTCTCTGTAACTTCATTTGGAGTTTTCTTGGCAAACATACTGGAAGGTTTTGCTATGTCCTTCCTAGCATATTTTATAGATGAGGTACTGAGGCAAACAGGTTAAATGACTTGCCCAGAGTCACACAACTAGTAAGTGTCTGAGGCCAAATTTGAATTCAGGTCTTCCTGACTACAAGACCAGCTCTCTATCTGCTGTGCCATCTAGCTTTCCCCCTGTGAGGTAGTTACTATTATTATTACTCCCATTTTACAGTTGAGGACGGTATAGGAGACAGAATTTAAGTGACTTGAAGGTCACACAGATATTAAATAACGGAGAACAAATTTGAACTCAGGTCTTCTGTCTCCAAGCCCAGTGCTCTATCTACTATGACTTCTGGAAAAAGGTTCTATTCTAGCCCATGTTGGTTTTAATGGTTATGTTTGATCTTGAGACCTCCACATAGGTATTTTAATCAGCTTGGAAGTATTTCAGAGACAGCCAGACATAATATCTGCTGGACTGCCTTTCCTCTCTTTCCCCTCCCATGAATTAATACTATTCATCATTTCTGAGGTACTAAGAATTGACCCATTTGCTTGAAAGAGGGGAAGGGATTTCTTGGGGCTGCAATGGATCTCCAAGGGTAACTCATATTGTACATATTTAAAGACTGCTATAAGCACAGAGGGCTTAAAAACCTGTTTATTTATGAGTGTATCTTTAGTTTTTTTGACTGACAAGTCTCAGAAGTATGCATCTCTATCCTATATCTATAGCATTCTTAGGGCACCATAAGTATTCTAAACAAGTTCCTCATCATGGAAGATACATTTTGGACATGGCCTTTATGCGGATGGGTACTGAGTGTTACTTCATCATATGGTATCCTTTGGAAAGGGTATGGTTTGACATGTAAAAATGAGGTTGTTAGTTTAAAATGTGTTTCTGTGAGTGTTGGCATCATCCTTTCCAAACATAGTACTTCATTTAAAATTCCAACATAATGAGATACATCTAAGAACTGTTTTTATAAGTCAAAGTTTACATACCTTTGGGCACATGCAAATTGCTTATTATGTGCTTTCCAAAATGCTGACATGCAGTTTAGCACTTTCCTGCAGAATAAATGCATAGTACATTACATTTGCCTCATAAATACAGAAAAAGCAGAAACCATAAGAATAGCTCATGTATTTATAACATCCTATCATTTAAAAAATATTCTTTATTCTCAACAACGCTTGGAGTTCAGTGGTGGAGGGACTTTCATTTCTCTTTTAAAGATGTGTAAACTGCGTCTTAAATGGCTTTCCCAAGTACCTTGAAATCTACTAAGTAGCAGAGTAATTTAAAAATTAGTAAATGAACTTAGGCCAAAGTAAATGAACTTTCAGCTAAGTCTAGTGGTCTTTGTCCCACACTACCACTGCCTCCGTGTCTTCAAAAGTAATAAGAAGAATTGAGCACCAGAAAAGATCATAATCTATATTCTCATCCTCCCAGGTTAACAGTCTAGGCCACACAACTGGTCCTAGAGAAAGAAGGGTTTCAGAGTTCCATCTGATAATTCACTAAATTTGTTCTTCATTGGCTCTAAGAAAACAACATTTACATTCCTCAACACCATGCAAGGCTATATTATAGAGGGCATTCAACACCATCAGTTCTTCAGGAAGCACAGAAATACCAGGCAGTGCCTTTATCACATGGCCTGAGAGGTCTAACTGAGAATTAGAATCTGTGAAACTGGAAAATTGGCCAACTTAATCCTAATTGTATATTAATAAATCAGCATAAATAGTTTATGGTCACCCAAGACTTTGAAGTTTCAAAGTCACTACCATTCCGGTCTCAAGAATGCAGCAATGTCTTTGATTCCTTTCTCTCATTGGTCCTATTAATCTGGCTAGGGGATGAAAGTTGGGGCTAGAGAGGGAGAGAAAATTTCCTGAGAGGGAAGAGGCATGACTCATAGGATCATAGGATTCAGAACTAAAAAGGCCTTTAAATATAACCTTCTTACTTTACAGATCAAGAAATGGAGACCCAGGCAAGGTAAGTAATTTTCCCACCCATGATCATTCAACTAGTAAGTGATTGAAGCAGGATCAAACCCAGATTTTCCATTTTTTTTCACTGAAATGTTTTTGTTTTATCATTCTATAGGTACTGATAAGATTACTATTGGTGATGCAGGTCCTACCACAATAAAAAAAAATCACAGACATCTCTTCAAATGTGTATAAAATTGAACATTATTTCCTTTAGGGAATATACTGTATTGATCAGGGCAAAAAAAAACCCCTCAAAACTTTGAATTCACCTTGAACTACGTGTGTGTGTGTGTGTGTGTGTGTGTGTGAGAGAGAGAGAGAGAGAGAGAGAGAGAGAGAGAGAAGAGAGAGAGAGAGAGAGAGAGAGAGAGAGAGAGAGAGAGAGAGAGAGAGAGAGAGAGAGAGAGAGAGAGAAAGAGAGAGAACCACGGAGATAGCCATTTACTGATTAGATTGTCAATTAGATTATTTTCAGACTTGGAGATAATACTTATTCTTTACTTTCTAAAGGCTAAGACAAATCCTAAAACTTGCCTGCAGCCAGATTCAAGTAGATTGTTTATGAACATAGATTTTTAGACCTATAATTTAGTTCAACAAGTATTTATTGAGTAACTACTATTTGCAAAACTCTGTTCCAGGTGGTGACATTATTTGGTCCCTCATCTGAGTTGTAAGAATACGAAGGCCAGAGAGTTTAGGATTACACAGTTAAAGTGGTTTTGAATCAGAATGTCAGGGTGAAAGGGGCTTAGAAATCATCAAGTCTAATCCTCTCATTTTTAGGTGAGGAAAGTGAGTCCCATTTGTGTACTTTGAATCTATAAAAATGTTTCATTTGAGGACAGTCTTTGAGGCTGGGAAAATTTAAGGGGAAACATTTTTTCCTCTAATTACTTTTTGTAGAAAGAACAAATATTAATTAGCAGGCTAAGGAGGTCAGGATGCTGAATGTCAGAGAATCACTTTGCTAATTTCTCATTAGAAGGACCCTAGAGAGTATGTGTGTGTGTGTGTGTGTGTGTGTGTGTGTGTGTGTGTGTGTGTGTGTGTGTGTGTGTGTGAGAGAGAGAGAGAGAGAGAGAGAGAGAGAGAGAGAGAGAGAGAGAGAGAAACAGACAAAGACAGAGAGAGGGACAGAGAGACAGAGACAGAGAGACAGAGGCAGAGAGCAAGAGAGAATGAACTAACTTACTAATATTAATGTGGGGAAATTTGTACTGCTCAAATCAGGCTACTGCAAATTTATAAAAATGTATAGTGTCTGTGAGAATTGCTTTGAAGGCTTAGAGTCTTTCTTTTCAAGTTCTAGTCACCTTCTAGATGTTCTTCTTGTGGGACTTCTCACCAGGAAATGATTTTTTTCTATGTAAAATGATGGAGATTTATTTTCTATAGAGACATGGAAACTCACAGATGACAACTACTCATGTGTCATGGTAGGTAGGTTTGCAAAGTATTTTCCTTATAATTACTCTGTGAAGCCAGTAGTGCAAATATTACTATACTCATTTTACAGACAGAGAAGCTGAGAATTTGATACAATGAAATCACTTATTCAAAGTTACATATGTACTTAGTGGCAGAGATGGAAGTTTAGCCCTGGTTTCCTAATGCGAAGACCAGTACTCTTTCTGCTGTTTCATGCTTATAAAGATGCTCAGATATAAATTTCCCCAAGTATTTTAACTAAGTTAAACCAGCTACCTGAACTTTTCTTAGCAATACACTACAGGAAATCCTGGGGTGGGGGTGGGGGTGGGGAGCATAAGGTTCTTCATCTGTGCTTTGTGAAAATCGGTCAGTAGACTAGAGCCTTGGATACATTTCATTGCTAAAAGTAAGCTTGTTTGTTTTCAGAAATCACATGAACTGCGCTGCCACATTCCATTTAATTTGATTATTTCTATGTTAAATGAATGATTCTGTGAATAAAGAACCTAACACTGGACTAGGGTTCTAGAAGTTTATTATATTCTCAACTTTTGAAATATGTGTTCTCGATTAAGAAGCTAGTCTCTCAGGTGGGTAAAGCAAAATTTAAACCTATACAGGATCTTCCAAACAGAGAGTGGATGCATCATAGGAATATAGATTTAGAATCTGATGGAACCTGAGACATGTAATCCAACCCCTTCAATTTACACATGAGAAAACTGAGGCCAAGAGAGTAATCACTAAGTCATTTGCCCATGGCCACACAATTAGAAAGTATATGAGGCAGGATTCAAACCCAGGCCTTTGTGACTAAGACCAGTGCTCTATTCACTACCATAGGTTCCCAAAGTGGATGATACCACCCCCTGGGGGACACTAGAATGATCCAGGGGGCAGTAGCAGCCTCGGGTGCAATTGGGGGGCATTGAATAAAAATAAAGGGGCAGTGGAAACATAAGGAAAGAAGAGAAGATAAGAAAATTTTGAAAAAACCATTTGTACATGTTTCATCAGTTTTGTAACACAGTTAAAGTCATAGTGATTACATTATTTTCCAAGTAAACACACAAAATGCAAGTTATAACTAAACAGTAGCCAAGTTGGCTAACAGATCTTAACAAGCAAGTGTTTGCAGGGAGTGTGTAGGGCATCGTCAGGAAGTCTAGCATGAGTCAGCAGAAATATTTGCATGCAATGACTTGTTTATAATGCTATATGGTTACATGATGTAATATTATAAAATTTCAATGGAGGAAAAAACTTACATATTTATAATAAATTATTAAATTTAATATGTGTTATTTAAAAATATTTTTTGAAATAATGCAATTTTTTTAAAAATGTTAACAGATTAATGAAAGTAGATTTCCAGGGGGAATGCTGAGTAATTTTTTTTTTTTTTTGTAAAGGGGGCGGCAGGCCAAATAAGTTTAGGAACCTTTGCACTATACCCTGCTGATTCAGCTGTGTGGTAAAAAACTGATTAACCATTTTAGTTCTTGGGATGATACACAGGTAGAAAATGGAAGAACCAGGATCTGAATCTCGGTCCTCTGACTTCTATTCAGTGTTCTTTCCATGAAATGAGAATTGAACAAAAGATTTTCACCACATGAGAATGGCCACCCTAAGACAAGAGGATCAATCAGAATAAAAATCTGAGTTTATTTTTTTTTTTAATACTTTTCAACCAGATGCCCTTTTACGGACTGGGGATCCAAGTAGTTGAGATAAATCTCTCTTTTTTAAGGTAGTCAGTGGCATACACATATAGGATCAAAGTGTCATTGGATTTTAGATCTATAAGGGACATAAAGATCGGGTAGTTCAACCTTATCAATTTACAAATAAGAAAACTAAAACCCAAAGAATTGAAGTGACAGAATAAAGGTAAAACATTTAGTAAGTGGAAGAGATTTTATTTGGATTTGGGTCCTCTGGCTCTCAATTTAATTTTCTTTATATTACACAATACATAGCAAACATTTATTAAGTACAAGGACCCTGCCATGAATGACACCTACATTCTAGTAGGTCAATAAGATACTTATATTGATAATTATAAAATACATGATTAAAGCAAGACTAAAATACTATATAATTTTCCACAAGGAAAAGTATTATAACCAGAAGAATTAGAGAAGGCTTCATAGAAGAGTTGGGATTTGAGGTTATCTTTAAAGCAGAGTTTCTTAACCTGGTGCCTTCAGACTCCTACAATATCTGTGGATGGATTTCAGGTAGGTCTGTGGACTGGGATAGGAGAAAAATGCATTTTCAGTTTCACTATCCTCAAACTGAAGGTGAAGCTAAAATGGCAAAGCATACGTGGTAACCCAGACAAATTCTCCAGATAGTCCCCTCCAAACAACTTTAAAATAACATGTCAAATCACATACAGTGGCAGCATAGTCAATTAAAGATTGGGGTGAGACATTTTTCCAGTCTAAGAGGATGTCAGCACGAGAGTCTGTGACACTGGGAAGGGGGCCATCCCAGAGCACATGCAGTAGCAACACTAGCAGTGGGTCTTAGATGTTGCTGCAACGGCAGTAGCAGCAGCTTTGGGAGCGCTCAATCCAGAAATAGTAAGGGAATTGGACAAACTGGTCAGAGAGAGATTATAGGAGATCCTGAGCTGGTACAGGGTGCAAGACCAGGAGCTGTTTGGCAACTCCATTGCTCACACAGAGTTCTGGGTTGCAGTTACAAGGTGGAGAGGAGTGCTTCTGATTGGTCACAAAGGAGCAGGGGCCCTGGTCACATTCCAGGACAGAGAGCAACATTTGCACTCGTGGCTGCAAAGAACCATGTGACCTGGTCAAAGTTTAAAGGCAGAGAGGAGTGCTAAAGCTTGTGGCTGCAAGGAATCAGGAACCCTTATTGGGTAAGGACCAGAGATTAGACCAGAGAAGCAGTGGCCATACCTCTCCCTGAATCATACCACTTTGGAAGAACCAAAAACTTAATAGACCCTAAAAACTAGCTCGAAAACAGCAGCTTACACAGATACATAAAGCCTGAAGCTTGGACATGTTTCTCTACCCTCAGGTGTAAAGAACCCAACTTTAACAGGAAGTGCAAAGTCAAGAAATAGGTTGGAAAAATGAGCAAACAAAAGAAACTGGCCATAAAAAGCTATTGCAATGACAGAGAAGATCATGAAACAGACTCAGAAGACAATAACATAAAAATAATCATAAGGGACAGCTAGGTGGCACAGTGGATAGATCTCTTGCCCCAGAGTCAGGAGGACCTGAGTTCAAATTCAGTTTCAAAGACTTGACACTTACTAGCTGTGTGACCCTGGGCAAGTCACTTAACCCGATTGCCTCAGCAAAAACAAACAAAAAACACCCATAAGCAAAGCCTCAAAGAAAACTGCAAATTGGACACAAGCCCAAGAAGAATTCCTGGAAGAGTTAAAAAAGAGAGATAAGGGTAATAAAGGGAAAATTAGGAAAAGAAATGAGAGTTATGCAAGAAAATCATGGAAAGAAAATTAACACCTTAGTAAAAGAGTCACAAAAATACTAAAGAAAATCCTACTTAAAAACAAAACAAAACAAAATTGAACAAATGGTAAAAGAGTCACAAAAGTCCACTGAAGAGAAGAAATCTTTAAAAAGTGTAACTGTCTAAATGGAAAAGGAGGTGCAAAATCTCACTGAAGAAAATAATTCCTGGGGCAGCTAGGTGGTGCAGTGGGTAGAGCATCGGCCCTAAAATCAGGAGGACCTGAGTTCATCACATCCATCCTCAGACCAAACACTTGATACTTACTAGCTGTGTGACCCTGGGTGAGTCACATAACCCCAGTTGCCTAAAAAAAAAATCCTTAAAAATTAGAATTGGGCAAGTGGGAGCTAGTAACTACATGAAACACCAAGAAACAATAAATCAAAATCAAAAAAAAAAGAGAAGAAAATTTAAAACATCTCCCCGGGGGAAAAAACTAACTTGGAAAATAGATTGAGAGATAATTTAAGAATTATTGCACTAAGCTCAAGCTGAAAATGAACATTTGCCACTTATTTAAAAGCATTTTCTGGGGTCGATAGGATTCAGTAGCTCACCAGTGATGCCCACGATAAAATATAAATTTAAGAACCCTTGATTTGAAGGATAACTAGGAATTCTCCAGGTGGAGAAGAGAAGGAACATGATAGTTACAGGGAATAGCCTGAGTGAAAGAAGGCATATAAGCACAAATGGGCAGAGAATGATACAGTTTGGTTTGAGTATGCAATGTATGGAGGGTAATAGTATTAACTAACTCTAGAAAGGTGGAGGTGGTGTTGGACTGTGGAAGGACTTGATCCCTATACAGAGATCCTTGTATTTTTTTTTTCATGGAAGACAACAGGGAACAACTAAATATTTTTGAGTGGAGGAAGACATTGGTATGAGGTAGATTACTTTGCATTTATAGAAAGAAGGGATTGGAGAGTACAAGAGAATTGAGGTAGGTAGAATTTATTAGGATGCTTTTGCAATGATGCAGGTAGTAGATAATGAGGATCTATTTTGTGGCAGAATAGTGACATTAGGAATAGCAATTAGGAGAACAAGGAATGTTTAGGAGATGAAATTGATAGAATTTGGAAACTGATTGACTGTAAGAATTGAGAAAGATAAAAGAGTCAAGAGATAATACCAAGGTTATGGGAAATTGCGTGGGCGGAAATGAAGGGGAGATGAAAAGGGAAGCAAATAAGCATTTATTAAATGCCTGCTATGCGCCAGACACTGTGTTAAGAGCTTTACATATATCTCATTTGAGCCTCATAACAGATGTGCAGGGAGATAATATATAGGCTCTTAAACTCATAGATGCAGAATTGGAAAGGACCTTAGAAATATTCCAGGCTACACCCCTCATTTGTCAGATGATAAGACTGCAACATTGAAAAGTAAAATGCCTTGAATAATGGGGGGCTGGGACTCCTTATAACATGAGAGATTTACCTTTCCTGGTG
This sequence comes from Phascolarctos cinereus, assembly GCF_003287225.1. Lineage (NCBI taxonomy): Eukaryota > Metazoa > Chordata > Mammalia > Diprotodontia > Phascolarctidae > Phascolarctos > Phascolarctos cinereus. Next base: position 197,604,425 of record NW_027555625.1, read on the forward strand.
GGTAATACAGAGCATGCTTGATATTAACAACCTAGTTTCAATCCAACACATGGAGACCTTGTGAGCCTGCTTTTGGCCATGTAAAACTGAGAGACTGGTACTGCAGTGACACTCTTCTAATTGACTGAGTGCCAGAAATGAGGGTCCATAAAAAAAGTTTCAAGTAGACATCCTACCTCTCTTTCCTGATGACTTTCAAGTAAAAAAAAAAGATTTCTGTGAACTTTTGAATGGGAAAAAGGACAGACCTCGTTGTCTCCCTTCTGGAAGCCATTTATCCCTAAGCACATGCCACCAATTTTTTTGGTCTCTTTTTGTGTTTATTCTTGATGACTATCTGGAGATAGGAATGATCAGGTATTGACACTGTTAGTTTCAAAAGGATGGAAGAGCCACCAGAGATCTCAGCAACTGGAGTCAGTAGTAGAGACCACTAGAGCCAGCAGCAGCAATAACTGTATCTAGTGAGGCAGCATCCCAAGCTTCAACCTGTTTGACTCAGCCCAACAGCAGATTGTCCTACCAGCTGAAACAACATATTCCAAAAGGAACTGGGCCACCTGAACAAGGGAATAACTTAATAATCAGCAATACCATACTTATAAGTGAGAATGCCCCTCCTCCTTAGAAAATGTTTTTGTTGCTTTTTTTCTTTGCTATACTTTCTCAGTAAATATCACTTTGAAAAAGATAATTGTTAACAACTAGTTAATTGATGTTAAGGAGAGTACACTGGCTGGAAGCTCATGAGTATTGGAAACTTCAGTCCCTCAGGGGAACCCCTAAGAGCAATAAACAGCTGCCATCTGGGAACCCAGCCTTTTAATGTGGGCAACTGGAAGTTGGGTGAGTGGCCCAGAGGGGGTGCCATAATTACCTAAGGTAACATGATGAGTTCATGGCAGAGTTGAGCCTTGAGCCTAGGTCCTCTTACTCAAAGGCCAGCTCCAATCCCATTGCACTGAAAAGGGAGAATATATATTTTAAAAGTAAGAGATAATAAGCTTGATTTTGTCCATGTGGAGTTTGAAGAGGTTGTAGGAAGTCCAGGTTCAGAAGTGCTGAGGATAAATGGGTCTAAGAGGCAGAAGAAATGTCCATATTGTAAACATAGATTTTCAGAATCATCTACAAAGAAGTTGAAACCATGGAACTGAATGAGATTTCTAAGGAAGAGAGTACAGAAGAGTGATGAGGGCCAATGGTAGACCATTAGGTACATCTAAATAAGGGAACAGGAAAATGACGAAGACCTCATGAAAGAAAGAGAAAAGGAGCAATTAGAGACAGTGATAGAACCATGAGAGTGTAGTATATGAATGTCAGGAGACAGTAGCAAGTAGGAGGGGGGTGGTTTGCAGTATCAAGCACAGAAGAGAGAGAAAGGAGGATGAGGGCTGAGCAAAAGACATTGAATTTTGTGATTAAAAGGTCATTGGTGAACTCAGAGAGAACAATTGGGATAGAGTGGTGACAAGGGAAGGCTAATTGCAGAAGGTTAAAGAGAGGGCTGATATTGAAGAATTGTAGACATAGAATATACACAGCTTTAAAAAATAAGTCAAAGGGAGGTAGTACATTACTAGAAAGCTTGGCAGATTCAAAGGAATGTGTATATATATATATGTATATTATATATATATATAATACATATATATATACATATATGTATATATAAATACATATATATACATATATACATATATATGTATATATATACATATATATACATATATATGTATATATGTATATATATCATATACACACATATGTACATAAACATATTTATTTTTAGGTTTGGGGAGACATGAGAAGGTTTGGAGACAGATGTGGAGGAGTTAGTGATGATGAAGACATGGAAGGTGCATAAAGTAGAACTTCTGACTCAAGATTCTGGAGGGAATGGCAGGGAATGGGAGCAAAGCTGTAGGTAGACAGACTTGGTATGGATCCTTTTTTGTTTCTGGAAGGAAGGGGGAGTTAGAAGGCAATGATGCTAAGACTTTTTGAGAAATAAAGGAGAAGAGTTTGAGGATATTTACCCTATATAGCTTCAAACTCCTCAGTGAAATCAGGGTCTATAGCATTTGGCATGTTTTTTGTTAGGGGGAAGGGTTTGGGGTATGGTTGTTGTGGTAGAAGAGAAGAAAAAATTGGGATAGACATTAGATAATGAGATAGACAACTCCTGCGGGTTGAGTAGAATGATTATTAAATGAGGTTACGTACCATTCATTTTAGTGAGTGAAATCAGCTTTACTTCATGGCTTTTTCCATCAATGCTAAGCAGCCTGAGGACAGCAGATGTAAAGCTATTAAGCTGACTCTATAGATTTGCATTGAATGGTTCCTCAGAATGCAAGAAACTCAATATGTTTTCAAAGCAATTTCTAGTCTGTAGACACTGCTTAATTGTAGTGCTTGATGCCAGTGTGGGTACAACGGCATGATATTATAAACCATGGCAATGGCAGGTCTGTGGTCCAAGTTGAAGCTTTTCAGGTTTGGGTGGGGGGGAGGAAGAAACCATAGTTCAGAATATTCTTGACAAAGGGGTCTAGAATTATTTTATGAAAAATAAATATTACCTAACTGGGTTACCATACATAAATTTGGAAGTCCATAGGAGGAAAACAGTATAAAACTGAAATAGAGTCCAAACAAGTATTAACAAATTTTTAAGTGAGCTAGTGAAGGGCAAAGTCTACAGTCTAGCCTTAATGATTAAATACAACCAAGTTTGAAACTTGTTGAAGAGTTTTCTTTATTGACTACACCGATTGTTAAGTGGGCATGTAAAAGTGAAAATAAACACATAGTGATATATCGCTATATAAAGCCTGCCTTGTCCCCTTGCTCTTCTGAATTTTCTTCAGATGAAGAATTCCCACTTTTACCCTCATCAATTACTATAACATCTGTCCCTAATCATGGCAAAAACTTTTATTTTTTTAATGGTGAGGCAGTCGGGGTTAAGTGACTTGCTTAAGGTCACACAGCTAGTAAGTGTCAAGTGTCTGAGGTCACATTTGAACTCGGGTCTTCCTGACTTCAGGCTGATGCTCTACTCATTGTGCCACCTAGCTGCCCCATGGCAAAATCTTATAAGAGGTTTGAGGCAGTATAGTAGAATAGAAAGCAAATTCTCCTTGGAATCAGACATCCTAGATTTGACTTCTGATCTTCTAGATCAGTAATCCACTTCTCCTCTCTGAAGACAATTTTTCTGATCTGTAAATTCAGGATAATACTATTCACACTACATTCCTATGGATTTCTTGGAGGATTAAAGTGAAATAATGTTTATGAAAATTCTTTGTAAGCATAAAATACTATGCAAATGTCATATATGCAAAAAGTGTCCTAAGCACTTAAGAAACAACATCTTCCAGTGGGGCTGATGATTAGAATTAACCAATAAAATAAAAGAAACTGAGCTGAAAGCTTTAATGAGGGTTGGTGGGCAGGGATGATTTTGTGTACATACATTCACCAAAAATGAGCATTTGTTTTCTAATTTTGAACTCCTCCCAATCAGGAGTTGTAAGTTACCTCCTTTCCTTCAGAAACAGAAGATGACCAAGCACCATTCCTTGCTAAATCTATTCTGCCTATACCCTTTATTCTAATTAATATGACTTTGGGCAAATCATTTACCTTCTCTGAGGATCATTTTCCTTAACTTTATTTAGCATGAATGAACTTGTCTATGATAGCTAGTCTTTGGAGCATGTGCAAATATTCCCTGCTTGATTCCAGTTAAAGTGACTATTGTGGAAATTTTTTGGGGGGGCGTGGGGGGTGGGTGTCTGGTTTCTGCCTTTGTGTGATGAGGGTGTGGGGTGTATACCATCTGATTATTAAAAGTCTTCCAGTTGACTGTGGAGTTGGGAGGACTGATGACTCAGCACTGCCATGTCAGAAATGTGTAGGTATACAAAAGTGATAGCTTGCCCCTATATTGCTTCTTTTTGCCTTTGCAGTTGTGAAGAGGAAAGATGACTTTGAGATAACAAAAGGGCTGGGGTCCTACCTCTCACTCAGCCACAGTGGCTCTGAGAACGTGGATGCTTCTAACCACTATTTTTGCTCTTTCCCTATCTTGTGGCTAATGGCATTTGGGAAGGAAGTGTTTAGGTGAGAATTTAGGAGAGTTTGAAATATTCAAAAGATCCATTGGTAATTAAAGCTGAATGCTTACAGTATCCAAGTCTGCAGAAGCAGTAGTAGTCAGTGACAGTGGAAATACTTGCAACGGATGTGGAAAGAAAGTCACCCCTGGACGTTGGTACATTTAGGGAGCATGGCACCTTGTGATGGAAAGAAGCACCAATACATACTTTAGAAAAGCATGAATCTTAGTAACTTGGGAAAGCAGCCCTCTCACTAGTGAACTACACCTAAAAAGAATTTCATGAAGCTATAGAAAGGGGGAAAAAAAGACTTCCAGTGCAGGAATTTAGAGTTGGCAATATTGTCCTCTACATGTGTGCCTCATTATAATTGTACTTTTAAGTTTTTGCTCACTGTCTTCATAGACATTGTGTATATTTTCGAGTTTGGAGGAAAATGTTTTATGCCAACTCACTATAGGAGGTGCACCATGGTAAGTGCTCCTGAATGATTGTAGTAAATATATAGACCCTTGGAATTATAATTTGGTGTGTGTGGGAGGGGAGGGGAGAGAGACAGAGACAGAGATAGAGAGAGATAGAGACAGAGACGGAGAAACAGAGGCAGAGAGAGAGACGGGGAGTAATCAGATACCTTTTGGGGACTTCAATGTGTGAGTTCAAGTGTAAGACTTGTTGTGTCAGCCCCAGAGGGTTGCTACATATAATTTGAGGGTATTGGATTAGCCTATCTCTGAGCACCCTTCTAGTTCTCAGTCTATGATTCTAGGATCAACACATTATTCTTTGTCACTTTGGGCAAGTCCCTTCATGTTCTTGTACCTCAATTTCCCTTTCTATAAAATGAAATTCGATCACATGGTCTCTTTCAGCTCTAATTCCTATAGTTCTTTGATCTATGCTCAGTCAAAAACAACGTTCCCTAAGGAGACTTTGGATCCTTTCTTCCTGCAAAAATCTGAGTGCTCCAATTTTATAACTAATGAGAATGCCCTTAACAATAAACTTTCTCATTTTCTTTCTTTGTGAATCACTGGACAGTCTCTCATTCAGTGACACCATGATGATTTACTTTCCACAGGTCTCTGCAGCTTCTACTTCCTTTATTTACCTTCTGTTCTTGTTTGTTTGCATGTTTGTTGACAAAAAACACTAAATAAACCAATACAACATCATGCCACTCACAAATAAAACCCGCAGATTCATCCTACTGGATGTTTTCTTTCACAAGCAGATAACGAGGTAAACACATACCTTGGTCTCCCTCTTCCCCTCCCATCATGTACACCTGCTCCAGCACTGTTCCAATTACATCAGGCCCACTATCAGCAGCAGTGTGCCAAACCCACTCCTGTTTTTTTCTATCTTCAAAGCTTGCTAATAATCCTTAGGATAACCAAAATCTCACTCCAGGTAGCTTCTGCTAATAATGTCTACTAACATAGATCTCTGCTCTTCTCAATTGCCCACCAGGCCTCTTATGTGTACCATAATAATAATTCACAATTATAAATTATTTAAGTTTTGAAAATCACTCTCCACTCAACAACTCTGTGTGGTAGGTGGAGAAATTATTAATATCCCCATTTTACAAGTGTAGGAAACTGGATTCCTGACAATTTCTTCATGGACAGCTTTTTAAGACTATAAGCACTGGGAATATAAACATAAGCAATCTCTCTCTCTCTCTCTCTCTCTCTCTCTCTCTCTCTCTCTCTCCCTCCCCCCCTCACTCCTTCTCTCTCTGTCTGTCTTTTTTGGTCACCTATTTATTTAATCATAGAGTTTTTGGTTTTGTTTTAAAAATAAATGCTTTGATTGGTTTCCTAATATTGAACCATTCTTGCATTCCTTGTACACATCTAATTTAGTTGTCATAGAAAGAAAGTATTCAGATATACTTTTACAATCTTCCTTTAAGAATTTTATATAGATTTTTTGTGTCAATATATATTATCAAAATTTAACTATAATTCTATTTCTCTGCTTTAGGCAGTATGGCCTTGCTTGTCTCATAAAAAAGTTTGGTAGAGTGATTTCTTTTATAATGATTGAGAAAAGTGGGTATAGTATTAGTTGCCCTTTAAATCTTTTCTAGAATCCACCTCTATATGTTTAGTATAGGTTATACCTGTCCCCCTCTACCCTTGATACTCCATCTTGTAATTATTTTATGCAATCAGTTAGCTTGGCTTTGTTGCTATCATTGAGAATTCTCCTTTATTTCTTGCCAGGAGCAGAACAGAGGTCTGTACACAATGTTGGTTGATCAGACCAAAGCTTTTGTTACTGTTAGTCATGAGGGCTTGTGGAAGATCATGGCAAAATTTGGTTGACCATAGAAATCATCAATATTGTATGCCAGTTCCATGATGGCCTGCTTGCATAGGTTCTGTAAAATGGATAATGCTCTTGCACTTTCCCAGTCACCAATGGAGTCAGGTAGGGCTATGTGTTCCTATGCTTTTTAGCATGATGTTTTCAGCAATGTTGTTGGATGTCTTCAAAAAGGATGAAAATGGCATCAAGGTCAGCTACCGCACCGAATGTAAATTATTTAACTTGAAAAGGCTACAAGCCAAGACTAAAGTGGATAGAGAGTTGGTGTGTGACTTTTTGTTTGAAGATGACTATGTACTCAGTGTGACCTCTGAGACTGAGATACAACAGAATATGGATTGATTCTTTGCCACTTGTTCTAATTTGTGCTTGATAATTAACAACAAAGGTTCTCCATCAGCTGCACCACATTATCCATGCATGGAACCATTGGTTACAGCAAGTGGTAAAATTTTGAATGCTATACGTAAGTTCACTTACCTTGGCAGCATACTTTCCTTGGATGTACACATAGATGATGAGGTTGATACATGCTTTGCCAGAGCTAGTTCAGTATTTGGGAAGCTCTGAAGGAAAGGTGGGAGAGAAGTATTAGGCTGCCTAATAAACTGAAGCTCTACAACGCCATTGTGCTGACATCCTTGTTTTATGCCTGGGAAACCTGGACAGTATGCCAGTGCCAAGCCAGGAAATTGAATTGATTCCGTTTGAATTGTCTTAGGAAGATTCTGAAGATCACCTGGCAAGAAAGGTACCAGACACTGAGATCCTTTCTCCAGTAGAATTACTGTACTTTCAAACTCTACTGCAAAGAGCTCAATTCCAATCCCCTAATTTTGCAGATGAGGAAACTGAGGATGAGCTAACTTAAATGACTCATCAGGGTCACATAGGGGGCAGTGGGAGCACTTGAATTTTGGTCTTATGACTCTGTATCTTATGTGTTTCTCACTGCTACACACTTTCATTTTATAGATAAGGATACTGAATTTCCGAGAATTGGGTGGGCTGTCCAGAGTCACCTTGGGTTAAATTGGGTGATACCTGAAACTACTCTCCCCAGACGACAACCATTGCTTGAGAATTAGTGATGTGTCAGGTGAGAGAGGTTATTCTGGGAATAACCAGATAAATGGGCTGTGATAGCAGTGTTCATTTGTTTTAAAGGAAGGTTACTCACTTGACTGTGCAGGGAGCTGCCATCTGAATGTTGGAACAGAATGCTGGAAATTGATTGACTGTTGTCAAGCGATAGAAGAGGCGGAGAAGAACAGAGGGGAGATGTACGGGTGTTGGGGGTGAATTTCCCTCATTCTTGTGGTCTAGCATATGGACTCTCTGTGATATGCTGGAGCCCCATGGCTTATAGAATGTAACCTCCACTGGCTAATCCTTTTCTGCAATAGTGATTGGAATAAAACTCGTTGCCAACATTGTTTCATTTCACCATTCTAAACATTTTCTAGTCAATCGATGCATGTGCTGTAGCTGAAGGTTATGTTGTATATTACTCTGCTCCTGGCTATAATTGCATAGTTAGACTTCTCAATATGGTCAATTTATGCCTCATAGGGTAAAGGCCCCAAATCTCGATGTGATGCTCCTTATGTTTCTGGTGAATTCATCCATACTACTGTTTGGCAATCCATTTTCATGCTTCACTATCATGCATTATGTGTCTTAGTGAAAATAAAATCCAATATGGTCAATTTATTTAGAATTGCCTGGTAAGTAGAATCTTGACAACTTTATCAGCCTAGAAAAAAGAGTAGATACTTTAAATGTGCTATAGTTCAAATCTTTGAAGTTTTAAACACAACAAATGGTCTTTATTTCCTCTTGCTATACGCATTCAAAACCTTCAAATTATGCTCTGGATCTAAAGGTTAATTGAATGGAAATGACACTTTATCCTTGTGTAGTATAATGGAATGCATCCTGGATTTGGATTTGGAAGACCTGAACTTGAATCCCCACTCTGCTACTTACTACCTGAGTGAATTTGAATGACTCTCTTAACCTCTCTGGGTCTCAATTTTCTCATCTGTAAAATGAGGGAGTTGAACAAGGTGATCTGTAGACCTCCTTCCAACTCTAAATGTATGATTCTATGCAGGCTGGTACCCAGAAAAAAACTCCACACAATTTTCCTTCAACATTTTAAAGACAAATGTAATTGATGGGATGTTTATAAGGAAGTTCATGTAGATAAAGGCCTCAGTCTCCTGGACCCCCACAAACAGAAATCTGCCAGTGCCAGAGAAGAGCTCAGCTGAAGCAGAACTTTACTTGGAGAATCACTTTACATGTGATCCTCCCAACAACACTGTGAGGTAAATGTTATTAGTATCCCCATTTTACAGATGAGGAAAACTGATACTGAAAGAGGCTGAGTTGCTGAGGGCATAATGCTAGTATCCCACTGGGGCAGGATTCAAACGTTTTCTGATTCCAACTCCAATACTCAGTGTAGTATGCTACTTAGCTAAGAGGGTGACTCTGTGTGCGTGTGCACGTGCACAACAAAGAGAGAAGGAAAAAAGGCTGCTGATATTAAGAATCTTAAGTAATCAGAAAATAATTTAATTTAGCATGGAGGCAGAAACTAGTTTAGACAACACAAATTCCAGTTTCAGATATTTTGGCTTACGAAAGCATTTAGAAAGCTTGTGTGAATCATATAATTCATAGCTGTGTATGCATGGTTGAAAGCTATGATTCTTAACCTTTTTGTATAATGGATCCTTTTGGCAGTCTAGTGAAGCCTATGGACTTTTTTCATCTGTAAAATAAAATGCAGATTTTTGCAAAGGAAAACAGTAATTGATATTTTACCTATTCAAGTTCATAGACCCCTTGAAATCTATGAACAGAACCCTTAGGAGATTCATGGGGCCCAGGTTAAGAGCTCTAGTTTAAAGACTTGTTGCTGCAGAAAGCATCAGTGAGTATCTGCCAACCTTTAACCAAGGAAGGTGACACCTGATGGAACTCTGGTCTAAATTTAAAATACATTGAAAAGTTGAATTCCAAAAACCACTAGCTACTATGAGATCAATGGGTACAGGATTATTAACAGGAAGCAAATTACTAACTACAGCTTCTGGGGAAAAGAATTGCCTTGGACAAGAAAGTATTTCCTTTGAAGGATGGCACACAGCATGAAAATATTTAATTTCCTGCTGCTTGCTTTTCAGGGTCCTAACAAGGGAACGCTTGGCAATCAACAATAGGTTGTTGCTTGAAAAACTGTGCAATTATTAACCTGAAATCTAGGACAGCTTTGGGGATGGGAGGACAAAGTTGTTAAGAGAGAATGAAAACGTGTTCAGTTCTGATGTGCTAAGACTAGATGTTCTAGTGTTTAGCAAATACTGTAGGTGAGCTTTTTATCACAGCCTGGAAGACGGGGAATCATAAGGGAAAACTCACCAACTGTAGGTGTCCCAAAGGCTTTGTCTTAATCTCTCTTCCATTTCACCATTATACTATCTCACTTAGTGATCTCATCATCTCCCATTGGAAAAATTTATCATCTTTATCCATATGACTGCCAAGTTTGCCAATGTTTATCCAGCCCTAGTCTCCCATTTAAGATTCCACATTATCAACTTCCTATTGGGCATTTTGAACCGCATATCCCAGATGTTTCAACATGTCTAAAACAGAATTCAGGGGCAGCTAGGTTGTGCGACGGATAGAGCACTGGCCTTGAAGTCAGGAGGACCTGAGTTCAAATCCGGTCTCAGACCAAAACACTTGATGCTTACTAGCTGTGTGACCCTGGGCAAGTCACTTAACCCCAATTGCCTAAAAGTAAAACAGAATTCATCTTTTTTTTCCCTAAACTTTCTTCCTAACTTGCTTATTATTGACTATCTTCATGCTTTTACAATGGATGCCCCCTAACACACATATGGAATGCTTTCCCTCCTTATTTCTACCTCTTATTTTCTCTGTGTTCATTCAAGACAACTCAAATCTCACCTTTAGAAGAAAGACTTTCATATGCCATCCTTCCCTTCTTTTCTCTATTCCCTTCCCTTTGCGACCCAGTCCCTAACTGTTAAATATTTTATCTCTAAGGATACCTTCCATTTACTTTTTATGTTATCTTGTATGTACCAATTTATTTCCATGTTAACTCCTCTATTACAGTGTAAGCTCCTTCAGGGCAGGGACTATTTTTGCCTTTCTTTCTTTTTTTTTCTTTTTTCTTTTTTTTGCTAGGCAATGGGGTTAAGTGACTTGCCCAGGGTCACACAGCTAGTAAGTGTAATGTGTCTCAGGCTGGATTTGAACTCAGGTCCTCCTGAATCCAGAGCCAGTGCTCTATCCACTGCACCACCTAGCTGCCCCCTCTCCCCATTTTTGCCTTTCTTTATATGCTTTGAGCTTAGCACACAACCTAGTACATACTAAATGTTTAATAAATACTTGGGTCAATACATGATGTAAAAAGCAAAAAATAAGTTATGTAAAGAATAAAAAAACGCATGATGTAAAGGCAGAAACAATTGGGTCAAAAGCCCTTAGAGCTAGAAGGAAATTTGAAGATTGTTTAGTCCAGACCCTTGATTTTACTTATGAAGAAATTGAAGCCCAGAGAGTTTCAAAGTATTAACCGAGTTAACATAGGTACTAAGTTATTAAATGGAAGACCTGGAACTTGAGCCTGTCTGGGAACATTACATAATATCTACTATGTGAGGTCTGAGAAGAAATTGGGCTGAATTGTTTTTTAAAGCACTATTTCAAGTGATCATAAATTGCTAACAAAACTTAGCTCATCGTATTATTAACAATTATATTCCCAGTGATACAGGATGGACATAAATCATGTAACACTATTATCTCATAATTGGAGACAACCCACAGGACAATGAAAAGACTAATGATTGGTTTAGGAAAGTTTCTCTATTTTATTAGTGATGGCTTATACAGAAGAAGTGGCATAGGATCAATGATCAAGGTGATGCATGAGTGGTAAAGGAGATATATCAATCATATAGCAAGAGTGAAGAATAACAGAAGACCTATATTTAGTGTTGCTGGGGTATCTGTGGAATATGTATATATGCATATATATATACACATACATATATACAAACATATATATGTACACACATACTATATGTATTATATATACATACTATATGCACAGTATGTATATTTTTATATTACATTATATATAAATACATAAAATATTACATATTTTAAAAGCAACAAAACAAGTCCTCCAGTGCATTGAACAATTATTTCTATAAGAGTTTTTTTTATAATTGCACAAATCAATATCAAAGAAAGAGTGCCTGCACCTCCTATATATCCAGGGGGTCCCAAAAATCTTAGCAGTTTAAGTTTTAAGCTATTAAAGTTTAAAGCAAGGGTTCCTCTTCCAGAAGCCAAGATGGCAGAGTGAAAAGGTAGTTGCTCTCACTCTCCCCTATCAACCTCTGAAAACCCAGAAAATATCACCCAAGAAAAAAACCCTGGAACAGCAGAACTAGAAGAAAGATGGGGAACAACAGTGCATCAGCCCAGCAAATGGGTCCCCCAGTGCCACAGCAAAAATAAGGGAGGCAGAATTACAAGGGGCCCCAGGCAGATGAGTACCCTGAGGTATTCATCTGAAAAGAGGTGAAGAAAACAACCTAAAGGCTTCCTAAAGCCCAGCTTTGATGGTTCCAGCCCAACACCAGGTGAGCTGTCAGAGCCCTGCAGCCTCCAATTGTGAAGAAATTCTGAAGCCCCAGTGGTAGAACAGGTAAACACCAACACCTGGACCTCCAAGTGCCTCAGTGAGGGCAGGGGGAACCTGTGGAAGCCAATTCAGAAAACCAATAGGTGCCTCGGCACTCTACTACAAAGGAATCTCCCAGTGCATTAACAGAAGAGACAACACTTCAGGGGGCCCCAGGCAGATAAACACCCTGCAGTACCCATCTAAAAGGAGCTGTAGAAAGCTAAAGGAAAGGAAAAGCAAGCAACCTAGAATTGCCTGAAAGTTCCAGCCTTACTGATTCCAGCCCAACATGAGGTAAGCTGCCAGAAACCTACAGCCTCCAACAGCCAACATAACAGGCCCCAGCACACAAAGCCAGTGACCAAGACCTAGGCTCCCAACACAAGAAGCTTGGGTCAGTGCTCTCTGTTCCCCAGCAGGAGAGTTCAATCTCTTTAAAGGCCAGGGAATAAAGAAACACCATGTTAGAAAAAATAATAACAAGATTCCTTTGGAAAAACAAAAGGTCCAGAATATCAAAGGAACTAATGAAAAGAAATGCAGGGGAAGGTGGCCTAGCAATTCCACATCTTAAATTGTATTATAAAGCAGCAATCATCAAAACTGCTTGGTACTGGCTAAGAAATAGGGAGGTGGATCAGTGGAATAGGTTAAATATGCAAGATACAGTAGTCAATGACTATAGTAATCTGTTATTTGATAAACCCAAAGACCCCAGCTTCTGGGATAAGAACCCAGTCTTTGAAAAAACCTTCTGGGAAAACTGGAAAAGAGTATGGCAGAAACTGGGCATAAACCCAAATCTCCACCATACACCAAAATAAAGTCAAAATGGGTTCAGAACTTAGATATAAAGGCTGATACCATAAGTAAACTGGGAGAACAAGGAATAATTTACCTATCAGATTTATGGAGAACAGAAGAATTCATGACCAAACAGGAGACAGAGAACATTATGAAAAGCAAAATGGATAATTTTGATTACATTAAATTGAAAAGTTTTTGCACAAAGCCAATGCGACTAAGATTAGAAGGAAGGTAGAAAATTGGGAAATAATTTTTACAACCAGTCTTTCTGATAAAACCCTCATTTCTAAAATATATAAAAGAATTAAGACAAATTTATAAGAACACAAGCCATTCTCCAATTGATAAATGGTCAAAGCATTTGAACAGACAGTTCTCAGATGAAGAAATTAAAGCCATCTGTAGTAATACGAAAAAGTGCTCTAAATCGTTATTGATGAGAGAAATGCAAATCAAAACAACTCTGAGGTACCATATCACACCTATCAGATTGGCCAACATGAGAAAACAGGAAAATGATAAATGTTGGAGAACATGTGGGAAAATTGGAATACTAATACATTTTTGGTGGAGTTGTGAAATGATCCAACCATTTTGGAGAACAATTTGGAACTATGCCCAAAGGGCTACAAAAATGTACATACCCTTCCTTTGATCCAGCAATAGCCCTTCTAGGGCTATTTCCCAAAGAGATCAAACAAATGGGAAAGGGACCCACATGTGCAAAAATATTTATAGCAGCTCTTTTTGTGGTGGCAAAGAATTGGAAATTGAGAGGATGCCCTTCAATTGGGGAATGGCTGAGCAAGTTGTGGCATATGAATGTAATGGAATACTATTATGATATAAGAAATGACGAACAGGCTGACTTCAGAAAAACCTGGAAAGACTTATATGGTCTGATGCTGAGTGAAGTGAGCAGAACCAAGAGGACTGTGTACAGAATAACAGCCATGTTATGAGATGACTAATATCGTTAAACTAAACCCTTCTCAGCATTAAAAGGATCTAAGACTTCTCCAGAGGCCTCAGGATGGAAAATGCTGTCCACATCCAAAGAAAGAACTGTGGAAGTTGAATCACTGTCACTTATTTTTACCTTCTGTTGAGTTTTGTTTCATCTTTCTGATGGTTCCTCCTATTGGTTTTAATTTTAACTTACAACTTCACTGATGGGAAAATATGTTTCATGGGTATGTAAATGTAAAGCCTATATGAGATTATGTGCCATCTTGGGGAGGGTGGGGGAGTGGAAGGGGGAGAAAAAATTTCAACTCAAAAGCACATGGAAGTGATTGTTGATAAATCAAGCTAAATTAAGAAAATTTTAATAAAAAGTTTAAAGCACTAAGACATTTGGTAGCCCCTGTTGAGATCACGTCTAAGGTCACCCACTATTAGAATATGACCAACTTAAGATGAATTATTGTCTTGCTTTTTAATTTGTATCACGAGTACTTAGCACACAGCTTGGCACATAACAACCATTTAGTAAATACTTTTTCATTCATTCAGTCATTTATGGATCCACTGAAAGATAACTGGTTATAAGTGTTAGATGTTCCAGGCCCTATGTGATCTTTTTTCACATGCATCAAGATAGAGTTCTTTTTTCCCTAAGAGTGATTGCTACATCATTAGCTTTAAATTCCTTTAAAAAGACAAATCTGTCTGCTTCACAATCAGCAATGATTTAAAGTAAGAATGCCTCAGGAGATAAATCAGGACACTACTAAATCAAGATAATGTGTTTGAGGTTAAGGAAAAAAAAGAGGATGCTGATAGTACTGAAGGCAAATTTAGGATCATAGGATTTAGATATGCAAGAGACTATAACATTATCTTGTCTGGTCCCAACTTTTTATAGAAAAAGAAACAGAGGCCCTGAGGCATGGTGGTTGAAAAATGTCTTGCCAAAGGCCACATAAGTAATAAGTGGCAAAGATATAATTTGAACTGAGGTTCTCTGACTAAAAGTCAATGCTTGATCTCTTGTTGCCATGAATTCTTATATAGAAACAAGAATTTGATCTACTCCACTATTTTACATAAAGTTGCATATGTCATGGGTAACTTAAATAGCACTGAAGACATTCTTCTAGATTGTTAGCAATTCATTAATCAACATTCCTGAGGAATTAGAGTATGTCCCTTCTGAAGCCCCAGTGAAGAATCATCCAACCCCCAACTTTTCATCTGGTCCTCAAGGTTATGGGCTGCCTTGGGATGAAATGGGCTTTCCCTCATCATGAATATTTAAGTAACGGCCAGATAACCACTGTTATAGAGTAAATTTTTGGGTTCTTAGATATATGAGTTGGACTAAATAATCTCTGATGTACCTTCTAAGTCTGAGATTCTGTGAATTTTGTTTCAAGTGGTTTGGTGAGATCTTTTATCAGTCTAGTAACTATGTTATATAAGAAAATGAAATTACGAAGATAGCGGAGGGAAAGCAGTGACTTGCTTGAGCTCTCCTCCAAACCCCTCCAAATACTCATAAAAAATGGCTCTAAACAAATTCTAAAGCAGCAGAACCCACAAAAAGACAGAGAGAAACAAATTTCCAGCCCAAGACAACCTGGATGATCGATCAGAAAGGTGTATCGTGCCGGGCTGGGAGCGCAGGGCAGTGCTGTGTGGGGGCGCAGGCTGCAGGGAACCTGGATCAGGCCTCAGAGGACTGAATCACTGGCAGCTGTGGTGGTTTCCAGACTCCTCAATCCACCAATGCCAAAGACAACTTAGAAGGTCAGTGGGAAAAGTCTGTTTCTGTGGTGCTGAGAAGGAAGGTGGGTTTCAGCTCCATTCCCCAAGAGCGGCCCTGGGGGGCAGCTGCTTCCCAGCTTCGGCCCACAGACTGAGGGGGAATCCAGTGGCTGATCAGAGAGGGATTGCAGGGATCTCTTTGCCAGTGCTGAGGCAGGAATCTCTTGCTTTGCCCTGTTTGGATCTGGGTCACAGTTCTGGGCGGCGTGCTGGGGTGAGGAGGAACCTGTGGTGGAGCTTGTAGTGGCTGTGAGAGGAACCTTCCTCACAGTTACAGGACAGAAAGGAATACTTGTGGTCACAGGCCAGGAAAGGAGTAAACACCTCGCCCCTTATCATACCACCTTGGAAGAACTGAAAATTTACAGGTCCCTACAAGTATCTCTGAAAACAGCTATACAAACCCCTGAAGCTTGGGACAGTACATTCTCCACATTGGAAGCAGACTCTTACCTTAACAAAGAGTTTAAAACTCAAGTAATTGGCTGGGATCATGAGCAAGCAGCGCAAAAAGAGTCAGACTATAATCTTACTTTGGTGAAAAAGAAGATCAAAATATACAACCAGAAGAAGACAACAAAGTCAAAGCTCCTACATCCAAAGCCTCCAAGAAAAATATGAATCAGTCCCAGGCCTTGGAAGAGCTCAAAAGGGATTTTGAGAAGCAAGTAAGGGAAGTAGAGGAAAAACTGGGAAGAGAAATGAGAGTGATGCAAGAAAATCATAAAAAACAAGTCAACAGCTTGCTAAAGGAGACCCAAAAAATACTGAAGAAAATAACACCTTAAAAAAAGCCTAACCCAAATGGCAAAAGAGGTCCAAAAAGCCAATGAGGAGAAAATGCCCTAAAAAGAAAAATTGGCCAAATGGAAAAGGAAGTCCAAAAGATTACTGAAGAAAATACTTCCTTAAAAATTAGAATAGAGCAATTGGAAGATAGTGACTTTATGAGAAATCAAGACACTGTAAACAAATCCAAAAGAATGAAAAATTAGAAAACAATGTGAAATATCTCATTGGAAAAACAACTGACCTGGAAAATAGATCCAGGAGAGAGAATTTAAAAATTATTGGACTATCTGAAAGCCATGATCAAAAAAGAGCCTAGACATCATCTTTCAAGAAATTATCAAGGAAAACTGCCCTGATATATTAGAACCAGAGGGCAAAATAGAAATTGAAAGAATCCACAGATCTCCTCCTGAAAGAGATCCCCAAAGGAAAACTCCTAGGAATATTATAGCCAAATTCCAGAGTTCCCAGGTCAAGGAGAAAATATTACAAGCTGCCAGAAGGAAACAATTCAAGTACTGTGGAAACACAATCAGGATAACACAAGATTTAGCAGCTTCTACATTAAAGGACCGCAGGGCATGGAATATAATATTCCAGAGGGCAAAGGAGATAGGATTACAACCAAGAATCACCTACCCAGCAAAACTGAGTATAATCCTTCAGGGGAAAAAATGGTCATTCAGTGAAATAGAGGACTTTCAAGCATTCTTGATGAAAAGACCAGAGCTGAATAGAAAATTTGACTTTCAAATACAGGACTCAGTGGAACATGAAGAGGTAAACAGGAAAGAGAAATCATAAGAGACTTATTAAGATTGAACTGTTTACATTCCTACATGGAAAGATGATATTTATAACTCATGAGACCTTTGTCAGTATTAGGGTAGTTGGAGGAAAAAATTATATGTATGTATATGTAGATAGATAGATAGAGGGCACAGGGTGAGTTGAAGATTAAGGGGTCATATCTGGAGAATAAAATTAAGGGATGAGAGAGGATTATACTCGGAGAAGAAGAAAGGGAGAGGTAGAATGGGGTAAATTATCTCACAAAAACAAAACAACCAGAAAAGAAAAGTCTCTTACAATGGCGGGGAAACGGGGAAGGTGAGAGGGAATGAGTGAATCTTATTCTCATAGGATTTGGCTTAAGGAGGGAATAACATACACATTCAATTGGGTATGGAAATCTGTCTTACCCTACAGGAAAATAGGGGGAGAAGGGACAAGAGAGCAGGGGGATGATAGAGAGGAGGGCAGATTGGGAAAGGAGAATCAGAAGTAAATACTTCTGAGGAGGGACAGGGTCAAAAGAAAGAATAGAATAAATGCAAGGGCAGGGTAAGATTAAGAGAAATAGAATTAGTTTTTCACAACATGTCTACTATGGACA
Source organism: Phascolarctos cinereus (assembly GCF_003287225.1). Taxonomy (NCBI): domain Eukaryota; kingdom Metazoa; phylum Chordata; class Mammalia; order Diprotodontia; family Phascolarctidae; genus Phascolarctos; species Phascolarctos cinereus. The sequence goes on from NW_027555625.1 coordinate 197,622,408, forward strand.
TGTTTTGCATAACTGCACATGTACAACCTATATTGAGTTGCTTGCCTTTTCAATGAGGGTGGGTGGGGAGGGAGGAAGAGAAAATTTGAAACCTAAAGTTTTAAAAACATATGTTTAAAAAAATGTTTTCACATGCAACTGGGAAATAAGAAGTACAGGAAATGGGGTACAGAAGTCTATTCTGCCCTACAGGAAAATAGAAGGGGAAGGGGATAAGAGAAGGAGCGAGAGATAGAAGAGAGGGCAGACTAGGGGAAGGGATATTCAGAATGCATGCCATCTTGGGGTGGGGGGAAGGGAGAGATGGGGTGAAAATTTGGAATTCAAAAACTTGTGGGAGTGAATGTTGAAAACCAAAAATAAATAAATTTATATTAAAAAATGAAATTACTTTGGCAATTGTAGTACCCCTTGATGCTTTTTATACTTTTTTCAAATAGACTTTTATTGATATTTTTTGCCTTTACGTCATGATATTTACCCCTATATCTTTTCCCTCACTCCCTATTAGAGAGAAACTACTTATAAGAAAAAAGAAAAAATATGAAGAAAATACAACAACAACAGCAACAGTAAAACCACTCAATAAGTTGAAAAATTTTGATGTTATATGTCATGTTCCACCCATGGATAAACCCCAACCTTTGTATAAGAGTATGTGTGGAGTGGAATGGGATGTATTTTTTTTTTGCAACAAAGCATGGTCATTATCCTTTCACAGGATTAAGTATTCATTGCCTTGTAGTTCTTTCCATTTACATCGACCTTATTTATTATTTCCTGAAACATAGTGATATCCCATTATATTCATGTGCCACAATTTATTTATCTATCTCTAAGTTTGGGGGCATTTGCTTCTCTTCTAGTTCTTTGCTGCCACTAAAAGTATGGTTATATATATTTTGGTTTATATAAAGCCTTTATTTTTGTCATTATTAATTTTTTTTTGGGTGTGTGCTTAGCAGTGGAATATCTAGAGTAAAAGGTATGGATATTTCAGTTCCTTTAATGGCACAGTTTCAAATTGTTTTCTGAAATGGATACAGCAACTGACAGTTCTTCTAAAAGTACGTTAGCATATCTATCTTTCTATACCTTCTCAACCATTGACTATTTCAATATATTTTAATTTTTGCCAATTGCCTGGGTATGAGGTGAAATTTTGGCCTATTTTGATTTTCATTTCTCTTATTATTAACGATATGGAGTATTTCACATGATTTATAGTAGTCTGTTCTTATGAGAACTATTCATGTCTTTTAAATACTTGACTATTGCAGGATAGCTTTTTGTCTTATGTATTTCTTTTATTAGTCTACACACATTCACTATCTGATACACTTTTTTCCCTCATTTTATCACTTTATTTTTAATTTTTCTCATGAAAAGTGTGCTTTCAATATCATGAATTATTTTTTTATAATTGTTGCAACCCTTATTTGGTTAAAAATTTAACTCTTACTTATACTTATGAATATATGTAGTCTTCTTTTCTAATTTTAAATGATGTAATCTTTAAAATTCATGTCATGTATTTATTTCAAATTTTTTGTGAAATAGTGTGTAAGATATTGGTTCATGCTTAATTTCTGCAAGGCACATTTCCAGTATTTCTAATAGTTCTTATGAAACAGCAGTGGGATATGTACACACACACACACACACACACACACACACACACACACATATACACATACATATGAGAGAGGGAAGAGAAGAGAAGAAAGAGAAGAGAAGAGAAGAGAAGAGAAGAGAAGAGAAGAGAAGAGAAGAGAAGAGAAGAGAAGAGAAGAGAAGAGAAGAGAAGAGAAGAGAAGAGAAGAGAAGAGAAGAGAAGAGAAGAGAGCATGTGTTTGCTAGGTACCATAGTAGATAGAATGCTGGACCTAGAGTCAAGAAAGTCTGAGATCAAATCTGGCCTCAGACATTTAAAAGCAGTGTGATCCTGGACAAATCACTTAAACTCTTCCAGTTTGATTCTCTGTAAAAGGGACATAATAATAGCACCTCCCTTCTAGGGTTGTTTTGAGGATATAACAAAAAGGTATTTGTATAGGGCTTTGCAAACCTTAAAGCTCTAAATAATTTTTAGCTAATATTATTAATAACCAAGGACCAAATGATCATGTTACATCCTGGATAATGATCCTCTTTGGTCATCTTCTACCTTGTGGTTTCCTAATGCTTGTACAGATTTCTAGTCCACTCATAATTATCTAAGTTCTTTTTAATTTTATAAAAATTATTATCTTATCTTTATTTCTGAATTAATCCCTCTGTTTCTTCTACCTACTGAGCCATTACTTAAAGTAAAATATTTTGCAAAAATACAGAAAAAAAGTATTCCTAAGTTTACTAATACATCAGTTAATTCTGATACTATATATGATGTTCCATACCCACAGTCCTCCCCCCACAAATCTACAAAGAAAAGAGATGAATTTCCCCAAATCATTACCAAGTCCAACCTGTCCTGTTTGGTGCTTGAGGGGAAATGCTTGTGGTGTTTTGCCTGGTCTAAAACATGCCTCCTTTCTCTCCCTCAGGTGTTTTGCTACATCAGCTAGACAGGCTTGCCTACATACTAGGCATTTTTGTCTTCTATAATTGACACCCCTGTAATAAAATCCCAGAAATGGCATCTCTATTAAAAGTATGGACATTTAATTTTAACAATAACTCCCATTTCTATAGTGTTTTCATGTTTGTAAAATACATTTCTCAAAATAACTCATTTTTAAGATAAGGAAACTTAAGTTCTGAGAATTTAAACACCTTTCTGAAAAAGAAGTAACCTATGAGTATTTGAAGAAGAATTTGAGCCTGGGCCATTGCTGTCTCCATAAGATAGCCTCTCTTACTCATGGGGTAAGGGTGATGCTGTTTTCCAGGGAAGAAGGATTTTGCTGGTGAAAGAAGTCAGTTCAAAATGAATGTTAATCAACACTTGTATATTTAAAAGTCATGAAATGTACATGTGTTTTCCAAAGTGTTAATTAATTGAAAATTTTCCATTATTTGCTTGTCTAAATATTTTGACCATTTCGAAAAGGTGATTAGCAAATACATACATGTGAAAGTATAAGATACCTTTCTTTGGTATCAACATTGGACATGCCATCACAGGACTGAAATTCACTTGCTGGGAGCAAATACATTTTAAAAGCAACCATTTCCCCCTAAATACTACTCTTGTCAATATCCTGTTTTATAAAAGTATATGGAAATAGTTATCATGTGAATACTGATGTTGCTATAGCATGGTGGAGCACAAATTGATAGCAAATACATGTTGAAATTCTTATTTACTAACTAATACTAACCCTGCATAAGTGAATCAATGATATATTCTTAACAGTGATAACATATTATAGAAATGTGTTTTGTGTGACTTCACATGTATAATTAACATACTGTTTACTACCTCAATGGGGTGCAGGAGGGGCAGGAAGAAAGAGAATTCAGAACTCAAATTTTCAAAAAATGAATGTTAAAAAAATTTAAATGTAATTGGGAAATATTTGACTGAATAAATAATACATGTAAAATATTATATGATTACACTAATAATCCATTTCAAGGATTTATGATTTTAAAAATATGAATATTCCCTCTAAAGTTATACTTCAGAGCCCCTCAAAGACATTTTTGGTGTTTCTTTCATGAATTTCTGTGGCTAAAATTGGTAGCAATCCCTCTGCTGATGAGCCACTCTGAACCTAGCTCACTTACTACTCAGATGGTAGAACCATTGTTCTCTGTGACCAAACTTGAGGCTTTTCTGACCTGATAGAACCTGCAATTACTTATGCTGCCCTTAGAAAGGCTAGGTCACTATTTGAATAAATGATTCTTTAGTTGAATAAATGAATGAATGAGCAAAAATTCTATCCTCAGTTTGTCAAACAGATATCTACCAAAGTCCCTTTAACTCTAATAAACTATGATATCTATGAATCAATCATCTGCAAAGCTGTAACAAATAACAACTTATTTTCAGAGCGATGGCTGACATGTCTATAAAACTTTTAGATACAAGAAGCATTTTACATATACACTTCTCATTTGATCCTCACTATAGTTCTGCAAGGTATGCATAAATGTGGCACTGGACTTGGATTGAGGTAGACCTGAATTTGAAATCCTTCCTTACAAGCTGTGTGACCCTGGGCAAGTCAGTTATCCACTCTCAGCCATAGCTGCTTCATCTGTAAAATGGGGATATAATAGCACTTACATAACAAAATAATTGCAAGGGACCAAGAAGATACTTTAACATGTTTTGCAAACTTTAAAGTTCTATCTAATTAGTTACTATTATTATCCCTATTTTACTGATGAGTAAACTGAGGCTCAGAGGTTTAATGACTTGGCATAATCACAAAGCGATTAAGTTCCACAGCAGTGAACTGACATGAGTCTAATGCTCTCTACAAGCTTCATCTGCCCTTGCTTTGATGCTGCCCTTGGTGCTAGGAAGGCCTCTACTTGTATTCACTCTCCAAAATGATGTCTACTTCTGATGAGATAAAGAATTCAAGGAACAGACACTTAGCTGTGATGTTCATGGACAAAATAGGGGGAAAAAATGCCACCTTCGGAGAGTTGCTACTTCTTTCATATTCTTGCAACCTTCCCATTACGGTGGGGACTTGGTGAAGGTCTTGTGAGGTCATCTACTAGAACTTTGCAAGATTCTGGTCCCACATCCTTATCTCCTTACCCTTTGTTATAGACTCCCTAAAATATCCAGAAAAGTACAAAACCAAATTCAGGGATTAGGGCCAAATGTTTCTGGCATCTAAAAGCGTGCGAAAATTTTCCGCCACTAACAGAATGGGTGTAAAAATCCCTTTTTAATAGAGAAAATTAGGAAATGTTGCCAGTTTTCACTCTCAAATTTAGAGTCAAAGGCAAACTTTTGTGGAGGGGAAAAAGCAGGCTCATTTCAATTTTTAAAAAATGCCCATCACATCCAGACCTTTTTAACAGACAGCTGTGCACCACCCATTCAAAGCAGATGAAAAACAAATGGCTAAAAATACTTCGGGGGGGGGGAAGCCAGATTTAAAGGGGAAACAATGTAGTTTGACTATAAATTAATGAGACATCCCTTTGTGTACACAGAAGTAGTTGTGGTTAATTTATTATCATATTTCCTATACCATTTCTCCTTCATTTCCAAATAGGTAGCATAATATAGTGAAGAGAGCAATTGAACATGGTAGCAGGAAAATTTGGTTCCAAGTTTTGCTCTGCTATGTGGTCATAGATAAGTCACTTCATCAGTCTGAGATTCAGTTTTCTCATCTGTAAAATGGAGATTGATTTCAATTCAACTAATATTTTGAAGTGACTTGTATATGCAAGATACTTTGTTCAACATTTAGGATACAGAGGCAAAACTTGAACAGTATCTACTCTCAAGGGAGTTACATGTTTTTGTGTTTGTGGTTTTTGCTTTTTTTTTTTTTTTGGTAAAGAGAGAGTATTAAAGACTGATGGCATTTGAGAGGGCTTTATGTAGGAGGTAACACTCCCAAAGCTAAACCTTGGAAGGAAGCTAAGAGTTCTGGTGAGAGGAGGAAGGAGTGTATTCCAGGCATGGTGGAAGGCCTGTGCAACTATATAGAGGGAGGGGATAGAATATCAAGTTCAGTTTGGCTGAGATCTTGAGTTCATATTGGGAGTTCAGGGATAAGGTGAAATACGTCAGAAAAAGTGGGTTGGAGCAAAATTATAGGGACATTGAATTCTATGCTAAAGATTTTATATTTTGCCCTATAGGTAATGGAAAGTCAATGAGAATTTTGGTGGAGGGAAGTGATATGATTGGATATATGTCTGAGGCAAATTACTTTGGCAACTGAATGAAGAAAGCATGTTAAGAGATGAAAGGATGACTGATGGTTTCCTGTCTTCCTCTGAGCAGGAGAGATTATTTTCCTAGCCTTGAGTACCTGTGAGAATTTTTTCCTCATTCACCAATTTAGATATAGACAACTGTACTCATTTTTGAATGGGAATGGTGAGTTCTCATTATTTTCATGGTTGCATATGTTAAATAAATGCTCTCCTACTGGACGGGATTCTCTTGCATGGCCCATGAGTGGAGAGTATGGCATTGTTTGTAAATTAGATCCTCCTTTGCATAATTAATCATCTAAAACAGCCTATACAAACCTGAGAAAATAAGAAAGTAGTTTTTGAGTCAGAGTATGAGGAGGACCCATTATTATATTGTTATTAAATTTTGATTAACTGGGGCACAGAGGCCAGAAAGGAAGTAAACAAAGACAAAAAATCATTTTGGGGAAGTCACAGTCACCTAGAAAACAGCTGGAAACAAAGCATATACATCCTCACAACAATTTTGTTACATAGGTGCTATTATATCTCCATTTCACAGATGAAGAAACTGACTTTGATAATGGATAAATGATTCACCTAAGATCATACAGCTAGTAAATTTCTGAAGCAAGATTATAAACTCAATCCCAATTTGGGGGATGACTGAGCAAATTGTGGTATACAAATTGAATTTTTCTGTGCCTTTGTCATAAAGAATGATAAATCTGACGGATTAAATGAAATATGGGAAGACTTGTATTAAGTAGTACAAAGGAAAGAAAGCAGACACAAAAAATACTCCATAATTTTTTACATGAGTATGATTAAAGTCAATATTGAGAAGTAATAAAATATTGTTATATAAATATATAATGTGTGTATGCATTATATATATGACACAAACAATAAAATAAAATATTAAAAAATATTAAGTAAATCCATGTTTGTTTTATCTGATTTTGACTAACTAGGTACATACATTTCTCCATCTAAATCTCTTCTATAACATTATAGTATAAAGAATATAGTACTGAACTTGAAATTGGAAAACAAAATCAAATTTTGCCTTAGATACTTAATACCTCTATAACCCTGTAACCTATCTGTGCCTCAGTTTTCTCTATAAAATGAAAGGGTTGGATTTGATGTCCTTTAAGGCCTCTTCAAGCTCCAAATCTATAACCCTGTGATATACACATCAATTAATTCAGTGAGCTAACCATAATCTGGGCAATATATAGGGTTCAATCCCATCAGGCTTTTTTCCTTTGTAGATAACTAGGATGATTTTGAAAATCAGAATTTGAAGTCCATTAGTAACCTGTCCAATTTTTTCTCCCTCTATTTTCAAAATTCCCATTTTGTTGTGTAAGTTATATTACAATAACAGTAATAGCAACAACAAAAGCAACACTGACTCAAATGTATATACCACTTTAAGATTTTCAAACTTTATCTACAATGAAAAAAAAAGCCTGGTGAAGTAGAAAATCCAGTTATATTTTTCATTTCACAGATGAAAAAGAGGCTCAGAAATGTCAATGATTTACCTACATTGCAAGTCAGTGTCAGAGCTTAGGTTCAAATCCAGGTTTTCTATCTCCAAGTGTGATACCACATTGTAATAAGATCCATATTTGGCATATGGAGTTGTCAGTGTCCATTATTTTGGGTTATGGTGAAGGGGGGAAGAAGAGCTTTTTGTTGAATGTGACAAATATTAGTTCATGTGGATCCTGAGGTCATTCAAACCTTCAGGAATAGAGGGATGTAATGAGGTGCTTCATGACAGCTGTCATAAGAGAAGTATATTGGGAGAGCTCAGTAAATTTGCTGGTCTCGCTCTTCATTCTTACACTCTTCATTCTACGAATTCCTTTGGTGTATGGATTGGACTAGATGGTGGATGAGGTCCCTTCCAAATCTTCCGTTTATGTGAAGGGCTTTAAAAGCCAAACAGGATTTTTTGTCTTATCCTAGATCCAATAGAAAGTCATTGAAGCTTCTTGAGCCTAAGAGTGACTAGTCAGAACTATGACTTAGGGATATCAACTAAGCAGTTGTCTGGAGAATCTATGATCTTGTCTGAGGCACAATGGGGCCAATTACAGTAAGACAAACAAACAAACAAACAAACAAAAACAATCCCAAGTGTTACTGATAGGAGCATGAGTTCACATTACAGGTAGGATAGAGATAGAACTCTCTAGCCTTTTTGAATGAAGTAGATGAGTTAAATACCTCTGGCATATCACTCTACAGAATGGAGAAAATGTGACCAATTGCTCTTTGAAGACCTTCCATGGCCTTTCTCTTCAAGATATATAAGGGTATTTTAATAGCTTCTTGCTCAATCAACTGTGTGAATTTCTTTAATGTGGGGAAACGGGAAAGCATGTTAATTTGCTCTGCTCATACATTATGTGGAAGAGAGAACTCCATATCTTAGCTCCAGTCCATGCCCACCTTTTCCTTTCCTCTTTAAAAAAAATCCTTTGAGATGCCAAGCTGCAAAGAGACAGGTGCCCTCCTGACCCTGCATCAAGGAAACGATTGAGACTGGAGGATAAGAGACCAACTAGAAAGCTAATGTAATATTTCAGACGACAAATGATGAAGGCCGGAATTAGAATATGACTGTATGAGTAAAGAGAAGGGGACTAATGTGAGAGATCTTGTACAGATAAAAGTGACAAGGGCTGGCAGAGTTGATATGTAATCAATCAATTTGTTATTAGGCCCACACCTGAAGGCTCTGAATCTCTTTAGCGCTTGCCAGAGGTTAAGTTCATCTGCCATAATGTTCTAGGATGTAGGACCACTTTGAAACCGTAACAAGGCATTGAAAAAGGAATGTGGTAGAGAAAGTCCATCCTGCAAATTAATAAGTAGAGGATGAGTCTTAACCAAATATTTTTATTACAGAAGTCAGTCTCTTGTAAACCCTGTACTTCTCAGATCATATCTCTCTCCAATTACATAAATATCAATCTTTTGGCTCGTTATTATACTGAATCAAGACTATTGTAACAATCCATAAAATGCTTGGCACTTTGGGCTCAGGTGTGAACAGTTTCTGCCTTCAAATTCTCAATGGGGTGCTGAGAGGCTGGGCCCTATTCTTTCAAACAATTCCCTCTGCTTCCTACCATATCCATCCTCATTCATTATTCATGGCAATCCAAGTGTTTATTCAAGCTGTGCCCCTCTCCAGCCCATCTTACTGAGGAAACCCACACTACACAACTGTGTTTTCAGATCTCACTGCAAAATAATCCACTTGGTTATATTAGTCGACCAACAGAAAACAATGGCTCTGTTTGATCTGCACTCTGAATAAAGAGGAAGCAGCAAATTTAGCATAATTCATACCTATTTTCTCATAATGCTAAAGAAAACAACTAAGAAAAAGCTTTGTTTTAATCATGGAGAAGTACTGCATAAGTCAAATGACATAATGGTTTTGAAAAAATATAAAAATGAAATTAAAATGGTGGTTTAGTAAATTGGTTTGAGAAACTCTTTCAATATTAATCTTCAATTATTGTTGGTTGTTTGAATATTCACATACTGATGTAATATTTTTTGAAGTTGAAGGTTTAAAGTTCCTTTTCCCTCTAATTACAGTCAGTGTAATTAGTTGTAAGAGATAATTTAATAAACTGCTTGTTCAAAAAGAAAAATACCAATAGAATGGTCATCATTCCCAGTGACATTCTAAGATGGGTCTTATGATAATGTATTTGATCATGCCATAGTTCAGTCCTGATCTGGGGAAAGATAAAAGCCTGTATTTAGAGACTCTCTGGAGAATGCCCATTAAATGGAAGGTTACAATTCAAATTAGTCTTCCACATATTACCAGAGTGTAGATTAATTTATAACTTTCTCATTATGCTTAAACTAGGTAAACTTCCCTAGTGTCAGAGTTTTAAAGGAATAAAGAGTGTAAATTATAGCCTCTGCATATGAACCAGTGTTTTTGAGGGAGCAGAAATGAGGATGTTTAACAAATGGTCAAGGCCAGTTGGGAGCCTCTGCATTTTTTCAGTTTTATAATAACACACAAAATCTTGTCTGTTAAGTGGTTCTTTTGGGTAGGGATTTCTGCCAAGTGGGTTACTATGTTGAAACAAGTATCTATAAAAAGAGAATCAAGGAATGATAGAATGGAACTGGAAGGAAACCTGAAGATAAATTTTCTAATATTCTCATTTTATGGATGCCAAATCTAAGAGAACATAGCAAATTAGGGGTAGTTCAGGAAAATAGAGTCCATTTTCTGACTTGGGTAGGCAGTATCCCAGTGGAAAGAACATTATCTCTGATCAATACCCTGATTCTAGAAGATTCCTGATGAAATATGCTGGCCACCTACAGATAGAGGGATGACATATTCAGAGTGCAGATTGACATTTTTTAATATAGCTAATGAAGGAATTTGTTTTGTTTGATTTTACATGTTTGTAAAGTTTCATATTTTCTTGCTTTCTCAATACAGGGGCAAATAGGGAGATAGGAGGGAGAGAAGATAGACTTTCATTGATTGAAAAAAACTAAAATTTAATTTAAATATATTATGGCTTTAAAATTTTAGGAATTATATCCAAAAAAGGTATAATATGAAGATGTCACTCCATGGAAATAGACCATTTTCCTCCAAAAAAATAAGATGCAATATCCTTAATTTTCCAGAATAGGAAGTCAGCATTTTTATTTGTTGAAAATAAGTGACACAAGTTCTTGAGGCACTGCAGGAGGCAGGGGAGCCCTTGGGCCCTCCCAGGGAGACCGCACTGCTAAGCATATAGCTAAAGGAGATCAAAGATGGAGAAAAAGATCCAATACATACCAACACATTTGTTACATTTTTGTGATAGATTTTTTTTTTTTTGCCAAGGGTGATCCTCTTACATGGGCACTGTATCCCATTCCCTCACATATTCTCCACCATCTTGTATCCTCAATCACTCACTGTCCCAAAATCCTCAACTTCTCCTATTGACCAGTTTCTTTCTACTGCCTTCACAATTCTCCTCTATCCAAAAACAATAATACCGTCTTCTGAAGTTATAATCATATAGTTCCTCTTTTACCTCAAATTTATTTAAAAAGATGCTTTCACTCTATGTTTTACCTTCCTCTCTCACTCATTTGTCAAACCCTAGAAATCTAGCTTTTGACCTGATCACTCAACTGAAATGATTCTCTACCTAGTTACCAGTGCTCTCTTAATTACCAAATCTGATGGTCTTCCCTCAATTCAAATACTTATCACTATGTCTACTGCCTTTGATAATGTTGACCATTCTTGCCTGCTGGATACTCTTTCCTCCCTTCTCTCTCCTAGTTTGTGTCCTACCTGTATGACTATTTCTTTTCAGTCTCCTTTGCTGACTCACCATCCATATCCTACCTCCTAATCATGGATGTTTCCCTGCACTATGTTCTATGCCCTCTTCTTTATAGTTTCTGTTTTAGCAACCTCATAATCTCACATGGATTTAACTACTATTTCTATAAATATGACTCTAAAATTTACATATCTTACTTCAATCTCTTTCTCTTGAGCTTCACTCATGCATCACCAATTGACTGTTGGATCTTTCCAACTAGATGTCTCAAAGATACTCAGCATGTCTAAAAGTGAACTTTTTTTTCCTCCAAAAACCTTCTCATCTCCCAAACTTCTCTATTTCTGTAAAAGCTACCATCATCTTTCTAATATGTCTCAGGTTTATAAACTTAGCACTATCCTGAATTGCTCATTCTTCTTCACCTCAAATAGTGAACAAAGTGCCAAATTATGTCCTTTGCTACCTTCACAACATCTCTCCAATTTGATTTCTTCTCTCAACTCACTAAGCTACCACTTTAGTTCAACCCCTCATCACCTCTTGCCTAGATGATTGCAATACTCTCCTAATTGGTCTCCCATCAAAGAGGGGAAGAGATGACCTTCAGTTTTGTAAGGCCCTGTGATGAAAGCATTAGAGTGGTAGAAAGTAGTGGGAGGTGGAAAATAAATGAATCATATAGCTTTTAGATTATTAATATTAATTTAGCTGTTGGTATTGTTAAGTAAGAAATCCTTGTCCAATAACTTATAGTAAGGACACCAAATCCATGTCAATAGTGTCATCTAGAGTATAAATGAAACTAGAAAATTTAGTTATATGCAACTGAATGGAAAAATGGTTCACAGATTTTCCTTGCAAGAAAAATAAGTGAAATTGAAGAACTGGTTCCCTCATGTCTCTAACAGTGATAGAAACATCCCATCAATCACTTGGTTATCCTGCCTTGCAGTGATCAGGATAAGCATAAGCAAAAAGGCTACCAAGTTTAGAGGAAATTGGAAAAAGAAGAAAAGGAGCTTCTTTTCATTTGCGGGCAGTATCATGGAGAAGGTGGTACCTGAGTTAGTCCTAGAAGGAAGGGATTTTAATAGATGAAAATGGTTCTAATGAATCTGTGAAAGAAAAAAAGAGCCATTTGTGATTGTATAGTGTAAGAAGAAGGTTGCAGCAGCTGATAATATTAACAACTAGCCTTTATGTCATGTTATACAATTTGCAAAGTGCTTTACTTGCCTTATAGCATTAGTACAGAAATGTGATTGAGTGTATACAAAGTAGTTTAGTTTCAGCCCTCATCTTTGGATGTGTTGAGAAATCCAGATTGTTGTCAGAGGCTGCAGCTATGGCTTTAGCTGCTGTTAGTGGACGCTTTCCATATTCTTCCTTCCCTACAGGGCCACCGTCTGCTCTTGCTCCTCAGGGCCTGTGCTGCTGCCCAGACTGTGCCTCAAGAAGTAGGGGTCTATGTAGAGCCAGGAATGTGCCTGAGGTGGGATGGGAGGCAGGATAGAAAAGCATAACATTAGGAGGTTGGGGCTGGCAGTCTTCTGTATTAGGGTGGCAGCAGTCATTGCCCTGCACAGAGGAATAAAGGAGATGCTTATCTACTAACCATAACTAAATTTACATGTTACCTCCAATCAACAAACATTGTTTTTTTTTTCTTTTCCTTTTCTTCACTTAAAAAAAGAGAAATAAAATGAGAATTTCCATATGTAGGGTACAAAAAAAGGAAGGGAATTGTACATGAAACCACAAATCACTTTCAGGTAAAGCTTGCTTTTCCTATATACTAACTTCATGCTCTGTCATTTGTCCTCTAGACATTAATTGCTCATTGCATTGATCAGAATTTTTAGGTCTTTCAACTTTTTTTAGTTATTTTTTTTTACCATAGTATTGTTTCTACATAAACTATTTGCCTGGTTCTGTTCACTTCACTCTGTATCAATCCATACAAGTCTTCCCAGGTTTCTCTCAAACCATTCTTTTCATCATTCGTTATGGCACAACATTATTCCATTACTTTTTTCTGCCACAGGTTATTCAGCCATTCCATAATTGATTGCCATTCCCTTAGATTGCAGTCCTTTGTTGCCAAAACACAAAAAAAAAAGAGAAAGAGATATTTTTGTTCATATAGGCCCTTCTTTTTTTTCTCTCTCTTTTTGGAGGTATAAGCCTAGTTGTCATATTGCTAGATCAAAGCATCACCATTTAGTGACCTTTGGGGCATAGTTCCAAATTGTTTTGCAGAATGACTTGACTAATTCCATATGGTTTGACCATTTATTTATTGGAGAATGGCTTAACAAATATTTATTATGTTTCTATTGTGTCATTCAGTCAATAAGCATTTATTAAAAGCTTACTATGTTCTGGGCACATAGATATTACATAGATATGTAAAAACACTTTTCACATAAATAAAGTCAGATGTAAAGAATTTGAGAATATTGGTAGGCTAAGCTAATACAATAAAAAAGACAATTCTGCCTGAATTAATTTACTTAATTTACTCAGTGCCATACCAATCAAACTATCAAAAATTATTTTGTAGAGTTAGAAAAAATAATAACAAAATTCATCTGGAAGAAAAAAAGGTCAAGAATATCAAGGGAGTTAATGAAAAAATGCGAAGGAAGGTGGCCTAGTTGTACCAGATCTAAAACTATATTATAAAGCAGCAATCATCAAAGTATTTGTTACTGACTAAGAAATAGAGTGGTGGATCAGTGGAATAGATTAAGTACACAAGACAAAGTAGTAAACAATTATAGTAATCTACTGTTTGATAAACCCAAAGACTCTAGCTTCTGGGATAAGAACTCAGTATTTGACAGAAACTGCTGGGAAAACTGGAAAATAGTATGGCAGAAACTTGGCAAAGACCAATATCTTATACCGTATATCAAGATAAAGTGAAAATGGGTGCATGATTTAAATATAAAGGTTGATACACAAGCAAATTAGGAAAGCAAGGAATAGTTTACTGTCAGGTCTATGGAGAAGTGAAGAACTCATAACCAAAGAAGAGATAGGGAATATTATGAAATGCAAAATGGATAATTTTGATTACATTAAATTAAAAGTTTTTACACAAACAAAACCAAGATTAGAAGGAAAGCAGAAAGATGGGAAACAATTTTTATAGAAAGTGCTTCTGATAAAGGTGCCATTTGTCAAATATATAGAGAACTAAGTCAAGTTTATAAGAATACAAGTCATTTCCCAATTGATAAATGGTCAAAGGATACAGCCAGTTTTCAGACGAAGAAATTAAAGCTATCTATAGTCATATGAAAAATGCTCTAAATCAGTATTGATTAAAGAAATGCAAATTAAAATAACTCTGAAGTACCACCTGACACCTATCAGATTGACTAATATGACAGAAAAGGAGAATGATAAATGTTTCATAGCTTTCAAAGCTGCATAGCTGCACTCTTGGAGAAGATGTGGGAAAATTGGGACACTAATGCATTGTTGGTGGGGTTTTGAACTGATCCAACCATTCTGGAAAGCAATTTGCAACTATGTCCAAAGGGCAATGAAACTGTGCATACCCTTTGATCCAGCAATACCAGTACTAGGTCTGTATCCCAAGGAGATCATGAAAAAAGGAAAAGGACTTACATGTATGAAAATTTTTATAGTATCTCTTTTTGTGGTGGCAAAGCATTGGAAATTGAGAGACTGCCCATAAATTGGGGAATGATTAAACAAGTTGTGGTATGTGAATGCAATGGAATACTATTGTGCTATAAGAAATGATGAGCAGGAGGATTTCAGAAAAACCTGGAAACACTTATATGAACTGATGCTGAGTGAAGTGTGTGCGGAACCAGGAGAACATTGTGCACGGTAACAGCAACATTCTCACATGATCAACTGTGATTGACTTAGCTCTATTCAGCAATAAAATAACACACGACAATTCCAAAAGACTCATGATACAAAACTATCCACATCCAGAGAAAGAACTATGGAATTTGAATGCAGATTGAAGCATACTATTTTCACTTTTTTTGTGGCTTTTCTCTTTTGCTCTGTTTCTTCTTCCAAAACATGACTAATGTGGAAATATGTTTACATGATTTTATGTGTATAACCCATATCAGATTGCTTGCCATCTTGTGAAAGGGGGATACGAAGGAGGGAGGGAGTAAAAATTTGAAACTCAAAAGCTGATTAAAAAAATGATGTTAAAAGACATGTATGCAAGACATATTAGAGATAATCAATAGGAGGAAGGCACCAGCATTAAGGGAGATTGGGAAAGGCTTTTTGCAGAAGGTAGGATTTTAGTTGAGACCTCAAGGAAAGCAGGTACTGAGCTAAGCACTGGGGCCACAAAGGCAAAAATGAAATAATTCCTGCCCTCAGGGAGCTAATCTTTTAAATGGCAAGACTATGTATGAATATTTAAGAATATACATGATATACACTGTGAGCAATCTGAACTTTCCAGAGCTTTCAGGGAGAAGAAAGGAAATTTTGCTCACTTCCATTGCCACTGATACTTATAAATAGTAGAATAGGCAAACACATTTAATGAACATCCTGTTGTCCTTGTCTGGAATACCTTCTTTTAACCTTTCTGCCTATACCTAGACACCCTAAGGGCCACAGCCTATTTCTATATAATTCTTGACAGTCTAATTCCAGTGCCTTGCCCATAGACATTATTCAAGAAGTATCCGATTCATAAATTTGTATTTTTCGTGAGTAAAATGTCATACTGCTTTTAGTTTCATCACAGAACAGTCACAACTTAGAATATGCACCAGTCAAAACTCTTCTAGCTTCAAGATCTCCAAGATCTTGACCTCTAAGATTCCCTTCTGTAATCTCATGTGACCTTCTCTACTACTTCACTCTTCCAAAATCTATTTTTCTGTTCACTACAACCTCCAATTTCTCAGCTACAGAATCACAGACTCCCAGAGTTATAAGGGATCATAGAATTATAACTTAGAATTTGAAAAGACCTCAGAGGTCATTTAGTAAAACCACATAATTTTACAGGTGAACAAATCTCACAGGAACAGAGAGATTCTGACTTGCCTAAGATGACACAGATAGTAAGTAGAAGAACTGAAGTTCAAACCATGGTGTTCTGACCCCAAATTCAGTATTCTCTTCACTATACCATCCTATTTCAATGAGAGCAGCTAATCCAACCTATGTCTGAACACAAATTCCCACTACAGTATCCCTCTCAAGTGGTCATCCAATCTGTACTTGAAGACTTATAGTGAGAGTTTTCCCACACTAAAAGGGAATGGGTTAGTACAGAAGAAAGTGGTTCTAGTATTGAATAGCCTTGAACACAGAGCAGGGATTTCTTTTTTGTGTGAGTTAGACTGGATGGATGCTGAGGTCTCTTAAAACTCTCAAATTTTGTGATTCTATGATAGTTCCACTTTGGAATTAATGTGATGGAACTGGGAATCTTTAGCCTGAACAAGAGATAATTTAGGAGTAAATAATAGCTACGATCAAGTATTTGAAAAGCCAGCATGCAAAAGAGGGCTTAGATTTGTTCTAGCTGGTTCCAGAGGGTTCTATGGGAGGGGAAAAAAAGTCCTTCACAGTTAGAACTCTCTCTAAGACCTTCCTTAGGAATTAGTGAGTTCTCCGTCTTCAGATGAAGACTGAATGGCCGTTTGTTGGGCTTACTGTACAGGATTTTCATATTGAGTTAAAGACTGGACTAGACCTTCCAGATCTGATATTCTGTTTTTCTAGTGCTTTGCTTCTTGACTCTAGGCAGATAAAGTTTAAATTATTGTCTTTGGAATAATTTGCCTTTAGGACTTAGAGAAAAGAACAGATTTTACTTTTTAATGATCTCCACAGAAGTGTATTTCATAACTTTTTGAATAACAAAAATATCTACAATCAGTATAAATCTGTTTCCTCATTCCATTCTTACTGAATAGTTATTATAATTTTCCAAGCTATTTTTTCTAATGGCATGTCCTTTTTTGAGATATTTGTAATAATGACAATAATAACAACAAGCTCACATTTCTAACATTCATCACCATTTACAGAGTGCCTTGCGTAGCAGTATTGTGAAGTACGTGGTACATACATATCACAAGAAGCTATGTGGAGTGCCAAATATAGGGTTAGAGAGATCTAGGTTTGAAACTTGCCTTAGATATTTGCTAGTTGCATGTCCCTGATAGAATAATTTGAATTCTTTGAGGATCACTTTCCTTATCTGTAAAATAAAGAGAATTATAGAGAATGTCATAGGGTTGACATTAGGATCAAATGAAATAAAGTATACAAATCACTTTGTAAATCTTAAAGTACTATGTACATATGAGCTATTGTAATGATGATAATAATGGTGATGATGATACCCATTTTACAGATAAATAAAATAAGGATCACAAATCAAATTATTTGCTCAGAGTCATATGCATGTTAAGTAATGGATCTATGACTTGATACCAGTTGTCTGGACAGCAAGTTCTATCTTTTTTCTAATTCGGTATGTTGGACAGAGTACAAGATTATGAATCAAGCAATTGAGATTCTTGTCTCGGTTCTGCTATTAACTAGCTTCAGGACCATGGGTTAGTTATTCTGCCTGTCTGGTCTTCAGTTTCTTCACCCATAAAACAGTGAGTATTGTATTGGGCAATCATTAAGGACCCCTTTAGTTCTCACGGGAGAAGTTAATACTAGAGCACTATACCTTTAAAGTGTGTTTTTCATGAGTGGATGCTATACATCAGGTTGACCATTTCTTTCTTTCAATGTCACTGTGTCTCCAAATGGAGGGAGGACATCTGAATTAGTATGCTATGAACCCCTGCTATCCAGTAACGTATCGGGTCCACTGGCATAGGAAGTAGAATTCTGTCTGCACAGAAAACCTGTTGCTAATTAAAGATTTAACAAATACAGCTGGATAAGCAAAAACAGCCCAGATGGCATTGCAAGAAACCTCTAGTGGGGATTAAGGCAGACGGTTATTCTGCATGATTTATAAGTCCAGGCTAGGGTCCTAGTCTGCCGCTAGACCAATACCCCTCAAGAGAATAAACAAACTCAAGGCTGCCTGGGCCAAGCCCTTTGCCAGCTTGTGACCTGTGCCATAGCACTGGGTTAAGTAGCTGAAACTGTATCTGTTCTGGAAATTCACTGGGAATAAAACTACCCCTCACAGAGTTACTCTTCCTCCAGGCTCCATTAACTCCACTGACAACTCAGGGATGAAGCCAACAAGTGGTTTGAGCAAGAGGCCTTTCTCCTTAAGCCTGTGCTTATGGTAGAAGTTTATCTACACACACTCTATTCCAACATTTGTGCCTTGAAAAGATGTTCACACCTGCACATGTGCACAGGCACACATACAGACACCACCCTCCCCTACCCCTCCTACACAGGCTCTGTTGTGTTTTTTGGAAAATTTTGCTGTCTATGCCTCAAGATCTAGCCAATGGGTGCACTTTCCCAGTGCACTTGAAAAATCTTAATTCAAACCAAGAAAAAGTCATCTTGCTCCAACTCCTAGGAACCAGGAGGATTTAAAAAAGCAGCCTACTGACATGGTTTCATGCTTTGGATGCTCAACCTCCAAAGTAGATCAATTTACAAAGGAGACATTCTTTTATAAGACATGTCCTCTCATGGCTGAAAGGAATCTCCACACTGACAAAATGACATATCTTTGGAGTACTTAAACAAATTATCTGCCACTCAAGGGCCAGCTAACTTTAAATATTAATCAGTTCAATGACTGGGCCTAAGCTGAACCTATAGGAAAGAAGAGCAGTTTTTCCGCATATATCTCATAGAAGCTTACCACTTTGCCATCTCTTTGAATCCTTCATGCAAACACACTTGTTAAGAGACCTGCTAGTATAGTATAGTGTACTAAAGTATACTATAGTATAGTACTAGTATAATGTTTGAAAAGAGAGCACTGGAAAAGGTCCTAAGATTTCAATTCCTTCCTTGGTTTTCCACTAGCTGGTCTTAGTTAGTCTTATTCTTAAGCCAAGTCACTTCACCCATGTGAACTTCAATTTTCTTATCTGTAGACTGGGGATTAGCTGTACAACATACCATGTGTGATGGATTAGAATTTGGAATTCCAGACATAGTCAATCCCTTGCACTTCTGCTGATGAATGGATCAGATTCTCTCTATCAGAAGAAAAATCTTGGGATGTTGCTTGAGGAGCAAAGAGATATGCACAGGATTACATAGTTAAAAAGCACGACATTTGAATACAGGTCTTTCCAATGACAAGCCCAGTAATCTATCCACTCTACTATCCTTCCTCTACTACTGTGAGGAAAACATGTTACAGGATGCAAAGTGCTAGAAGAATGGGAGTTATTACTAACACTAATATTAACATAGATACTGGGCCTGTAATTTCACTGGAATAGGGACTCTTGGATGAAGAAATTCCATCAATATATATTGACAACTTCTTCACAACTTTATAGATGCCAGGTGAGGAATACCCATAAGTGTAGGAGAGCACCCTACTATTGGGGGAGGCTGAAGCTGATGGATCCTTTCAGATAGGAAATTCTGAGACATAAATGGGACAAAAACCAGTCAGATATCTATATTATATGCAATAGCAATGTGGTGAACCCTTGGGAATGGGGGTAGGAGGGTACCTAGCTGGCTAAGAAAAAGCAAACTGGCCCACGTGGGAAATGGAACAGATCAAAGCTTTCATGCTGATTTGCAGTGGGATTGGGCCTCTGAGTGACTCCTGCACTTCTAGTCTAAGAGAGATAGGTAGATTCAGTCTCAAAAACAACAACAACAAAAAAAATCCAAAACAAGCAAACAAGCAAAAACTTCAACCAATTGCCCAAACAAACAAAAAGTCTTATAGTCTAGGAGAGTTGCCTAGAGCACTGAAAGGTGGTGATTTGTCCAAGGCCTCACAAGTATTACATGTCAAAAGTAGGACCAGAAAAGAGGTCTTCTTGGTTCCTGGGGCAGCATTCTACCCACTGTGTCTCTCAATTTATAATAAGCTCTTAAAAGTATTAAATAATATGGCTGTGGAACTGCAGAAGCTCATCATCTAATTGGGGACATAAGTTTTAAGTACATGGAGGTGTTAGAGAACAATTCAAAATTCCCAGAGGTGGAGTTTATTTTTATTGCTTCCTCCATAGTTCTTTGAACGTAGAAGGCACTGAATAAATTTTTTAAAATTAATTTTGTAATGCAATTGTGAGACTCTATGCTTCTCTTTCCTTTGTCCAAATCATGTTCCAAACATGGTGGCCATACTCCTCATCTTTTTTCCTTCGTTGCCAATTGTTCCTTTTCTTTCCTTCTTTATTCTATGGAAATAACCACTGGAGCCAACATGGCCTTGGATAGGTGAATTTTGCCTTATCTTATTTGACCTCCATGTCACTTCCTGCCCAATATTTTTAGACCATGCTACTGAAAGACTGAACCCTTTCCTTTTTTTTTTTTTAGCTTTTTTTATATATTGTCTAGCCATTTAGAATATCAATACTGTAAGAGTGGGGGTTGTCTAGTTTGCTTCTATTACTATCCTCAGTGCTTTGTATACTGCTAGGACACAATAATGTATTTGTAAAGAGAGCAATGGAAAAGGTCCTAGGACACAATAATGAATGTTCTATCTGTGATCACTCTATCCATCTATCTGTCTATCATCTGTCTCCATCTATCTATCTGTCTATCTATCTATCTGTCTATCTATCTATCTATCTATCTATCTATCATCTGTCTATTTAGAGACAAATGTTTAAGGAAAGCAGAGAAGAGGAAGATAGTTTGTGGCATAGGTAAAGGAATCAATAATGTGACATAACCATCAAATTTACTAATATAATAATTTTTATGCTTTTCTGATAAAATGAAAGAATCCAGGACAAGGGATCTTGAGAACTGAGTTCTGTTCTGGGTGCCACATTTTAGGTGGGGAACATTAACAAGCTGGAGAGCCTTCAGAAGAAAACCAAAATGACAGTGAGAAGTTATAAGACATATGATGATCATTTGAAAGAGCTCAGAATGTTTAGCCTGGAGAAAAGAAGATTTCATGTTGAAACTATAGGTCTCTGCATATATTTTGAAAGGCTTTTGTGAGGATGAAAGGATAGTCTTAGAAGGACAGAGAGACAACATGGCAAAGTGAAGTATAGTGGTATAGTTGGACCATAAGCAAGTTTGGACCTTAGTTTCTTTATTAAAAAATGGGACTTACTTTAAAGGTTTGTTGAGAGGATCAGCTAAGCACTTAATAAACCTTAAGGTGCTATTTAAATGTCAATAATTATTATGATGAAGCTTTTCTCATTATCTTTTCCTAGGATTACAGATTTAAAGAGGGACCTCAGAAGGCATGTATTTCAGCTTCCCTCGTTTTACCAATGAGTAAACTGAAGTACAGAGATGTTAAGTGACTTGCCCAAGGTCGTAAAGGTAGTAAGCATTAGAGATGGGATTCTCATTCAATTTCTCAGACTTTGGAACCAGGGCCTTTCACACTGTATAATGCTGCTTCCTGTAGGGAGAAATTTCAGGGAGACAGAGTTTAAATTAATATGAATATCAACTTTCTAATAATTAGAATTCTATCCAAATGGAATGGTCTGCCATTTTATTTTGTGAGTTCCTTTCTGCAAGTATTGTAGTAGAGGCTAGGGAACCATACATAGAGGTGTTGTAGAGGAAATTCCAGCATTAAGCAGAGGATTAGGCCAGATGACCTCTGAGGCTCCTTCTGACTCTGGGATGCTGTGAGTATAGTTATAGGGATAAGGAAGAAGAGAAGATGATTTCAGAGGGGAGAAATTGGAAGTGTCCTCTGGGAGCCACTGTTGGCTTGCATCTTTTTTAGTTACTTGTAGAAATGGTGGAAGTGGGAGAGACAGAAATGAAAATTGTTTAATTTTCTTACTCTGCAATCATACATTCATTAGTGTAAGCAGCTTAAGTACTGTTGTGTCAGCGTCACAGAAGGTGTTGGCAGCCACAGTTACTTTTAAAGTGGATATAGCTGAGATGTAGTTTAAGGGCCAGGAAGATTCTATACCCCCAACCTTACCAATAAAGTTGAGAGATATGGAGGGCTTGAGAAGGATCTCTGTTCCTTTCTGGATGGGAAGAGTCAAAAAAGCAAAGGCCTTGGATTCAAAATACTTTAGGGTGCTATCCCTACATTTAGGGTGCAGCTACACTTAGACTGGCGAAGGAGATTAAAAGCAAGAGGCCAATATTTGGCGCATTTTAATTCACTGAAGTGTAAGGCAGACTATGCCTCCATTGAGACGTAGGAAAAGGAGTACGAGGAAAGACAGGGCAAAAGACATATCCATATCACAGGCAATGGAGAGACATGGATACAACTAGATCTCTGCAAGGGAAGGATGACTCTCCAACTTGGCCAGGGGTGTTTGGTCTTTGGATAAGTTACCTTGAGGCCATGTCATGAGGAGCAAGGAGATGGATGATTCTGTAAGAGTTGCCCTCCTGAACCAGGTTATACCAGGTGCTCATGCTTCTACTAGTCCAGTGCACTACATCTTGGTGGTTCCACACAAAAGGGTTATTTGATGATGTGGAAAAGGGCTAGAGTTTTTACAGGAAAAATAGCAAAGCCAGATCAGAGAAGGATTACAGAAAAGAAACCATGAAGGAAGAGTGAATTAACTGGGAAGAGAGGTTTTCTCTAGAGCAGGTAAAGTGTGTTGCAAGAAATTCGAGGCCCTGAAAACTAGAGGATTATTCATCTGCCATAACTGTTTTCTGCTAGAACTAGAGACAGTGTGCTGGAATGGATTGAACACTGGACTGTATGTCAGAAAGCAGATTATGGTTGTCTTATGCTATTAAACAGCTGTGTGACTTGGGACAAATTACTTCCACATCCTGGACCTCAGTTTCTTCCTCTATAAATCAAGAGGATTGAGCTATATGATCCCTAAGGTTCTTTCTAGCTCCAAAATCCTATGAATTTATAACCTCAACCCTTGGATCAGGTCCTGATCCCTCAAATCTTATAAGGGGATTAACCAACTGGAGACTTCCCAGTAGTAAACAGAGAAAGATAGCTACCTGACTAGCACTCTGGCTTTTTCATGGAACCCAATCACCAAATTTATGAGGTTGGTTTGTTGAACAACCATGTTTTGATTAGGCACAAGTAGGTATGGCATTTGGTTTTCTAGATATTATTTCTTAAAACAAGATTTCTCTTTAACTCTGTCTCTTTGAACTATAATTAGAAGAGAATGTGAATGAGATCAAGATTTTAAAAAGTCTGGACAAGTTATTTCCCCACTCTGAACATTCATTTTTTCCTTTATGAAACTTTGTTCAAATTCCTCAAATTTACCAGTTTTCCATATGTAAAATTTCATATTTTGTTCTATATCTTGAATTCATCACTCTTCTACCAGTGTGAGACTAGCATGCTTAATCATGATTGGAATTATATCAGTCTAAGTTCTTTCAAAGTTGTTTTTCTCTACAATGTTGTAACTGTATAAATTGTTATCCTAGTTCTGCTCTCTTTACTCAGCATCAGTTCCTGTAAATCTTTCCAGGTTTTTCTGAAACCATCCCTTTTATTATTTCTTATGCCATAATAACATTCAATTACATAATTTGTTTGGCCATTCCACAATTGGTGGTCATTCCTTTATTTTCCAGCTCAAATATATTTTTTTGTCTATAGCATATTTAGCATCACGTCAATATGAATTTTTACATATTGTGTTTGCCAAAAGCATGCACACTTGCTATATAATTTCTACCCCTTCTTGGAACCTTGTCCAAAGAAGAAGTGGTGAGAATGGTAATGTCTCTGGATATTTTGCAAGTCACCAGGAAAGAGTCTTAGGGCATAAGGGCTCCAACTTGGTGAATTATTAGAGAGTTAGAGGTATTGTGGAAGAAATGGTGATGGTTGTAAGTTTAGAACACATGAATTCAAGTTCTGGTTCTACCACTTGCTGGCTGTGTGCCCTTGGGATAAATCATTTCGTCTTTCTGAACTTGTTCCTTCCTCTCTAAAATCAATATAATAGTATGCTCCATGTCTCATGCAGCTTTTATGAAGATGAAGAAAGCTAATGCGTGTAAGTTACTTTCTAACTATAAAGTACTGCATAAATGAGAGTTGTTGCTATTTTATTATTGAAACTCTCCCATCAAAGGATAAACATTTTTTCCATCATTGAAATGAATCATCTTCAAAATCATCACCATTGCCAGCATGTGTCCCTACTTAAAACAAATCTCCAGGTACTTTATACCAGCTGTAGGTGGAAAATGGCAGATTACGGTAATTTTTATATTTTTCACTTGCCTCATAATTTTGGATATGTCCCAGAGTAATTTAGAAGCATATGTGTGTTACAGAATGACAACCCAGAGGTCAAGGCAGCCTCTTGTCAGTGTTGCCGTGCTGTTCTTCTCCCACACATACACTCACACATATGCAGGTACATACACACATGATACAACACACTTTGTTTTCTTAGTGGCCTGGTAAATCCTAAAGCCAGTGTCTGACAGTCTCTGGACCATATTTAGCATGATGCTAGAACAAAATCTGCTCTAACAGATCACAGCAGAAGAGTACAATCATAATCTTAAAGTGCTCAGTCCGAGTAATCCAGTTACCTTCTTCCTAACTGGATCTGGTGGTGACTGACAGGAAATTGAATTATCTCCAAAGGGCCTCAGCAAGAACAATGAAGGGAGATGGAGGTTTTGAATCTAGGAAGAAAGATTAAAAGAACTCCGTTCCTCCGTGGATGACTAACAGATGATAACTCCCTGTAAGTCTTTGAAGGGGAGATAGAATAAGGATGGAGACATCCAGCAGAGAGTGACTGGGAGTAACAGAATGAAGCCGAGCAAAGGAAAATTGAGCAAAGGCAAATTAAAGCAATCTTAACAGCAAGGACGATTAAAGCCTTGAAAAGTCTCCCATGGGAAGTGATGGAAACCTCCTTGCTTGAGTCATTTCCAAATCGACAAAGCAATGGAAAATGTACTTCAGGGACCAATCCCATGCTGGCAGGGAGGGGACAAAATGATTTAATAGATCTTTTCTGTCTCTCATTTCGACGAGCCTGTGAAATTGTATTGCAGCTAAGAAACAAGATATTCCTCGCTCAGACAGAATGTTTACAGAGGCTACATCTGGGGCACAGGGTTCATAAGAAAAAAAAGGAAATTTATTGTATAATTCTGTCACTCTTTCACATATTTCTATGAACTGGTGTTTGGTCTGCAAATGAAGTTCTCTATAGCCCCTGTTTTTAAAAAATGGCCTTTGTTTACCTTTTACTTAAGAGGCAAGAACATCTTGAACTTGAACTGTTTAAACAGAAAGAATCTCAGTTTCAGCTGAGTCCTCACATTGCCAAGTAGTGTGCTGAAATTAATCATGCTCAATACTTTTTCTTTTTCTAGATTCCAAAGTAAAAGATGTTCCCAGTGTATGTACATAGGTTTCTATAATAAATGAGTTGATCAGTAGTAGTCTCTCCATAATACCACTCCCCCATATAAGATTTGGAAAAAGAAGGGACTCTAAAGTTCATTTAACCTGACCACTTTGTTTTAAAGATGAAGAAACTGAGACCTAGGGAAAGGAAATCTGAAAGCTGGAGAAACTTGTCTCCAATCACAGTAAGTGACAGAACAGGAATTCAACTCCAGGTCATCTGATACCAAAATAACAAATGCAATGCTTTTTTAACTGCATCATGTTGGCAAGAAATGAAAAAAACCAGGGCCTTCATTTTTTGCCTCAAAGACTTAAAAGCTTTGGCAACAGAATGCCTCTGACAATGTACTTGAACACGCAGCAAGCAGCTGAATGTGGAGTATAACTCTTTCTCACTAGTACTGACATTCTCCACAACTCTGAGTAAACCAGACCTGTCAAACTCCCTTGCCTACTCTTGGAGGTTTTTATGAAAGCAGGACTCATCACTAATGGTGTCTGAATAAACCAGTCAAACTCATAGCCTGGGACAAGTTCTCACAGAACAGAGGTAGGACTCAAGAATCTCCAATACCACCACCTGTTGAGGATTCCTAAACCACCCCTTTCTCTCACTCACCCACCTCACCCAACTTAAGCGATTTGTCTTCTGTTTTGGCAAAGCCAGAGTTGGTGAATCTAGTCATGAGTAACCTGTTACTGACAGGCTCATATTCTATTAGATCTAGGATGAATTATGGTCCAGGAAATTCAAATAATTTGCCCAAATTCACACAGGTAATAAGTGGCAGAGGCAGGATTTGAACCTTAGGCCAAAAATAGCATATCACACTATCTTTCATAATGCTGATAAATAATTAGTACCACCTCCAGAGCGTAAGCAGAGGTACATTTGTCACTTGTTGGTGTTTTCTGTGATACACCTTGCTCCTTATGCTGCAGGCATGTGTGTGTGACTGATCTGCACTACCACTTACTTTGCTATTGACAAACATGTTAGGAAGTATCTTACAATGTGAATAGTTCTGTTTTAACCTCCTCTAACCCTAATCCAAAAAAAGGTTCAAGTGAATCTGAATAGCTAAAAAGATATCCAAGATAACAAGGAATCAAACCTATACATGACCCAGAAAAGTTTTAAATAATTCACTGAGGATGTGACCTCGTGAAATTTATTCTGAGGCAAATCTGCCTTGGAGACCAACAAAGGAGGCTGATTGTTGGAAGCTTCATAAGGGCCTTATTTCATTTTGTTGATTGACAAGACTTTACAAAGCTCTTTTCTTTATGAAGTACTCTGTTCCAGGCTCTGGGCTGGATACAATTGGGGATACCAAGACAGAAACAAAGGACTTTCTGCTGTCAGAGAGCTTATATTACAATGAGATAGTTGTCATACACATATGTAAAGATATATAAAAGAGATATATGGTAATTTTGTGAAGGGGAGATACTAGTAGTTGTGGAGATCAGAAAAGCTCCCATGTAGAATGTGACACTTGACCTCATTTTTGAAGAATACCAAGGGTGACAGTCGATGCAAAAACACAGAGATGCAAAATAGAGCACTCTGCATGAAGAGACCTGTATAAGAAGACCAATTTGACTGGACTTTGGATTACATGAAGAAGAATGTGATGTATGATAAGCCTGCAAAGGTAAATTGAGGTTAAGTTGTGAAGATCATTAAATCAAATGGAGAAGTTTGTACTTGATACTACAAGAGAAGGGGAGATATCGGTCTTTATTAAGTAATGTAACTAATATGGTCAAAACCAAACCTTTGGGAAATCATTTTGTCAGTTACATGGATTATAGATTTGAGTTGGGAAAATGAAGCAGAAGAACAAATTAGGAAGCTATTGCAAATAGCCAACTAACTTCTAATTGTGTCACTCAGAGTTTTGTGCTGGGCCCTCTTATCTTCTCCCTCTATACTACTTCCTTTGGTGATCTCAGCAGCTCTTATTGGTTTAATTACCATATTTATACTAATGATTCTCAAATCTGTCTTTCCTGTACCAAATTATCAGTTGACCTCTAATCTTCATCTCTATTAGGCATTGAATTGGATGTCCAGTAGATATCTTAAACTCAACATGTCTAAAAAGGAATGGCTATCTTTGCCCCTAAGACCATTCCCGACCTAACTTCCATATTACTGTGAAGGACAGCACCACTATCCCAGTCCCTCTGATTACAACCTAAGAGTTATCCTGGCCTCCTCACTATCTCTCATATCCAACCTGTTGCCAAGGCCAGTTGATTTCATATTTGCAACATCTCTTGAATACATCCCCTTCTCTTCTCTGACACTGACACCACCCTAGTGTAAGCCTTTGCCACCTCAAACCTGGATTATTGCAATGGCCTTCTGATGAGTGTGACTGCCTTGTCTTTTCCCATTCCGTTCCATCTTCTATTTAGCCACCAAAGTGATTTTCCTAAATATTAGATCTAAATCATGTTACCCCTCTATTCAATAAACTTCAGTCACTTCCTATTGCTTCTAGGATGCTCTGTTTGATGTTGAAAGCCCTTTCTAACCTAGCCCTCTCCTACCTTTCCAATCTTTTTACTCCTTACTCTTCACCATGTACTCTTCAATCCAGTGACATTGACCTCTTTGCTTTTCCACTAACCAGATACTTTATGTCTCAGTTCCAGACATTTTCTCTGTCTATCTTCTGTGCCTGGAAAGCTATTCCTCTTCTGTTCCAACTACTGATCTCTCTGGCTTTCTTTAAGTCTCAACTAAAATCTTAGCTTCTAGAGGAAGCCTTTCCTAACCTCTCTCAATTTTAATGCCTTTCCTCTGTGAATTGTTTCCTATTTATTCTGTATATAGCATTATATATACATATATATGCACATACATATATACATATACACACACATATGTGTATATGTGTACATATGTATGTGTGTGTGCATGTGTATGTTTTCTCCCACATTAGATTGCAAACTTGTTGAAGGTAAATTATGTCTTTTGCCTCTATTTGTATCTTTAGCCCTTAGCATTGGCACATAGTAAGTGCTTTATTGATGTTTATTGATAGATTGAGATAGAGGAAGAATCACAGAGGTAGGAGGAAAACCAAAAGGAATCACCATCATAAAATCTGAAGAAAGTGAAATATGTAGGAGGAGAGAGTAGTCAGCAGTACCAAAGGCTGCAAAAGAGTCAAGACAGATACGGGCTGAGAAAAGGTCATGATATTCAAGATTTAACAATTAAGAAATCACTGGTAACTTTGCAGAGAGCAGTTTCAGATGGGCAATCGATGGAGGTCAGAAGCCAAATTTGAAAGATTTGAGGAGGAAAATGTTTGAGTGAGAAGTGGAAGCAGATGAAGCAAGTGTAGCTAACTTTTTCTCGGAGTTTGATTGAGAAAGCAAGGTGAGATATACCATAGGGTGATAATTTAAGGGTGGGTGTAGAAGCTAGTAGATTTTGTAACGATAAATACCATTTGAGCATGTGTGTTAACATGTTAGAGAAGGAACCAGTAAATACGGAGAGACTAAGATTTTGAAGGATCATTATAGTTAAGCCTTAAAAAATGGCTGTGATACTTACAGGCAACTTCATTTGTTCTTCATAATTAGTTCCTTCCCACTTACAATGATGAGATGTAGTTTCATTTTTTTTGTTGTTAATTGCACTTTTTAAAAAATTGTTTCAGTGCTACTGATCCTATTTCATTGAGGGATTGAATAATCTGAAATGTTAAAGTTCTCCCACCCTATCAGTTCTTGTAATATCTCTAATAGTCATTGCTGTGTACTCATTGAAAGCAATAGAATTTTTTCCCCTCCATATTGTCTTGGTGTAATATTGTTTAAAACCACAGAATTAAAACCACAACACATGAAAGCACGGAAATATGTGCATGTCATGAAATCTAGAACTCAGCAGAGAATTACCAAGAGGTGGAGAAACCAGCTCAATCTGGCATCAACTGATCATGTCCAGTCAGTCAATAAGCACTTATTAAATGCTGACTCTGTGCCAGGGGCAGTTAAATAGCACAATGGATAGAGTGGTGGGCCTGAAGTCAGGAAGATTTATCTTCCTGAGTTCAAATCCGACCTCAGATACTTACTAGCTACATGACCTTGGGCAAGTCATTTAACTCTGTTTGCCTCAGTTCATCTGTAAAATGATCTGGAAAAGGAAATGACAAACCACTCCAGTATCTTTAGCAAGGAAAACCCCAAATGGGGTCATGAAAATTAGGACATGACTGAAATGACTGAACAATAACAACAACTTTGTACCAGGTACTTTGTTTAGCCTTGGGGGTACAAAGCAAGGCAAAAGAAGGTCCTTCATCTCAAGGAGCCCATAGTCTGACAGGGGAAGAGATTCCAAATGAGTCTAGTATCAGGAGAAACTTACAAAGGTGGCCATTCCTATGATAAAGTGAAACCAATATCAACATCATTGCTCATCCCAAGTAATTAATACACTACTTTAGGGCTAAAGCTGAGTCAGTGCAATCCACCATGTAGGTTAAGGGTGAATCAGGCTTAATCATCATCATTAGCCAATTTCACCAGTGGTGTAATCTGTATACACTAACAGTGTAACATTTTGCATTGTTATTATCTGTGTTTGTATAATTTTACCCTAATGAATTGTAAAGCCTTTGAGCATAGGAACTCCATCAAATCTAAACTTTATACTCACGGAGCAAGTGTTTAACAAACTTGTCTAATGAATGAATAAATGAATAAAACAAAATAACAGCACACAGATCCATGTAGATAAATCATTTATATTTTTGGTTAGAGGGGCAGGCCACTAGGAATACATGCACACACACACACACATGTTGACACATGAGGGAAATAATTAGACTCTCCTGACAACAGCAAATTCACAGTGTGGTATTTGAACTTGTTCATCCTGAATCTTGTTCCTTCAAGTGTTTTATAAAGAAAAAAAACCCTGAAGCCCAGAGAGAAGTGGTTTTCTTCATCTCACATAGCTCTTCAGAGTCAGAACAGGAAAGAAACCCCAGGCCTGACATTCTGGGATCCTATTTCTGCAATAGAAGTCACAGAGTATATTTGGACTCTACAATCATCCCAGTTCTGAGTCCTATGATGCTAAGAAATTAGGTGACTAAGTGGATAGAGTGATGTACGTGGAGTCAGGAAAACCATTGTTCAAACTAGCTTTAGAGAGCCACTAACTGTGTGATCCTGGATAAGTCACTTAACTTCAGTCTACCTCAGTTTTCTCCTCTATGAAAATATGGATAATAATAACCTCTACTTCCCAGGGTTGTTGTGAGGATCAAATGAGATAATGTTTGCAAAATGCTTTGTAAACCTGAATGTATTATATAAATGCTAGACATTATTTATAATAATAATTATTAGCAATAATTATTATTATAGCTAGAAAGGACTTTAGAGATTGTACAGTTATATCTTGGCACAGTAGAAAACACAGTAGACCTTGAATTAAATTACCTGATTTTGAGTCTTTGCTGTGACAATTATTAGCTGCATTAAAACTCTCTGAGCTTCAATTTATTCAACCATAGAAGGATAGGGGAAAACAAAAACAAAAACAAAACAACCTCCATACTATCTACCTTGAGGGACTATTTTAAGAAATATGTTTTGTAAACTTTAAAGAAATGTGAATGATTTTTGCATCCCAGGAACAATCTTCAAAACAACTAGGCCTCTTTAAATTAGCCTCGGCTTTCCTGTGCATCTCTTATATATTGCTATAAGACAATGAATATAGAGGGTTTTTGTTTTGTTTTGTTTTACTTTCAAACTCCAGTAAATTCTGTCATAATTCTTTACCATTTTCCAAGCTATAAAAGCAAAGAAGAGGAGAGATAGGAGCACATTTACATTTTTGAAAAAAAAAAGTTGCAGGAACATAACTTTCATTGATACTATTCTCTTAGGGTCAAATGATTTTTTTAAAGAAACTTTTTTTCTGCTACATTGACATTAGACAAAGACACTTTTCTTTTTCTTCTGAGTTCTTCTGATAGTACTAGTTGCAATGTTTGAAGTGCTACCCCCTGCCACTGACCTCTGTGGCTCTCTGATCAAGTCTCTTTGTCCCTGTCAGTTACCCAAGAGGAGATAATGGTGTGTCCTTTCTGTCCAGCACCCAGCTCCAGAAATAACATATTCCTCCCACAATGTGTTCATGCTAGTCTATTTTCAATATTTTGGCCAAGGCCTTTGGAAATATTCATCAGCTATCAATTCATATGGAAACAAGCATAACCCAGTGAAATTTTCACAAAAGGGTATCGGCCCCAGGGGCAATGTGGAGTGCCTCCCAGCCTCTTCAAAGAAGGTTCAAACACACCCAACCTCACCAAGCTCATTGAAACCTGGCTTGAGAATATCATGGAACTGTCATTTTCTCTCCAGGCTGTGACTAATGTCCAATTTCAGAGCTGAAGCTTCTCCGCCCTCTTTGTTCAACTTCAAAGGAATTTGTAGGCAATAGGAAGGCCATATTTGGACCTCAGTCAAGATATTGCAAGGTTTTGTGTTGTGCAAGTAAACAGTTATTTTAGATGGAACCCTTTGGTGGTCACATGCCCCTTCAAAATAAGCAACAGTCTATGGAAATAGTAGTCTCTGTTTTGGACAGAAAATCTCCAAATCATGAAGCTGGAACCTTAGAAGAAAGCTGGAGGCCTTCGAATATAAAATGTTAGAGCTGAAAGTCCTTAGAATTTAAAAGATCAGGGTTAAACAGGGACCTTAGCATACAAAATGTCAAATCTGGAAGGTCACTTAGAACTTAGACTGTCAGAGTTGGAAGAGTCCTATAGAATACAAGGTTATAAGGGACCTTAGGAAGACAGTGACATGAACAGGGAGTTTCTTGGAGAAATCATAGAGGTCAATGAGAAGTTTGCTGAAGCTTACAGTGAAGCTGCAACCAAAGAGATCAAAGCCTTTGTTAGAGCTAAGCAAAAAGAATTGACTGAAGATTTGAGTAAGTCTTCCAAATAAAGTGATCTTCAAAAGCCAAGGAACTTTTAGGAAAAATGAAATATTTTGCAAATTTAGATAAAAAAGTAAAAATAAAGAAGGCATCATCCTAACTGGAGATGGGTGACAATTTTAATACTGTCTTTGTTTCCATTAAATTTTTGTACAGAAAAAAAAGAGAGAATTTAGAACTTATAATGAGAGATGGAAGGGGATTCAGAAGACAGATTTTGCAATGTTACTATAAGAAATGATTTAAAAAATGATCTTAGATCATTGGATGCTGTATTAGAGCTAGAAGGACCTTAAAAATTAGAACACCAAACGTCAGAATCGTCAAGGACCATAAACATATGATATAAGAGCCAGATGGGATTTTAGAACATAGGATATGGGATGTGAGAGTTAGAAAGGACTTTACAGTGTGGATCGTAGACTGTAAGAAATATATAGGAGCTTAGGTCATGGGATGTCAGAGCTGGAAGAAACCTTAGAAAAAACTGTAGAAGATAGAATGATGTTGTGTATTATATATAAGTGCAGGAAGACCTGGGCACAAAATTCTCCTCAGAAACTTACTGGATTTGTGACCTTGGGTGAGTCATTTAATTTGTCTGATCCTCAGTTCCTCATTTGTAAAATAATAGCATCTACATTACAGGGTTGTGAGTATCAAATGAGGTTACTATACGTTAAACCTTTTGCAAACCTTAAAATGTTATACAAATGTTAAAAAAGAAGAAAAAAAAATCCAGTATCATATCAGAGCTATATGGTATCTTAGAACATAGGGCATGCAATACTAGAACTGGAAGACAGTTGGAAAAACCATAAAAAAAGTAGGATATCAAGGAGCAGAGCCTGAAGGGGTGTTTGATCTCAAAGCACAGAATATCAGAGCTGGAAGAGACCTCAGAACATAGGACACAGAATGTTAGAACTGGAAGGGCTCTTAAAAAAAAACCCTCAAGTCTCCCCTGCCTCTCCTCCATCCCTTTATAGTACAGAGAGATAGTAAAGGAAAGGTAATTGAGGGTAGTCACTTAGTAACTTCAACAGCAACAAAAACAATACGTATCACCCCTAAAATAATAATCATAAATAAAAATAATAGCTAACGTTTATATAGCACTCACTATGTGTCAGGCACTGTACTATGTGCTTTACCATTATTGTCTCATTTGATCCTAAGAGCGGCCTGCTAGGTGGGTGCTATCATCATCACCATTTTACATATGCAGGGCAAGTGATTTGTCAGGGTCACACAGCTAGTAAGTGTCTGAGGCTTGATTTGAACTCAGATCTTCCTGACTGCAGGCCCACTGCTATATCCATTGTGCTACCTTGCCACTTCCATGGAATTCAGTGCCCTCACATGTAGGACTAGGTAAACTTTAAGGTCCTTTCTAGTTCTGAATCCTAAGATTCTATGATTTTATGAAAGAATTGGAAAGATGGAGAAGACAACTTTTCCTTGTGTCTTAGACTGGCCCAGTTGAAGCGCTGCCACCAATGCTCTCCTATGGTTACTACCTTAGGTTCAGGTAAAAGGGTTTAGTTGCTTATTACATAGTATTTTAGGTTTAAGAACTAGAAGGGACCTGGGAGAGTGTTTAATCCAATATCCTCATTAGATAGATGAGTAAATTGAGAGCCAAGGAGACAAAGAGACTCCACTTAAGTGAGGTGACATAGCTAGTCAGTGACAGGATAGGGATCAGTACGCCTTCTACCATATAGCACTAGCTGTTGTCTTACAGATTACTGCCTCCCACCTCCCTCCCACTTTTTAAGCAAAATTGAGAAGCTTTGATGGGCTAAGCTGATTTGGAATGCCTTTGGGCCAATTTGATACAAGCCAGATTCTGCCACTGGGCTATAATTAACACACTACTGTGCAACCTCCTGTCTAGGTCAGGAGTCCAGCAATCTGCCCTCCCCCTGGTAGGATGCGTTCCCCACAACTTTCCGTATGGTTCTGAGCTAGGACCAACACTTACTTGCTGTGCAATAAAAGCAGTCTAGACCCCAGAGATCCAAATGAGGCAATTAAACTAAATGAAAGCTGGCACATATGTCATCTGTGTTCCTGACTCCATGACCCCCAAATGAGCTTTCTTCTTTTGCCCACACTTTTTAATATTTTGCTAGATCCCAATGTATTTTTCCCCTTATCTCCAGGGAGGCTTACTTCTAAATAGTGCATATGCCAAAGGCATAGTTCCTTTCTGTCCTCAAGCAATATCGTACATAGAGGGTCAACATCAGGGCCACTGACTGT
Organism: Phascolarctos cinereus; assembly: GCF_003287225.1. Lineage (NCBI taxonomy): Eukaryota > Metazoa > Chordata > Mammalia > Diprotodontia > Phascolarctidae > Phascolarctos > Phascolarctos cinereus. The sequence continues at coordinate 197,657,392 of NW_027555625.1, forward strand.
GTAGTTAATAGGCTTGGCTAAAAAAAATCTTTTTGTGAAGAGTTCTTCAGACAGAGGTAGACCAAAGCCACTGCCCATTTAACTTGTGTTTAAAGTCCAAGGCTGGAAGCATGATTAACAAATACATGCTCATTCATTTGGAAAGGGGTAGTTACTTAAAATGTTTCTGATCAATTGGAAAATTTGGTTATTAATAATTATTACTCACATTTCTATAATATTTTGTGCTTTATAAAGCACCTTCCTCTAGCCACCAAAATGTTAGGTTTAATTGTCCCTATTTTACTTTTGGGAAAAATGAGGTTGAGAGATAAATTTTCTTGCCCACAGCCAAACATCAAATAAGTAACACAGCTTTCATTCAAGTGCAAGTATTTGAATGGAACCCCACTGGTATTCTGACCTCATCATACTATGTCAATCAATTAATCAATATGCATTCATTAAGCCCAACTCTGTGCTAGGCTCTGCAGTATAGTAATCTGTGGTTTGAGAGGCAGCTTAACAGAATAGTAGAGGGACTGCCTCTAGCTTTGTGACCCTGCACAAGTCATTTAACATTTTTCAACCTAAGTTTTCTTATCCATATAATGGGAATAGTGATAGCATTTATTTATTTGGATTGTTGTGAGGATCAAATAAGATGACATTTGTAAAGTGCTTAAAAGAACAGCGGCTGGCATATAATAGGACCTTAATAAATACTTATTTCCTTCCTTCCTAAGAAACCTACCAAATGAGAGGAAGCCTACCACTAACCTAAAAACCTTATTTCACTTATTGTTCATTGTAATTGTTAGGAAGATTTTCCTCATGTGCTACCAAAATTTACCTCTCTGACTTTCATCTACTCTGTCTACTATTCTATTTTGGTTCTAATTTTGTCCTCTGGGCCAGGGAGAACAAGTCTCATTTCTCTTTTGCATGACATTCTTCCAGATACTCAAAATAAGCTATTATATGCCCCAAAAGTCATCTCTTGTTCAGGCTAAACATCTTTCAATTAAATGGTCCTGAAGGTCTTAACATGCTTCTAGATATGTTCCAGTTTGCCTATAATATTCCTAAAACATGGTACCCCTAATTGAATATAATGCTTCATATAAGGTCTGACTAGGTAAGAGTATTATGCCTCTCAATTAGACCTAAGTTTCAGAAATGTTTTTGGTAGTTATGTCATACTGTTGATTCATTCTGAACTTGAAATTCAAAAAAATCTGCCAATGTTTTTTTTTTAAAGACACTTTTCCTGTCTAGCTTATACTTCACTGTTTTTGTACTTGCAAAGTTTTTTTTTTAACCTAAACATGGAAACATATATATTTCTATTAAATTTCATTTTATTATATTGCTTCTAACTTGCTGGTATTTTTTCTAGATCTTCTACATCCACCATATTTGCTACCCTTCCCAGGTTTAGTATAATTTTCAAATTTGATAAACATGCCACCTATCCTTTCATATAAGCCATTGATCAAAACTCTTAAATAGTGCAGGCCAATTGAAAAATTCCTTGGGTGTTCCACTGTAACTTTCACTCCATATTGATACTCTTTTGGTCTAATCTTTGATTACTGAGTTGACTCAATAGTACTATCATCTAATAAATCTATCTATCGTGTCCATAAGATTAGCTTAGGTAACTTATCAATATCTGACATAAATGTTTAAAGAATACCCCAATTTGTGCGGCAGGTAGGTGGTGCAGTGGATAGAGTTCTGGCCTTGGAGTCAGGAGGACCTGAGTTCAAATCTGGCCTCAGACACTTGGCAGTTACTAGCTATGTGACCCTGGGCAAGTCACTTAACCCTGATTACCTCATCAAAAAGCAAAAATAAAAAATGAAAAAAGAATACCCCAATATGCCTACTCAGAAACAATGAAAAAAAAAGAAATGAAGATAGTATGACCTGTTCTTAATGAACACATGCTACCTCTTAGTGATTACTACTTTCTTTTTTTGATGGTCCAGAATAATATGACTGATAGCATATTCCAGATTTTTGTCACTAATTGAAGTCTAGCTCGATGACATAAAGTTTATAGATTCTACTCTTTAGCTAAAATTAGAACAGTATTTGTCTTTCTTAAGTCTTAAAGTACATCTTCCTTTCTTTGTAATCTTTTAAAAATCAATAATAGTGAATCAGTCATAATATCTTTCAGTTCTTTAAAAACCTGGGGATGTAGTTGGTTTGAGACAGATGAAATCGCCAGAGGCAGCTAAGAGTTCTCTTATTATGTCTGTAGACACTGGCCTGGTGGCATTCAGTAATGAAGGCCAATGTTGTAAACCTAAATTTCATCCCCAACATCTATGTCAACTACCCAACACCAGAGGGCGTTAACCACCAAGTACTCTGTCTTGAAAAGCTCAATTTCACCCCTTTTGTTCAAGGCAATATTCAACTTAGGCAGCTAGGTGGCGGAGTAGAGAGAGTGCTGGGCCTGGAGTCAGGAAGACCTGAGTTCAAATGTGACCTCAGACACTTAATAATTGTGTGACCCTGGGTAAGTCACTTCACCCTGTTTGCCTCAGTTTCCTCCTCTGTAAAATGAACTGGAAAAGGAAATGCCAAAGCACTCCACTATCTCTGTCAAGAAAACCCTAAATGGGGTCATGAAGAGTTGGACACAACCAAAAATGACTGAACAATAATGCTGATCTTGATAGTCCAAAGGGTTTGGCCAGGACTCATCCAATCAGCTCATTATTCAACATTTTTCCTGTTCCTGGAATAACTATGCCCTGCTCTGTTTTAAGTGATATACAAAAGCAGAATGATAAATAAGTATTTCATCATAATGTTAAGTCAATATTTCTAATATAATATTTTATTTTTCCCCAATTACACGTTAAAACAATTTTTAAGCTTTTTTTGTAAAGTTTTGTGTTTTAAATTCTATCCTTCCCTCCCTCCCTTACCCTCCCCTCTTCCCTAGACAAATGAATCCACTGAGTATAGGCACCTCTCCAGCCTATGTGACCTGCCTCATGTCAAGCATCATTTCATTTGTCAGCCAAGTTAAAAAATAAAAATACAGGAACTTAATTGCTTCTCTCAGCCATTCCAGTGTAGACCTGGTAAAAGTCTTGGGTTTTCCTACTCATAGTAGAAACTGTGAAAAAGTCAATGTGCCAACAGTGTGTGACTGACTGCCCAAGGACGACTTGGACTAGGCTCTCTTGACTGTTGATCCTGTGCTGAATTCCTTATCTGAACCACATATTTTTCCTTATGCGGTCACATCACTGCCTCATTAAACTGCAGCAAGCGTAAGTAAAGGAAGGGACTTCTTTCTATAGCATCAGGTCTTTCAGTCCTGTACAGGAGGCCAGAGAAGAAGAATGCATAAGTTCCTTTTAAATGAGCACCATTTTCCTCATCTCTCCTTTACGCTCATTTCAGCCTCTCCTTCCCACTTAAAAAAAAAATCTTACCTTAAGGCTTTTTCCATCATTACCACAAATTCTGTTTGTAGGTAAGGCCATCAGGCTTATATTTTCCCAAGTGGTTTCTTTCTTTCTTTCTTTCTTTCTTTTCTTCTTATTTTGGGTTTGAACTGTGTATTAACCCTTTTTAATATTTTTTTTTCTTCCCAGCTCAAGGATTGTTTTACTTGGAAGAGAAAATATATGCAAAAAGAGATATATTGTTCATGCTGACTGTTCTCAATTGTATTCATCCTGGATCATAGTTCTATCCCTTCCTTGATCTATTTTATAACTATTATATATTCTCTATATTATATCTTTTCTTGTTCCTAGCATTCATCTCCAGATTTGGCTTAATGTCAGCTTTAATAATCCATATGTACTTATTATAAGACTGAACCAAGTTTTTGTCTCTGTCCTTAATATCTGCTTTATTTCTAACTTGTCAGAACTTATTGATGCAGCCATACTAATCTCTTTAGAAAAGCATCAGTTTTCTTCTTCATGACAATTGTTCCTGTTCATATCTTTAAATATTATTATTGAGAAGTACTCATCTGATCTGGAATGATTTCTGTTGCAGAATTTTAGGCGTGCAATCCTGCTTGTCATTTTCTCTGAACCACTCTAAATAGATTCTCCTCAAATCTAGGTGCTAGCTATATCTATATCTATATCAACAGAGATAGAGAGATACATGCCCAAGAAAATGATCATGGTATAGTGTATGGAGTACTGGCTGTAAAGCCAGGAAAACCTAGGTTCAAGTCTCTTCTCGGAATTATACTGGCTCTGTGATCCTAGGCAAGTCACTTAATCTCTTATTTGTCTAGGCAACTCTAAGACTGTAAATTACAGGTCAGTTGCCAACCTGCATTCATACAGGGGATTTCCTCACTAGTCAATCCCTGTACCAACAAAATCACAAGTTTGGTTATTCTCCCTATATGTAGGACTATGCCTTGAAGAGAGAAAGTTTCCAGGTTTTTGAAATCTTTCATTACTGTTATATATATAGTACCTCTAAGTTAGGTTGGTGATTTCTTTTTCAAATACTTTTTGCTCAGGTGATCTGTAGTATACTCCCAGGACAATATCATGGTTGTTTCTCCACCTACTAACCTTTACCCAAATGCTGTCCAGGAAAAAAACAAAACAAAACAAAAAACTGATTTCTGTATATGCTCACATGATTACATAGGGTTTTTTTGTTTGTTTAATAATTGTTTTATTGGTACTTTTTTTTTCACACGACCTGTTCCTGATAAACTTGCTATGTGATTTTCCTTGCCTATGTAAAAGTGGTTGTGGTTTGTGCTGTTCTACCCATGTAGGTTATATGTGTCCACCTGAGTCTATCTAGATGTGTCTCACAGGAAGGCATGAATAGAACCTCTTGATTTTTTGCTTCCTCATCCTTCTCCAAAGCAAACTTTGATTCTTGCCAAGAGGGGAAGCAGGATATTGGGGCTGGGGCTGACTACTCTCTTCTCCTCAGGGAGGTGGAGTACCTGGCTAGAATTATATGTATCTTGTCCTTTAAATATTGTTAGCCTAGGGGGAACAATTTTTTAGGTTCAAATTGAGTTCATAACTGTTATTCCTTAATGGGAAAGGCATACCCCCAAACTGTATGTACAAGGCTTGACTCTCTTTCAACCAAATGCCAGTTCTACAATGAATACATGGAACAAGTAACAAATAAACCAATTTGTCCAAGCCAATAGCAAATGTAAATAAAAGTATACAAATAACCATATATACTGAACACTATAAAGAGTTAATTTCTCTCATTGGGAGAAAAATATCTTAGCTCAACTATGAGAAAAATGGTCTTATATTTCACCCCTGGGAAATGTGTAGTGAGGTTAAATTATTTGCCCAGAATAAGACAGCTAGAAAGTGTCTAAAGTAGAATTTGAATACAGGTCCTCCTGATTCCTAATCCTTTACTCTTTTCACTGGGGGTTCAAATGTTTGAGGGCCCTTCACATGGAGGAAAGAATAGACTTATTGTATTTGGCTTCAGAAGGCAGAAAGAAGATGTAGAGTCAATATATGCAAATAAACTTATGAATAGCTAGAGCACCTCGAAGTAGAATGGTCTGCTTCAGTAGGTAGTGGGCTCCTTGCTACTTGAGAGACATGACAGCTAATTAGCAGCTGTTGTTAGATATGTAATATAGGGTAATTCTTGTTCTCCCAATGGGCAGGGGAACCTCTGAGATCCTTCTTGATGCTTAGATTTTGGAGGTCTTTAAAAAAAATTGTTGTACCTAAGAAGTAATGAAAAACATGTATAAAATAGAATTATTCTAAAGGTCAAAGATGTTTTGTTTTTTATTTCTACTTGAAGTATAGATCATACACACATATCCAATCTTTTGCTAGATCTTTTCATTTTTACTGTCATGACATCTGTCACATATATTCCATTTTCTTTACTCGAAAAGCCACCACACTTGTTCATGCCCTCATGACCTCTTCCCAGAACTATTCTAATAGTGGGATGGCTCCTTTCTCTGCCTCATGTCTTTTTCTTTTCTTTTTTTTGTGAGGCAATTGGGGTTACATGACTTGCCCAGGGTCACCCAGCTAGTAAGGGTCAAGTGTCTGAGGGCAGATTTGAACTCAGGTCCTCCTGGCTCCAAGATTGGAGCCTCATGTCTTTACTAACTCAAATTCATCCTATACTCAGCTGCCAAAGTGATTTTTCCAAAAGGCAGGTCTGCCTGTCTCATTCCACTATTCAAATTTCCAGGATGAAATTTAAAATCTTCTGTTTGGTACTTGAAGCTCTTCACAACCTTTCCTGCCTTTCTAGTCTGTGATGCAGTTACACTGGCCCTCTTAGTGTTCCTCACACATAATACTCTATATTCCATGCCTTTGCCTTGGCTATTTCCCTTACCTAGAATATTTTCTTTCCTAACTTCTGTCTTGTGATTTCCCTGACTTCAAGATTCAACACAAATCTCACTTTCTTCAGCAAGTCTTTCTCTTTTCCTCTGCTCATTGGTTCCTTACTCTACAAGAAGACCTTAAGTCAACTCTTTCTACATCTCATGTTTACCTAGGTATTTAAATGGGCAACATGCCATTCACAACAGAACACTGGAGAGGAGCGTCCTAGATTTGGATCTTGCCTCTAGTTTTCATTGTGTGACACCGAGTCAGATCTCTGAGGCTTAGTATACTCATCGGTAAAATAGGAATAATAACTCCTTTTGCACCTATCTCGTAGGATTCTCATGACAATTAAATCAGTTATTGAAAGCAAATCATTTTGCCAAGTTAAAAATGTCCCTGCTATTTATCATTATCATCATCATTTCATAATAACTCATTTTTGTAGAGATTTATTATGAATTCTTATCATAATAACCTTGTAGGGTAGTTTGTATAAGCATTAATATATTTTACAGATAATGAAGTTAAAGTTCAGAAAGATTAGGTGACATTTCCATAGTCATAGCACTTGTAAATGTTAGAGCTAGGAGTAGAATCCAGGTCTAAGGACTCTAGGTCTAATAAATTTGTTTGGTTAAAGCCAAGCTACTTCATACAGTGGTATGTTAGCTCTAGAGGGAACTTTGAGTTAATTAATCCCAGTGAAATTCCCAAATGAAATTTGACCAATAAAATATCTTAGTCATTTACTTCCTCCATCTATATATACTCCAGCATAAATATTATAACTTTTGAAGGTTCAAAAGATAGACACTAACAATTGAGATGGACTAATAAATAGGAAAGATAAAACAAAACAGAAACTAAAAACTTGATAGGACCTTAGAGATCATTTAGCCAAACCCCTTATTTTATAGAGAAAGAAACCGAAGCTCAGAGAGGTTGACTGTCTTTCCTAAGATCAGTCAGTATTACCTAAGCAGGTAATACAAAGAATTACTATGAGTACTATAAGTAATACTACTACTACTGCTACTGCTACTGGTACTTGTAGCTTGCTGCTGCTATGACTACAACTAGTAATATTACTACAACAACTACTATAACTACTACTACTACTACTACTACTACTACTACTACTACTACTGCTGCTGCTGCTGCTGCTGCTGCTGCTGCTACTACTTTTTCTATTACTTTTTTCTATTTAAAAATATTTTATTTACTTCACTAAATATTTCCTAATTTTTAAACACTCATTTGAAAAAATGAATTTTAAATTATGTCCCTCCTTCCCAATCATCCCTCCTCTTTAGGAAGACAAACTATTTTATATTGATTATACATAGGATGTTGTGCAAAGCTTATTTCCATATAAACTGTGTTGTGAAAAGGAAATACAAATGATATAAAATAATTATAATAAAGAGGGTAAAAAGTATTTAAGTAATACTCCTTTCTATTCCCATTATATTTTCTAACTGTACTCTATCGTATCTATCTTTTCAATGATGGTATGTGTCTCTATAAAATAACTTTAACATTATAAATAACTCTAGAGAGTATAAAATGTGTGGGAGTACATCTGCCAAAACAAACCCAGGGACTATATAAACAAAAATGTTAAAAATTTTATACAAATAAAATTAGATTTAAACAATGGAAGAACTAGTTCATGGGTAAGCAGGGCTATTACAATAAAAAATGACAATTTTACCTAAATTAATTTTTATATATATATATATATATATATATATATATATATATATATATATATATATATATATATTATATGATGCTGTCCCAATTAAATTATTTTTTAACTGAATTAGAAAATATCAGAAAATTCATTTGGAAGAATGAAAAATAAAGAACATCAAAAGAAATAATGAAGAAAATGTAAAGTGAGGAGCTTTAGCATTATCGGATCTTAAACTATATTTTAAGGCAGTAATTATCAAAACTATCTATACTGGCTAAGAAATAGAAAAGCAGATCAGTGGAACAGAGTAGACATACAACTTAACAGCAGAAAATAAATAACCTTGCATTTGACAAATATGTAACCTTGTATTTGACAAATGTAAAGACTTAAGATTTTGGGATAAGAATTAATATGTGATAAATATTATTGAGAAAACTGAAAAGCAGTATGGCAGACATTGGTTATAGATTAGTATCTTACAGCATTTACCAAGATAAGGTCAAAATGGATACATGACTAAATATGAAGAGAGAGATTACAAGAAAAATTTAAGATCTTATTACTTATTGATATTACTGACTGATTACTTATCAGCCTTAGGGATTAGTGAAAAATTTATGAATAAACAAGAGATAGAGAGCAGTTAGGAATAAAACGCATAATTTCAATTACATTAAATTAAAAAGGTTTTGTACAAATAAAACAAATGTAGCCAATAACAGAGGGAAAGCAGAGTATTAGGGAAAAAATACAGAGTTTCTCAGATAAAGGTTTCATATCTCAAATACATAAAGAACTTTGTAAAATCTGTAATAATATGTCATTACCCAATTGGTAATTGATCAAAGGATATGAACTGCTTTCTGATGAAGAAATCAAAACAATTTATAGTCATATGAAAAAACACTCTAAATAATTGATTAGAGACATACAAATTAAAACAACCTTGAGATATAATTTTATACCTATCAGATTGGATAAAATGATTGAAGGAGAAAGCAAGAAATATTGGAGGTGATGTGGAAAAATTTGGACACTAATTTATTGTTGTTGGAATTGTGAACAGATCCAACCATTTTGGAGAGCAATCTGAAATTATGCCTAAAGAGTTATTAAATTGCCTATACTTTTGATCAATTTAGGGAAAAAAGAAAAGAACTTATAAGTTCTAAAATATTTCTAGCAGCTCTCTTTGTGGTGGCAAAAAACTAGGAATTTCAGAGATGCCTGTCAATTGGGGAATGACTGAACAAGTTGTGGTATATGATTGTGATGGAATACTACTGTTCTATAAGAAATAATGAGCTCAATGTTCTTAGATAAAACATGGAAGGAACTGAATGAAATAATGAAGAACAAAATAAACAGAATCAAAAGAACGATGTGTACAGTAACAGCAATATAGATTGAAGAATGACTTTGAGCAAATAAGTCATTTTGACTATTATAAATGCCCAAATTAACTACAGAGGACACATGATGGAAGATGCTATCTGCATCCAGAGAAAGAACTGATAAAAAAGAAGTATGTATAGAATGTTTCTATATACATACATACATATAGATATATACACACTATGAATATATTGATACACATACATATATATATGTACATATACACATACACACATACACACATAGATACAATTATTTCTTTTTTTCCTTTTTTTCTTTCCTCCCCCTCTGCCCTAGAGATGGCTACCATTAAACACAAATATATCATGCTGTAAGAAATGATGAGCAGGCAGATATCAGAAAAACCTGGAAAGACTTACCTGAACAGATGCTGAGTGAAGTGAGCAGAACCAGTAGAACATTGTACACAATAACAGCCACTCTGTGTGATGATCAACTATGACAGACTTAGCTTTTCTCAGCAATATAATGATTCAAGATAATTCCAACAGACTCCTGATGGAAAATGCTTCTTGTTCTGGACTGTGCTCCCCTTTTACCCTAGTGAGACAGACCTTTCCTGTCCATCTTCTAAGTTTCTTGTGCTAAAGGATTCTCCCCCCCACCCCATATTTTTGCTGGTTCTGCTATTTCAGGATTTGTTTTGGAGCACTATTTTATGGATATTTGGAGGTGAATAAGAAAGAGTTATGGTTATTTACTGCTTATTCTGCCATATTGGCTCCTGGAAGTGCCAATACCTATCTATTAAAAAAAAATTATCCCAACATAATGGACTCATTCTCAAACTTTTTTTCCATGTTTAATGCTTGTAACTTTATTAATAATGATCCAGTCCTGAGAAGATACATGTACCAGCTTCTCAAATAGAAAGGTGAACAGTTTAACCTTATTGAGTCCCTTATGATTTCTTTTATGTTTACCTTTTTATGCTTATCTTGTGCCCTATATTTGAAAGTCATATTTTCTCTTCAGTTCTGTTTTTTTCATCAGTAATTCTTAAATATCCATTTTTTTTCTCCTTGAAAGAGTACATTCAGTTTTGTTGTGTGGGTTGTTTTTGATTGTAATCCCAGGCCTTTTGCCTTCTGGAATATTGCCTTCCAATCTATGCTCCTTTAATGTGGTAGCTGCTAAAATTTGTGTGATTCTGCTATGAATCCATAGTATTTGTCTTTACAGTTGCTTGAAGTATTTTCTCTTTGACCTGAGAGTTTTGGAATTTGTCTATAATATTTCTGGGAATTTTCATTTTGGAATCTTTCAAGTGATGATTGGTGGATATTTTTCAATTTCTATTTTACCCTCAAGTTTGAGGATATCTGTGTTACTTTTCTTCACAATTTCTTGAAATATGTTTTTGAGCTCTTTCTTTAATCATAGCTTGCAGATAATCCAATATTTTTAAAAATAATCTCTCCTCAAATTATTTTCCAAATCAGTTGTTTTTTCATATGAGATATTTTACATTGTATTCAGTTTTTTCCCATTCTTTTCACTTTGCTTCATTGTTTCTTGGTGTCTCATGGAGTCATTAGCTTTCACTTGCTCAATTCTGATTTTTAAGAAATTTTTTTTGTGAACTTTTGTGCCTCCTTTTCCATTTAAACAATTCTACTTTTTAAGGAGTTATTTTTATCAAAGAATTTTATACCTATTTTTCCACTTAGCCAATTCTGTTTTTATTTTTATTATTTTTTTTTTATTTATTACTTGTCACATAGTACACTTTTATGGTCAGGTTCTTTTTTTGTTTTTGTAGTACACATCTATGGTCAGCTTTTTTTGTTGTTGTTTGCTAATTTTTCCATTCTATTTCTTGATTTTGAACTTCATGTTAATTTTGGGCTGTGTTCTCAGCTTGGGAGTGGGGCTTTGTCCGAAGCTTTAGACTTTTTCATCCCATTTTCAGAAGTAGTTCTGGGGTTTTTGAATTTTTCAGTGCTTCCAAGGTGGTGTGATGTGGGAAGAAGTTTGGTCACTGCTTGCCTGGTCTGCACTCTGATCTTTATCTAGCATGGGCCCCTGATCCTTTCAGGTTGTAATCCATACTACTCCTCAGGGTCCCTGATCTCTTGGGACCAGAACCGATACTACCCCTCAGGGCTTCCACTCCTTGAACAAGAAGTTCTCCTGCCTGCTCTTGAACTATTACCAAGAAGTGGGTATAATTAATGGAGTTACCAAAAAAAATGTCTAGTCCTGCATCTAGTGCTAGCATCTGGGTCCCCTGTAGTCTCTTTCTGACCAGTAATCAGGATTCCTTCCTGTCTCTGGCTGGGAGCTCTTGAAGTTGTTGCTGCTTCTGTTGCCACCAGCTAATCCAACCATTGGTGTTTCACTCATGTGGACCCTGGGTTAATTTCCACCCCCCAAATCACAGATGTCCCTTTTCAAAGTCCTGGATTATCTTGGACTGGAAGAATATATCACTTTGACCTTTTGTTGGCTCTGCCACTCTAGAATTCAATTTGAGGCATTATTTTAAAGCTGTTTTGAGGGGAATGTTGGAAGGGCTTAGCTGAGTGCTTTCTCTACTCCATCATCTTGGCTCTAACCAGGAAGTGTATTACTATTGCTACTACTGCTACTACTGCTGCTGCTGCTGCTGTTGCTCTGCTACTATAGCTACTATTCTTACAACCGCTGCTACTAATGCTATTACTATTACTACATTAATATACTATAACATTTATATAGTGTTTGAAGCTTTGTAAAATACTTTACATATATTAGCTCATTTGAGTCTTATAGTACTGTAAGGCTGATGTTTTAGTTATTATTATGTCCAATTTTTAGAAGAGGTAATCGAGGATCAGAGAAATAAAGTTACTTCCTCTGGTCATCAAATTAGTGTTAGAGGCACATTTCAAACCCCAACATGTGTTTCTGACTTCCTGATTCCAAGTCCATCATTGTATTCCCTATGCTATTACTTCTCAAACACTTTTAAAAGGTTTTTTCCCTCATATGCAGCAGTTTCCTTTGCCTTGAGGAAATCTGTTACACTGAAAATTTAAGATTGCAGCACTCCAGGAGAGCTGGGAGACTTGCAAATGCTCAATTTCCCTTCAATAAGAGCAGCAATTTTGGTTAAGTTCTTTCTAAATTCAAGGCCTGATAAGTTTTGAACCTAGGGTTCAAACCATACAACATATAATAGGTAAATAAAATTTGCATTAGATAAAATTATTTCTAAATCATCTTTAGTGACATTAACATGATAACAAAATCTTTGAGGCATACCTAGGGGAACTCATGACTCACCTGTGAAAATCACTGTACTATCCCCACATTGCCTGCATTTAATAACAAGTAGCAGATCCATGTTTGGAACTCAGTACCTCAGACCTCAAATCCAGTTCTCTTTCACTGATACAAAAACAATTTAAGTGTTTTTAGAAATAATGATCTATGTAGCCAAACATTTGTGGTCTGATAAATATTTACCTTCAGTCAATAGCAGTCTCTAAACAGGTTGGAAGAATTAATTTAGTGCCAACATTCTCATTTTGGAAGAGTGGGTATGATGAAAGGCACTGAGAATGAGAATTAAGGTGACTTTCTCAAGGTCACACAGTGAGTTAATGGCAAAGCTAGGGTAGGAACCCAATCCAATTCTCTTTCTTCTATGCTCAAAATCATTATTTTAGGGGGATCTTATATATTAAGTAGTCTATCAGAAGTTATCTAATGTTCATTCTAATACCTAATGCAGCTGAAAATTCAGGGGTTATTTTTTCCAGTTATTTTGCAACATGTAAAGTGTTCTGCAGGACATATATATATATATATATATATATATATATATATATATATGTGTGTGTGTGTGTGTGTGTGTGTGTGTGTGTGTGTGTGTGTGTGTGTGTATGTATTTACCATAGCTAATAAGGCTCTGTCTCTCCACTATCATTACATTTCTTCAAAGCATTTCCAATAAGAACACTCCAAATTATCCCCCCTCAGCTAGTTCATCTGTTCAGTCAATAAGCAACATTTTATTGCTTTTATGAATTAAGCCCACTTTGCATCCAATCATTTTGCAAACATCTGTAGCAGAAGCAGTCTAGGGAGCTTTTGAAAAATCAATCAGTGGGGAACAGCTTTCCCTTCATGTGTTTTTTGTTTTAATAAAGTATTTACACATATTTGCTCTGCCTGAAAAGGAAACAAGAATGAAGGAGAAGCTGCTCAGAGTGAGGGTGTAACTCAATAGCAGTCTCATGGAACACTCCTTGTGGCTACTTCTACTAGTAAGAGCTGTCCAAGAATGGGATGGGCTTTATGTGGAGGTACACCAAGTTACTGCTCGTTAATGAAAGTCTCCAAGCTTAGGCTAGGTGACAGGTATTGGCTCAGATGACATTGGAGGTCCCATTTAACTCTTAAGTTCTGTGATTTTAGTGTCAAAAATAGTTTAACATTTCAAGGCTCTGTGATTTACTCAATTTAAGGGATCCCTTAACATGTAGTTGGCAGCTCCTGAATGTTTGAGTAAGTAGTCTTTCTGAGTTGCTATGGGTAACCATGGGAAAGGTTACTTAACCTCACTGGTTTCCTCATCTGTAAAAATGAGGATATTGAATTAGACACACCTTTGTATCCCTCTGATCCTACAGGTGTGTATAAGTCCTAGGACTGTAAGTATCCTTAGAGATCACTTATTCCAATTCCCTTTTTGTACCAACACTTTGGTCATGGACATCTAACTTAGCTAGGCTGATCCTCTCCCAATTGACTCTTACCTTTCAAGTTTGGCAAAACTGACAGATTCTGGGTTTTGCTGCTTTTACCTTTAGGAATTTATAACCTTCTACATGCCATGATGAGGCATTGGGGATGGACTTTATTTGTGTGAATTCAGAAATACATATAATATTTTATGGCTTAATTGATAGTGTTGATCTTACAGACAGAAAGAACTAGATTTATATTCTTTCCTCTGAATCTTTATGACCATAGACAAGTCAGTTAAGCTCTCTGTACCTCAGTTTCCTCATTTCTGGAAAATGGAGACAATAATTCTGTAACTAAATTTCATGGCTATTGTGAGTACTTTGGACATTTTAAAGTGCCCCATAGTTATTACCTAATATTTCAAATGTATTTTTTCCCCCAGAAATGCCTCTGTGAGGGAAGCAATGATGAGAATTTACATATCTTAGACACTGTACATTTACAAAATACTTTCCTAACAACTACCTTGTGAAGTAAGTAATATAGATATTACTATTTCCATTTTACAGATGAAGAAACTGAGGTCCATTGAGGGGATGTAACTTGCCCATGCTCATATAGCTAGGACGTGGTACAGCTGTGACTTGAACCCAGTCCTTTTTACTAAAATTCCAATTTTCTTTTTCTAATATTCATCTGCTTTTTTTTTCTGTCATAGTAAACAACCGAAAAATCTGTAAAGGAAGAGAGGAGGCTGATAATCAAAGGTCCTAGGTGGGGAAAGAGGAAATTTTGGACATCATTTTCATAACAGCAAGTGAAAGATGAAGGATGATACAAAGAATGTATGTTGTGTAAGATCTCCAGGGCTCCCACCACTAGACTTAGTTTGTCAAATTTATCACCTCAGTATCAGTTTAGAAACAGTTTTTAGCCTGTAGTACTATGTTTACCATGTCTGCCTTTTGAGAATGAATTTGCATAACATACTTCCTCCTTTACCCTAATAAGACAACCAGTATCATTTTATTCTTTGTGCTGGGACTCAGGCAGCCAATTGCAGTCCAACATAGTTGGCTGGGGGAGGAGAGAGCCATGGAAAGAGGCAAGCATAAAAGGCACCTTTCCTCATTGTCACAGTATAGAGAAGCCTGAGAGGGAGGAGTATAGTCAAAAGCATATTGGATTTTAAGTCAGAAGACCTGGGTCATATTCCAGTTCTACTCATAAGGTCTATGTTAGGGGTCCTGGAATCCCCAAATCACAACACATGGGTCCTTTTCGAAAGAATTCAACCCAAGCCTTCTTTCAGCCAAAAAAACAAGTTTTATTGAATATTCTACATATTAGCCAGACTCTTAAGGAATCTGAGCATCTATGGGCAAGATTGTGAAAATCTGAGCATCTTAATGGAGACAAGATGGACCTTATATACAGAAAGACTGTGGGAGGGATCCAGGAGTAGTCAATGAGGTAATAGAATTCTAGGGAAATGGAGCCTAAGTGGGATCAAGGGTGGGAAGTGGCCTGGGGCCATAGGGAGGCAAGACAGTGGAGGGCCAGGCTAGGTAATTTGAAGGATTGGGTGTAGCCAAAAGAATGGAATCGTGGCCTCAGGGGAATGCCAGAGATCTCCTTGATCAAGTGGGAGAATTCAAGGACAGTCCAAAGATTTTCTAAGGCCCATAGACAAATGAAGCCTAAATTGGGACAAAGGTCTCACTTTGGGCCCATCCCCCATCACTACCATTTATCACATATAACTTTGGGCAAGTTATTAAATTTGTCCCTGGAGCTCTGTTTACTCTTCATCAAAATACGGAAGGAAATAAGCATTTATTAAGCATTTACTATGTATTGGGCACTGCACAAAGCATTTTACAAATAGGTTCAGTTGATCCTCACAAGGACCCTAGGTTGTAGGTGCTAGTCTTGTCCTTATTTTATAGTTGAGGAAATGAAGACAAATACAGGTTAGGTGACTTGCCCAACATCACACAGATAGTAAGAATCTGAGGACAAATTTGGACTTAGGTCTCTCCCTGTTTCCAAGCCCAATGCTCTATACACTGTGCTATCCAGTTGCCTGTTGAGGCTATTGGACCACACACTTTGTAAGGTCTCTTCCAGCTCTAAAGCAAGTCAACAAATATTAATAAACACTTAACCATAAACAAAAACACTATGCTAGGGTCTAGGAATATAAATATAAAATCAATAGAAGAAAATCATTCCCTGCCTTCAAGAAACATATCCTACTCAAGAATACAATATTTATACATGTTAGGCAGCCCCTTGTTGGGCAGTTACACATTTTCAAAATAGGAATCAGACTCAGAACGGGCTAGGCAGGGGGGAAAAAATAACCATGCCCATTGGGATTAGTTTTCTTCCTGTCCCACTTACTTAATGAGAGAACAAAAGCATTTTGTGGTTAAGATACCAGAAGGCCCTGAACCCTTGCAGCCCTTAGCACTTTGCTTGAAAAGTAGCTTCAAAGTAGATAATGAATTGGTATACTAAATTAAGAAATTAAGTAGAGATAGACAGTGGATTCCTATCCATAAGTCATAGTGATTGATGCTTCTGTGTTTATAGGAAGAAGTTATCCAGGGTTAGAGACTTCTTTCTTTTTTTTTAAATAACATTTGCAATAATTTTTTTTGTTTGTTTTTATATAACCTAAACCAGGAGTGGGGAACCTGTGGCCTTGAGGCAACATGTGGCCTTCTAGGAATTTGACTGAATCCAAACTTCACAGAATAATCCCCTTAGTAAAAGAATTTGTTCTGTAAAACTTGGACTTAGTCAAAAGGCCACATCCAAGGACCTAGAAGGCCACAGGTGGCCTCCAGGCCTCATGTTCCCCCACCCCTGATAAACACCCACCTCACCCCTCCTAGAGAGCTATCCCATGACAAAAAAAGAAAAAAAAGAGGAGAGGAAAAAGAGAAAAAAACTAATCTGCAAAACTAACTCACTGAAATAAGAAAAAAAAACCCTGAAAATATAAAGTGTTCCATATCTATTGACCTTCCATCTCTGCAGTGAAGATGGGGAAGATATCTCCTCATGTTTCTTCTTTGGAATCATGTTTGTCCTTTGTAATTCTTCAACATTCAGTTTTGACAGTCTTTTGGTTGCTAATCTTTCTATTCACATTGATATTAGATGTTATCTTCTTGGCTCTTCCCTTGTATCAATCCTATAAGTATCTCTATACTTCTCTGCATGAATCACATCCATAATTTTTTACAGCACTCTAGCATTCTATTACATTCATGTACAGTAATCTGTTTAGCTATTACCTAAGCAATAGGCATCAACTTTGTTTCCAATTCTGCCCTACTACAAAAGTGATTCTATATATATTTTGATATCTTTCTTTTTTCAGTAACTTCTTTGGAGTTTATATCCAGAAAAGGAAGGGCTGAGACAAAAGGCATTGACATTTTGATCACTTTGCATAATTCCAATAATTCCAATTGCTTTCCAAAATTATTTTAGTAATTCATAGCTCAACCAACACTGTTTATTGTATCTAACTTATAAAAAATAAATTCTCCTTTCATTCAATTTACTTTTTCAAGTATCATTTATTTTACTCCCCTTTCACCTTATGCTACACTGAGAAAAAAAATAACAAAACCAAAACCTTTATAGAAAATCTACATAGTCATGAAAAATAAATTCCCATATTGGACATGCCCCCAAATATATGTCTCATTCTGCAATTTGAGCCCGTCACCTGTCAGAGGGTGGGTAGTATGCTTCATCATTGATACTTTGGTGTCAAGAACAATCATGGTATTGGTCAAAGTTCTCAGATAATTTAAAATTGTTTCTACAACACTATTGCTATATAGATTGTTCTTCTGGGTTCTTTTTACTGCACTCTGCATCAGTTTGTATGAAGAATATTTATAGTAGCTTTCTTTGTGGTGGAGAAGAACAGCAAAGTAAGGGCAGGGTACCCATCAGTTAAGGAATGGCTGAACACATTATGGTATATGAATGTAATGACATACCACCGTGAAACACTACATAAGAAAATAAATGGTTTAAGGGATCTATCCCTTTATCTAGAAGAAATTACTATTTCTGGTATATGGCAGAAAGAGGTATGTTTTCTTTCCCCACCTCCACATCCTCTTTTATAAGAAAAATCATTATTTTTTTTGTATTTTCCTAGTCCAATAACTTGGTATGTTATGGCTTTACTTTCTTCAAAGAGTTATAGCAAAAAGCCTCTGGGCTTTAAGTTAAAAGGAAAATGGTAACATCTACTTCTCTTCCTATGAAAAAGGAACTCCAATTGAAGCCAGAAGCTGAAAACAGAGTAGTTTCACAATTTCATTCCCTGTGAAGACATATTTGGCAGTGATCACATTATCAGTGGTGAAATGGTGAACATCAGAGTTTCAGAAAGCAGGAACCATGAGAAACAAGCAGAAAGTAACACCTAGAAGAAACTGCATGGAACAGGAAACCAGTAAAGAATTGACCCAATAGGAGCAACCCAATGATATCACCAGTAGATATTACTGACTGTATAGCATTAGAAACATGAGTTGCCTCCTCTTCACTTGTACTTTGGCCACATGTATACCTTATGATGTATTGGGTTCAGAGTAAGTTTGACAGGAATGTAGAATGGTTGGAGGGTTATGTGAAATAAAGCTAGAAACAGACAAGAGCCAGATTGTGAAGACCATTTATCCCAATCCAATGACCTTTATATTTTATCTTGGAAGCAGTAGAAAGACACTATAATTCTTAAGATTATAGGACCATAGATTTAAAACTAGAAGGCACCTTAGTGGCCAGGTAGTGTAATCTCTTCATTTTATTTTATTTTTAAAATTTTATTTGTTTTATTCTGAACTTAAGAAATAAAGCAAGCATTTCTATAACAGAATAGAAAAAAAAGGTAACTGTACATGAAATTGCAAATCTGTTATGTGCAACTTGCTACTTATTTAAAATATGTAATAAAGTTGTCATTATTGTTTCTCGGGAACATAAAACAGTTGTTTCCATAGGGTTTGTTAAACTTTGACTATGAATGGGAAATACTAAATTAGTTTGTTGGAGTGGCAATTATTGAACTCTTACTACGTGCAGGGATACCTTCCTGAGTTTCTTGACCTAGTGACTGTGTAAGTAAAAGGGAGTCATTTTTATATACTTTTCAATTTGGAAGTACTTTCTTTTAAAGTTTAATCAGTAAAGCTGGATTTAATTGGATTTTATGAACTGTGGGTGCTCGCTACATTTTAAACCCCTAACATGAGTGGTGGGACTAGCTTAATTTGGGATTAACAGAAAATTAGATATTTTTACAATAGTCCAGGTAAGAGGCCTGTACTGGAGTGATGGCCATAAGAGTGAAGGGAAGATGATATATTTGAGCAATATGGCAGGTTATTTTAGTAAAACTTGGTTAGATATGGTGGGTGAAGGAC
Organism: Phascolarctos cinereus; assembly: GCF_003287225.1. NCBI lineage: Eukaryota > Metazoa > Chordata > Mammalia > Diprotodontia > Phascolarctidae > Phascolarctos > Phascolarctos cinereus. The sequence goes on from NW_027555625.1 coordinate 197,676,999, forward strand.
ACTAAAGGGTCACAAAGAAGACTCCAAGATTATGAACCTGAAATAACAGAATGTTGTTGGTGCCATCAACAGGAAGTGTCTACTTCAGAAGAGGGGCAGATTTAGGAGAAAATATAAAGGATTCTGTTTTGAACATGATGAGCTTGAGATAACTTTCCTGATTTTCCTACCTCTCTCTCATCATGATGTCACACCTCTGTGTTGTACTTTGGCCACGTAAATACCCTATGGTGTATTGGGTTCAGGATCAGTTTGATGGGAATGTAGAACAGATGAAGGCGCATTATGCAAAATAAACTGTGAATGTTATCTAAGGTTCTGCCCCTCTCACCTAATTAACTCCCATGGATTTAATATCATCTCTATGCAGATTATTTTTTATTGTTCTTAACTTTTCCTTCACTCCGTTCTGTTGCCAGATCTATTTCTACCTCCCCAAAATCTCTTATATATGACATTTTTTTCTACTCACATAGACAACCATTTTTTTTCAGACCTTTATCACCACTTGCCTGGATTATTGCAACAGCATTTTAATTGGTTCCTTGGCCTCAAGTCTATTTCTTCTTTGATCCATCTTCCACAAAACTGCCAAAGTAATCTCCATTAAGCACAGATCTGATCATGGTATTCACCTACTCAATAAGCTGTTAGGGCCCCCTCTTGCCTATAGAGTCAAATCTCAATTTCCCTGGTGTAACCTTTACATTCCCTTACAATCTGGCCCCTCCTACTATTCCAGCTTCATTGAATGGTATTTCCCTTCCTGTGATATAGTTTGGGAATTGTGAGCCAGCGAAACTGGCCTTTTCTGTGTTCTTCATACAGGGTACTTCATTTCCTACATCCTTTCCTATGTATTGGTCCCCACTTCCTGAAATGTGTTCACCTTTTTCTTCAAAACATAGCATAGCTACCACCTTCTACATGAAACTTTTCTTGTTCCCCCCAACCACTAATACCCTTCTATCTTAACTGCCATATATTTAATTATCCTGTATTTTTTTGTATTTATTCTTTTATATTTATTCTGCATAGTTATATATGACTTATTTCTCTGTATACTTGTTGAATTATAGTGAATTGTGTCTATTGTAGTCATGGATCAATTTTGTATCATTTTATATAAAATTCCCCAAGTTCCTCTGAATTTTTCATATTCATAATATTATAGTTCTATAATATTTGATCACATTCTTAAAACACAATTTCTTTAGCCATTCTCCAATTGATGAGCTGACACTTTGATTCTACTTTTTCTGTCATAAGAAAAAAATCTATTATAAATATTATTGTATATAATAAGCACTTATTTCTATCTTTGATTTCCTTGGAGATATCTGCCCAAATGTCTCAATCATGTACTGGGATTGCCAGTTCAAGGCATATGAATAATTATGTATTTTTTTTACATAATGATAAATTATTTTCCAAATGCTTACATCAGTTAATAACTCTACCTGTGCATATTAGTATGATTATATGGATTTATTTTAGTTTTAGTTTGTCTATAAAAAAGAAGACATATATAAGATGAAAGGTTGGTAGAATGCAGGGTTAAGTCAACAATCAGTAAACATTTATTACCTACTATATGCCAGGCACCATGCTAAGTGCTTGAAGATACAAATTTGAAACAAGAAAGATAGACACTACCCTCAAGGAACTTACAATCTAAGGTGTGTGTGTGTGTGTGTGGCAAAGATGATAACACACAAAAGGGAGCTAAAAAGGGGGCAAAGGGGTGGTACCTAACAGTCTAATTCAAAGTAGTCCAGCTGGTAGGAAAGGAAAAGAGTACTAGCTTAGGAGCCATCTTTAAATAGAGGCTGTGAGAGGAGTTCTTTGCTCTGCTCTCTAATCAGAAGGCCAGCGGTTACTGAGGGAACATACACACACACACACACACACACACACACACACACACACACACACACATATATATATACATACACACACATATATATATACATACACACACACAACACACACACACATATATATATATATACATACACACACACACACACACATATATATATACATACACACACATATATATATATATACATACACACACACACACACACATATATATATATATGTGTATATATATATATATATATATATATATATATATATATATATATATATATATATATATATATTATGAGAACCAAGACTGATGCAATCTCAAGGGATATTGAAGTTTCCTGGGGCCATAATGGAGTTCAGTCCAGTCCAAAAAAGTTAAGCTGGCGGGAAATTTTAAGGATGGGGGAGACCCATTTGTAGACAGCAGTTTAACAAAAAAATCTGTGGACATGGAGAGATTGAAGGTGGAGGTGGGTGGTTGGGTGGGATGATTGGAATGGCAAGATAAAAGTGGAGATAGAGGGAATAGATCAATAGCCCATGTAGAACAGTTGCTCTTGGTAAGCAGAAGGACTACCTTTCTTGCCAGAGGCTAGAGCAGAGGAGGAGAGGATAATGGACTGATATAGAAAAAATAATATCTAGAGAATTCATGACATATAGCTCCTATTTTTTCAGGAAAGTAGGAGGTGAGATATGCTTTTGACAGGACAGGAGATGTGATAGTATAGGAGCCTTGAGCAAAGAAAAGAAGGTTTGGAATATCTACTATGGGTAGTGTGATAAAATAATTAAGGAAAGAATAAGTATTACCACACAGTCCAAGAGACCAGTAAATTTAGGTGACATGAATTTTCAGTGGAACTATCTGGCAATTTGAGTGACGCTTCAGTGGCATTCAGCAGCATAGGTATGGGAGAAGAAAAGGCAAATGGTCATGGTAGTCCAGGGCGGGAGTTTGGGAAGGCATGAGTCACCAAGTGATCAAGGAATGCCAGGATAGAGGATATTTTATAGTTAATTTAGTTAACTCTAGTTTCAAGAATGTGAAAGGAGGAGAATGAGGTTAAAGAAGGACTGATAGACTTGTAGACTTGATGAGTAGAATGACTGGAGGTTATGGTGAAGAGAAAGGAAAAACTTAACAAAAGTGAAGCAAAAGGAGAGACAGAAGTCTGGGAAATCATATGAGAGAGTAATTAATGAGGAGCCTGCTAAAAGGAGGGAAAATGGAAAATCAAATTCAATAATCATCCATTAAGGAAATACTATTGAATGTGGAAAGTATTTTATTCAAAATTTAGGGAAATGAAAACCAACAACCTTTACTCTCAAGAAGTTTGATGTCTCATAGCAGATTGAGGTGATGGGACATGCCATATAATGTGTCATATATGACACAAGATAGAATTTTTTTAGTGGCAAAGATGTGATATATGAAAATGTGAGGGGGAAAAAAGCTAAAGGGATAAGAGGCTTTGTGAATGAAGTAGAAAATGCCAGAAAACTGAGTTATAGGACAAGAAATAGCAAGACAAGACAGTGGGTATTAGGGAAGTCAAGAGAGTTTGCTATTTCTCAGGTCAGTGTCCACAAGCCATAAGCAGATGCCTCTTGGCTGGGATAACTGAATTTAACTGAAAGCACATTTGTGAACTTACTAAGGATGCTGCCAGGGAGCCCCATCTCTAGCTGTGATTTCAATACAGTATTACATAATGCTTGAATGCCTCACATGAAGGAAGACATAGAGATCATTCAGTCTGACCTCAGCATTTGTCAGAGGAAACAATCTGAGAGGGGAAGTGATTTCTGCAAGAGCACAGACTAGGTCATGGAATGAGGATGATAATATCAACAAACGTAAAATTTATACCAACTGCTACTTCTTATAAGTATGATTCGGTGTTAGACTCTAACTCTTAAAGGAGGTATTAAATTATCTTCTCCGAAATTGAAGTTTTGCTTAAGTTTTATTTTTTTAGGTGGGAGGAGAGTGGAAAGGACAGGGTAGTAGTGGGTCATCCTAGGAAGGACTGACGTTAATTCTCTTAGCCAAAGCTTGGGGAGAATGGCAAGAAGTGAATTCTAGTGCTCATCGTAAAGTCAGGTAAGAAGCAACCATGTATCAAGAAAGCTCTCTTTGCTCAAGAGCCTCTTGCACAGAGGCCAAGTCTCACAAGCTGCTTTCCCCCAACCATTACTGAATTACTGACTAAAAGGATTTAAGCAGAGAAGTATATTTCTCCATTCCCCAAAGTCAACAGCTTTAGCAGATTCTGTTCCAAGTTGTTTTGTCAAAGCCTGTAATCCACTTTGTGCTGAAATGAGGCACAGAAAACTCCAATGGCAGAAGAACTCTAGAGAAATTCCTGAATGTGGAAAAAAAAATACAAACAAACACAACACAGGTTTATCATCAAGCCCTCTATGAAGTTTTTTAACAGTACTGTTCATTATCAGAATCCCTGTAAGCATTTGATCCAGGAATAAACAAGGGCCCATTTTGGAGCAGTTTGAATCAGCAAGTATGTTGCATCAGTAGTCACACACTTCTAGCACATCATTTTTTTAATAGTATAATACAGCCTAGCCATGATTAATATCCAAAATGACCATTTTCATAAAGAAATTAACCCTTTGAGGACATTCAAGACTGGAGAGTTAAGCTTAGCAATTAAATGAGGAGGGAATCTTTACCTCTGTGGGACAGGTTCTAATTCAGAAAACCCAATTCATTTTGATAGTCATGTCCCAAGCCAAGAGGTTAATGGAGATTTCTTTCTGGGTATATCTAAGTAATCTAATCATTAAAAAGGATGAGAAAAATATAGTTACTTCCTGGAAGGAATTTCCAGTGGCAATACTTTCAGCAAAGTAATCCACAATTCCTTCCTCTTTGAACTGTAATTTATTTGTCTGTCTGTCTGTCTGTCTATTCTTTTTCCTCTCATAACATCACTCACATTTCTGTAGGGCCTCAATGTATATGAAGTCCTTTCTTTATAGCTCTGAAGTAGTCAAGGGATTTTCTATTATCCCAATTTTACAAATCAGATAACTAACTTATAGAGACAGGAAGAAATTTGCTCAAGGGCAAAGTCCTCAGAAAGAGTAAAGAGTAAGAGAGTGAAGACTAGGGTTAGAAGACATGAAAATGACATTAGCAGAGGAACTTCTGGCATCTGTATAGTGCTTTTAGATTTGCAAAGTACTTTATATGTGTTATGTCATTTGATTGCCACAACAATCCTGAGAGGTATATGTTAAATGTATTCTCAACCTCATTTTACAGATGAGTAAACTGGGGTGTGAAACCTAAATTACTTTCATAGGCTCACTGAGCTAGTAAGAATTTGGGGTAGAACTTATATCCAGGTCTTCTTAACTACAAATCTAGTGCTTTATCAACTCTACTAGATGCAGGAACAATAGCTAGTAAGAATTGTATCAATCAATAAGCAAACATTTTTTAAACACCTATGGTCATACAAATTTAGGGAAGGATTCTTGTGAATAGTATGCAGCAACAGGAGGATAGGTTAAAATAGTTTATTGGTAGTCATAACCAAACTTAATGTAGAAGGGTATGGACAGATCACAGCAATTTAGTCAGTGATAAAGTTGAATGTGAGGAAGGAGGAAACAGACATTTATTTAGCACCTACTATACACCAGGTACTGTGTTAAGCACTTTACAAATATTATCTCTCATTTGATCTTCACAACAACCCAGTGAAGTGGGTGTGACTATTATTCCCATTTTACTGTTGAGGAACTAAGGCTTAAGAGGTTAAATGACTTGTCCTAGGTCACAGAACTACTAAGTGTCTGAGACTGGACTTGCACTCATGTCTTTCTCACTCTATGCTTAGCTCTCTATTCACTACCACATCAAACTACCTCAAAAAATCTTCCCTTGGCCCAACCATTTCAAGAAGCAACATAATGGGTGATGACCTTGAAAAGTAGCCCTCCTCTCCATAGAGTTTTCAAATAAAGAGCCTGTGATGGCAGTTGTCATGACCTTTGGGCCACATTCAGGCAGGAATGATTTATTAGGGATATCGTAGAGGTGATTTGAAGTCTACTTTCAGTTAGACTAAATGGCCTCTGAGATACCTGTTAACAATGAGATTATGTGTTACTTTGATACAAATGAGGAAACCAACACCCATAGAGGTTTTGATTGATTTTACTGCTTTATTGATTAGTGACAAAACCCCCCAAAATTTCAGATTTCACAGGGTCCTGGAAAAATAAGTCCAAAGTACTAAAGCATTGTTGGTGGAGTTGTGAACTGATCCAACCATTCTGGAGAGCAGTTTGGAAACATCCCCAAAGGACAATCAAACCATACATACCCTTTGATCTAACAAAACTAATACTAATTCTGGGTCCCAAAGAGATCATGAAAAAGAACCCACACATATGAAAATATTTATAGCAGCTGTTTTCATGGTGGCAAAGAATTAGAAATTGAGGAAATGACCATCAACTGGGGAATGGCTGAACAACTGGTGGTATATGAATGTCACGGAATACAATTGTGCTATCAGAAATGACAAGTAGGCAGATTTCAGGAAAATCTGGAAAGACTTACATGAATTGGTGCTGAGTGAAGTGAGCAGAACCAGAACACTTTACATGGTAATAGTAACATTGTGCAATGATTAACTATGATTAACTTAGCTCATCTCAGCAATAAATGATCTAAAACAATTCCAAAAACCTCGTGTGGGAGAATGCTATCCACATCCAGAGAAAGAACTGATGGAATCTGAATATAGATTGAAGCATACTATTTTTTTCTCTTTTTAAAAAAATACTTTTTCCTTTTGTTCTGTTTCTTCTTTCACAACAGAACTAATGTGGAAATATGTTTTACATGATTGTACATGTATAACCTATATCAGATTGCTTGCCATATTGGGGAGGAGGGAAGAGAGGGAGAGAGGAAGAAAAATCTGTAGCTCAAAATCTTTCAAAAAATGAATGTTTAAAATTATCTTTATATGTAATTGGAAAAAAAACCACTAATGTACTTAAAAAATAAAGAAGAAAAAAAAAAGAAAAGAAGTCCAAAGGACTTATAAGGAATATAAATGAAACATAAAGGAATATAAATCCAAAAGAATACAAATGATTTTATGTGATTGAAAGTAATATTCCCCCCCTTCTTATAACACATGACTGACCAGAGCCTACTTTAAATTTCCATTAAAACTCTGATGATGTCTCATTTGTAAATGAGATAATGAAATTGAGCTAGAACAGCTTAGCTCATAAGTTAAGAGAGATTTAATATTTAGCACAGGCTCAAAGGGGCAGGCCTAAATGAAATCAGGCAAGTGGAATATTCAACTAAAATTGAAAATGTAATCTACGGCACTAATTTTACAATTCTTTTCTTTCCTGCTACTATGAGCAGTGTGGTGACACTTATACTGGGAATGAACCTCTGAGGCTGTCTAGTCCCCCCTGTACCAGAACGAGTGTCCTCTCTACAACATCTCTGACAAGTGTTTATCCAGCCTTTGCTTGAAGACCTCCAGTGAAGGAGAACTTGCTGTCTCCCAAGGCAGCCCATTCCACCCTTGAATAGCTCTAATTGCTAGGAAATTTTTCCACCCATCAAGCCTAAATATGCCTTTCTGTAATTTCCATCCATTTGCTTCTACCCTTCTGTGTTGCCCCAGAGGGGAGAATTAGGAGTAATGGATAGAAGTTGCAGAGAGGCAGTTTCAGGCTTTATAAGATGGCACAGATGGATTGTTTTAGAGTATATCCACATTGATAATGCTAAAAGTCAGGCCAAGAGACCAGGTTGTAAGATTAGAGAAAGGGACAAGACTGTAAGGTGCTGATGGGGTAGTGAGACAAAGATTCTGATGCCTCTATTGATTCTCCCAGTGGAGCAGTTTCAATTTTGCAAAAAAAAAAAAACAAAAACAAAAACACAAAACAAAATACTGCCAGCACCACAAGAAACCAAGCAAGATGGGCTGCTGGATTGATGTCAAAGCTGTTTCTTTACCACAGTGCCTCTTAATCCCCTATCCCTTTGAGGGAAGTACAGACTTGAGAAGATCTATCTCATTCAGGGGTCCATTATAACTTAAAAGCTAAAATGGCATTATCATCTTAAGTTGGGTGACACTTGTTATAAGAACAAAAATTCAGAGAAGACATCTGAAGAAGGGAATAAGATGCATCTAGGCATTGTCTGATCAAGTGTAGAATCATTTTCCTTTGTTTTGCAATATTTATTCATAGACGCCTGAACTCACTTACTAGATCCAGAAGCCATGTTTTCTTCTGTTACTGTTTTTCCAGTTCATTTATCTATTTAAGTTCAAGCTGAGTTTTCATCTTCCTGAAATCTTTTGTAATTTCATTTTTTTTCATTTTTTCTCCCTTATTTTCCTTATCACTCATTTTATGATGCTTATCGTGGTTTCCTTGGAAACTATACGTCAAAGTGTCTCAGTCTTCTCCTATATTGAACAATTCAGTTCACCAGCCTAGGTCTCTGCCCCAATTGATTTTTGGGTGGTGAGAGCTGGACCTCCATTGCACATAGTGTCCTGTGCTGGTGGTCTGTCCTACTCTCTCTGTCCCTCATTTCTCTAATCCAGCATCAGCATTTCAGAGTTTTATAGTGCTGGTTTCTGGGTTGCAGCCCCCAGCAGGCTTTTGCTCCTCAAGGACTAGCTATAAAGGCCATCAAGGCCCAACCATGGAGCTGGTGTCTTCATAGCACTGGAAATAGGGAAGGCACATCAGGGTTTAAGGATAGATTTTGTTGAAAGGCTGTGTTTTCTCTTTGGGTCTGCTAGTGAGGCTTCACTTTCGGTAATTTGGAAAATGGGGAAGGGGTGCTAAGTGAGCTCAGAGTCAGTAAGTATCTATTCATGGTTTTTTTTTTTAAACCTTATTTTGGATTCTGACAGATGAAGTTGCTTTATCTTTGGTGCATAATTTTTGTTTTGGAAAGGTCTAAGGGATTGTGAGGATCAGAGAAAATGTCTAGTCCTCCACCTTATTGGTCATTTGCCCTGGAAATCTAGAGGTGTGTCTTATAGAGAATTCCTACCAAGAAAAAAACAAACAAACAAAAACACTAGAACCTAAGTTATCAAAGTTAGGGCCTAGGTTGAGGGAGACCATGGGACAGAATAATGTCATAGATCTATGGAGATGAAAGATAACCACCACTCCTGGAAAGAGAACTCATTGTGTGACTCATTTGGTACTTAATAATGTGTTCCCTTGCAATACTTTTAATTGTTGTCTAAATGGGTGTATCTGTATGGTTGTCTAAAATCAGTATGTATCAGAGATCACTAGCACGTTGGGGGGTGGAGAAATCCATGTGATAAATTTATTAGAGGGCATGGACAAAAAGAGTCTTATGCTATATGTTGTCATCTATTTTGTCACAGGGACATTTATATCAATAAAACCACAGATCCATTTCAGTATTTGAGAACTGTTATTTATTTGCATGTCTTTTAAATTACTTGCAAAATACTGGAAGGGAGGGGCCCTGTCCAGTTCACTGCATTTTATTTTTTGCCTTTGGTACTTAAAAAACATTTGTTTCTTATTTGATTTTATCAATTGTATTATATGCTCTTTAAGGAGAAGTCATTTTGCCAGTTTTCTGTTCTTAAAGATTTTAAATTAATTCTTAGAAGAGAGAATAGAAGCCTTTTTGGTAACTGATGGATCATTTAGAAACAACCAGCTATGGATTTGGTGTCTGAAGACAGGGGTTCAAATTGAAACTATATTATTTATTTGTTTTGTTACTCTGAACTTCAAATTTCTTATTTGCATATTGGATGAAGTGATTTCTAGGGTTCCTTCCAGTTATAAAATCCTATGGGCCAAATAGAGAAATGGAAAGAAAATAGAATAAAATCTTTTATATTGAAGCAAATTCATCCATTTTAGTACATGCAAACTCCAAAGTATGGACACTTTTTCTCCAATCTTACTGGAATAATTACCCTGCAAATAGTAAGGTGCCTGGAAAATAGGGTACAAATGATGCAAAATATATAACTTTGATTATATTTAAAAAGGAAAGTCAAGAGGCCCTCTCTCTCTTTTTCTCCCTGGAACTTTATTTATTAGAAATTGTATATTGAATCTTTGCACTATGTAATTGCCTTAATTTAAAAAAATGGAGAGTTGATGCCCAACATTCAATGTTTCTAATTCGCTGTCAATAAAATAAGAGAATAGTTATCCATAAGCCCTTTCCATGAGACAAGGCAAAGGACCTACTTACTTACCAAGTTGGAATACTACTGATATTTGCTGACTCAGAGATAAATAGGAGTCACATAAATACCTAGGTTAAAGAATAAAAGCAACACCTTCACAAATTGTCCAGCATCTTCAAAGGAGAACCTGCTGTAAGAAAATTTGGATGCACTAAATACTTCCAGTCCAATCCAATCCCAAAATCATTTATTAAGCAACTACTATGTGCCAGGTACTATGGCAAGCACTGAAGATACAATTAATAAAAATATAGACCCTATTCTACAATACCTTAAAAATCTAATGAGGGGATATAAACAACACACAAAAGGAGACAGAAATGAGGGCAGAAATTTTGTTGTTCCGTGGACTTGAAGCCAAGCAGAGGAGCATATGAAAAATTTAGCGATCTGCAAAGGAAGGCACTGGGACAAGTTTGGTATTCCACCCCCCAACCTTCCAATCAGAGGAGACAGGAAACTGAGAGAGATGACATTAATTAGTAGCATGGTGATGACATTAGAGGTAATGAGCTTACTAGAGGGCATCAGCAGATGCAAAGTGGAGCATGACTTGCTGAAGAATTGGCCATTTGAACTCATAGCATGGACCTCTCTCTCATGGTAAGAAAATGGTTTGAAGCCTCATAAAGAATTGTTATTTATTGTGCTAGCACATCATACAAAATAAATGGGAGACATTCTGGAAGATCCATGAAAAAAAGGACAGCTAGTTTGGGTTAAAAATTTTCAACAGAAGAAAGCAGGGGTAAATAGGGCTCCTATTGTTTGAGAATCGGGTGGGGACAAATAACTGCAACTATTATATCACCATGTAGAATACAAGTTCTTTAAGTGCAAGGATTTATTTCCATTCGTCTTTGTGTGCTCTGTGATTAGTACAGCATATGATGTACACTTGTTCTTGTTGAGTCATTTCAGTCATGTCTGACTCTTGATGACTCTATTTGGGGATTTCTTGGCAAAGATTCTGGAGTGATTTGCCATTTCCTTCTCCAACCCATTTTAGAGATAAGGAAACTGAGGCAAAAGGGTTAAGTGACTTTACTAGGGTCACACAGCTAGGAAGTGTCTGAGCATGGATTTGAATTCATGAAGATGAGTTTTTCTGTTTTAAGTCCAGTGCTCTACCCGTTGTACCACCTAATTGCCCCATGATGTGCAGTAGACACTTCATAAAATGTTTGTTGAATTGACCTGGGTTGAATCTATGATGGCAGAATAGCCAAGTATCAAGTCAATCATCTTTATTTTGATCTCCTCCTAGTATTTCCATTTGGGGCCTCCTATTTAAGAGTAGGTCACATTTCCTACCTCTATACCTGCATAATATTATTTTCCCTATCTTCCTACTTTTGCCTGTTGAAATGTCCAGGGATGAATTTCTTTGAACTTCCTTCCCTTAGGTCCAGTGCCTTCTGTGCACATTGTTCTACCTTCCTCCATCTTTATACATTGATGAGAAGGAAGCAGAAAGGGCAAAAGGCAGAAGTGGTTTTAGCATATTGTTGAGCATTTTGGTGTAGCCTAGATATGTGTAGAACCACAGAACATGAGGGTCTTTGAGATTATCCAAGCTAACTGCATCCTGAATATGGGGATCTATCAGTCTTTGCCTAACTTTCATTTGTTGAAGTTCTATTCCAACACTATAAGGCACATTGGATTAAAAACATGCTTAGAGAGTAATCTGGGAAGATGGTAGAGTAGGTCAGAAATTTCCAAGCTCTCAAGATTTTCCCCCACAAAAGAGACAAAATAGCACCTTAGGGCAAACAAAGTGCCAGTAAAAATAAATAAGAATAAGGGCACAACAGTGGTCTTTCTGGGACAATTGAAAAAGATTGGATGAAAAATCCCAGGCTGCCTTGGCCTCAGCTACAGGAACTTTTACTGCTGGGATAATGAAGGGAGTGGGGTGTCTGAGCCTGAGAAGATCAAAGGAACCTCTGCTAACAAGGAACGCCAGACCAACTGTGTTGCTGAGAGCAGTGGGGGCAAGAAGGAATTAGCACACACCTGGTGAGTGCAGAAGTGGTGAGGCAGAAGGCCCCTGGCTGTGGGCACTTACAGGAGGCTGAACTCTTGGCTTTGATTCCAGCTTAGAAGGGAGAACTGAAGATCTGGGGTGAGAGGCACCATCCCCCATACCCCAGGGTTAGAAGTGATTACAAAAATTAAATTGTTACTACCAAAAATGCAATGGCAAAAGAGAAAGAATCCAACCATAGGAAGCTATTATGGTAATAGAGAAGACTGGGGTTCATCTTCAGAGGAGAATATTGAAGCAAAGAAACCCCCTTCTACTCCAAAGTGTAATGTCAAATGGTCACCTGCCCAAAAATAACTCATAGAAGAAAGTAAAAAAAGACTTTAAAAATCAAATGAGAGAGAAGGAGGAAAAACTAAAAAAACCAAACAAACATAAGAATATTCCAAGAAAAACAAGAAGACTATGAAAGGAAAGTCAGCCAATTAGAAAAGAAGATCCAAAATCTTTTTTTTCTAAGGCAATTGGGGTTAAATGACTCACCAAGGGTCACACAGCTAGTAAGTGTCAAGTGTTTGGTCTGAGGTTGGATTTGAACTCAAGTCCTCCTGACTTCAGGGCAGGTGCTCTATCCACTGTGCCGCCTAGCTTAAGGAAGAAAATGACACCTTGAAAATTAGAACTGGGCGAGGCAAGGCCAGCAAAATGATAAGAGATTAAGAAAGAATTAAACAAAATATGAGTAATGAAAAAAATAGAAGAGAAAGTAAAAGATCTTATAAGAAAAATAACAGATCTAGAGAATAGATCAAGAAGAGAAAACAAAAATAATCAGATTAACTAAAAGCTATGATTAAAAAAAAGAATTTTGATACAATAATACAAGAAATAGTTAAAGAAAATTGTCCTGAAGCATTAGAACAAGGGGGTGGGGGAAGTAGAAATAGAAAAAAAAATCAATCCCCACTTAAAAGAGATCCTATGAGGAAACCTCATAGAAATATTCTAGTCAAATTCCAAAACCCCTAGATCAAGGATAAAATATTAAAAGCAACAAGAAAAAAAAACAATTTAAACATGATGGTGCCACAATTAGAATCACACAAGACCTAGCAGCAGAAACATTAAATGACCACAGGTCTTGGAACACTATATGTCAAAGAGGAAAAGAACTGGAGCTTCAGCCAAAAATATCATACCTGGCAAAGTTAAGCATAATCCTTCATGAAAAAAAGAAGGCATTTGATCAACTCTCAGACTTTCAAGAGTTTGTTTAAAAAAATCTGAACTTAATAGAAGATTTGACATACAAGAGCCAAGAGAAATATAAGGTACATACCAAAGACTGATTACAAGGGATTCAACAAGGACAGACTGTTTTCTTTTTATATATGTAAAATGCAAGACAATATGTCTAAGATTCTTACTAATAATTGGGTAGCTCATAGGAAAGACCTGAATATGATATGAATTTGAAAAGTAAAACCATTTAGGAACAGCTAAAAAGAGTAATTTTTTTATACAAATGAGGTGTAAGAGGAAGAATCAATACAAGGGAATTAGAGGGGGGAGGAAGGCTGGTAGTTCTGGTAATCTACTTTCATTGGGAATGAGTTTAAGAGGGAACAATACATGTATATTTAGAATAGTATCAAAGTCTTCTACATTTAGAAGAAACAAAATTGTGACAGAATACGGAGGAGAAGAGGACAAGGGAAGGATCTCTAGAGGGGAGGGTGAAGGAATAGGTTTTAGGGGGCTATGGAAGGGTCTTTAGATTTGTGGGATTGGGAGGATATGGAAGGGATCCTTGGAGGGGAGTAGGGGCTAAGTAATGGAACGGCAAAATAGTGGGTAGAAGTAAATGAGTCAGGAGGGATAGGAAATGAGATATGCACAAACAAAAACAAAGATCAGGAGTAGAATTCATTTGGGAAAGTATATGTCTATGTATGTAAGTATATATGTTATATATATATATATATATATATATATATATATATATATATATATAGAGAGAGAGAGAGAGAGAGAGAGAGAGAGAGAGAGAGAGAGAGAGAGAGAGAGAAATATAGAGCCTTTGGGGGGAGGAAGGGAGGGGAAAAAAAGAACAAAGTAGAAAAAGTGCATAGCAGAAAATGAAAGGAAACTTATAAGGAAGCAAAGAAAAGATGGATAGCTCTCCCCACAATGTGTAGTATTTATCACACAGCTTTTCTTGAAATGAAAATTTATCATTACATATTTTGAGTCTTCTTTTATGTTCTACTATGCACATGGCATTTTTTCCCTCTTTTTTTTAATTTGTAATTAAGTTCCAATATTTAATTTAATAATTTTTGTTTCTCTTCTGTATTCTGTATTTGTGTTCTGGTGTTTGAGTCGAAAATAAAATTCAATTTTAAAAAATGCTTAAAGGACAAGACACCCCTTCCTCCATCCCACCATCAGATAGAACAAAAGCAATTTACAATGGAAAGAGGAAAAAAAAGTTTGTTATTCTTATTAACTCTTGCAGTCCTAAGAAGGTCAATAGCTATGACTGCTTTCTTGGGCTATTCTGTTCCAAATCATCTTGTTTTCTTTGTTTTGTTGACAAGGAAAATGATAACTTTCTGGCTTAGTCCAGGGTAGGTATAACCATTGATCTAAGAAGAAAAAGACAAAAGAGAAGCAGTGGACATTATGACAGAATAACCTTATTTTTCTTCCTATGTCTCTTCTTTAAAGAATGGACCAAAAAGGAGTACTTTGGACCCATATTGAAATTTTGTGTCTGGGTGAAAAATTTAGATTGTGCCCTTGCCCTTTTCCCACTCTTCTGCCTGAGTGATGCTGTTCAATGTGGGTGGATTCCTTTTATTATTGCCTTACATTTCCCTGATATGAATGCTGTTTCTTTAAACTACTGTCATACCAGGAATCTCTATTCCAAAGACCTTACTAGGTGGGAATCACATCAGCAACTTCTAGTGCACCTGGAGCTTTTTGATCAGTTTGCAAAAAGTTGTGCTGAGAGGGAAACAAATGTGAATAAATCTAATCCCTTGTTTCATGTAATTTTTTCCACTTGAGAATGGAGAGCACCTTCTATTGGAAATATGCCAGTACTGTGTTTCTAAATCAATAGGACTTCTCTCCACAGTACTGGCACCAGATTTGTTACTTCTACCCTACTTCCAATAATGGAAGACAAAGGATCTTCCCATTTGAGTTGAATTTCATTTTTTTTCAATGAACATTCATTTATTTTCTCTTCCTTCCATCTCCAGCTCAACAGTGAAAAAAATAAAACTCCTACAACAAATATTCAGTCAAGCAAAAGAAATTCCTGCTTTGCATGTGTCCAAAGTAATATATATACCATTCAATCTTACAGTGTTCTTTTGAGAATTTAATGACACATGCAAAGCGCTTCGTAAACCTTAAAGTACCTGTAAAAATACTAGCTATCATATTGTTGTTGTTGATGATGATGATGATAATACACCCTGGATCTATTACCTTATTCTCAGGACATGGGTAGCTTCATCAATCCTCTGCAACTATAGATGGTCATTGCTTTGATCAGAGTTCTTAAATTGTCCAAAGTAATTTGTTTTGACAATTTTGTTATCGTATAAATTGTTCTCTTGATTCTATTCTCTTCACACTGCATCAGCTCATGCAAGTCTTACCAGTTTTCTCTGAAACTATTTAATTACTTCTTATAGTGCACTAGTATTCTATTACATTCATGTACCATAATCTGTTCATCAAAGGATCTTCTTCAAGAATAGCCTTAATGCTGCTTCTCTTAAGCTTCTCTTCTCTTTTCTTTCTGCTCATTATCTAATTTGATCTTCTTCAAAAGCTTTCCTTTGATGTCTTATCATGTCATGGTGACATTATACTCCCAAAGGATATTCCAAAGGAAGGGAAAAGCTTGTCATGGGAGAAAAGCTATTAAGGAGGTCCAAGCTGTCTGCATTTAGAGAGGTCATCAGTAGGTTGGCTTAAGGGTACTAAATATTCCAGAAATAGCATCCATTAAAGGGCATCTGCTAAGGCACAGAGGTTGTATTTAGTCTGTGTTGGAGGAATGAGCACTCAAATTGACAAACTCACTGATCCTTTAATTATTAGGCTATCTAATAATGATAATCATATGTTGTATATATGTTGTACACATGCTTATACATAAACATACATATGTTGTATACATACATATACATAAGCATATACCCACGTACATGTACACAAATACACATCTGTTATATATGTTGTATACATACATATACATAAAAACATACGTGTGTGAGAGTGTGTGTATACACACACAGTCAGTAACTTTTAGAGAGTTGTATCTTTTATTGTGTCTGCTTTGGTAGTGTATCTACCTGAAAGCCAGATAATCCTTTGTTTCCTGTGTCAGATTTTTTGGAATTGGCAAGAGACAAAACCCAAAATACTAGAAAACATTTTGGAGATTTTTCAGCCACCCTCTTCCCTATTCTGATATTACAAAAAAAGAAGACAGGTCTAGACATGTTCTTTAGCCCAATCAAAAGTGGTTTTTCGTTCCCTTTATTGGCATCACTCACAGCATGCTTCTCACACAGTTCTTTACTGCCATCATTTATGGACTTTTCTTGTCTATCATCCTAGACTACAAAATCTATGAAGAGATTTTAGAGGCTTAGATGTAGGTCAGAGCTATAATATATATGATAGGTGGTCAATATTTTTTATTGAAATAAATTAAAAGAAGGAAAAGTAACTTGTCTATAGTAAAACAACTAGTTAGTGGCAAAACAGGGGGTGAAAGTCCAAGATTTATGACTGCTAGTCCATTGTTTTTAACTTCTACAGACAATTAGGTGATACAGTAGATAGAGGAGTCAGGAATGCATGAGTTCAAGTCTAGTCTCAGAAATTTATTAGCTGTGTGACACTGAGGAAATCACTTAACATCTGTCCACTTCAATTTCTTTAACTATAAAATGGAAATAAAGATAGCCACAATAGCTCCCAGGAGTCATATTTGTAAAGTGCTTATATAGTGCCTAGCACATAACAGGCTCTTAATAAGTTCTTGTTTCCTCCCTACCTCCATCTCTTCCTTCCTTCCTTCCTTCCTTCCTTCCTTCCTTCCTTCCTTCCTTCCTTCCTTCCTTCCTTCCTTCCTTCCTTCCTTCCTTCCTCCCTTCCTTCCTTCCCTTCTTCCTTCTTTCCTTCCCTTCTTCCTTCTTTTCTTCCCTTCATCCCACCTTCCTTCCTTCCCTCCCTCTTTCTTTTCTTCCCCCCCTCTCTCCCTTCTTCCCTTATTTCCTTGCTATCAAAGTTGTCACTTTTTGCTGCTTTCAGTGTCCCTATCCAAAGCATCCTATTCCCATTTTAACTTCATGATTTACTAGTATAGATATGTTATACACTCAGAAATCAGATTGCTACAATTGTTATAAGCATTTCTAAAGTAAAAGTCAATATGTTCCAAGTGAGGTTTTGAGTTGTTCTAGTGTGGCACCTCCGAGATAGACAAAAAAGTGACCCAGGTTAGAAATGAGTAAGGTCAAAGCTCCAATGCAGATCAGAGTGGATCAGGCTCATAATTAGTCGTTGTACTTCTAGCCTTTGTGAGATAGGGACACTCAGTTTTTAAAAACCCAAATCAAAAAAGATTATGAGCTAAAAGCAAATTAAGGCTTGGAAAAATGAACTTTTAGTGAAAGGTATGCTTAATATTAAATGTCAATCAATTTAATTATTTTACTTTGTCTCAATTAATATGTATGATATTGTAGTTAATAGAGATGTTCTGAGTCCTGCATTGGTATCCATGAAACATGAAAATAATCAGAAGAAGGCATCTGGCATATATGGTAGTGCCTCTATGGAGGATTTATGGAATATTCAGATAAGATTGCATAGGTAGAGGCAGTTATAGGCAGTTTGCAATATGTCCTGGTTGAGTAAGCACCCACACTAAGAAGAAAATAGATCTATTTAAGCTTCTAGCAGGACTTGAGGTTTCTTCTGTTAGCATCTCTCTCTAGCATTATGGAGCATATGATTTATGTGGAGTCAATGCTCACTTTTGTAAGTTCATCATTCATTTGGCTGCCCCAAATAGATTACCTTTGCTTTTATAACTAACAGCAATATGTGCAATGGAGGAATGGCAGCCTTTCTAATGATGGTGCCTGAGGAACTCATACTACTCCACTGACTTCCTGGCGACTATAAATGCTAAAGTTTCAGCAATTGGTCATTACTGTCTCCCTTCAACTGGATTTACTGTTATTCTCATGTTGTCATTATCATCATCATCATCGCTGTCGTCATCATCATCATCAACATCAGAATTATCATCTTTTCATCTTCTACTTGATAGTGTGTATATAGAAACAGTGCTTGGTCAGGTCACTGTAGTACTGTTTTTATGTTAACTTCAGTAGTTATGACATTCATATTTTTTTGGGGGGGGGCTAGGCAATGGGGTTAAGTGACTTGCCCAAGGTCACACAGCTAGTACATGTAATGTGTCTGAGGCTGGATTTGAACTCAGGTCCTTCTGAATCCAAGGCTGCTGCTCCATCCACTGCACCATGACATTCATATTCTTGTTGTTATGCTTTAGTACATGCTTTAGTACAGAGGTGTCAAACCCAAAGTTTGGGGACTGCACATGGCTCACAACACTCTAGTGGGAGTGCAGCCTGAACCAGATTAAAATGAAATTAGGGAATATTTAAGCAAATACATAAAAATATAATAAAATATATATAATACTACATTTCAAAATTAAATCAATATGTGGCCCACAGGGCCTTAAGTATGGTTTAGTAGCCAGGTTTCTGTTTGAGTGTGACACCATTGCATTGGTATTTTAAGATTTATAAAAATTTTCCTAAAGGAATATTTTTTTGATAACATATTATCATATATATAATATATATATGTTTTATATATATATATATGTGTGTGTGTATATATTAACATATATATATATATACATATATATAAAACATAACAATTTTGAAGTATGTGAAGAAATACGCAAAGGAATAATGTGGTATGGGGTATGGAAAATGTAAATATGTGTGTGTGTCCGGATTATGGATTTGTAGATAGTAGTAACAATAGCAGTAACAACATCTAGAAACTATGCAGGAAATGAAGGAGAAAGGAGAGTGTGTGAACAAATAGGACAAGTTTGATATTATGTTATTAAAGATAATTTACTTATTTTTATTAGACAAAATAAATGATGAATGTTTATGATAATGTGTATTTTTTTTGCTTTTGTGTTGATATTTAAAGGTTTGTGTTTGTTGAGATTTGGCAAGTTCACACCAATATTTTTGTTAAATTACAACATTTTTCTTATAATAACACAATAATGAAGGCTGTACAAATTTTAGTATGCCCATTTTGCAGATGATGATACTGAGATTCAGAGAGACAAAACAACCTGCCCTCAAGCACACATTTAGTAAGTATCTGTGTAGATCAAAGAATTAAAATCTTTTGGAAACAGAGACAGGCCTCTAGTCTTCAGGTTTACTACTTCTTTTTCCTTTATACTGTATTGTTTCTACAGTAATAATAGTATTTCTGTTGAAAAAATAATATTTCTATTGAACTATAAGTATTATCACCTTCATTTTTACAGTTAAGGAAATTGAAGCTCTGAAATTTGAAATGGCATCTTTATAGTCATTTCTACCTTTACAACATTTCTCATATGTGCCCACTTCTCTCAATCTATACAGCCACAGGATTAGTGCAGTCCCTTACCACCTTGCACCTGCACTCCTGCAGCAACTTTCTAACTTTTCTCCCTGCCTCAAGTCTTTCCCCACTGCAGTCCATTCTCCTCTTACCTGACATAATGATTTCTAAAGCGTAGGTCTGACCATCTCATGTCCCTGCTCAATGTTCTCCAGTGGCTCTCTAGTACCCCTAGATTCAAATATAAACTCCTCTATTTGACATTTAATGTTCTTCAGCATCTGGCCCCTTCCTGTATTGCCAATCTTCTTTCACTACTTACTGTACTCTGTGATACAGATACACTGACCTACTTTCAGTTCCTCCATTTACAGGTCTGTGACTTTGCTCCAACTATCCCACATGTCTGAACTGCTTTGAACACTCATCTTTGCTTCTTGGTTTACCTGGCTTCCTTCAAAGTTCAACTCAATTCAAATCTTCTGCAGGTGGACTTGCCCTTCTCTCCCATAACCATGGGTGCCTTCCCCTTTCAGATTACCTGCTGTCTACTCTCTATATGTCTTGTATGTACTTATTTTCATGTGTTCTCCCCCATTAGAATGTGAGCTCCATGAGTACAGGGACCATTTTTTTTTACCTGATTTTGAATCTCTTGGGGGGGGTAGTATAGTCCCTAGGATGGAACAAACACTTAATAAATGCTTGTTTACTAGCTTATTATTGACTGACACATTGATATGGTCACAAAGCTAGTAATTGTCAGAGCTAGGATATGAGCTTATGCCTCCTGACCCCAGTTCTAAGGTTCCCTACATGTTACTTAACCTGAACTGCAATTTTCTGGTGGGATCATCAGCGTTGTATAATACAACCCCTGCAATTGTTGTACATACATCCCTCCTGTCCTTCATCTATGAATTTCATATCCCTTGAAAGATCAAGAACTTCAATTACTCACTTCAAACTGGGTTGACTTGGAAGCTGTTAATATAATTCAACTAGGTTCTTTCCATCATAAAGCCAGTCCTTCCTTCCTACTTTTCTAGGGTAAAAACCTTACCTCTGTATCTCCTTACCCAGTTTTTTTTTTTACCTCTAAAAGGACAAATTATCTTTAAGAACACTTTAAGAACTACATATAAATGTGGACTTCTGATATTCTTTGGAAGCTGCTGGGGACTAGGGATAATCAATGGGGTAGACTTGGGTTAACAGAACCAAAGGACAGGTTGGTAGTTTCTGAAAAGTCTTGACTCAGGATTGAATAGACTCTTGCCCGAGGCATGATAAATACCAGACCTCATTCTTACTCAAGAATGGGTAGGATTAGAATAATCTTGGAAAAGCCAGGAAATCATAAAGTCATACTATTAAGAAGACTGCATATGTGACCTTAATTCCTTTTTTATTGAGGTTCATTTTCTTTTCTTTCCTTTATTTTTTTGGTTACATTTTAAGTTCCGAATTATTTCTATCCCCACCCAACACTAAAGAAGAACACCATTCAATGCAGATTTTAAAATACATGTAAAACACTATGCATACTTCAATTTACCAGTTCTTTCTCTGGAGGTGTATAACATCTTCCTTCATAGGTTCTTTATAATTGGTCTGACAATTTATGGTACTGAGAATAATTTGGTTGTTTGCAATTATTCTTCGAAAAATACTGATGTTACTGTATACCATGTTTTCTTGGCTCTGCTCACTTCACTTTTATTATTTCATGTCTTTACATGTTTTATTTTCCTTCTAAAATCAACTAGCTCATCATTTCTTACAGTGCAGTCATATTCCATCATGATCATATACCACAACTAGTTTAGCAATTCCCCAGTTTATGGGGTATCCCCCTCAATTTCCAGTTCTCTACTACAACAAAGAGAGCTGCTATAAATATTTCAGAAAACATAGGTTCTTTTCTGTTTTCTCTGATTACCTTTGGAAACTGATCTAATAGTGCTATTGCTGTGTCAAGGGGGATACACAATTTTATGACTCCTTGGGCATAATTCCAGACTGCTCTCCAAAATGGTCAAAGTAGTTCACAGTTCCACCAACAGTATTAATGTCCCAAGTTTTCCACCCCCCTATTTTTCATTTTCCCCTTCTATAAATTTAGCCAATCTGATAACTATGAGATTATATTTCAAAGTTGTTTTAATATGCATTTCTCTAATCAATAATTATTTACAGTATTTCTTCGTATGAACATATCCTTTGACTATTTACCTATTGGGGAATGACTCATATTCTTATAAATTTGACAAAATTATCTATATAATTGAGATATGAGACCTTATCCAAGAGACTGTCTATCAATTTCTCCACCCCCTCAATTTCTTCTTTACTTCTAATCTTGGATACATTGGTTTGATTTGTACAAAACTTTTTCAATTTAATATAATCAAAATTATCCATTTTAAGTCTTGAAATATTATCTCATTTATTCATAAATTCTCCTATCCATAAGTCTGACAAGTAATATGTTTCATGTCCTTCTAGTTTTCTTATGATATCTCTTTTTTATACCTAGGTCATATATCCTATCTGAACTTGTCTTAGTAAATATGTAAAATATTGATGTATACCCAACTTCTGCAAGATTGCTTCCAGTTTTCCTAATATTTTTTTTTACCAAATAGTATATTCTTATTCCAAAAGCTCAAATCTTTATTTTTGCTATAATTGTTTGCTACTATGTATTCTACTGTGTTTCACTGATCTACTTTTCTATTTCTTAGCCAGTACCAGTTTTGATAAGTACTACTTTGCAATTTATTTTAAAATCTAGTACTGCTAAACCTCTTCCCTTATATTTTTTCTCCATTAATTCCTTTGATATTCTTAATCTATTTTCTTCCAAGTAAATTGTATTATTTTTTTCCTAGCTCAACAAAATAGTTTTTTGGTAGTTTAATTGAGATGACGTTGAATAAGTAGATTAGGTAGAAATGTCATTTTTATTATATTGGCTCTGCCCACTCATGAACTATTAATATCTCTCCAATTATTTAAATGTGACTTTATTTGCATAAAAAGTGTTTTATAATTACATTCATATCATTCCTGGGTTTGTCTTGGCAGATATATTCCAAGATATTTTATACATCCTATAGTTTTTTTTTTAGTTTTTATTTAGCATTTTATTTTCTCTAATTATATGTAAAAGAATTTTTTAATTAAAACAATTTTTGTAAAAAGAATTTTTAACATTCATTTTTAAAACTTTCAATTTCAAATTCTTTTCCTTCCTCCATCCCCAACCCCTCTCATTGAGAAGGCAAACAATTTGATATAGGTTATACATCTGTAGTTATGCAAAACATATCTATAATAGTCATATTGTGAAAGAAAACATAGATGAAAAGCTCAAGGGACAGAAAGAAAATTAAAAAAAATGTATACTTCAATCTGTATTCAGATACCATCAGTTCTTTCTCTGGGGATAGGTAGCATTTTTCATCATAAGTCCATCAGAGTTGTCTTGGATCATTGTATTGCTTAGAATAGCTGAGTCATTCACAGCTGATCATCTTACAATATTGCTGTTACTTTGTATATAGTGCATTTTTACTTTGCATCAGTCCATGCAAGTCTTTCCAGGTTTTTCTGAGAGTATCCTACTCATTTCTTATAGTATAATAGTATTCCATCATAATCACATACCACAGTTTGTTCAGCCATTCTGTAATTGATGACCTTCCTTTCAGCTTCTAACTCTTTAATCCCGAAAAGAGCTGCTATAAATATTTTTGTACATGTAAGTCCTTTTCTTTCTTTCTTTCTTTCTTTCTTTCTTTCTTTCTTTCTTTCTTTCTTTCTTTCTTTCTTTCTTTCTTTCTTTCTTTCTTTCTTTCTTTCTTTCTTTCCTTCTTTCTTTATCTCTTTTGGGATACAGACCTAGTAGTGGCATTGCTAGGTCAAAAGGTATGCATGGTTTTATAACCCTTTGGGCATAGTTCCAAGTTGCTCTATAAAATGGTTGAATCAGTTCACAACTCCACTATTATTAGTGCATTAAAGTCTCATTTTCCCCATATCCCCTCCAACATTTGTCATTCTCCTTTTCTCTCCTATTAGTCAATCTAATAGGTATGAGGTAATACCTCAGAACTGCTTTAATTTGCATTTCCCTAACCAATAGTGAGTTAGAATATTTTTCATATGACTGTAGGTAGCTTTGATTATTTCATCTGAAAAATGATCATGTCTTTTGATCATTTATCAATTGGGAAATGGCTTTTATTTTTATAAATTTGACTCCATTCTCTACATGTTTGAGAAATGAGGCTTTTATCAGAGAAACTTCCTTCTAATTTTTTTTACAGTTACAATTGCTAACTATATTTCCCTCCATTCTATTCCCCATCCCATTTATTTTGTTCTCTCTCTCTCCTTTTACCCTGTACCTCCTCAAAAGCATTTTGCTCCCCTAAACTGTCCTCCCTTCTATCACTCCCCCCTTTCTCTCATCCCCTTGCCCTCCTACTTTCCTGTGTGGTAAGGTAGATTTCTATACCCAATTGGGTGTGTATGTTACTCCCTCTTTGAGCCAAATCTGATGAGCATAAAGTTTATTTAATCCCCCTCAGTTCCCCCCTCTTCCCCTCCAGTGTAAAAGCTTTTTCTTGCCTCTTTTATGTGAGACAATTTTCCCCATTATACCTCTCCCTTTCTCTTTTTCCCAGTATTTTCCTCTCACCTCGTAAGTTTACTTTTTAGATATCATCCCTTCATATTCAACTGGCACCCCTGCTCTCTGTCAATATATGCTCTTAACTACCCTATATAATAAGAAAGGTCTTACGAGTTTCAAATATCATCTTCCCATGTAGGAATGTAAATAGTTTAAAGTTATTAAGTTCCTTATGATTTCCCTTTCCTTTTTACTTTTTTATGATTCTCTTGAGTCTTTTATTTGAAAGTCAAATTTTCTATTCAGCTCTGGTCTTTTCATCAAGAATGCTTGAAATTCCTCTTTCTCATTGAATGTCCATTTCCCCCCCTGAAGAATCATACTCAATTTTGCTGGATAGGTGATTGTTGGTTATAATTCTAGCTTGGTTGACCTATTTAATATCATATTCCAAGCCCTCACATCTCTTATATAGAATCTATTAAATCTTATGTTATACTGATTGTGTTTCCAAAATACTTGAATTGTTTCTTTCTGGCTGCTTGCAATATTTTTTCCTTGACCTGGAACACTGGAATTTGGTTATAATATTCTTGAAAGTTTTTATTTTTGGAATCTTTCAGGAGGTGATTGGTGAATTTTTTTCAATTTCTCTAGAATATCAGGGCAGTTTTCCTTGATAATTTTAAAAGACAATGTGTAGGCTCTTTCTTTTTTTTGATCATGGCTTTCAGGAATTCCAAAAATTTCAAAATTACCTCTCCTGGATCTATTTTCCAGGTCAGTTGTTTTTCCAATGAGATATTTCATATTATCTTCTAATTTTTTATTCTTTTGGTTTTGTTTGATAATTTCTTGATTTCTCTTAAAGTCCTTAGCTTCCATTTGCTCTATTCTAATTATTTTCTTCAGTGAGCTTTTGGACCTCCTTTCCCGTTTGGCCATTTCTGCTTTTTAAGGAATTCTCTACCTCACTGGCTTTTTAGATCTCTTTTACCATTTGACCTAGTCATTTTTTTTAAGGTATTATTTTCTTCAGTATTTTTTGTGTCTCCTTTACCAAGCTGTTGACTCATTTTTCATAATTTTCTTGCATCACTCTCATTTCTCTTCCCATTTTTTCCTCTACCTCTGTTACTTGATTTTCAAAATCCTTTTTGAACTCTTCCATGGCCTGAGACAAATTCATTTTTTCTTGGAGGCTTTGGATGGAGGAGCTTTGACTTAATTTTCTTCTGTGGAATGTGTGTTTTGATCTTCCTCATCACCTTAGTAATCTTTGATTGTCAGTTTTTTTTTCTTTTTCTGTTATTTGCTCATTTTCCCAGCCTATTAGTTGACTTTTAACTTTTTGTTAAAGTAGGGCTCTGTTTCCAGGTTGGATGGTGCACTGTTCCGAGCTTCAGGGATTTTGTGCAGCTGTTTTCAGAAATGTGTCTAGAGACCTGTAAGTTTTCAGTTTTTCCAAGGTGGTATGATTTAAGGAGAGGTGTTTACTACTCTCCTTCCCTGTGCTCTGGTCTATGAGTGACCACAAGTACTCTTTTCTGCCCTGCAACTATAAGGAGGGTTTTCCTCTACGGTGGCTGCAAGTTCTGCTATGCTCATGCTCCTCCTCACCCTAGGACTGCCACCCAGGACTGTGACCCAGTATGGGCAAAGCAACAGAGTCCTGCCTCAGTGCTAGCAAAAAGACCTCCATAATCTCCTACTGATCAATTGTTTGATCCCTTTATTGTCTGTGGTCTGAGAGCTGGGGAAGCAGCCACTGCTGCTGCTGATTCAGTCACTCTCAAGGCCTGCTCCTGGTTTGCTGAGGCTGGAGGCTGTGCTGGCGGTCCATGCTCTACACTCCACTCCACTCTCATCCAGGCGTGATAGACCCTTCCTGCTGAACTTCTAAGTTTTCTTTGATGTTTGTGGGCTGAGAGGTCTGGAAACTGCCAGTGCTGCTGGCAATTCAGTCACCCTGAGGCCTGCTCTGGGTTTGTTGGGGCTTGGTCTGTACTAGCGGAACCTGCATTATATTACACTCCTTTCTCACCCTGGTGCCACAGGTTTTCTTGCTGACCTTCCAAGTTGTCTTGGGCTGGAAATTTGTTTCACTCCAACTTCTTGTGAGTTCTGCTATACTATAATTTGTTTAGAATCATTTTTAAAGGCATTTGGAGAGGTTTGGAGGAGAGCTCAGGCTAGTCCTTGCCTTTACTCAGCCATCTTGGCTCTGCCTCGCTTATAGATGTTTTAAATAGGGCATCTCTTCTTGTTGTCTTATTTCTTCTTGCAGGGTTTTGTTGGTGATATATACAAATGCTGATGATGATTTATGTGGGTTTATTTTATAACCTGTTAGTTTGTTAAATTATTATTTTTTTCAATTAACTTTTTAATTGAATCACTATTGCCTGCGAAGTGAGATTGTTTTATTACCTCATTGCCCATTCTGATTCCTTCAATTTATTTTTCCTTCCTTATTGTTATTGCTAGCATTTCTAATACAATATTGAATGATGGTGGTGATAATGGGCATCCTTGCTTCACTCCTGATCTTATTGGGAAGGCTTCTAGCTTATTCCCACTACAAATAATGCTTGACTATGGTTTTAGGAGGTTGTTTCTTATCATTTTAAGGAAAATTCCGTTTATATCTATACTTTTGAATGTTTTTAATAGGAATGAGTGTTGCATATTGTCAAAAGCTTTTTCTACATCTATTGATATGATCATATGGTTTTTAATACTTTTGTTATTGATATAATTATGTTAATAATTTTGCTTATATTGTCTCTGCATTTCTGGTAGAAATCCAAGTTGGTCAAAACATATAATCTTTGTAATATTTTCTTGTAGTCTCCTAGCTAGCATTTTATTTAGAATTTTTGCATTCATTTGCTTTAATGAAACTGGTCTATAATTTTCATTCTATGATTTTGCTCTTCCTGCTTTAGATATCAGCACCATATTTATTTCATAAAAGGACTCCTTCTTTGCCTATTATTCTAAATAATTTATTTAGTATTGGAATTGCTTGATCTTTAAATGTTTGGTAGAATTCATTTGTAAGTATATCTAGTCCTGATGCTTTTTTCTTAGGAAGCTCATTTATGGCCTGCTCAATTTCTTTTTAAAAAATAATTTTATTTAGATATCCTATTTCCTTTTTTGTTAATCTAGGTAATTTATAGTTTTGTAAACATCCTTCCATTTCACTTAAATTGTTAAATTTATTGACATATAATTAGGCAAAATAATTCCTAAAAATTGCTTTTATTTCATCTTCATTAGTGATATATTTACCCTTTTCATTTTTGATACTAATAACTTGGTTTTCTTTTTTTTTCATATTAACCAATCATTTATCTATTTTGTTGGCTTTTACATAAAACCAACTTCTAGTTTTATTTGTTAATTCAGTGCTTTTCTTACATTAAATTTTACTAATCTCACCTTTAACTTTTTAGGATTTCTAATATGGAATTTAATTGGAGATTTTAAAATTGTTCTTTTTTTCTTTTTTAAAAATTGCATAGCCAATTTATTGGTCTCCTCTTTCTCTGTACTATTGATGCCAACTTTTAGAGATAGATATTTTCCTGATGATTACTTTTGCTGCATCCCGTATATTTTGATACGTTGTTTAATTATTATCATTCTCTTTAATAAATTTATTTATTGTTTTTATGACTTGTTATTTAATACTTATTCATAAAGATTAGGTTATTTAGTCTCCAATTAATTTTTAACCTCCAATTAACATTTAATTTTAATCCAATTAATTTAATTTTAATTTTCTATTCCCATGGAATTCTCTCCCAATGTCTATCATTTTTAGCTTATTTAAGCTTCTATTAATCTACTTGACTTTTTCTTGTTTGTTATATGGTTAGATTTATCTAGTTCTCAGAGGTGAATATTGAAATCTCCCAATATTATAATTTTGCTGTTTCCATCTGTAATTCATTTAGCCTTTTCTTTAAAAATTTTAATGATAAAGCATTTGTAGCATATAGGTTTAGTATTGATATCGCTTCATTATCTATGGTACCTTTTATCACAATGTAGTTTCCTTGTTTGTCTTTTTTAATTAAATCTGTTTTAGCTTTAATTTGTCTGAGATTATGATTGGTACACCTGCTTTTTTTTTTTACATTAGTTGAAGCACAATAAATTCTCTCCCAGCTCTTTATGTGTATCTCTAATTTTTAAATGTCTTTCTTGTAAACAACAGATTGTTTGACTTTGGTTTTTAATCCATTCTGCTATCCATTTCTTGTTTTATGGC
This sequence comes from Phascolarctos cinereus, assembly GCF_003287225.1. NCBI lineage: Eukaryota > Metazoa > Chordata > Mammalia > Diprotodontia > Phascolarctidae > Phascolarctos > Phascolarctos cinereus. The sequence continues at coordinate 197,705,795 of NW_027555625.1, forward strand.
TGAATTCATCCCATTCACAACCAAAGTTATAATGACTAGTTGTGCATTTCCCTCTATCCTATTTTCATCAGTTTATCCTTCTCTCCCTCTTTTTGTACCCTATACCTCCTCAAACAGGTAATTGACTTTTAACCACTGCCGCCCTAATCCAAACTCCTTCTAAGAATCCCTCCCTTATCCTCTTCTTTACCCTTCTATTCCTTATTCTATTCAACCTTCTAAGAACCTTTCCCTTATCCTATCTCAGGGGTGGGGAACCTGTGGTCTCCAGGCCACATGTGGCCTTCTAGGTCCATGAGTGTGGCTTTTTGACTGAGTCTAAGTTTTAGGGAATAAATCCTTTTATTAAGGGGATTTGTTCTATGAAGTTTGGATTCATTCCAAGGGCCACACTTGAGGACCTAGAAAGCCACATGCAGCCTCTAGGCCCAGGTTACCCAACCCTATCCTATCCCCTTGCCCTCCTATTTCTCTGTAAATTAAGAAGACATTAATACCCATCTAGATGTATGTGTTATCCCCTCTTTAACCCAGTTCTGATTAGATTAAGGTACTAGTACTATCAGCCCTCCACCCCCTCATGCCTCCATTGTAGCAGTTCTTCTATTCATACCTCATTTCTATGATATAATTGCTACATTTTACCTCTCCCTCCAGAATTTTATCTTTTAGGATCATTCCATCATACTCAACTCAACTCCAAGCCTTCTATCTATGTATTCTCTTTCAAAATACTCAAGTAATGATAACATTCTTAAGAGTTATAGGTATTTTCCCATATAAGAAGTAAAGATTTTGACCTTACTATGTCCTTTATAACTGGCCTTTATTGTTTACCTTCTTACATTTCTCCTGAGTCTTGTAGATCAAGTTTTCCATGTTATAGTCTATTCAAGTTCTGGTCTTTTCTTTATAAATACCTGAGAGTCCTTTGGTTCATTAAATATATATTTTTTTTCCATTCAAGATAACACACAGCTTTGCTGGGTAAGTTATTCTTGGTTGCAAGCCCAGCTTGTTTGCTCTTCAAAATAAATTGTTCCAAGAACTTTAGTCTTTTAATGTAGAAGCTACTAAATTTTGTGTTATCCTGACTCTAGCTCATTAGTACTTAATTTTTCCCCTAGTTCCTTGTATTTTCTCCTTGACCTGGGGGCTTCAAATTTAGTTATGATGTTCCTGTGAATTTTCATCTTGGGATCTCTTTCAAGTGATGATTGGTGGATTTTTTCAATTTCTGTTTTATTCTACAGTTCTAAAACTTTAGGGCAATTTTCCTTAATCTCTTGCAGTACAGAATATAGACTGTTTTTTGATTATATCTTTCAGGTAGTTCAACAATTCTTATAGGTCTCTCCTCAATCTGATCTCTAGATCAGCTTTTTTAGTGAGATGTTGCATATTCTTTTTTAGTTTTTTTTAAATTTTGTTTCATTATTTCTTGGTCTCTTATGAAGTCATTAGCTTCCCTTTGCCAAATTCTAAAATTTAAGGAGTTATTTTCTTCTATGTTTTTGGATCTCTTTTTTCAATTGTTTGACTTTCTTTTCGTAAACTTCTTGATTTTCTTGCATTAATCTTATTTTCTCCTAATTTTTTCCTCAACCTTTCTTATTTGATTTTTAAAGTCCTTTTTGAGGTCTTCCAAAAACTCTTTGGGCTTGTGACTATTTTGCTTTTTTCTTTGAGGCAGAAGTAGCTATTTTAAATTTACTATCTTTTTCTGAGTTTGAATCCAGATCTTCTCTCTTACCATAGTAGCTATCTATGGTTTGGTTCTTTCTCTTTTGAAGCATTATTATTGTTGTTGTTGTTATTATTATTATGCTTTTTTTCTTGTCTGTTGGCTTTGCATTCCTCCCACATCTACAAGCTTCAGCTCACCCCTCTGCTCTGGAACCAAAATCAGGGACTCCACAAGTGCCCACAACCAGCAAGTTCCCCATTCTCTGTGACCTCACTCACTCGACAAGTGCTTATTCCTCCTCATTCATAACCACCGCTTAGGACTATGTCAAGTCAGCTCAACTAGGTCCAGAATCAGACAGCGGTGCAATCTTCCCCTGATCAGCTCTCCAACCTCTATACTGTCCAGGAGATGAAAATTCCTTAAGTTAAGTTCACCCTGGGCTTGTTGTCTTTGATTTAGCTGCTTCAAAGGCTTCTTCCTTGTTGATTTGGCAGTATCTGCCTGGAGGTATTTGCACTTCATTCAGGTCAAACTACCACCTCAGTAGGTAGGATTTTTCCTAGTCATCCAAAGTGAATAACTGCTTTACATCAACTTTAAATTATTTTGACCACTCAAAGTTCACTCTAAGGCATTATGTTATATTGTTTGTGAGGGGATTTAGGAGAGTCAGGTAATTTGCTGTCTTATTCTTCTATCTTTCCAGAATCCTCTGAGGTTCATTTGCATGCTCAATCCCAACACCTGAGACTTCTGGGTAAGTTACTACTTCTAGCTGTAGTCAGATTTTTGTTATCCTTGGAATTCTATCCTTCTGTAGTCAAGGCCCTGAACAACATGTATTTGTTTGCACTGATTAGCATATTTAGATGAATAAGGAGCATGACTTTTTTTTTGCTTGATATAATAATTAAATGTTGTATATACTGTTTTATATACATGCATGTGTAAATATGGATATGTATATACATACTACATATACACACATACATATAACTTTAGAAATGAATTCATTTTCTCCTATCCCATCTCATCCAATAAATTAAAAAAAAACTGTGGAGTATGGGGAAACCTCAAAAAATGAGGTCTCCTTTCTACTCATCCAAGGATAGATAATTTCTTGGAAACTTATTTTGTTAAAGATAGCTGGGAATACCAAGTGAACAGATGGATTTAAAATAGAGCGTCTCATAGATTTAGGGACAGGGGGATTTTGATATATTGTTTTTCTATACCTAAAAAACAAAAGATAAGTCACAGGTCACAGAATATAGAATGTCAGGGATGGAAGGGTCCTTAAAATTATTTAGTTCAATTCCTTAATTTTTTTAGAAGAGCAAACTAAGTCTCAAAGAGGATAACTGACTTGCCCCATGGTCACTCAGCTACTTAATGGCAGAGCAAGAACCAAAAGTCTGCATATTGAATATTAATCTGTAGTTCTTTCCACTACTCCGTAGATGCCTTTCCATGTCTTCTCTTTTCTTTAAAATTTAAATGGGAAAGGTTTCTGCAATCTGTTTTTTTTCTTTATGCCAGTCAGTGACATGTTATATAAATTTCAGACTGCCAAGCTAAATTTGGCAAAAGTTCTCTATGGCCCCACCCTTGGGTTATTCTTCTTCCATGGGTTGCATCAGGCAGTTGATCCAAATAAAGGTAGTTATACTTACTCCCTGGTAAGACCGCAATTAGTCCTAAGGATTGATAGGTATGGGGAAGAAGGAGAAAGAGGAGGAGGAGGAGGAGGATTCTGGCACATGTTGACTTTGTTGACATGAGATCTGGTTTTGAGTCCCTGCTATATACCCTTGGACAAGTCACTTAATCTCCCTCCATCAGTTTCTGAAAGCATTATGAGGAGGAAAAACAACAGATCAAGGAGGTAGAATAGCACAACTAGGACTGAACTGGAGAAAATCTAGTTGACTTCACTGCTTTGGGTCTTTGGGGAACAACTGAGGTGAAGAGGGTATGTGGTTGTCTGAATCAGGACTTCTCCCTTGGATTGTAGTAGTCAAAGCATTTAAAGGGAAAGGACAGAATGAATAGGGCTCTCATATAATTGGATAGCTAGTATATGGTGCTAGGCAGATAGAGAATCTAGGAACAGAGGTCATGGGCCATTTTTGGAAGTGGTATTGTGAAGGGCTGTTCTGCATTGCCCTCTTATTTCTGTGTTCATGTATACAGACAGCTACTTATCCCATGGGAATTATGGCCTGTTATAAAAGTGCTATATGTATTTCCTGGGTTTGGAGTATAGCCACAACTGAGTATAGAGTCCCTCATTCAGGGAAAATGAATGACAGTAAAGCTGTATACAGATTCAGCCTGTGGCTATGTATCTGATTATGTCAGTTCAGCTCTCTCTCTACCACATAAGAGCCATTCAGTTCTTATTAGACTCTGACAATTTCCTTATCTGTAAAATGGGGATAAGAAGCATCTTTCTGCTAGTCTCAGTCATGGGACTGCTCTAAAAATGAAATGAGAGTAAGTAGATGAAAATGTTATGATGTTCCTATTAGCATAGGATGGCTTCAGTACTTCAAGGGCTTTGGAGTTAATATGTGTACTTCTTCCATTCATGCAGATAACAACCATGGGCATACAAAGAATATAGGCCATATGTGTCCATGTGTTCTGGCACATCCTGGGCTGAACATTCCTGTTGGCCCTTCATTTTCCCCTCTGGGCAAGGGAACACATCTGGGCCAGGTTCTGTGCACACACAGAAGTGTAATCCCTCTATTAACTACCAAGGGTAGTTCAACTTAGTTGGTGTGTCTGAAATATTCATCAGCTGCATAGTGTCCTTCTCACTTAACCAAGGGGGACGGTGTGGTGATGAGTGCTTGCATGAAAGACAGCTGGGCCTGTGCTTAAGGCTTTCATCATGATAGGACCTGGCACACCTTGTACTCTACTGGCAAAAACTTCAAGAGCCCATGACAATTCCTATTCCATGATGGGACAATGGAAGGGGTCTGGAGTGGAAAACTATTTTTATTCTTTTTATTATAAATAAAATAATAATTAGTGACTGTGTTTGGTTGAGGAAGGAGCAAGAGAATGACAATTAGGTTTGGGCAGAATTGCATGTAATAACTGCTTTTTTTTTTTCACCCAGACATTTTGTCCTACAGTATAGCTATTGAGCAGTGTATGAATTTTCTCCACTGATGTAGACTGGAAACTGGTATGCATTCTAGTCCTTTAGGAGCACTTAGAGGTTAAATGACTTGAGCAGTATGCTTCAGAGGTAGGATTTGAAATCAGGACTTCCTGACTGCAAGGCTTACTCTCTATTTACAATATCATGCTGCATCTCAAACAAGTACTATTGTGGGAGAGGCTAAGTAGCTCCATTTGTGGAAATGAAGTTACCTCGGGGATAAAGTGCACCTGTCTGTGATCAGAGATGATACAGCCTCACTTTTCTGATCATTAGGTAGTCAGGCCATACGGTATACCAAATTGACTAAAACGATGGCTGGTTTGGCCTTCTATTGTCATCATGGTTGTCAGTTGACAGTTGTTGACTATTGCCAATTAAGAGAACCAAATGACTGGAACGACTGTTTGCGATTCAGTTATTTGGGTCGTCTTAACAATTAGACAGGATTGACTATTTGGCAATCAGCCTGCAAATGGTCAATATGATCAACCATATGGACACAAATCTACAAATCAATCAACACACATTTATTGAGCTCACTACTGCTAAAGCTTGCAAAAAGGAAGGTTCCATACTAGACACGATTCAGGGGAAGGGTAGAATGAAACATAACACAGTCTTTGCCCTCAAGGAATTTATAGTCAAATGGAAGTCCATTTGTTTCAATTTAATGAAAATTAATTCAACACCTAGTGTGCACCAGGTACTTTCATAGGTGCTGCAGATATAAGTACAATATTAAAAAATACTGTCTGTCCTTGGAGAATTGTCATTCTGCTGAAAAAAAAAACATATATGCAAGTCAGCAAATAGAGAGTACATTAAAAGTAATAAACAAAAATTTCTAATGGAATCAGGTTTAATAATTATGAATAAACAAAACAAAAATGTGATTAACTTACATTTGGGCAAAAGTTATGAAGTCAAGCTTAAGTAGTCATATTGGGATGGACCTTTTACAACCAGGGGAGACTGCAGATAAGAATATTCCTTTCCTAGCTCCAAAACCAGGGTGTCCTTATAGGCTTAATGCGCAGGAGAAATGATTTGAGTGAAATAAACATAGCAAGACAAGAAGCATTTACTAAGTTCTTACTATGTGCTGGATACTGTGCTGGGGGTGAGGATGAGAATACAAATACAGCAGAATGACAGTCTCTTCCCTCAAAGAGCTAACATTCTAAAGGGGGGACACAATAGCCAAGATAGCAGCTGCAAAGGAGTGGGGGAGTGAGGGTGGTAGTGAAGATAGGAATGAAGCATGGTTGGCCTAGGCCTCCAGTTATAGCCAAGTGGGATAGTTACTCTTGTCCCAAGTTCTCACACACTGAGAGTCAAGGGTTAGTGAAGCAAATTAAAACAGCTAGGTGGATAGACAGGACCTGGAGTTGAGAAAACTTGAGTTCATATGCTGTCTTAGATACTTCTGTGTGACCTTGGGTAACACACTTACCCTCGTAGCCTCAATTATTTTGTCTATAAAATGGGGATAATAATAGCACTTTCCTGACAGGAGTATTATGAGGATCAAATGTGATCACATATGTAAAGTATTTCAAAACCTTAAAGTGTTGTATAAATGTTAGTTATCATTATTATTAGAAAAGCTGAAATTCAAACAGCAGTGCCAAACCAAAGTGATACATATTATCTAATTCCAGTGAACTTTTAGCTATTCTGAAATTCAGCAATTTTGCCAGAATAATGGGGCATGATGTGGGATTTCAAGGGGGGGAGTTGAAATGACATTAATGCCTCTTTTAAGTTCCATATTCTCAAAGGAAAATTTTCCAGGGCCATAAAAAAATGAAATATTTGTGAATATGGCTAACTCTAGATTTATGAGGCATAATTACTAGTCATTTCCTTCCTCTCCTCAGCAAGCTACAATCTGATACAAACAGATGGAAGCTGCTTCACCTTTCCCAGTAGGGAAAGATCTATACAATCAGAATGCACATTATATCCAAATTGAATTACTTGCTAAATATGCTAGGTGGGTATTTATTTATTTATTTTTAAGCAGAGGCAGACTTTGGAGATTTGGCTTGAAAATGAGAGAAATCTAAGACTGACCTTTGTGACATTTCCAAGCTGTGACCTCTCAAGCATCACTCAATCAATCAAACCATTAATTTTCTAATCTTCTTTTCAATGTATGTCAATTACTGGACACCTTGGTACAATTATGAGACAGACACTAGAGCAGACACTTTGAACCAAGTTTGTGTTAGCATACTGTAAAATCTGAACACTTTTTAAGAACCTTGAAAGGAAAAAAAAACAACTTTGTAAGTTGATTTCTGGTCATGCTCTGGACCTTTTGGCAGCGAGTAGTGGGAAAAGCACTTGACTGAAGGCTTAATCACTTTTGGCTTAAAATTTATGACACCAAGTATGAACTAGCATTCATACTAGTTGATTGGCAGAAAAGCAGTTAATCATTCTGTTCTTTAGTTTTCTTACTTATTAATGGAAATAGCACTTGCATTTATTTGCTTCATAGGACTATTTCCTCTAAATCTGAAGGTGATTTATAATAATAAAATGATCATTATTATAATATAATAAATACAGTAATAATTATTTAATAGTAAAGCCAAGAGTAATGTATCATAGGGAATAGAGTGTTGGCCTTAGATAGGAAGATCAGGATTCAAGTCCCACATCTGAGATATACTAACTGTATGACTCTAGCAAGTTACCTCTCAGTATTTTAGGAAGAAAAGGTGTTGATATGCTTTGGCAGATGGAATTGCTTCACCTGTGAATTCTCTGGACTAGTGGAATATAGTGTGGTATAGTCAATAAAAATGTTTCCTTGGAGTCAGGAAGGTTTGAGTTCAAGTCTCACCTTTGGCACATAGTAGCTATGTCATCCTGGATGAATCACTTCTCAGGACCATGGATAACTCTCTAAGATGACAGTTGCAGAGGTGCTGGATTGCCTTTAAACAAGGACATTTGTGTCTATGAATAGGTCATTTCTCACAGCTTCTGAAACAGATAAAATTACAAGTCAAGTGCAAAGAAGTAAACACAAATTATTTAATAATATTTACCCCTTTTAAATGCTCTTCCAAAATACAGCATGTTCTGGAGGCATCCCAGACTTCTTGAAGACTAATCCTGAGGTGGACAACCTGGAAATACTTTGAATGACCTGGTGTCATCCAAGGACCAATCTAGCTATGGGATAGGTTCATCACTAGTTTGATTATTTTTGGCTGTAGCGACTCTTGCAGTCATAGAAAGATCCCAATATGTGTTGGGGAAGGTAATATCTACACTAACATGATCACAAATCCTAGAAGTAGGATACTTCATGGTTGCAGAGCACATTTATATACATTAAAACTAACACTTTGGTGAAGAAGGCAGCAAGTATAGTAAGAAAATGAGAGCTGGTGGAACCTGGAGGGAGAAGGGGACTCAGAAATCAAAAAGAGTCCTGGTGAAGCTGTGTTCAGTGTGCAGGGGAGACAGCAGTGTAATACTGTCAAAGTGATAGGAGTCTCAGAAAACAACAAAATGTATGGAGACTAATTGCACTGGCATTTCTGCTGGATATTTAATGGAGCCAAATTTTGGAAATGGGGTTGGTGTATCATGGAATAGATCATCCTATATGTAGTGTAATGAAAAGTGTATCGTGCAGGGCAGCTAGGTGGTGGCCCTGGATTCAGGAGGACCTGAGTTCAAATTCAGCCTCAGACATATAACAGTTTCTAACTGTGAACCCTGGGCAAGTCACTTAACTCCATTGCTAGCCAAAAAAAAAGTGTGTGGTGGGATAGTGTGGTAAGTGTGTAGGTCCCTAGGCTGGCCGAGTTGGGAAGAGTGATACCCCTTTTTCCTTTTTTTTTTAAATTTGATGAATGTGTGTTGGGTACAGCATTCTTGAGTATATGTATTGGTTCAAGGTAAGTCAATACATTAATCAACAAATATTTTATGTTATATGACAGACATTCTCCTTGTACCTGGAGGTACAAGTGCCAAGAGGAATCTTTGTGATTCAATGAATAGTGTTCCATTTAGCATCAGGAAGACTGGAGTTCAAATCCCAACCCAGACATTTCTTAGCCATGTGACCCAGGGTGAATCATTTAATTTCTCTTTGTCTCAGTTTCCTCATCTGTAAAATGTGAACAATAATAGCACTTACCTCACAAGGTTGTTGTGAAGATAAAGTGAGTTAAAGTATGTAAAGTGCTTTGCAAACTATAAGTGATAATTATTATCATTATCAGTAATATTGAAGCAATGTCTACTTTCAAGTATTCTATCCATGAAAACAAAAGGTATATGGTACAGTAGAGTACTGGATCTAGAGTTAGGAAAATCTGAGTTCAAATCCAGCCTCACCTAAATTACCAGCTATGTGACCCTAAGCAAGTCACTTAACCTCTGCCTGTCTCAGTTTCCTCATCTGCAAAGTGAGGATAGTAATAATACTTACCTCCCATGATTGTTGGGAGGATTAAATGAATAACTGTAAAGTGCTTATCACAATGCCTGGAAAATATTAAAAGCTACATAGAAGTTATCATTTTTATTACTGTATCCATACTTATGTTTATACACATAAGCATGCATATATACCCATATTATGTATACCTATACATTCACACAGAATATATACAAAGAAATACAAGGTAGTTAGTGAGCAAGACAGCATACTGGATAGAGTGTTTGATTTATTATTAGGAAGATATGAACTCAAATTCTCCTTCAGATTTAACCTCTCTTAGCTTCAGTTTTCTCATCTACAAAATGGTGATAAGAATAGCATCTACCTCCTAGGGTTGCTGTGAGAATCAAATGAGATAGCACTGATGGGGTATGGGCCCAAGCTGAGACCTTTGCTCCTTACCCCAAAAAGAATTTGGGTCCAGAATTCTCCTTGAATTCTCCCACTTGATCAAGAAAGTCTCTAGCATTTGCCTGAGGCTATAATCTTATCAACTAGCCTTTCACTCTCTCCTACACCCAATCTCCCAATTCTGTTACCTGGGACCCAGCCCAACCTCCATTGTCTATTACCTCCCTATGGCCTCCAGCTGCTTCCCACCCTTGACCTATCTGGACCCCATTCTTGACCTCCCAGTTCCTCCCATCAAGATCCTCCCTAGACCCCTTCTCCAGTCACCCCAGCCTTCTGTCCACTCCCATTAAGATCCTCCCTAGATCCCTCCCATAGTCTTTCTGTATATAGGGTCCATCTTGTCTCTGTTAAAGGGCTCAGATTTTTATAATCTAGCCAACAGCTCACAAATGTTCAGGTTCCTTAAGGGTCTGACCATTATGGCTGATTTTTAATGAATCTTGTCTTTGGCTGAAAGAAGGCTTGGGTCAAATTCACTTGGACAGGACCCAGCACTCCGAAACTTCTAAACCTCAACAGCACATGTAAAACAACTTGCAAACCTTAATGCAGAAAATAAATACTAGCTAGCTTTTAGAGAGAGAAGGTACCAGCATTTCAGGGTAAGGAATAGGGAAAGCCTTCATGTGGAAAATGATAAGGGCAACTAGGTGGTACAATAGATAGAGCACAGGGCCTACAGTCAAGAGGACTCATCTTTCTGAGTTCAAATCTGGCCTCAGACACTTTCTAGCTGTGTGACCTTGGGCAAGTCACTTAACCATGTTTGCCTTGGTTTCTTTATCTGGAGAAAGAAATGGCAAACCACTACAATATCTTTGCCAAGCAAACCTCAAATAGGGTCATGAAGGGTTGGGTATGACTGAAAAATGACCAAACAACAGCAACTGAAAGAAGATGGTAAAGGTGGGGTTTGAACTACATTTTGAAAGAAGAAAGGTTAGGTATCATATTGCTCCAGAAACCATCCATATATAATATGCACCAGAATCTGAGAAATGATGGTTCAACTCTTTTTTTTTTTCTTCCCAGCCTAGAGCTGTTTAACTGAATTATACCAGCTGAGATTTTTCTCCAGAGAAGATGTGCTCAGCAGTGGGCATTTTATATGTGACATAGGCAGTGGAATAAATGAAACATACATTAAATTATTGACAACTATCTCCCTCATCTTGCAGACAAGAATGAAGCTCAAAGAGATAAAATGATTTTTCCAGAGTCAAACAGCAAATAAGTGGGAGAATTTTGATTTCTAATGCGGTTTCAAGCCTCTTACCTCAGAATCTCAAGAGTCAGTCATGACCTCAGAGATCTTTTAATTTACTCTGTTACTGAGAATTTTTTTTAAGTTTTATTCCAAGTCTAGTATGCTTTTGAACAATGGTATAAACATCTTTCATGTTATTATATTCTCTATCTTCTGTTAACCAATCTACTAATAATAAGAATGATGCTTATGATGATGATGATGGTGCATTTATATAGTAATTTATATTTCACAGAATGCTTTCTTCAGAACAACTCTATGGAATAGGTAGCACTTACTTATTACCATTATGGTTTGGAAGATGAGGAAACTGAAGTATAGAGTTCAGATGACTTGCCTGAAATCACTTGTCTATTAAGTATCAGTAAGTGTCAGAGCCAGGCCAACTTCCTAGGTCTCTGACTTTAAGGCCAATGTGTGAGTAGAGAACTTAAGGGGAAAGACAAGGAGTTCAGTTTTAGATATATTGAGTTTAAAATGGCTCTGGGACTTCCAATGTCCAGTAGGACATTTCATAAAATATCCAATTAGTGATAGGGGACTGAAGCTCAGGTGAGAGACTGAGACTGGATATGTATAGATCTGGGAGAAATCAACACAGAGATGATACTTAAATCCATGACAGCTATTGAGATTACTGAAAGAGTCAAGAGAGAGAAGAAAAATGGACTTCCCTTAGAATCTTGAATGTGTAATGTAAATGAAGAAGCAAGATTTGAACTCACAAAAATGAATCTTCCTGACCCTAGGCCCAGCACTGTGCCACCTAGCAGCCCATCAACAGTACGTAAAAAGAAGTGGAGGAGGCAGATATTGTGAATAGTATAGTGTTGGGGTTTGAAGATCAGGGATAGGGTAAGGGTGCAGGGGATTTAAGAACAGGAAAATATAAAGCTGAAATGGCTACATATTAGAATGAGGTTGTAGAGGGAAGAAGGTGAAATTAGAATAGGGATAATTATAACTTAAGTGGAGTAGTGGTTAGAGTGCTGAGCCTAGAGTCAGGAAAACTCCTATTCTTGAGTTCAAATCAAGCCTAGACATTTGGTAGCTGCATGACTCTGGGCAAGTCACTTAACCCTATTTGCCTTAGTTTCCACATCTAAAAAATGACCTGGAGAAGGAAAATGGCAAATCACCCCAGTACCTTTACCAGGAAAACCTCAAATGAGGTCACAAAAAGTTGGACATGATGGAACAACAATAATTAGATTCCTCATGACTGCAGAGCTTTTATATTTCAGAGAAGGAATTTGAACCCAGGTCTCTATTGACTTCAAGTTTGGCGTCATTTCCATTATTCTACAATGTTCCATCTCAGTTTTATTTTTCTTAGTTTCCTTGGTGATAGGCAACCTTCCCTTCATATTCCTTTAACTCATCAACTAATTTCTAATATGCATTGAGCTACTAATATTCTGAGGAATTATGCAAAATCTTCCATTTGGCAAAAACATGATGACATTGCCTCAGTGCTTCTGAGAGTGTTATTGAAAAAGGTGGTTGCTCATCAGATATAATAATTGATGTTGAGTAAATGTAAGGAAATATGGCCTCTGGAGAGGGAAAGTATGGTGTGATCCTTATTCAAATGAGTACTTCTAAACCCCGAAATGAAGGGTATCTATAGGAAGTGTGTGCACTTCTAAGATTTAAAATATCCCATTGATAAAACCATTACCATTATCAGAATCATAACAGTGATAGCTATTGTCTATAGAGTACATAGTAAGCTCTTAATAAGTGCTTGTTGATTGAATGAGAGAGCCTTTCCAGGGTTTTCAGGGTACTTCCTATGCATTCTAATATTTGCTCCTTCTAGCTAGCAACATCCCTAAGAGGAAAATGCTTTGTGAACTTTAAAGTGCCAAAGAAATGAGGCCTGTTATGATTATTTTAATTAGGGTTTTAATATGGCAGTTGACTATTCTTATTCAGGACTTGTTGTTGATGAATGCATTTATTTGCATAAA